>NC_136058.1:81216931-81954431 GCF_964261635.1 Lissotriton helveticus
CTGGGGAACAACACACTCCTGGAGGTTACTGGAGGCGAGTAGCCGGAAGTGTAGATACCCACAGCGCAGCAAACTGCTATGGGCAAGCTCAGGGACAAAGCGCAACTGCGGCAGCAGGAGGCGAGTGGACCCGGCATGACGCAGGACCAGGGGCAGATGGCCATGGACCCCGCAGCTACTCTGGCGGCCAAAATGGACACCGTTTTGGCGGCGGTGGAGCGTATTGGATCGACCCTAGAGCAAACTAAGTCGTCACTAGAGGAACGGATTGATAAAGTAACATCCAACTTCACACTGCTGCACGCAGACCACCGAAAACTGGCGGAGACCGTCACAGAACAGCGCCAAGTGGTTCAGGAGCTACAACCTGTGGTGCGCAGTCACGCCGCGGCCCTGCAAGACCTGATTGATAGAGTCCACGAACTAGAAGGATGCGGAAGGACGCTCTCGGCGCAACCACGTTCAAGTAGTGGGCCTGCCTGAAGGAGAGGAAGGGACAGCACCTGAACAATACACCGAGACGTGGCTGAGGACAATCCTGCCGCCTGGAGTGCTATCCCCACAGTTCGTAGTGGAAAGGGCGCACAGGGTGCCCGCGCAAGCCTGGAGGACGGGAGCTAGACCCCGCCCGTTCCTCTTCAAGCTCCTCAACTAAAGAGACCGGGATACGGTGCTCCGGGAAACACGGAAGATGAGCGACCTGCAGGTGGGCAACAGTCGTGTAATGCTTTTCCCGGACTACACAGCGGCGACACAGAAGAGGTGGGGCTCCTACATGGCAGTGAAGAAACAGCTCAGGGATCTGGAACTACCCTATTCGCTGCTCTTCCCCTCGCGGCTGAGTGTGGTCACGAAGGAGGGCACACGCTTCTTCGACACCCCAACAGAAGTCATGGACTGGCTAGAGGAGACCGGGCAGTGGTCGGGGACGCGGCCGGAGGACCCAGAGGGCGGCGGATGGCAAGAGCAGCGCTCCAGAAAGCGGAGGAGGAAGAGAGGGGCTAGACGGGGGACAGGCCTGGGGCAGGCGGCACCCAGCCCGGAGAAGATACGGCAGGAGCGGCAGGAGCAACGCTGGGAGCGGGGACAGGGCATGGAAGACCGGAACATGGACAACAGAGCGGAGCCGGGGCTAGCGGATCTTCCTCGCCATCCACTGTAATGTCAGACTACATTCTACAGCCGGTAGTAACGCCCCAGACAGCGGACTATATCGTGTGACAGCTGGCGAACCTACGGTGGACTACTACATAACTGGTGTTTCTTGTGCAAAGTTCTGTTGTATCCTTTGAATGTCTGATGCCACACATCGATAGGCAACACTGCTGACCTGGAGTCACACATGCGCGCAGACATAGTGCTAGGATCTGCTAAAGTGATGTAGATGCACAGCTACGCTTTCCACTAGGACACGAGTTCATGCACTTACACGCGGGGTGGCTCGCACATGCCGGCACGCTCTATTGTCGGTAGCATCCCAACCACACCTCAACAGAGCTGGGGCCTTGTCGTGTGAGTCCCCTGATAACACCACTGACTGCGCGTTCCCCAAACGCACACACATTGCGATCACAATACACTAAGCAATAGTTTGGTTGCCCAGTCTGGACTCATTCTCCGTTGGGAGTACACCCATAAAGTTATAAAGTTAGTTTTAGTTCACATGTTTCAGATACAGCAATTAGTGATCCCTGTCCGAGGGCCCACCCCTAGACCTCACAAGCTGCGCCCCCCGGGCGAACACATCACAGCACCACTCATGGCGTGCACTAACATCATGGCCTGGAACATCCGAGGCATGCACACCCCGTCGCGTCGGTACTCCGTTTTCGCGTATATGCAGCGCCACCACACAGGGATTGCACTCCTCCAAGAAACACACATGTCCAGAGTGGAGTTAGAGAGGCTACGCAGGCGCTGGCGGGGACAGCTTTATGGCACAACCTACTCAGCGCACGCGTGAGGCACTCTGATATGGGTGAAGGCAGGTGTTCCCTTCGCATGCACTGACATGCAGGTAGACACGGAAGGTCGATACACTTTTGTGAGGGGGAGGCTTAATGGGCAAGAAATATTGCTGGGCTCTATTTACGCCCCCAATACGGAGCAACCTGCCTTCCTGGCGTCTTTAAACCACGTCCTTCAGCAGTATGCGGGCCTGCCCTGGTTGATAGGAGGCGACTACAATATGGTGCTGACACACAGTTAGACCGCTCATACCCGCCCCTGCGCGCAGTGGCAGCGACCTCAACGGCACAAGCCTTTAGAGACTGGCTAACACACTGGGACATTCAAGACCTCTGGCGTACGCAACACCCCACAGACAAAATATACTCCTATTACTCGCCGGTGCACGGCCTTCATGTTAGGCTGGACAGAATAGTAGGCTCCCAGCCCCTGCTCCCGCTCTTAACCAAGTCGGAATACTTAGACAGGACGCACTCGGATCATAACCCCTTGTGGTTCCAGATTAGCTGAGTGGCAGATAGACCTCCGGTGCCCACATGGCGACTGCAGCCGGCTGCGTTGGAGGATGCGGAGGTTAGATCATCCCTGGGTACCGCCATTCTCTCCTACTTTGAGGAAAACGAAGATACAGCGAGCAATCCTATGGTGGAGTGGGACGCCCATAAGGCAACTATCCGGGGGCATTGCATAGGGACCACGTGGAACATCCGTGCACAGGTATCTGCGTCCCTGACACGCATAGAATCCGAGCTACAACAGTACGAGCGTGAGGGGGAGGGAGCTGGTAGGCATGCGCTTAAACTGGGGGAGCTACGAGGTGAGCATGCGGTCCTCATTGAGAGACTAAGGTGTCACAATTATGCAGTGCACACGGCCAGGACACATGCGAAAGCGAACAGAGTAGGTCGCTTGCTAGCCTGGCTGATACAGGCCGCGGAGCGCAAGGCGCCGATCGGTGCCATTCGCTTAGGAGACGGTACTGTAGTGTATACACAGCGTGAAATACACCGGGCGTTTACCGAGCACTATCGGGACCTCTACAAAGCTCGAGGCACTGGCCGGGAACATGCGGTGGCTGACTTCCTAGAGCTGGTTACGCTGCCCACAGTCTCCGATGCACAGAGGGCGGACATGGGTGCCCCGCTCGCGCTGGAGGAGGTGGGTGACACGATCCAGGCGCTGGCGACGGGGAAAACACCGGGGCCAGACGGCCTGCCAGCTGAATATTACAAAGCAAACAGAGACATCCTGGCACCATGGCTGCTCCAGATGTATCAGGCGTCGATAGCTGAGGGCCGACTTCCGTCCTCCCTGAGAGAAGCGTTTTTGGTGTCCCTGCCCAAACCTGAGAGAGACCCAATGTCCCTGAGCTCGTATCGCCCGTTAGAAATGCTCAATATAGACTATAAAATATTAGCCAAGATACTCACTGAGCGTCTGGCGCCAATAGTCCCGCATCTGGTCCACCCAGACCAGAATGGTTTTGTGCCGGCGAGGTCCACATCACTGAATCTCAGGAGGTATTTTCGAGTGGCGGCGGCAGCAGCGGCGGTGTGGCCTAGAGCAGGGTGCCTGATACTAGACCTATAAAGGGCCTTTGATAGCCTCGAGTGGGGATATCTTCGGGCGGTGTTGGAGGCGTATGAGCTGGAAAGGGAATTTCTGGAGATGGTGGGGCTTCTGTATAGGAACCCCGTGGTACGGCTGGGGCCATACGTCTCGGAGGAGGTGGAGGTGGGCAGAGGCACTCGACAGGGGTGCCCTCTGTCACCGCTGCTCTTTGCGCTCGCCATTGAACCTCTGGCGGCAGCCATGAGGCAACTGCTGGCTGACGGAATCCAATTAGGGATGGTATACATCAAGTGTCCCTATATGCAGATGATCTATTGGTCTTTGTCAGGGACGTGAATAGTATGCCGGAACAGCTTTCCCCACTGCTAAGCCGCTTTGCCGGTCTCTCGGGGCTCCGAGTTAACGCGGGTAAGTCCTGCCTATATGCCTTTAATAGTGAGGCGAATGATCCGGAGTATAGCCTACAGGGCATGAGAGTGCAGTGGCGAGCGGATATGTTTAAATACTTGAGGATCCAGATCTACCGGCAGCCAACGGACCTGATGGACGGGAACCTAGGTAGAGCGGTTGCAGAGCTCAAGGCGCAGATAGGCTTCTGGTCCACACTCCCCCTGACACCCACGGGCAGAGTCGCCTTGGCCAAAATGGTGATGCTTCCTCGCCTTCTATACTATTTCGCAAATCTGCCTCTGTTCGTGCCTGCATCTTTCTTCTCCAAGCTCAACGGGACCCTGCGTGACTTCGCCTGGGGCGCATCTCGACACCGCCTGGCCCTAGGGAAGCTATTTCTTCCCACAGACAAAGTGGCCTAGCCGCCCCCTGCTTTGAGCACTACTATCTGGCAGCGCAGCTGCAATGGATCGCCCGCTGGATGGCGGACAGGGGGAGAGAGGACACCGCCACAAGTGAGCCGCCTTACACCATGGAAAGGATCACTGCGCTGTTCCACCCGCTGGCAGCCAGGGCCAGACCTGCCCCGCTTCTGCTAGGGGTGGCATACAAATGCTTCCATAGGGCACTATACCTCACAAGGAAAGTGCTTCCATACACGCTCGCGGTGCCGTTGGAGGGCTCCCCGGGAGGTGAGGGTGTTCTCACGCGCCGCATGCTAGGGCAGTGGCAGGAGGCGGATGTGCAGACGCTAGGCGATATATACCAGGATGGAGCCCTGATCCCCTTCGAGACGCTGGTTGCAGAGGTTGGGCTCCCCCCTGGGGGATTCCTCATGCATAGGTCCCTCACGGCCCGGATGGCGTGGGGCGACATTGCGGAAGAGCCGGCGCAGCACTTGACGATGCAGTACCTTCATGTCATGGGCAGGGTCCCTACTGTTGCACATGGAGCTGGACTTGGCCCCCCTCCACGAAAAATGGGAACAAGATATGGGAATACCGCTGGCGGACAAAGAATGGGAAAGGATGCTCAAAAGCCCGGTGCGTATCCCCAGAAACATGCGCTTTCACCAGATCCAAGTATATACAGTCCACAGGGCCTACCTCACCCCAGCCTCAATAAATAAATATTTTAACATGGCAGATGCATCTTGCCCTCGATACGACGAGCTAGATGCGGACATCCTTCACCTTTTGTGGCGCTGTTGAAGACTTGGCACTTATTGGAGGGAGATCCACACCCAGCTCATACAATGCACTGGCCGCACAATCCCCTGTGACTGGCCTGAATTCCTCTTACACCACTTCAAGCGGTCACCTGCTACCAAGGCGTCGTCCCGATTTCTGGACCTGGGAATGGTCACGGCGGTGAGACTCCTAACAAAGAGATGGAAGGCGAGGGACCCACCCAGTGTGCAGGCGTGGACCTTGTCTCTCCTGTCGTGGGCCCGTGCGGAGTGGACCGCCATTAGGAGAGAGGAAACAGTGGGTCTCCGCAGAGAGCCCATGGCGGAATGCTGGGAGGGCATGCTCAACACACCACAGGCGACAGGAACTGACAGCTGAGGAGGTGGCGGGAGACACGGAGGGCGGAATGGATAACAGTGAGGAGGAGCGTACGGCGAACACCAATAACAACAGGGACAACAGTAATACTGACACTAGCGCGCAGGCGGGGGCTCATGGCCGGAATGATGTGAGGGTGCAGTAGACATAGGGAAGCATATATGCGACGGGAGAGAGGAGAAGAGGAGTGGGGGGTGTGGGAGGCCGGTTCGATAAGATGAGGGAATAAACACGCATTTACTGAATGAAGGAGGGGGAGGTGGACCTCGGGGAGGGGAATGGGGGAATGTTTGTATTGAACTCTGGTGATAAAGCTGTATCTCGTTATTATTGTTTTCTTGCAAATGTTATGGTTGCAACTGAGTTCTGTATATATGAACTGGCACTCCAAGCGGAAAAGAGACGCAAAGACCCTCACAGGATATGGACATGTATGAAGGCCCGGGACTCAGTCGCCTGACGTATATGTCAAACTACATTAGCGTCTTAATAGCAAAATGCGTTGTTGGAGCGCTGATAGCAGAACGCTGGTGATAATATATTTGATGTACATGATGCGTGAGCTGAGTTGTTGAAAATGACATAGAAATGCCAATAAAAAGAGTTGACAAAATAAAAATGGACGCAAAGTAGTTCTTTTAGTGCTGGTAACTACTACAGCAATGTGAGAGGACTCAGCAGTTCCCAGTGTTTTATAAACATTTATTTTAAAAACCAAAACATGACAAAGCCTAGTATTGGCATGACCAAAAGGCTGGCAGCCAATACCAGACCAACTAGCTTTGCCCATGTAACTTTTTTTTATTTTATTCACCTATTGTAGAAAAGGGCTCCTTTTGCTATGGTCACAACAACTTTTTGCCACTGGTACTGATGATTTTCAACTGATGTGCACTGCATCCCTGCTAACTAGGCCCCAGTGACAGAGCTAGTGCCTTAAAAACAAGGTAAAATGGTCTAATTGTGTTACAACTGGCACACACTTTAGCACCCCTGTAAGTCCCTAGTAAATGGTGCCATTGGAACCTTGGGCATGGGTACTAAAGAGGGTCCCCAAGAGTTGCAGTATGTAATATGCCACCCTAAAGAACCCCGTAGGAAACTGGCACTGTATACACTATACCGAAACGAGGTATAGTGAGCACTGAATTCAGTGATGGCACAGGTTATAGTAGACAATACGTTACTTTCAATTTTGTGGTAGCTGGGCTGAGCAGTTAGGTTTATCAGAGGGTAGTGTGAATGCATTTGGTGTACCTACTCATACAAGGCTGGACACACATTCAAGGACTGACACCAGGCCTATAGTGTGTAGAAAAATATTTATTTTAGTTACTTTTATTCCTAGAAACAAAGTTGAACTCAGTTACAGGGAGGTAATACTTTACAGTATTATCGATTCAAAACAGTAACATTCAGTACTGGTGCAAGATAGACAGTTGCAGGTAACTGATAGAGTGCAATACAATCCTAAGTAAGGAAATCAGTGTTAAGCATCAGCAGGTAAGTACAGGACTTATGTTGCCAGTATTCGAGGGTTAGTCAGACCCTGGGCAGGGTCAGTTTGAGCTGGGCACTGCACCACCAGCAGCACTGGGGCGGCCAGATGCAGCTCTTGTTACCGACAGTGATGTTTGCTCTCGCAGTCAACAGAGAATAGGGTCACAGTCGTCGTCGAGTCACTGTAGGTTCATGGGAGGAACTGCCAGCCCAGCAGTTGTGGGGATGGAGATGCGCTGGGGATGGAGGAGTACTGCCGATGTTGGGCCATCTCAGAGAGGTCGAGCAGGCGATGCAGGAGGAGGCCGATAGAGCCACTTGGAGGAGGACACAGGCTCTCTGGAACAGATATGTGATCAGCTTGGGTCATCCAACTGCAGTGCTTTCTGCTGGCAGGGCTAAGTCGTGTTGACACTGGTGTCAGTCCTCTACCACTGTGGTCTTGGGTTTCTGGTTACGGTGACTAGTGTTGGTCCTCAACTACTGCAGTCTTTGTATCTGCGGATGACCGTGTCTAGCGCATATAGCCCAAAGAGGGTGGGGGGGGGCTGGAGATCGTTTGAAGGCTGGGAAGCCACAGGGGTTTCTTGGAGGGATGGCAGGGTTTCTGGAAGGACAGCGGCCCCAGGTGCCAAACCAGTTACAGGCAGTGTCCTCTTCTTTTAGTCCATCGCATCTGAGAAACCAGGTTCAGGGGAGCCCTTAAACACTAAATTTAAGGGGGTTACTGAAGTCGGGGGACTACACTCTTTGGGTGCCCCCTGCCTTTGGGGAGAGGGGTGCATTCCTGTTTATATTGGGCCTAATTCTCCAATTTAAGATGGAGAATTTCTATGAGAGGGGTTCACCTCAGCTCCCGGCCACCCTATGGGTGTGCCAGGTTAAGATGGACACTCTTTCTCCGCTTACTAATTTTTTGGGCTGTCCTACTGCCAAAAGTGGGGCCTGGGCAGGGTGGTGGGCATCTCCACTAGTTGGAGCTGCCCAAATCAGCACATAACAAGTTGAGAGGCTTTGAGGCTCACCACCAAGTGTTGCCCATTCCTGCCAGGGGGGTGTGAAGCACCTCGACCCAGGAGGCGGCTTTGTTTCTGACCTCCGAGAACACAAAGGCTCGCATCATCCCATGAGGTCAGAAACCTGTCTGATGGTTCCTGGCAGGCGTTATTTTGGGAGCATCTTTAAGATGCCCTTGGAGAGCATTTTATAATAAATCCAACACTGGCATCTCTGTGGATTCATTATGCTATGAGGTTTGGCACCAAACTTCCCAGTTTTCAGTAAAGCCATCATGGAGCTGTGGAGTTTGTATTCACAAACTCCAAGCCCATGTATTCAAAATGGCTTCACGGCACACAAGGTCTGTGAATGGCTCAAACACTGTAGGGGCATATTGCTCATGCAGTTATACCCTCACCTGTGGTATGGTGCAACCTGTCATAGGGCTGTAAGGCCGGATAGAGGGGTGACTCAACCATGCCACAGGTAGTGTGGGTGGGCACGGCACACAGGAATGTGTCAAAGCAAACACAAGGAGATGATGGACAGAGCTGAAACTTTTCAGACACTCACCCCCAGTTACAGATCTGGGTTGAATCCATCATCGTTCTTTGGTTCACCCTGCCACCCCACTTCAGACATAGCTATATGCAAATCAGCCTTGACCCTGTGCCTCATGGGAACGGTCCAGCCCGAACTGCCAAGCCAGGTCTTCCCTGGACCGGAAACAAGCATCCTGGGACTGGTTTTTGGCTAGCAGCCCTCATCAGCTAGCCGGGTCAACACTGATTTGCCACCACAGACAAGTTTTTGACCCCCTGCAGGTGACAGCCTTAACTCTTAGGCCAGAACAGTGCCTGATCTAGAGGAAGGTGATCATATCTCCTCCAGCACGATGGTTAGTGATTTAGCATAACAAGACCAGGGGGCTTCAAAGTCCCTGCTGCCTTTGAGATTAGACCCCAGCTTCCCCTAGACCTGGGAGATGACACCCTCTGCCCTGAGGCCCATTTAGCACCAGGACAGGTGGGAAAGTAGCTATGCAAGTAGGCGTGTTAAACCACCAGGCTAGTCACACCCCTATGGTGAGCTGCCTGATGTGCTAGACGAAAACCATCTCTCCTTCAGATCATTGAAAACATCTGTATACATAATATTTTATATTCATTGATTCTCTCATGAAAGAACTTTTTATCGTCATTTGTTATTTCTGTCTATGTCATTGATTATCTTCATGACCATTTTTATCAATTTTATCTAATTAAATTCTCAAATGCTAATTTTGTGCTTGATTATCATTTTTTATTAATTTGTTATTACTTGAACTCTACCAGTATACTTGCTTTTGCCTGGGTACGTTATTTTTTCATAAACTAGACGGAGGAAGGGTACCACCATCTTGTTTTTGATGGAATTAGTAACTCGGGGACAGGGTTATGCCCACTCACCACAGCAATTGGTCATATGGGGTTGTAGGGACCACAGGGGTAGGTAGCCCATTGGCTGCTATCCAGCACTCCCCTTAACACCCCATAAATGTAGTATTTAGGTGGCCCCTTGACACCAGGAACTCCGATGTGTCAGCCTGTATTAAGGATAAAGCAGAGCCGAAAACGTGAGAACTGTGGACCAGCATCTACTTTGGAGCAAAACCCTGCTGGACTGCTGCTCTCCTGACAATCACCGACAACCACTCGTCCAGAAACAGAAAAGCCTCCCCAAACCTTGGTGAGCTTTAGCTCCCAGGTACAGCTTTCCTTAGACCCTCGGACCCACCGAGAGAGCAGCATCCCAGCAAAAGGCCTTTGTGCTCCAGGAGATCAGATCAGCTCTTTGCCAAACTTGGAGATGCCAGGAGCCGCTCTGCACCAATGCCTGAGGCACGGGAGTCAGTTGCAAGCACCAAGGCTTTTGTGTGTTCAGTCGGAACATCACTGCTGCCAAAACCTACCAGCACGTAGAGAGACTCTAGAGAGGCCAACTCCTCACTGAGAGTGGCCCTGCTGTTTTTCTTTTCCCTCTTCTGCAGGTGCACCAAGAAGTGAGAGAGACTCTAACTCATCGACCTATCTGACAAATCACCTCTGCACCTGAGCTCCCCAGACCAGGCTCTCGCAAACAGATGGTGTCTCTGTCGTCCAGAAACCCTCAGGAGCCAACCCCCTCCTCTGGTTCTGCCGGACTGGTCCCCCAGTCCCGCATTGCAGCGTTTTCTTACAGGTACTTTTCACCCATTGACTTTCGCATGTAGCATTTGAGGCTACCTTCAACTAAAGCACCTCTGCACCCAGACACTCCAGGGCAGGTAAATTTGAACTGTTGGAGCTTTCTTGGAACGGAGTCGCTAGTTACCTTAAGTCCAGAAAAACAGTCCTGTAAGTCATCAGTAAGTGTCCCTATGCAGTGAATGCTTCTCCCATAGGATAACATTACCACGTTCGAGACGCATGCCTAAACTCTGACAGCTAAAGAGCTAAAGACACACAGATGGACGGAATGCAGAGCAAATTAAACATTCACCCCCAGTCAAGAAATCTGGGTTAAATCCATTGTTCTTTGCTCACCATGCAACTCCAGTTTAGATCCAGCCATATGCACAACCCTGTGCCTCATGGTTACAGCCAGCCTGAACTGCCAAGCCAGGTCCTCCCTGGACCGGAAACAAGCATCCTGGGACTGGATTCCGGGCATCACCCCTCATCAGCCAGGCTAGTTAAAACCCAGTGGCACAGAGAGCCTGGGACTTCAGTCTTGACCTTGTGCCTCATGGGAACAGTTCAGCCCGAACTGCCAAGCCAGGTCTTCCCTGGACCGGAAACAAGCATCCTGGGACTGGTTTCGGGCATCACCAGGCTAGTTTGAATCCAGTGACACAGTGAGCCGGGGTATGCTCAGCGGTGGGTCATGTGCTCTCATTGCCACTGGAGTCCAGCTATCCTTGCTGATGAGGGGTGAAACCCCAAATCCGGTCTCAGGATGCTGGTTTCCAGTCCAGGAAGGACCTGGCTTGGCAGTTCGGGCTGGACTGTTCCCATTGGGTGAAGTGTCAAGCCTGATTTGCAGATGGCTGGGTTCAAACTGGAATGGCATGGGAGCAAAAAAGCAATGGATTTAGGTCCAGATCTCTGTATTGGGGTGAATGTATGACACTGTTCTGCATTCTGTCCATCAAGTGTTCTTTTTGCATTAAATCCGACAGCTTTCATTTTCTACTGTATAAATTTGAAACAGTCTAAATTGCTTACCCGATTCCGATGATCTTGGTGTCCAAAGTTATATAAAAAATATATGTTATATTCTAAATTGGTGGTAAAAAAGTATCAATCCCTTAGGGAAATTCAGTTCACATTAACTCATATGCACCACACTTTAATTATATATATATAGCACTCCGCTTCAATAGAGGATGCACCTCAAACACAACACCTCAACTGTAATACCACCAAACCAAGGAGTGTAACCCTTTAAATTATTTGGTCCTGAGGAAGGTGGGACCTATAGCGCCAAGACCACCAAAACGCGTTGACGCCGTGTTTTTATCTCTGAATCCACTTACGAGAGAGAAAGCTGTAAAAAATATTATGGACAGCAAAAAATACTATGATTTCTACGTAATTGGTTGGATCAGAAACTGCAAAAGTACTTCTTTTAATGTACGACAGGGCCTCCCCATTAGACATTCTTCCTTTTAGGCAATGTCTTACCTCGGTGGAATTGTTTTGTTCCAATGATTATTTTATTATCAAATGTATTTGTGGCACAATGTAATGTTTTTTTAATATGTATTAGAAACTTGTGTTGAAGAAACTTGATATGGTGTAAAAAAAAATTAAATAACTAAGCGGTACCTTGAACGGGCACTGTTTTTATCTGTACTATTATTTTTTTTTTAATAAAGAATGTGGTCACTACATCTTTTGGTTTGGTGGTATTACAGTTGAGGTGTATTCTCTTTTGAAGCGGAGTGATAAAATTAAAGTGCGGTGCGTATGGGTTAATGTGAACTGAATTTCCCTAAGGGATTGATACTTTTTTACCACTAGTAGTAGTGCCCTGGTCCCTTGGGTTTGTGGGGCCTCCTCTCTCTTTATAACTGATATTCTAAATTGGTGTCAAGTTTCTTCTTGTGTGTCTCATTTATTACCTCATCGTGTACAACAAATGCTTAACACTATCCTCAGATGAGCCTAAACTGCTCGTCCACACTACCACAAAAGAGCATTTAGGATTATTAATTTAAGACCTGTAAACCAATAAGGGTTCAACATAGTGTACCTCTTTCTGGTACACTACATAAAAAGCCATCTACACCTATACTGTGCAATAATGTGTCACAAATCACACTCAGATGTCATACCCAATATCTAGAGGCTAGAACCATAAATTACCCATCATTTGGAAGCACTGACAATTAATAGCTGTGGCTTGTGCAAAGGCTTTGAACAAGCTTAACGAAAACATAACGCAAAGACACAACATGGGCTACAGGAGTGTACACTTCCCTCCCATGAAAAAAGTAGGTATCGCTTTGGGAGACCAATGTTGCACGCATGTACGACTACTTGTATATCAAAACGAACAATACAGTATTATACATGAATAGTGGCATATAATGAATGGTCCTAGTTTGATACCATTTGAAGTTCACCAGTGTTTTCAATTTTCCAACCACCACTTGAGAAATCAGAGGCAAGGGAAATGCATACATTACTAAAAGAGACACGCCTGGCCATACAGGAGCTTAATGAAACAATACCAAGAAGAACAATGAGACAGTCACCTTGAATTAAACAAATAAAACGAAATAGAAAAAATACCTTTCTGAAAACTGAAAACGAAACATTATGACAAACCTGTGAGGATAAACATTGGTTTTGGAGTTTCCCCACACCTTCACTACCGACAGCAGCGCAGACAAGCAGATGCATTCTCAACCACAAAAGCAGACTTCTCCCTAAAAGATGAAAGGCTCTAAAGCGATTTTGGCTAGCAGCATGACATACAAAGCGCAGGTAAATTCTACGAGTATGATCGGCTCTCCAGCTTTTAAAACTTTTCAGTTTCAATTGGAGGGCTGCAGGAAATGAAACAGCTTGTGACGTGCAAGGGTGTGCCTTCCCAAATACTCAGAAGGGGCAGAGCTCAAATCGTCACAAGCAATGGATGGGATTCTGAGAGCTTTGGAGTAAGGAATATAGGCTGAACGTCCCACAGGCAGGACCTTAAAATCAGTGCCAACTTACAGATTTCTGTGTCTCCAAGGCAAAAACGTATTTTGCGGGCCCCTTTCGAGAACAACTTCAAAAGCATTTTCTGCAAATTCACGCCCCAGTGTTGTCAAACAATACTGAAAGGTATGCTAAACTTTCATTAACAGGTGCAGGAAAAAAATATTTAAAAGCCAATGCTACTTGGAGTCATCCAGCAAAAGAGGACTAAAAGAATGCTTTAGCAAGCAGTGATAAAAGCCATTTTGTGTTTGGATAGAAATGTTGTCTCACAACATTTTAAGTTAAATTCAGAGTCTACCCAGCTTTTGCTTCAATTATATGAAACAGAAAAGGGGGTGGTGATGAACAGAGTGTCTGAATTAAGCAGACCACTCTTACCCAGTCCAAAGATCAGGGCTTGATCCATCACCGTTATTTAGCTCACTGCCCCATCCCAGCTCAGAACCTGGCCATATGCAAATTAGTCTGTCCCTGGCCCAGTGCATCATGGGAACAGGGCAGACCAAACTACCAAGCCAATTCTTCACCAGAAAGGAGACAAGCTACCGGGGACCGGTTTCTGGCATTTCAGCCTCGTCGGCCCGGCTTGCTTGAATCCTGATGGAGCAGTGAGCAAGGGACTCATGTCTGAGTATACCCTGCCACACCTATAGTGGCCAAAAACGATTCAGAAAAGGGGGTGGTGATGAACAGAGTGTCTGAATTAAGCAGACCACTCTTACCCAGTCCAAAGATCAGGGCTTGATCCATCACCGTTATTTAGCTCACTGCCCCATCCCAGCTCAGAACCTGGCCATATGCAAATTAGTCTGTCCCTGGCCCAGTGCATCATGGGAACAGGGCAGACCAAACTACCAAGCCAATTCTTCACCAGAAAGGAGACAAGCTACCAAACTACCAAGCCAATTCTTCACCAGAAAGGAGACAAGCTACCGGGGACCGGTTTCTGGCATTTCAGCCTCGTCGGCCCGGCTTGCTTGAATCCTGATGGAGCAGTGAGCAAGGGACTCATGTATGAGTATACCCTGCCACACCTATAGTGGCCAAAAACGATTCAGAAAAGGGAGTGGTGATGAACAGAGTGTCTGAATTAAGCAGACCACCCTTACCCAGTCCAAAGATCAGGGCTTGATCCATCACCGTTATTTAGCTCACTGCCCCATCCCTGCTCAGAACCTGGCCATGTGCAAATTAGTCTGTCCCTGGCCCAGTGCATCATGGGAACAGGGCAGACCAAACTACCAAGCCAATTCTTCACCAGAAAGGAGACAAGCTACCGGGGACCGGTTTCTGGCATTTCAGCCTCGTCGGCCCGGCTTGCTTGAATCCTGATAGAGCAGTGAGCAAGGGACTCATGTCTGAGTATACCCTGCCACACCTATAGTGGCCAAAAACGATTCAGAAAAGGGGGTGGTGATGAACAGAGTGTCTGAATTAAGCAGACCACTCTTACCCAGTCCAAAGATCAGGGCTTGATCCATCACCGTTATTTAGCTCACTGCCCCATCCCAGCTCAGAACCTGGCCATATGCAAATTAGTCTGTCCCTGGCCCAGTGCATCATGGGAACAGGGCAGACCAAACTACCAAGCCAATTCTTCACCAGAAAGGAGACAAGCTACCGGGGACCGGTTTCTGGCATTTCAGCCTCGTCGGCCCGGCTTGCTTGAATCCTGATGGAGCAGTGAGCAAGGGACTCATGTCTGAGTATACCCTGCCACACCTATAGTGGCCAAAAACGATTCAGAAAAGGGGGTGGTGATGAACAGAGTGTCTGAATTAAGCAGACCACTCTTACCCAGTCCAAAGATCAGGGCTTGATCCATCACCGTTATTTAGCTCACTGCCCCATCCCAGCTCAGAACCTGGCCATATGCAAATTAGTCTGTCCCTGGCCCAGTGCATCATGGGAACAGGGCAGACCAAACTACCAAGCCAATTCTTCACCAGAAAGGAGACAAGCTTGAATCCTGATGGTGCAATGAGCAAGGGACTCACATCTGAGTAAACCCTTCCACGCTTATGGTGGACAAAATGATTCAGAAAAGGGGGTGCATATAGCCAAGTTCTGAGCTGGGATGGTGCAGTGAGCTAAAAAACGGTGATGGATCAAGCCCTGATCTTTGGACTGGGTAAGAGTGGTCTGCTTAATTCAGGCACTCTGTTCATCACCACCCCCTTTTCTGAATCATTTTGTCCACCATAAGCGTGGAAGGGTATACTCAGATGTGAGTCCCTTGCTCATTGCACCATCAGGGTTCAAGCAAGCCGGGCCGACGACGCCTGAAATGGCACAAACCGGTCCCCGGAAGCTTGTTTCCTTCCCAGTATAAGAATTGGCTTGGTAGTTTGGTTTGCCCTGTTCCCATCATGCACTGGGACAGGAACAGACTAATTTGCATATAGCCAAGTTCTGAGCTGGGATGGTGCAGTGAGCTAAAAAACGGTGATGGATCAAGCCCTGATCTTTGGACTGGGTAAGAGTGGTCTGCTTAATTCAGGCACTCTGTTCATCACCACCCCCTTTTCTGAATCATTTTGTCCACCATAAGCGTGGAAGGGTATACTCAGATGTGAGTCCCTTGCTCATTGCACCATCAGGATTCAAGCAAGCCGGGCCGACGACGCCTGAAATGGCAGAAACCGGTCCCCGGAAGCTTGTTTCCCTCCCAGTATAAGAATTGGCTTGGTAGTTTGGTTTGCCCTGTTCCCATCATGCACTGGGACAGGAACAGACTGATTGCATATAGCCAAGTTCTGAGCTGGGATGGTGCAGTGAGCTAAAAAACGGTGATGGATCAAGCCCTGATCTTTGGACTGGGTAAGAGTGGTCTGCTTAATTCAGGCACTCTGTTCATCACCACCCCCTTTTCTGAATCAATTATATGAAATACACGAAGGGTCATTTTATTGCAGTGGTTGATTAGTGGACTCGTGCAAAATATAAAAAGACATGCGCACAGCCCTTGAAATTGCAGTTTCATTGCTTACTTCGTATAAATAAAGCAACGATCACAACTAACATGCCCACTGCAACAGTGAATCAAAGCATTGCTCTTACAATTTTCACCATTTCGTCTGTTGTGACCTGAACATCTCCTTAATTCTCTCTCCCTATCTTGTCCCTCCTCTCCTCCTTTCTATAGTTCTGTGGCTAGACGTGACTGTTAAGTGAGAGAAATGGGAGGGGGCAGAAAACAGCCGAAATACAGAGCGGTAAAAAGATTGATAAAGAGGGGTAGATGAGGTAGGGAGTGACATAAGCTAAACAGAGAAACATGATATAGCTAAAAAGAAAGACGGAAAGGTAGAGAGAGGGAGGTGTGGTTTTAGTATAAGGCAGATGGAATAGTATAGAGGGAGTGGTTTGGGAGACAGATGGGGAAGACAGGTGACAATGAGCTAAGAATAGGAGGATGCAGTAGATAGGGACGAAATTAGAAGTGGTAAAGAAAGACGTTCAGATATTAGAAGACCCACAGTTTTCGCTCTGCAATGGTGTTGGGCAACCCCTAACTTGGCGAGTGAAGGCGGAAAGCAGAGGTTGGTGAGGGGCTTGCACAGACACAAAGTAGCGGTGTACAGGCAGCTCTCAGTAAGGCAGAAAGTAAGGTAAAGGGAAGAACAAGGAGGTGAAAGGTGAGGTAGAGTAACCAGCAAGCTTGATAGAGAGGCAGAGAGAAGTCGAAAAAGTAATGGTTTAGAGACAGTGGGTTGAACGATTGAGATGCAAAGAAGCGAGACAAAAGTTAATGGCAAACATAGCAAGAAATGGATAAAGTAATGTGAGAGATAAAGTACCAGGAACAGATGTGGAAATGGAAAGAGGAGGTGGAGAAGTGAGGATGCGAACAGTGAGAATCAAAGGTCAGAAATGAGTGTTAGGTTAAGTTGAGGTACCGAGATGTGGTAGAGTAGTAAGATGGGGAGAGGGCTGAGAGGTGATTTGAGAGAGAAGTGAAATAGAGGAGATATACAGATGATATGTAAGCAGCACTGTGATACGCACCAGGTAGAGGGGAGGTAGAACATAGGGAGGGTTAGAGAGGTATAATTCAGAAACTTGGTGTACAAGAGCAGCTTGGCCTTTACGCCTTTTTCCTTTTTTGTCAATGCGCACAGCATCAGAAAAAAAGTATTGGCAAAGCCAATGGTTCAACAAGGAAAGTAGTACTGGATTTGCCAGTGCTCGTTTTCTAATTGTTTCTTTGCATTTTATACGTCTGTTGCACAAACGTGTAACCGAAATATTACAAAAAATGTATTTCATATTTTTGTACACTGCATAAACAGGCACTCGTGAAGAAAATTACTTAACAAATAAAACTTCAAACGAATGGAAATGTACATGAAAGCAAACCATGCTCTTTATTTAGAGAATCAACCCTCTATTACTCGGACAAGAACATGTCCACACACTCATTCCACTACACAATGCTTGCTTGTTGAATGGGGGAAAAAAACACATGGTATGAAGCCATAAAGGCAACGCTCTGCAACGAAAAGCACTATTAGGCCAATAGTGTTTTTCGTTGCAGAGCGTTACGTTTATGGCTTCATACCATGTGTTTTTTTTCCCCATTCAACAAGCAAGCATTGTGAAGGGGTGTGGAATGAGTGTGTGGACATGTTTAGGAGAATCACAGAGAAGGAATATGCTAAAAAAGAGGAAACATCCTTTACCTCTTAGGAAAGAACGTCCAAAAACCTCACAGAAAATCATGGGTACAGACCGTGCTTTGTTTACAAAAATTCGGAATTGCAATGTCACACTGTCAAAACAACCATGTTTTAGATAAATTGAACAACAACAAAACACAATAGTAATAATGAGTTTACCCTTTCGTATTAACACACCGAGTGAAATTAATGTTCTCCCGTGCTTGTCGCGAGGGGCTTAAGAAAGGTTCGAATAGTGGCTTAAGAAAGGTTCGAATAGTCGCTGCATGCCTTCCCAAATAGAGACCTCAAGTACCGGTCAAGAATGATCGCATTTGCAAAACTACAAGGGGAGCGGAAAACGAATATGAAAGGCGCGCCACAAACTGTCATTATAACAGAACCACGGACCATAGCGTACGAAGGAAAAACGCGCGCACTACGTTTTACTGAGAATCCTGCGAGGAAAAGCCGAGTTAACTGCGCACCTCACTGGTGTAGCGAGATGGCTTATGCGACGTTAGATCACAGCTCAGACCGAGCTATCGCAACCCAGGGCAAAATGAGTAGCAGAAGCACAGACCATGCGATTTGTTTGTTTTTGATAAAACAGGCGAGATGAAAATGCATGCTGCAGTGTGAGGTGCTGAAATGCGACGGAAAGCACTGGACTGGAATGTGTGTGAAAACCAAGAGAGTTCAAAATGCAAAAAGACAGCTCTATACTTTGGAGACGCAAAACAATATGGGTCAAAAGACTCATGAATGTCAGATATGGAAGAGCAAAGATCTGGCAAATAACAGGTAACTGCAAAATTCCCTTACCATGTATGCTCTTGATCAGACCGTTTATATGCAATGGGCATGTATTAACGTTTCATAAAACGGGGGTATTGAAAGATCCCCAGTTTTCGCTCTGCAATAGGGCAACTCCTAGCGTTGGTGAAGGCGGAGGTTGGCCAGGGGCAGACACAAAGTAGCGGTGTTCAGGCAGCTCTCAGTGAAAGGCGGAAGAGGGTGTCATTGGGCAGCGGTACATAAGCATTAAGGTAGGTAGGAACGCTCTCAGTATACTACAGGGGGACAGACATTATGGATCAGCAAATACTACGCATAAAATCCCTCTGCACCGTACGTCAAAACGGGTGGGGCTCGATGGCATTCGCAGCTCTGCACAGAAACAGATTGGTCCCACTCCGCAGTGACTACTGGGCGCGCGTTGCAGCAGATGGGCGGGGCAGGGACGCTGCTCTCGCATCTCGCTTATGCCGGGTTATAAAAATGCTCAAGTTGAGCATTGGAAGCAACAAGTTATTGGGCTGAGTGCTGTAGTGGGGGTTTCTCGGGCCTCCCTGCCCTCCACCGGCAGCTGCCGGGACAGCTTGTGCACTGAGAAAGATATGCACAACCTGCCCATTGGTATACTTGGACTTTATGCCTTACCTCCGCCATAGTTGTCGTCCCGAGGGTCACATTGCGGGTCACCGGGAGAGCCCGGATGCGCAGAAAACAGCACAACAGAAACAGCGTGAGTGACTGCGAAAGCGGGAACCAGGCCCGATCGTCTGTGCCCCGTAGCAGCCAATGGGAAAGTCCCGGAGGTAGACTGGAACATCCTCACAGCCAATGGCAGCACGAGAGGGGACGGAACAAATTTAGTCGGAGCCAACGGCAGTGCCGAACAAGAGGTGAAAAACCGCTGGGCCAATAGAGGCAGGGATACAAACATATCTCAACCAATGGCAGAGCCGAAAAGAAACGAAAACAAAAGCAGAGAATTTGAATGGGACTATAATGAGCCGCCATGGCTAATATAAATCGAATTTCTAAAGTGATAATTTAATTTACCCTTGTACGGTACACGCCCGCCGGTTCGCGCATATTCCATAGGGTTCTTATCTTGAGAGATCCAGTACAGATTTCCAGAGCCACAAATGTCCCACTTTGCTTCCCTAATCTACTTGTCTAACGGAAACTGCAAAACTTGTGTGCATTATACCATTTTGCGCTGCTTGCACGCGTTTTCTTCGAGTTGCATGCTATATGCGCTCGATTAGTTCATTTGTAACTGGTGGAACCGAATGGATAATGTCTTTATTTTACCTGACTGTCTACTGTCCATCTTTTAAACACACCATTCGCGACAAGGATTGAATACAAGACAACGATAAATCCCAGGGAACAACGCACAAATCAGATTCTGTGTTTAGAGCTAGTGCAATCAATGCGCTTCAAAACCGCGCACTCTCGCACAGGCAAGACCTAGAGTGGTTGAATACTACCTAGAGTGGCCAGGAGGGCGCCACAAGGCGCCAGAGTGATGGTGAGAGAGCAGCAGATTAAGGCGCTGCATGAAGTTGTTGTTGATAGGTGCAATGAATGAGGGATTGGGTATCTCTGGGCAGCAATCTATTTTTCTTCCATCAAAAAAGCCTTTAATGCCCCTTTCATTGCCCATCTTGGGCTGTTTACTTTTGATGATTGTTGCTGCAGGTGGACTAGTCCTTTCACAGTGCTGTTTCTAGCTGATTGAATGCTCATTTGTGTAAGTATGGGTCCAGCCTTGAGGGGCTGGTAGTTACTGAATCGATGTAGTGCAACGTATGAGTGGGATTTGAG
The DNA here is from genome assembly GCF_964261635.1 of Lissotriton helveticus. Lineage (NCBI taxonomy): Eukaryota > Metazoa > Chordata > Amphibia > Caudata > Salamandridae > Lissotriton > Lissotriton helveticus. The sequence goes on from NC_136058.1 coordinate 81,237,437, forward strand.
CATTGTTGGTAATAGTGCAGGATGATTGTAGGGGGTGTATCTTAAAAGAGGTTTATTAGTGGATTATTTATACCTAGACGCTATTTTGTGGAGAGTAGAGATAATGAACAAGTTGTCTGCGCAAGTGTATTGGAATGAGATGAGAATGGGGAGAGGATGTGGCCTGACGGCCAGAGTCGCCGACTTTGGAACTGGAGAGCCAGGTTCGAATTTCGGCATTAGTTCAACATTATGGGCAAGTAACTTAAATTTCCCCGTGCCTACCAAAAATCTTGTGTAATTTAACTGGTGCTCATCTAAAGAGGAACCTTCGGGTAGAGTTCACAGTCCATAAAACAATATATTGTTCCTTGGTATCTTGGCAGAGTACAGTATTCAGACAGTGACTTTTGCTATACAAGGGTACTGAGAACATGAGACTTGGGCAATCTTAAATCAGAGGTCTACAGTCTGTGGGGCGCGACCCCCATGGGGGCCGTGGAGTCCTGGGAAGTGGGACGCGCATTCCTCAACCACATTTCTGCCTGAATCCAAAACTTTTGCTCTTCATTATGGAAAAAGACAACCATTCCGGGATGGTTAATTCCGTTTGTTAAAGTGCCAGGGGAGTTGAATTCGTATCGCCCGACCCCCGAGACATCTAGATTCCTTGCAAGGGCAAGAAGTTTTAATGTCTGGTTTGTCCTAAGGACAAGGAGACCATGCACCACAGTAAATCGAGACACCGGACGGAAACAAAGTGCCTTATAGAAGAGCCAGTCACATTACACAATGACGCATGCATATTTTATTGCAGTAGGCACGAGGAGATTAAAAGATTTGTCCGAAATCACAGGATGTTGAACAGACACTGAAAACCGAACCTGGTTCCTCAGCTCCAAAACCGGACGCTCTGGATATTGGGCCACATCGTCTCCAGTGAATATGAGCATGGTTAAATTCGAATTGGCAGGTTGCATACAGAAATTGCACAGCGCTGTCAGCTAACAGATTTATGCCTTTCTCCAAAAAGCTTTCTTGTAGTTTCCGGGCTCCTCTTCTGGCCCCTTTTATTCCTTAGAGCAAGAGGGAAACATAACGCAGCTTCTGCAGTCCGAGAACAGCCACAGCATGGGCGGGTAAGAGGCTGGCAGACCCTGCTCTCACCTGGGCTCTCTGTTCCCACTTCTGATGTGCTGCCCTTTGGCCTCTCAGATACAGCCCCGAGGTTGCGCCCCACTCACTCGCATTTGAGGCCTGCAGTGAAATAATTCACGGGCCACTGCCTTCGCACATTGCTTTCCCTCTACACTTACCGGGTGCCTGTACTCCCCACTGGCCTCACCTGCAGCCCCTGCTCCGAGCCCCTGGGCCTCTCATGTTTCAACCAGGGTCTACATTAAAGCTCCTTACTTTCCTTATGGGCTCTCATGCAGCCTCTTGGCCCCCCGGCCGTTACTTCCCTTTTCATGAGCCTCTCACGTCTTACCCGGTGCCTTATCTGGTCCTGCCTCTTGCCAGTGCCTTCTACGTAGAAAACTAGGTGTTCTCGACTTATCCCTTCGTCATCCGGGAATGAAAGGCCAAAAGAAGAAATTAAAAGGTGCAAAACCTAGTTTGCCTTTAGAGGCAGGTTTGCAAGTAATATATTTACCACAAACTAAAAGCCCCGAGCCTTAAATTCAATTACATAATGTTACCAAAATCTTGTACCTAAAATTGTCAGGGACTTTACATGCTTTTCTGTGCAGCGAGCATGACTTTAGGGAAGCACTGGGGCGCTAGACTAAGGGGGATCTCTTCTATAGCCAGGACAAAAGTTATCCATTTACAATGTCTGCTACGGGATAGGTGACCTCAGGCCCTCACAGGGACTAGAGCTCTAGTCTCACTAAAGACATGCATGCCCCCAGGCTTCCCATTAACATATATTTTATCTAATTTATGGCAAGCATGTCTCTGAAATCTCTTTTTGACCTCGCTGCCCCTGCAAACACTATCAAAGTTCTGGTCAAACTACTTGCTCCTGCGCTGTTTAGAAATATATAGTTGTTTAGGAAGCGCTTAGTAGAAAGGGTTAACCATAATCCAAGCACAACCAATCCTGGAAGATGTGGACAGAAGAACCATGAAAATGTAACACTTGCCCAGGATCACACATGTGGTTATGTGGTTGTGATTTAAAGTTACAGGTTTCACACCCTCGTATGGCAGCCAATAATTAAGCCACATTTCAATAAGAGCCTGGTGCATTGCTTGCCTACATAAGGCAGAAATGTACTTCAAATGTACTTCCAATGTACTGGGGGGTGGGGGTAAATAGTTAAAGCAACATGTATAGCAGGACAGTGTGTTTATGCACTGCACAGAAAAGCGCCTCTTAAAAATAGGAAAGTAAACTGGGTTGAGACGGTAATGCGTGTCCAAAGAAATCTGCCTCTAGTGCCCGAGATTTTCTTTCTCAGCCACATCTTGCAATGGAGCAGAACATGAAATGCCACCACAAATCCAAGGCTTTTACTCCCAGGCAGTAAGGAAGGACGTGTTTTTTTCTGCTGAAAGTCAATCACATGCAAAACAAGTGAATACACTAGATGGAAAAGTTCCAGTTGCTTTAAGCAGAAACAGCTAACTTTGCAAACCTCTCAGGAAAGGCAGTAGGAGCAATTGAGTGTGTTCTTATGCTGTGTGTCAGCCAGCATAAATGACAAAAGTACCAACCATAGAACCTCCTCTACTTGCTACGTAACACCCCAAACACCTCGTGCTATGTCTTCAACCCTTTCTTTCTCCTGTTTGCAGTTTCAAAACTCCCTGCCCAACTCCTCTCCTTTCTCTTGTTGTGTTCAAAGTCTCTGCCATTGGTCCAGTTTCCCCATTGGGACCCAGTCTAACCTGCATGCTGTATTTCTTACCCCATCAAAGTCCCCTTTCCTTTCTTGCTTTTTATTCTAAATCTTTATACATCTCTAGCCTACTTAAGCTCCCTTCCCTTGTTCTCAAACTACCAGGGTGAAACCACCATCCCTCCATTTCCCTGCCCCACTGCCCTCCGTTCTCTTTCTGCCCTCTACCATCCATCTAGTTAATGGTGTTTCTCATCTCCCTTTTCTGTTAAACCCCAAATCATCTCTCTTCTTGAAAAATCAGCACAGCCCTAGCTTGGTTGTATTTCCTCCCCTGAAGCCAAAAGTGGTTTCTTCTTTTACACCTCTCCCATCTTTAGCTGTGAACTAATGAGCCATCAGTGGTTCCCATTGTAACTGTATTCCTCTGCAACTCCTCCTGCCTGCCCCCCGTTACATCACTACCCCCTGTGTAACTCCTCCCTCAGGACATCACTGCTTCCCTCTGTAGCTCACCCTGCACACCCCCAATATATCATTGGCTCTCCATGTAACCTCTTGGTCATCACTGACTCCAATTGTAACACCTTTTCCATCTCAAGAGCCCAAGTAATGTTGATGTAAATGTTTGTAAGTGTTGTCACCTCTGTCATACAAGTGCTTCTTTTAAAACTTCTTGTGTACAGAGCACGGGTGCAACACTTGCCTCTGTGGTCTTTATTGACTTGTTCTCGGACTGCTGTCCTGAGGCAGACACCTACAGATTTGTGAAGTATTAATAAATACTGGGGACATTATACATTTTTGGAGGCTGAATACTGGTGCAGCCGCCTCCAAATTAACCAAATGACCAACAAGGTGACTATCACGTTTACTGTAAGTTCATTTTCATCCTATTTTTCCATTCCTCTTTCTTCTTTTGCAAATGTCCTTAAATCTCCACTCTTCCCATCTCTCTGACTTTTTATGTTGTCTTTTTAACAGCCAACTATGTCGCTCTTTCTTTAAGTTGCCATTGGTTTTCGACCATATTCTATAACCTATCATTCCTTTCTGTCTATCTGCAGACTTGTAAGATGGCTTTCTGGGACAAAATGATGGTTGAGCATATCTGGATAGCACAAAGTAAAAACTATTCATAAGTTGTTGTTTCGGGTCAAAATCCTTTGTCTGCATCCAAGCCCTTTCAAAATCTCCCCCACAATTTGCTAGAGTACTTTCAAGCCTCCATTTGAAAAGATGGGGAACATTTTGAAAACAAACAAGTTGACTCTTCTGGCTTTTGTCATCAGGCCCCTGAGTTCTTTTGGCTAGATTTGCCCTGCCAGTCACCTTATTCACGTTTCTTCCTGGGTGTCTGCTTATACCGCAGTGTAATTTATTTAAAAATGCAAGTCTTTGGGGTCTCAGATCTTGAAAGCGGACCTGTCTAGATTAACATGTCTGAGACCCGATAACACTGCATACATGATCTTTACTAGTAGATCAAGCCAGAATCCACTTTATCGATGGACACATGTAACGAATAGTTTTCTTACCTGTCTGTATAGTTTTGCAGCTTGAAGATCTTTCTGGATTCACTATGCTGTGCATTATTCCGCGGTCTTGTGGTTGGGTCCGGAATCGTAGTCTTTTCTTTGGTTTTTATTTTTTTGTAGCCCAGATGGGCGTCGGCGTCACACCTCCTTGGGTGTATTTCCGGTGACATCGGCATGCTTCCTGCGGAAGCTCCCACTCTTGGGCGCCATCTTCGGATTCTTTTTTTCCGTGTTCGTTCTGTTTCCGAAGTAATGGCAATGTTCCATTAAGTGATTTACCGCTTTTAACCTTTAAATTTTTTTTTTTTATATTTGTCTCTGTTTATAACCACCTTTTCTCTCTCCAGCCTCATCTTTCTGGCGGAGGTGGGTGGGTTCGCTAGTGAATCCAGAAAGATCTTCAAGCTGCAAAACTATACCGACAGGTAAGAAAACTATTCGTTTTGCAGCGTGAATCTTTCTGGATTCACTATGCTGTGCATAGATTTTGTAGCAGTTTCTCATTTCTGTGGCGGCTGGGTGGAAGATGAGCGTTGGTTATTGAATATGTGTTGGAGCACCTTCTGTCCGACTTGTGCTTCCTTGTTCATCTGTATATCCACACAGTAGTGCTTCGTGAACGTGTGTACCGAAGCCCATGTGGCCGCCAGGCATATGTCTTGTATGGGTGTGTTAGCCAGGAAAGCTATTGTCGCACCCTTTTTCCTAGTGGAGTGGGCACGTGTCCCTTCTGCTATTTCTTGTCCTGCTCGCTTGTGGCAGAGCTGAATTGTTTGTGCGATCCATCGTGCAATAGTCTCTTTGGTTACTGCTTTCCCCATGAAACTGTTGGCGAATGACACAAAGAACTGTTTTGTTTTTCTGTGTCCCTTCGTTCTCTCAATGTAGTGCATGACTGCCCTTCTGGCGTCCAGGGTGTGCAGAGCTCGCTCTGCGCTAGTGGTTGGTTTTTGGAAAAAACTCGGTATCTGTATAGACTGGTTCATGTGGAATTTGGACACCACCTTCGGCATGAAGTGTGGGTCAGTTCTCATCACAACCCTATCATTGTGTATTTGTATGTAGGGTTCTTGTAGCGTTAGTGCCTGAAGTTCGCTTACTCTGCGTAAGGACGTTATTGCAACCAGGAAAGCTGTTTTCATAGTTAGCATCTTTAGGGAGGCCTTGTGAAGTGGTTCAAAGGGCTCTTTCATGAGTTCCGTTAGGACTATGTTCAAGTTCCATGCAGGTGGCGGCACCCGCTTTGGTGGTGCAATCCTCTTCGCTCCTTCCAGGAATCTTTTCACCACCTGTGATGTGAAGAAACTCCTGCACGTTTCTCCTCTTGTGTAGGCGACTATCGCTGCCAAGTGAACTCTCAGCGAGGATGAACTAAGGTTCTTCTCCAGCAGGTGCGTGAGGTACTTTAGCACTGTGGAGTCCTTCTTCATTTTATTGTGAAGTTTTTCTTTTCTGCACCACATCGTGAATCTTTTCCACTTCGCAACATAGCACTTCTTAGTGCTGGGTTTTCGTGCCTCCCGAAGGACCCTCAAGGTGCTTTCTGGCAGCTTCAAATGTGCAAACTCTATGTCCTCAGGAGCCATGCCACCAGGCTCAGGCTCTCTGGCTCTGGGTGCAGCACCTCTCCGTTCTGCATGGAGAGCAGGTCTTTCCTTTTGCCGAATCTGTGGGGTGCACACTGTGTCAACTCCATGATCTGCGAGTACCATGTCTGTCTGGCCCACTGTGGCGCGACCAGTATCAGGGTCATGTTGCTCGCTCTGCATTTGCTGAGCACTCTGTGCATCAGTGGTATCGGGGGAAAAGCGTAAGCAAATGTCCTGGACCAATCTATCCATAGGGCATTCCCCAGGGATCCCTCCTCGGGCTGTCTGGATGCGAAGTTTTGGCATTTTGCATTCTGGCGTGTGGCAAACAGGTCCACTGATGGCGTTCCCCATCTGTCGAACAGCCACCTTGTCTCTTGAGCATTGAGCTCCCACTCGTGGGATGCCGAAGTCTGTCTGCTGAGCCAGTCTGCTTGTATGTTGTCCTTCCCTGGTAGGTGTATGGCTAGCAGGTCTATCTTGAGTGGGATGGCCCATCTCCATATCTCCTGCGCTAGCGTCGAAAGCATGGTTGACTGTGTCCCACCCTGCTTGTTGATGTAGAACATCGCTGTGGTGTTGTCTGTTTGTAGCAATACCTTGTGCTTGTACAGTCTCGTCTGGAAAGCTTTCAGTGCAAGGAAGATTGTCTTCAATTCCAGGTAATTGATGTGCTTTGTCGCATCTGCTGGTGTCCACAGTCCTCTCACTTTGAGTTCCTCCATGTGAGCGCCCCATACCTTCAGGGATGCGTCTGTGGTGATGGTCACTGTTGGTGTTGGGGGCGTTAGAGGCTTTCCCTTTGTTATGTTCTCCATGTTCCACCATGTCATTTCCTTCTGCACTGAGTGCGTTACAACCACTAGATCCTCCCAACTGCCTGTAGCTTGTGACCATTGCTCCTGTAGCCATTCTTGAATGGGTCTCATGTGGAGTCGTACATTTGGTACTAGGTGGATGCATGATGCCATCATGCCCATGATCTTGCTCGCAGTCCTCACTGTCCGAGCTTGCCCCTTCTGGTAGAGGCAAGTTTCCTTCACCAGCGCTCTCGCCCTCTTCTCGCTGGGGACCACCTTGCCCTGTAAGGTGTTGATCTGTGCTCCCAGGAAGATTTTCACTTGTTCCGGCTCCATTGATGATTTCTTCCAATGGATGGAGAACCCCAGGTTTATGAGTGTGGTCGTCACTGTTTGTGCGTCCCGCTTGCATTTCTGGTATGACTTTGCTTTCACTAGCCAGTTGTCCAGGTAAGGGTATACGTGTATTCCTTGCCTTCGTAGGTGTGCTGCGACTGCTGCGAGGCACTTTGTGAAGACCCTTGGTGCTGACTTTAGTCCGAAGGCTAGTGTTATGAACTGGTAGTGGTTTTCTCCGATGGTGAACCTGAGCATATGCTTGTGCTTTCTGTTCATTGGGATGTGCAGGTAGGCGTCTTTGAGGTCTATCGTGACCATGAAATCCCCGATTGGCAACTGTGGGAGCACCTCTTGTAGGGAGGTAATTTTGAACTTTTGCGTTCTTATGAATTTGTTCAGGAACCTTAGGTCCAGAATGGGTCTCATTGTTTCGTCTACTTTTGGTACCAGGAAGTACGTAGAATATACCCCCTTGTTCCTTTCCCCAAAGGGGACCGGTTCTATGGCCTGCTTCTGCAGGAGCTCCTTTGCTTCTTCCTGAAGGCGCTCTAGCTGTTAGTTTGCTAGTGGTCTTCTTTTTGGTTTTCTGCTTGTTGGCATCCCCTCCAACTCTATGCAGTATCCGAATTGGATGATGTTGAGAATCCACTTGTCTGATGTGATTCCTCTCCATTCTTGAAGGTAAAATCGTAATCTTCCTCCCACTGGTGTCATGTGGTCGTAGGTGTCTAGTTTGTGTAACACCTGATCCCTCCGTACGTGTTGCCCCCTGGGATCTTTTCTGTAGGTGGGCACACGGGGTTTTGCGAAGTCACTTAGAGGCGGGCTGCTGACCCCCTCTTTTATTCTGTCCACGTCCATTTCCTCTCCCTCGAAAGGACTGGCCTCTTGGCTGGTATTGCCAGGACTGCTTATGCTGACCCTGCTGTGCTTGTGAGTCTGTCTGGTGCGTTTGTTGGAAAACCTCGTGTGATGTACCCGGCTGGTTTCCACCTCTGCCTCCGGGCCTCCGTGACGGGGCACCCCTTTTGCTACCTCTGAACTGCAATGCTCCCATGGATCTCGCAGTTTCGTTATCCTTTTTCAGTTGACTGAGCTTCTCATCAACTGTTGTTCCAAACAGTGTTTCGCCGTTGAACGGTGTGTTCAGGATGCTGTGTTGCACTTCTGGTTTAAAGCCTGAAACCCTGAGCCAGGCGTGTCTCCTCTCCGTGATGCCCATCATCATGAGCCTGCTGGAGGTGTCTGCCCCATCCAGGGCCGTCTTGAGGCAAGAATTTGCCGCGTTCTTCCCCTCCTCCACCAGTTTTTCGGCCTTTTGCTTGGCCTCCTGGGGCAGGTCTTTCACCAACTGACCCAGGTCCGCCATGATCTGGTACATGTGCCTGTTGATCAGGGCGTTGGAATTTGCCATGCGCCATTGTGTTGTGGCATTCCGTTCAATCCTTCTGCCCACCAGGTCCATCCTCTTGCTCTCCTTATCTGGGGGCGGCACAGAAGTAGTGGGCACGTTAGCCCTCTTTCTTGCTGTGGCTGTGATGATGGAGTCTGCTGAGACCGTGCCCTGAATGTAGGGTGGATCTTTTGAGGAATGTTTGTATTTTTTCTCCGTTCTGGGAGTGACAGCCTTGCATGTTGCGGGCTCCTTGAATGCTTCCCTTCCCTGGGCCAAGACACTCTCGAGCATGGGCAGGTACTGGCTCTTTGTTTGGGTGGGGAGCAATGTCTCCAGAAGGAAGTCCGCTTTCTGCTTCTCTTCGTGGAACTTGAGCCTGAATGCTGCTGCGGCAGTTTTTATCACCGAGTTGTAGGCTCCGATGTCGTCCTGCGGCGAGGGCCTCGAGGGATATGAGTCGACCGCCTCCTCTGGGCTTAGGGTGTCGACCTCCAGATAATCCACCTCCAGTGAGTCGGAGGGAGCCGACCCGGCGTCCGTCCTGTTGTCCTCTTCCTCCTCATAGTGGTAACTATAGTAGGGACTCTCTTCGTTTTCCTGGTCGTCGATCTCCTCGACGTCCGGTGCCTGTTCATAGGCGTCGTCTTCCTCCTCGACAACCTCCACCACCTGTGGCTTTGTCTTGTGGGGAATCGTGAAGGCCTTCATCTTGGCGTCTAATTCCTTCTTCCGCTGCAAGATATTTTCCATTTCGGCCTCGAGGCGCCTTTTCTTTTTCTCCACCTCGGCTGCGTGTTCCGCGTCGGATGGTTTGGCCGCCCTTTTCGGTGGTTGGCTCGGTGCCGAGCTGGTCTTCGGCGCCGAAGTTTTCGACGTCGAACTGTGTTTCGGCGTTGGTGCTTTAGGGTCCTTCTCCCTCGACGTCGATCGATCCTTTTCGGGTACGATTTTCGACGGCTTTTGCTGTTCAACAGCTCTCGGCGCCTCCTTCTCAGAGGATCCGCTGGGCCTGGGTGTAGCCGCGGGCGCCGAAGATTTTGGCGCCGGCGCATTCGAGGCCTTGCCCTCGTTCTTTCGAGACTCAGGGTCTCTCGTGCTCTTAGGGGCCGTAGAGTCTCCTACCTTATCAGAAGTCTTGGTATAATCGGTCTCTACGACCGTGTAGCTGACGTCTTCGGCGGCAGTGTTGTCCTCTTCCTCGGAAGACATCCCCAGCTCGTAAAGGGATGGAGTCGGGAATTTTCCCTGCAGGGTGTCGTGCGCTACCCTCTGCCTCTCTCTCACACGAAGGGTCTTCAGGGTGAAGGCGGAGCAGGCGTTGCAGTCCTTGCTTTCGTGATCTACCAGTAGGCAAAGGTTGCAAACCGGGTGCTGGTCCTTCTGCGCGTACTTGTGGCAGCAGTTACGGCAGAACTTGAACGGCGTGTTGTCCATCTGAGCACTCAGGGGCCCCCTGGTTGTGCGTTCGTCGACGGGCGTCGAAGTTCTCGAAGATTTCTCCTTGTTCTTCGATGGCCCTTGATTGATGAAGTCTCCTGGAGTCTTCTGAGATGTTTTCCTTCCAATTTATGTATTCTTCTTCTTCTTTCTCCAAAAATGTCTGGAGCCCAAACGGGAACGATCCAGACCCGACCGCGGAAAAAAGAATCTGAAGATGGCGCCCAAGAGTGGGAGCTTCCGCAGGAAGCATGCCGACGTCACCGGAAATACACCCAAGGAGGTGTGACGCCAACCCCCACCTGGGCTACAAAAAAAAAAAAAGACTACGATTCCGGACCCAACCACAAGACCGCGGAATAATGCACAGCATAGTGAATCCAGAAAGATTCACGCTGCAAAATTAGCATTTCTCTGAAGTGGGAAGTTCAAGAATTGGAAGCAAAAAGAAAGCAACCTTCCACTCACTGCCCCCACAGAGAGTGATCTGCATATTGTGGACCCAAAGGAGCAATATTTTTGTGAAATATCTTTAGAAAACAAAATGTTTGTCAACAATACTCCGTCATACAATCATTATTTGGGGACAGGCTGTCCTAACTGGAAAATTACTGTTTCAGCAAGTGCTAACCACTTCTGTTCCTGGCCTACTGAAAGCAGCTCTGAGTTGCCATGAAGCCTAACAGCACAGCTTTTCTAGTGGTTAAATTTCTAATTCTGTCCTAAGTGCTGCAGAAGCATACCACCATCCAAAGGGAACATTAAGGTTTCAATTACTGCGGTCAATCACTGTCACAGTATACACATACCAGCTTACTTTCACAAGCGCACATTTCTGCAGCTTGTACCTCGGGTGCTGAAACTAACAATATACATAAGAGAAGCAATGATACTTCCTTGGTCTCAATATCATCCACTACATAAGTTATTTTAAGATAGGCAATACAGAACATGAACTTTCCTTGTGCCAGTTCTATTTAACTAGCAGATGCAGGGGAGTTAGCACCTGGCCTCTACTGAAGACCTCTTGGATTTCCAGTATGCAATCTCTTTCAAGACTGCCTGATACTCTAATAATACTGTCTTGGGCTTGTTTAAGATATTACTGACCAGCCAACTAGTATTGCAACCGACTCTCATGCACACCTCAGTAATACTTCTAGAACTATCTGTGTTCCCTTTGGGAATGTTGAGATTTCTACAGCACAGGCCTAAATGTACCTCCGCCCCAAATTGGCTGCAGGAGTTGTCATAACAATATCACAGTGTCCAATTTGTACAAGTGAAAATCTCACATATTTTGATAGATGATTCTTTGATCTATGTGGGCTGAAATCTTAAGAACCATCCCCTAAAAAAGGAAGTTGTCTTCTGCCCTTCTCATGAGAGCTAGGAAAGTCACGGTTCACTGTGTAGGGCACTCATATATAGACATTGTTACAGATCATATTTATATCCACCTCTCCTGCCTGGGTATCAGATACCGGTTTGGTTCTAGCTGAATTGTGACAGTCTTTTATATTCATTGTAAATATCTTGTACCAAAACGTACATCATGTAAATATGTAATATTGATTTACCAGTATAGCGTACACCGGGTAAAGTGTAATTTCTGATTCCTGTATTCTTCCTCTTTGTTGACATTGTTCTCCGAAGAGGCAGCTTCAATGCTTCAAGCACTAGGATGTCTAAAATGCACTCTCTAAGACCAAACTAACGCTTTTGGCATCAGTTTAATTGATTTAGGGAATAGGTAAGACAAGTAGATTTCTTTGCAGGGCAAGTAGTTTTCTCTTCAATTTTGTCCACTCGACAAGTACATTTTTTAAACAATTCCACACCCCTGAGTGCTTTAGCTGAAGTTTCATTCATTGAGTCTACTGTGCTGTGAAACAAAGTCGGGCTGACAGCTAAACTAGCCTTCGTGCCAGGGTGGCTGCTTGCCTGAATGAAATGCAAATGTGCTTAATGAGTTACTCAGCAGATGTTAAGGGTAATCTGCAAATGTAAAGGATGCTTGGGGGCCAGATCTGGCTTTAATTGATCATATCACTCCAAGCATTGTGATGACAAAGATGAGGTTTTATTTGAGTGGTAGTGAAAAGAGATAACTGGGCTGTGAAGTGTGTTCTTTTAATCACAATTGTATTTGCATAGCGCTTAGTGCCCCCAAAGAGGTGTTGAAGGGACAGCTAGGTAAAAAAAAAATCATTACGTACGGTCTTGTTTTACTGAAATCTACATTTTGGAAGCACTATTTTATCCTAAAACTATGTGCACATTTTGTAGCAGTCTATCTCATACTGTGTATAATGCAAGTATAAAAGAAGGACTTACACATTCACAGTGCTTTCTGTCTCAGGCCGTGACCTCATAGCACTAAAAATACATAAGTCACTGTCTCCACTGCACCAACCAACATTTTATTTTGTGGCTCTCTAGTTACACACAGACCTCTGCAGTGCATTAACTAATATGGGTTTCATAATGTACTACAGTGCATTTCCCACTGAGTAACACGTTTTTAAAATTTATTTTTCATTTAAGCCGCTCAGTGTTTTATATGTAACTACCTGATGGTAAAAGACCTAAAAAAAACATACAGAATATTGTGGGGCGTCATTTTTTTTGAGGCTCCGGCAGCAGATGCATCTCAATCAGATCTATGAGGCAACGCAAAGTCACCCTGCGTGGCTCTGCGTGGCCTCATAGATATGGAGTAAGACAAAGCAGAGCAAGTTGCTGCAGTGCCTTACTCTGCGTAAAGGAAGCATTCCATGGGTGTTGCAGTGGGTGTTCCCACGCAACACCCATGGATTTTGACGCTGCCGCAGATTTACAAAATCCCGTAAACCTGGGCAGCGCCAAAGTCTTACTCCTCTCCACAGCATGCATATAGAGGAGAAGAGTTTATTTCTCCTCATTATTTTCCTCTTTCCAGGTGTGCTGCATTCTGTAGCACACACAGAAATACAAAAATGCCTCTCAGGATTGGTTTTGTGCAGGAAGGTGCTCCTTTCTGCACAAAACAATCCTACTGATGTCGGCACTAGGCAGCAACTTGTGCACCAACACAGGGGGAAGCTCAGGAATGCACTGTATCAATGCATTCCTCCCTTTCACAATGGCATAGGGCAATGCAGCAAGAAGACTTGCAGCACTGTCCTACGCCAATTTCTCATAAATGAGGCCCTTTATTTTTAGCCACACCTTTGACCATGCCCTCACACCCACTGACCTTTGGTTTGCTAAACATAGTTTAAAATTATTTCCCCACTGTTCAGTTCATAAATCTTTATTCAGCTATATTCCAAGCCATAAAAGAAAACATTATAAAAGACAAAGAATTTCTGATTTAGTAAAAAGTAAACAATATAAACCATAATTTTTAAAAGGAAGAGAAAAACGAATAATAAAATGTCCAGGTGAAGAGAACTCATGATATTCACATCACCGCCCTAGACACAATGATTATGTTAGGACAGAAAGAAGCCACAGTCTACTGCCACATGTCAACATTTTTAAGAATATCAATAAATATAAAGTGCAGTGGTAAGATGTAATACAGACTCATTTCCCAACAATATTTCTAAGTCGAACTGAAGTGGAGATATATCTATAAACCATCAAACGGATACATTCATCCTTTAAAAGCTGAAGATAGTGCAAAGCTGCCTGGCATCTTTTTATATTCAAATATTTTAAAAGTGGTATTAAAAAAGTGCACCTTGGATTAATGTAAATATTGCAAAAAAACAAAGTGCAAGTGCTCTGCTTTGAATGCGAATCACATGGGCATACATCCAATCTCCCCACTGTAAAAATGATTTGCTGTGAGAATTGGGGACATTAATGGTTGTCAGTAGTTGTCGATGATAAGGAGTACCAGGTTCTAGAAAATTTTGGCCAGGACGAGGTCCTTATCCCTAAAAACGTTTGACGGGGGGATCTCGGCATCAAAAAGTTTGAAGAACTCTGTCTTAAATAATGATAGTTTTGAACTGTTTGGCTGAAAGGGAGGTATGTCTAACAGTTTCAATCAGCAAGGATCAAGAAATTGCTGTTATGAGAACCTAGGTGGGTTAGAAGCTGCACTAGCAGAGTTTTAGCGTACTGGGTTTTGAGGTAATATGAGTTGTTCTTACGTTCTGTAAACCCCAAATCATCTTTTATTGTCAATGGCTGAAATAAAACCATAACTAGGACTGCAAAGGAGTGCTATTATAGATTGTAATCCCCTTTTATTTTGTGTGAGGGAATGGGAAAAATCTCAAACTTCACATTACAGATAGCCTTCTCGGGACATAATGAAAATCATAGCTTTATGGAAACTATTTTTCTTCCAGTACATAAAGTCTCTGAGAATTAAAGTTGGAATAATCCCAAGTATAGAAATTCTCGGAACTATTGGCCAACGTTACCAATAACCTAAAAAATGAAGGCTTTTCAGAGTGAGTAAATGTGCAAACCAGGGAGGCAAACAGATACAGTAGTTTCATGAACATGTTCGTACAGGCACATAAAAATTACACTGAACATTTTGTGTGAATGAAGCACACTCCCAAGTATTAAGCAGACTTTATTTTAGTAGACAGTTTGAGAGGGATTTTAGAAAAGTCAACCAATATATCTGGAGGTGTGGGAAGCTGTCTGAAAGTGGTGTTTGTGCAGGGCCGGACTGAGAACCAAAACCGGCCCTGGCAAAGTGCTCAGCCGGCCCCCTGGGGGTGCGACCGAGCTCTTTGCCGGGGCCGGTTTTCGGCCGATTTTGTTAAAGGGCCGATTTTGCAGCTGTCCTGCAAAAACGGCCCTGTAACAAAAACGGCCCCCAGGGCCCAAAACCGGCCCCCACCCTTGCGGCCCACCGTGGGATTGCCCGGTGCCCGCAACGGCCAGTCCGGGCCTGTGTTTGTGTTGCATATGGTATTTAATATAATGTTAAATGGGTGTAGGTTGGATTATCAAATCAAATGGATTTTTTAATGACACAAACCCCACCTGAAATAGAAGGCAAAAACGGAATCTCTTAAAACAAGCATTTGCAATGCAATAGGTCTCGCATTAGGAAAGTTTGAGCTATTGGCATTGTAAATGACACATTTTTTATTTATGGTTTGTTTTTGAAAATAGCGAAATTAATAGCTTTGTCATTTACAATGCCAATAGTTATAACTTTCGCAAATGTGACACCTATAGCATTATTAATGCAATATGTGTTGTATTTACGTGACTTACATGTATTGATATTACAAATAACAATGGCTTAATTTTTTTCAATATAATACTTAAATAAGTTATTGTAATTTATAATGGCATTAGCTTAAAGTTTTGTAAATAACTTTTGTGAAGATTATGTTCAGTGTATTTTATTGTGGCGAAAATCCAAGAACAGAAGTGAAATATTAACATATTTTTGTTACATTTGTAATAAATCTTGAAACATTGAGATAACTTATTTGAACCAGGTGTTGTTGAAAGGTTGCACAGATTGATGCTGTGGTGGCGCAGAGTAATGTTGTGATGGCAAACGAGTGATGCTGTGGTGTTCAGTGATGCTGTGGTAGCGCATAGTGATGTTGTGGTGCCCCTGAGTAATGGTGTGGTGGTGCGGAGTGATGCTGTATGCTATGCTATGTATTGTTTTGCTATCCTATGTTTTGTTATGCTATGCTTGGTTATGCTATGCTATGTTTTGTTGTGTTTTATTATGCTATGCTTTGTTTTGCTATGCTACGTTTTGTTATGCTATGCTATGTTTTTTTGTGTTTGGTATGCTATGTTTTGTTATGCTATTATGTTTTGTTTTGCTATGCTATGTTTTGTTGTGTTTTGTTAAGCTATGCTTTGTTTTGTTGTTGTTTGCTATGTTTTGTTATGCTATGTGTTGTGATTTGTTATGCTATGTTTTGTTATGTTATGTTTTGTTTTGCTATCCTATGCTTTGTTTTGTTATGCAGTGTTTAGTTATGCTATCCTATGCTTTGTTATGCTGTGTTTTGCTATGCTATGTTTTGTTGTGCTATGCTATGTTTTGTTGTGTTTTGTTATTATATGTTTTGTTATGCATTGTTATGCTATGCATTGTTATGCTATGCTTTGTTATGCTATGCTTTGTTATGCTATGCTTT
The DNA here is from genome assembly GCF_964261635.1 of Lissotriton helveticus. Taxonomy (NCBI): domain Eukaryota; kingdom Metazoa; phylum Chordata; class Amphibia; order Caudata; family Salamandridae; genus Lissotriton; species Lissotriton helveticus. The sequence goes on from NC_136058.1 coordinate 81,253,489, forward strand.
GTTATGCTATGCTTTGTTGTGCTATGCTTTGTTGTGATATGCTATGTTATGTTTTGTTATGCTATGTTTTGTTGTGTTTTGTTATGCTATGTTTTGTTTTGTTATGCTATGCTTTGTTATGCTATGCTATGTTTTGTTATGCTATGCTACGTTTGCAAGGCTACGGTGGGCGGGCCCATTACTAAAGGACAAGCATTCAGAAGACTTTCCAACCTTAAACGAGAGTAAAAACAGAAATAGTGAGCCGCATTGAAGAAGGGAAGCGCTTTCCATAAAGCGCTTTCCATAAGCCGCGCGCCTTTTCCAAAGTGGAGGAAGCACTCCACACCTTGGTGCCACAAGTAAAGCGCCTAACACACACTGAGCATATCAATCTGAACTGATGGTTCTGGAGCAAGTTAGAGTGCACACAGAGTCCGCAGTTCAGGGGACGTCTGCCATCCGGGGCTGTGCCACACAGCAGCTCCTAACCCAGAGCTCCTTCCCTGGGAAAGAAGCGTGAATGCCGCCCAGGTAGAGAAGCCCTAGAGAGGAAATGGGCCATTAAAACAGCATAGTGTCTGCCGGATACACAGCAAGGCTACGGTGGGCGGGCCCATTAATAAAGGACAAGCATTCAGGAGACTTTCCAACCTTAAACGAGAGGAAAAACAGAAATAGTGAGCCGCAACCAGCATAGGACAGCAAGAGAGCTCTAGTGCATGTAAGAGGGTCAGTCAAGGGCAGCAATAGCGGCGAAACGAAAATAGGCCGCGAAATGAAAACAAGTTGGTGGGGGGCGGGGGAGTGAGCGAGTGGGAGGGAAGCGCTGGCGAAGCGTCGTGCTTCAAGAGCCTGGTTGGGGGGGGGGCGGGGATGCGAGCGAGTGGGAGGGAACGGGCCAAGCACGCGCTGGCGAAGCGGCACGCTTCAATAGATCACAGGAACTGCATGTAATCCGCATGAAATTCGCTTGCTCTAAGAGTTTGTTTCAACCTCTATAGATCTTGACATCTGCAATGCGCAAGCGCATTGACAGAGGTCGAGACCTAAAAAGCATTAAGCTGGCTAGTATAAGTTCGGCAGGAAAAACAACCAAACAGTACTTCATACTGTGATCACTTTCAGTTGCCATTAAGAGGCCAACCAGCATTTTTTACTACTTTCACTTTAAAATTACTGTTTTCCTAAACCAAACAAATGTTTCATTTAATCCAATGCAGTCACCTGGATCACAAAGTTGAACCCACTTTTTAATAGAAAGGATTTCATAAAATATCTGTAAACTTAAGAATTTGCATTAAAATGTAGCCTGATACACTTCATTAGCAAGTCCCTAGCCACCCGCTCCAAACCTGTTCAGCATTCTATTCCCATTTTTTCCTTATTAGAGGCACTACTGACTTCATCTTGAATTATGCACGCTGCCAACCTCATCTGGCACCTGAAGATGCATATTGTTCCAGATCTGCCTTAAACCGGTTTATCCCATTGGAGAAGCCACCTTTTCAAATTATTCATGAAATCCCGCAAACAGTATGACTATTTCAGTGAGAGATGCTACCAGTAGTGAATCTGAATTGTAAGATTTTTAAATGAAAACATCGTCACCGCCATCTAATTAGTTCAACGTCTCCACTTTCTCATTTTTAAAATCTGAAATGGGCTGCTTCATCAACTTTACTATTATCTTTCGACCACGGTACATGACATACTGTGTGGAAAACACATGCATATTTTGGTCTTTCTTGAGCATGCAGCACAATGGTGATTTTTTTAAGGTTAGGTTTGAAGGAAAGGCATAATTATATGAGCAGGGAGCAGACAATAACATCCCACAGTTCTCGCTAATAATACAGTCTACCGATTTCCTCATAGATTTATTTATTTTTTTTATATTTATTTTTCATAAGACCTGTATCAGGCAACAGAGATGTTACACAGCGCTTTCGCTTACAACCCATCCGGGCCAGCCGCATACATTTTTCATTATGACACTGGTATTTAGTGAACACAGCCTCAAGGCCGACAACCCTGGGGTTCGGCGGCGCAAAAGGTGTAATTTCAACAGTTGGCAATCATAAAACTATTTGGTGACGTGGAGATGTAGGTCTGTAGAGTTTTTCTCCTTTTTTTGTTTGGTGATATGTGTGAGCTCGCAGGTATTGGGCCATGGTAGCACACATCAATGTTCTCAACTAAACTGCGGTTCATCGTGAGACATGTGGAACGTGAGGGAGGGCGGCACCGGAGCCTCCCTCCCGATAGGACGTAGGGTATTGATAGTGAGAGATGAGGCTATTCCGCATCCCAAGTGTGTCGGCGAGCAAATGCTTATATAGCTTATCCACTATCGGTGAGAGCGTCCGGCCTTTGTGCTAGTAGCTGGAAAGAATCACTCCGACCAGGACCGTCACTCTCAGAGGTCCCAAGAGTTAGCGTGTGTTACATCTAACTTGGAGGTGTCTGGTCTAGAGGGGAAAGGGACCAGCATTTCAATTTAGAACAATAACTTGGAAAAAATGTGCTAATGAAAAAAAGAAAAAGGGAAAAAAAAATGAAGGGATTTGGAGGTAGAGATTGACATGGGCTGAAGGAGGGAACTGCAGTGCCAATGTATCGATAGTGGTCCAGTGGGCGGGCAGGCTAGAGTATACGGGGAGCGTTCCTCCTGCATGTTAAGTATTCAGGGGGGAACATCGTTATAGGGGCGCGCTAGGTATGGTAATGCAGCATCATGTGTGGGGCAAACGGCGGCAGAACCCCCCGTTGACGGCTGGGCGTGTAAGGATGCGAGCGCGGGAGGGGCGACGCACACGTCAAAGTGGGACAGTCAGATTCGCGGCATGTGGCGATCGAGGCATGGAGGTCTTGTAGGGAGCGATTAACGTAATGTACGTGAAGACTCAAGTATGCGTAGATGTCTGGGAAGGGGGGAAGAGGGAAGATCGTGTGAGTAGGGGTGTCTAGTGGGTTTGGGTGTTCCCCACGATGTCTGTTGCATGGAGGGGAAGGGAAGGGGGGGCAACATTAATCTCTTCACGTGATACCCTGTTCCACACACTTCTGTTGAAAGGACTGGAGGATGTCATCCCAGTATTGTGCGATCGGAAATTTCCGAAGGCCCGCTGTCTCTTCTCGTCGCAGGACAGTGCTCTCCGCCCGTGCCCAGTTTGTGAGTGACAGGCACCAGTGTCGGATGTGTGGGGGTGTGGCAGCCTTCCACCGCTTGGTAAGCAGCCGTTTGGCCGTGATAAGGCCAAGATCCCAGTACCGGGTCGGGACCTTGTTCAGTCGAGTGCGTTTGTATAATCTAAGTATACAGGCCTCCCAAGTCCTCGGTACGTATTCTTTGGTGCAGTGCGCGAGTAGCGTGGTTACCCCATCCCAATAATGTTGAATACCGATTTCCTCATAGATACAGACAAATAAGAAAACAGGGAATTCAACTCTAAGTGAACTACAGTGGACTTGCTGAAGGACAGTTAACATTTGTTCTTTGTGGAGTTAACAGCAAAAACAGAATAATTTTCCTGTGTCACACTTTTCTAAAGACGACCTTTAACAGTGGGATTCAGGTTGCCTTTTGTCTGATAGTATAGTTTGGGAGGGCTTTGCTTTTGATTGAGAGAACATTTAAATGAGTGACCCTTGACCCAACCAGGTAGGTAGCTTCCCCTCCGCACAGCACCGCCTGTGTGTCCCTGCCCCAGCTGCCGCTGCTGAGGAAGTTTGAGGCCCTTCTTCGCCCGCAGGCTACCACCTGCGCCTCATCCCTGGTGGCCAGTGGTAGGCCGTAGGTTTGCTCATCTCTGCTATTTTTCCGCTATTCATTGTATTTTAGTGTATTGTATTGACTGTATTGCCGTTATTGTCATTGTTGTGCCTGTGGCTGCTTTTCTCTGTCCTCACCCGCTGTCGGTACTTGAACTGTGCCATTTTTCCTCTCTGTTCCCCTCGCTGTCCCTGTGTCTCTCTGCCCGTCTTTGCCTTTTGTTCCTTGAGCTGCCCCAGTAAACCTGTGCCAGTTTTTACCTTCTGTTCCATTAGTTGCCCCTGCATTTCCGTGCCCTTTTGCCTTCTGTTCCCTTAGTTGCCCGCACCGCTCCCGCCGCTTCGTTCCCTGCGGCCCGCCCCCCTGACTGCCCATTTGCTGCCCCGCCTCCCAGCTGCTCCTCCCTCCCACATCCCCATATATGCCCGCCGCTGGGCGGTGAGGAGAGCTACCCTTGACCCTACCAGGTAGGTCACTCCCCCTCCGCATAGCACCGCCTGTGTGTCCCTGCCCCAGCTGCCGCTGCTGAGGAAGTTCGAGGCCCTCCTTGAAACTGCAGGCCACCACCTGCGCCTCAGCCAGTGGTAGGCGGTAGGTTTGCTCAGGGCCGTTTCTACCATTAGGCAAGACTAGACGGCTGCCTAGGGCTGCAAAAGGGGGAGGCCGGCAAAATACATGAGTTTGGGCAGGCGGGAATCCCCTTGAACGGGCTTCGAATTCAACGTGATGTGATGTGATGTCAGGTTCGGTGCCAAGGGCGGGGGCCGTGTGCGCCGCTATGCGACTTCCGATTTCGCTCTTGACGACTCGACCCATCAGAGTGGGCGGGCCTTTGTGCCCACACCCTGTACTTACCTCAAAGTGCCTGCCCGCTTCTAGGAGCATCCGTATCGTTGTTCTGAGAGGTAAGGGCTGGCCCTTGGCTCCGGTAACAACCCATGTGTGCACTATTAAAATTTGTCACTGGCTGCACTTTCCCGGCAGTGGCAATTGGGTGACTTTTTGACCAAATTGTATGCGGGCGTGGTGCCTCTCTACTCCATGTACTCTGACTTTACTCGTGGGCCACAGCCCCAAATGGAATATACCAGCTGACCGCTGGCCTATTGTCCCTCCCAATCTGACCCTAGGGCAGCATCAGTCTTTCAGCTACACAGCAGTCAAAAGAGGCCAACTCATCCCCAGCCCTACCAGCCTTTCAGAGGCACGACATAGCAAACCCAGTGACTCGCTGACTGCTCCTCAGTACTACTGGCCTTTCAGAAGCATGGAGGCACGTGTCGCAGACACGCAGGAGTGTGATGAGTGTGGCTGGCATTGATTCAACTCCAGTCCTGCTGGCCATCCAGAATCACGAGGCTACTGATCCGTCAGAGGCGCACCTCGATTTTCCGAACAAAGGACAGACTCTCCGTTGGCTTCTCCAAGCCCTGTCCGCTGTGTTCAGACTCTCAGCAACAACAGCCTTTTGGAGGCCGCGTCGTGTGACTAACGCCCTCAACACTACTGGCCTTTCAGAGGCGCCCCTGGCATGACTGACATTACTGTTCGTTTCACCATATATCGAGTGAAGCACAGGAGGGTGGACTGCCAGGAGATAGGAGCAGGGAGGCCGACTGAAAGGAAGAGGGTAACGATAAACCCATGAGGCTGGCCCGAGTTTGGTTAAGGATTCCTTAGATACAAAAAATCGAACCTAATTGAAAGCGGTTTTGATACGACAGGAACCCTGTTTCTAACTCGTATGGAACCTTACCATTGACATTGGGTATGAAAACGGTGACTCCTCCTGGCAGACAAATCCGGCACTCATTCATCTCAGTCACAGAAATATCCTGATGACTACCAATAGATGTAGATCACAACATTAAGGAACATTGAGACAACTCCTTATCCAAGAGAGATAACATAAATTTGCACATTCAGCAAAGCATCCCGCGATGGGTCAAGCATACGAAAGCCTATAGAAACGAACTTGAATCAGCACTCTCCAGTAGAGATATTATCTTCAGCTGGAAGAAGAATCAGTCCTGAGGAAGGTGTACAAAAAGAAAACCGAAACGCCGCGTCGACTCTTTGATTCTTTTTTATCTTGTAATTTTTATAATGATTGTTTATTGTGATATGTTTTTAACACTGTGGTTTGTATAATGAACTATGAAGTGATTGAATGAATAAATAAATTTTATACCAGAATTTTACCAAAGATAGATTGTTATTTTGTCTGTCATTGTAATTGTGAAATTTTGTGGATAATTTGCACAAGTCCATTATTGTCCCAATTGTTGTTAGGGTTTTATATATATTTTTTACACCTTATTGCATCTTTACCTCTCCCACCCATTTGTTGGCATGCTGCCTTAAGAAATATACCACCAATGAGTATTAGTAGAATTGGACATATTCTTTACTGTCCATCTAACTGGGACTTTTAGTTTTTGAGACTTCATTTCCCCCCAGTCCCTTACAAGTCTGAGTGGGGTCCTCCTTTTCTTTTATATAATAACCTGGCATGACTGATCCACCAAGCGCTAGCAGGGTATCGTAGGTCGACGAATCTGTTATTTAAGAGGTCACCTTGACGTGTTGTTGACTCTTCCCCAGCCCCACCGACACGGTCCCAAGGGTAGGCTGTATATCACAGGGCCTCTGATGCGGGACCTAAGCGTGGCAGTCGTTACGAGACAGTGTGAGGTCCAGCTACATTAACCATGTAGATTCTTGATCAAGACCTGCTTATGGTCTCTCCAACCTCTCTAAGAACAAGGGTGGGGGTTCTGTGTGGCTTCTTTCTATCACTTGGCTTTTCTCTTTCAGCAAACTGCCCACCTCACAGCAACTGGGACCCCCTCCCTCACCTTTACCTTGATCTTGCCAGCATCTCTAATCGCCCAACGGGCCCCTCCTTTACATTCTACCTCCCCAGAAATAATCTCATAACAAGAAATTAGGCATTATTTATTGAGAAGTTTGTGTGAACAGTGTGTGCCCTCCGTGTCATGTCAGAGCAGCAGCAAGTGGAAAGAACGAACCTTATTGTTGGGAGGGCCCATTAGCATGTAGTCAGGCAGGGGGATGAAACATGTTCGATATTCGTCAGCACAACTCTTGTTCACAAACAATCAATTCCCTTTGAAGGGAAGTCTGAAAACCTAGTTTTCAGTACTTTTCTGAACTTCAGGTCATTGACGTTAGCTTCTGAGCTGGCTTCAAGGGTGTCTCAGAGGGGGAACATCCTTAACAACTACTTCGGAGACTCCGGAACAACGAGTTCCAGAGTCACGTTAGCAGTGATACACTGTGAACTGGACGTCTCGTGTCACTTTCATTTCTCCTCTACTCCTGCATTCATCTCTTTCCTCCAACACCAGAGCGGATTTTGACACCATACTTCATTCTGTAGTGTACATGCACGACCGAACAAGTTCCACAGCACCGGGAAATGTGAAGGTAGCATGCTGGAAAGTGACATTAGCACCGCGGATTAACACACTGTCTTCAGGGCATGAATGTTGCATTATATTAGCAGACAGTGCAAAGGAGAGTAAACATCCATACATTAAAGTCGCTTTAACCTTGGGAACGTGGTCAGCTGTGCTTTGTTCTATGTTACCATTACAATGACGCGCTTTCTTGCACGCGCTCAATAATAGTTATTGCTGACTGAGTTGATGGGGTCTTTGACACTATACTTTGGAGGTTTTCAAATTGATTTTTATGAATAATTAACACTCTATGGTGACGATTTTCAATATTAACCTGTTATGTGACTCCGGCGGTAGTAAAAGGGAGGTGGCGGCATTTCTCATTTCTCGCCTAGGGTGGCAAAACACCTAGAAACGGCTCTGGGTTTGCACATCTCTGCTATTTTTCCGCTATTTATTGTATTGTAGGGTATTGTATTCACTGTATTGCCATTATTGTCATTGTTCTGCCTGTGACTGCTGTTCTCTGTCTTCCCCCGCTGCCGGTACTTGATCTGTGAGACATTTTTTCCTCTCTGTTCCCCTCGCTGTCCCCGTGTCTCTCTGCCCATCTTTGCCTTTTGTTCCTTAAGCTGCCCCTGTAACCCTGTGCCCGTTTTTGCCTTCTGTTCCATTAGTTGCCCCTGCATTTCCGTGCCCTTTTGCCTTCTGTTCCCTTAGTCGCCCCACACCGCTGCGGCCCGCCCCCCTGACTGCCCATTCCCTGCCCCGCCTACCAGCTGCTCCTCCCTCCCACCTCCCCATATATGCCGGCTGTCCCGCTGGCGCTATTGCAAGCCCGTCTGCGCCCGTCCGCGCCTGGACCACGCCCAGTGCAAGAACCCCTGGTCTCTGCACCCACCACAAGGAACGCCACCACTACGATGCCAGCACTCTTCATGCCCTCAACTCTGGACAGACCCACACCTGCTTCAAAGCCGCCCGAAACGCACTCACGGCCTCTTCACCTGCCGGAACTGCAGCTACACCAGCCTCAGACCTGACGAACCACCCGCCAAGAAAGACTTCAAGCACCTACGATGCATCCTACTAAACACCCGCTCTGCACGCAAACATGCCGTCGAGCTCTGGTACCTGCTTGACACAACATCCCCGGATGTCGCCTTCCTGACAGAGACGTGGATGAACGACTCCTCCGCACCCGACATCGCCATAGCCATCCCAGATGGCTACAAGATCACCCGCAGAGACCGCACCAATTGAGTCGGAGGAGAAATTGCCACCGTCCACAAGAACAGCATCAGGGTCTCGACTAGCACCGAAGGCACTCTCAGCAACGCCGAACACATGCATTTCCAGATCCACACAGACCCCAACTCCACCCTCAGAGGCACCCTCGCCTACCGACTCCCCGGACCCCGCCCCCAGTTCAGCAACTCCATCGCCAACTTCATCAGCACGGAGACCTGAACTTTCACCTTGAGAACAACAACGACAGCAACTCCACAACCCTGATCGATAACCTCGCCAACCTCGGACTGAGAAAACTCGTCACAACGCCCACCCACTCTGCCGGCCACTTGCTCGACCCCGTCTTCTCCTCTAGCCCGCACGTCTTCTTCAACCACACCACCAAACTCCTCTGGACCGACCACCACTGCATCTACTTCACCTTCCAGAAACCCACCACACACCACCGCACCCAACAGATCCACCACCGCTGCTGGAGCAAAATCACCGAAGACCAACTACATGCAAACCTCGCTCTCAGCCCACCCACCGTACCCTCCAACACCGACGACGCGGCCCACAGCCTCAGATGCTGGATCGAGGACTGCGCCAACACCCTCACCCCACTGAATAAACCCCCCCCACAGAGACACCAGCAGGAGGGCCAGCTGGTTCACCCCAGAACTCCTAGCCTCCAAGCAAGTTTGCCGGAAACTAGAGAAGAAATGGCACAGTGAACAGACCCCGGACAGCCACGCAGCACACAAGGACGCCATCCGCAACGACCACCACCTCATCAGGTCTGCTAAGAGGACCTCCTTCAAAGACCAACTCGATAACAACACACACGATAGCAAGGTGCTCTTCAACATCGTGAAGGAACTCTGGAGTTGGGATTAGAGCTTGAGCTCTAATCCCAACTCCAACACCAACAACATACCGCCGTCGCAAGCCCTGTGCGACTACCTCACCACTTTCTTCCACCGCAAGATAGCAGACATCCACGACAGCTTTAACACCCAGACACCCCCAACAGACAGCAACACAACAGACTCTCCGCACATCAACGACCATGACCCCCTGCTAGCCTGGGTCAGCGTGAGCACCAATGACACCATCAAGACCATGAGCACAATCCACTCTGGCTCTCCGTCAGACCCATTCCCGCACCACGTCTTCAACAAAGCAAGCAGCCCCATCGCACCCCAACTGTGCAACGTCATCAACCTCTCCCTCGAGACCGCGGCCTTCCCTGAGAGCTGGAAACACGCAGAAATCAACGCCCTACTCAACAAACCCAAGGCCGACCCAAGAGACCTCAAGAAATTCCGGCCCATCTCTCTGCTCCCGTTCCTGGCCAAGGTCTTCGAGAAGATCGTCAACAGACAGCTAACCCAGCAAACACAGCACCGCAATCATTGCCGCCACCACCGAAATCAGGACCCTGCTGGACAACGGTGAGACCGCAGCACTCATCCTCCTAGACCGTCTGCCATCGCACACTACGCACACCCCTCCACGCCGCAGGGATCCGAGACAAGGCTCTGGAATGGATCACCTCCTTCCTCACCGGCAGAACCCAGAGCGTCTGCCGCCCCCATTCTGATCCTCAGACTCCGTGATTATCTGCGGCGTACCCTAGGGATCCTCCCTCAGCCTGACACTGTTCAACATTTACATGGCCCCGCTCGCAGACGTCGCCCGACAGCACGACCTCAACATAATCTCCTATGCCGACGACACTCAACTGATCCTCTCCCTCACCAAGGACCCCATCACCGACAAAGCCAAACTCCACTAAGGAATGAAGGCCGTCGCCGACTGGATGAAGATCAGCCGTCTGAAGCTGAACTCCGACAAGACGGAGGTCCTCATCCTCGGCTCCAACCCTTCAGCCTGGGACGACTACTGGTGGGCGACGGCACTGGGGGCAGCCCCGACACCCACCGACATCCAGCGACCACGCACGCAACCTGGGAATCGTCCTCAACTCAATGCTCTCAATGACCAAGCAAATCAACGCCGTCTCCTCCTCCTGCTTCGACACCCTCTGCATGCTCCGCAAGATCTACAGATGGATCCTGACAGATACAAGAAAGACAGTCACCCAGGCTTTCGTCAGCAGCAGACTCGACTACGGATATGCCCTCTATGCAGGAGCCCCGACCAAGCTCATCAAACGACTACAACACATCCAAAACGCCTTGGCACGACTGATCTTTGACATACCATACCACAGCCACATCACCCCCCACCTGAGAAACCTGCACTGGCTCCCCGTCAACAAGAGGATATCCTTCAAGCTCCTCATCCACGCACACAAGGCACTCTACAAGACTGGCCCAGCCTACCTCAACAGACAACTTTCCTTCTACATCCCCAACTGCCAGCTACGCTCCGCCGACCTCTCACTCGCCACCACCCACGCGTCCGAAAAGCAACCACCGGCGGGAGATCCTTCTCCCACCTCGCCGCTAAGACATGGAACACCCTCCCACTAAGCCTACGTCAGACCCAAGATCTGCTGACCTTCAGGAGGACCCTCAAGACCAGGCTGTTCGACCTGTAGCACGCCCCCCAGCTCCTTGAGACCCTCACGGGTATGTAGTGCGCTTAACAAATGACTGATTGATTGATTGAATGATGCACTGGTTTCAAATTTCAAAGCTTTATTCGATTATTTTATAACAATCATAAAAGCATACAATGTCAAAAAAGCAGGATAAAATACACAGCAAGCGACATAATTTACAATGAATAAAGCAGCTCAGTTGGGAACACATATTCGACCGCACAATCAAGTATTTGACAAGTTCATCATACTTAGAACACCAGACTTTTCCTATGGGACACAGCTTTAAAAATAAAGGTAGCAGTGAAAAAACAAATATCCAAAGTATCTAGTGCAAATAGTAATTTCATGGCTTGGGCAGTGGTGGACACAGAGTGTTTCTTAAAAACAGGTTTGAGGTAAGATAAACGAATGTGCAGGTATAAAGGACAAATAAGCATAAAGTGCAATGTGCTTTGCTTGGTAATGCCATCGCACGGGCAAGGATTTGGGCTATAAATTTTCATCTGTGGGAAAGCCACCAAATTATGGGCAATGCCTAATCTCAACCTAGTGAGAACAAACTGATGGGATTGTTTAGTGATGACTTTTAAATACATAGGCATGCCCTGGCCAACCTTCGTGTTCGAGTGGTAAAAAACATGGGTTGAAAAGTGGCTACTTTGAACACTACGCAAATTAGATTTGGTCCCCAGATAAACCTTTTTAACCTCCTGTTTGGGGACAATTACGGCGCTCAGGGGGTCGTCAAAAATGTCCAGATTAAAAATTCCATTGTAGGATGTTAAAACATAATTTAACCAGGGGATTTTACGAGCATTGTCCAGCCGGAGACAGTCTAAGATAATTCGCCTAGTGAATCCTGGCTCATCCTTTGCCCAGATTGACCTCCAAACCATAAGTGGTCTCAAGCCCATTAAATCTGTGAGGTAGTCCAGCCCTGTGACTGTGACTCAGTAACGTGGATGCCGAAGAGGGGAGACACAAGAGTCTTTTAAGGAACTGGTTCTCTGTAACTTGCAGGTCCTCATGGTTGCAGTAGCCCCATACACCTGAACCGTATAGGGCAATAGATGCACATCTATGCCTGTAGATGTTTAACATATCAGGGATGCGACGGCTGCCCAGTTTTGATGCAAAGCGGAATACTCCCGAGGAACTTTTATCCATCTTGGCCTTCACGTTTAAAATCTCTGTTGCCCATGACCCTCTGCTATTAAAAGTTATGCCAGGATAACAAAATGTGTCCACTACCTCTATTCTGTGTTCATTAAAATGGAATGGTTTAAAAAGTTTCATCCGTTTCCCACAAGCCATAATGAAAGTCTTAGAGTTATTAATTTTTAGTTTTCTCCCCTGGATAAAATCATAGAAATAATTCATAAAGTTTTGGAGTCCATTCGGAGTTCTCGAGAGAAGGACCGTGTCATCTGCATATAGCAGAACCGGGACAGGGTGGCCATAAATCTGTGGGGAATCTGCTTGAGCCCTCTTTAATTCGGACTCCATAGAATTTATAAAAAGGGAGAAAAGTAACGGGGCCAGCACACAGCCTTGCCTTATGCCTGATTTAACCCTGATTTTCGTAGTACATTCCCCGGCCTGACCAAAGCGAATCTGGGCTGAAAGTTTATTATATAATCTGGCCAGGAAGTATATTATTGCTGGCGGGGCTCCCATTTCCAATAGAGTGGACCATAACAAAGTATGATCCACCAAATCAAAAGCGCTTGAGAGGTCAGCGAAACAGAGAAATAATGAGCCCTGTTTTCCTTTGGTGTATCCCTATGATGAGGTCCAAGTTGATACACTGTTCTATTGTCCCAAGACCCTTGCGGAAACCAAATTGGGATTCAGCTAGAATTTTATTGTCCCCCGCCCATTCCTCCAATCGCACTAGTAGGACCCTGCTCATGATCTTAAGTGAGGCATCCAGAAGGGAGATAGGACGGTAGTTCTTAGCCTCTCCTCGATCTCCCTTCTTGTAGATCGGGAGGATTATGGATTTGCTCCATGTAGATGGGGTACTATCACTGACTGATGCGTTGAACACCTGGGTCAGGAGCGGACTCCAAAGAGCCTGATTGGATTTATACAGGTCAACCGGGACCCCATCCGGTCCCGGTGCCTTCCCCCCTTTGCTCCTACTAATGGCAATTTCTACTTCTTGGAGGGTAATCCCCAGCGGTAGCTTAGATTCAAAAGGGGCGGCCGAAGAGCTAACACAATCCTCCCTGGCCGGGTCAAAAATTTCTGTAAAATATTGTACCCATTTATCCTCACTAACTTGGGCTGATAATATAGGGAAATCTTCCTTTAGGAGAAAGGGACTATTGACCGTGCTCCAAAAGAGCTTACTGTCACGCAGTACTGCTGCTTTAGTCAAATTATCCCAGGCAAGCTCCCTTAGCTCTTGTTTTCTACAGGTAAGATGTTTTTTTATAAGTCGACCTGAGGTGTAGAATGACATCCCTGTCTCTGGGTTGTTTAGAGAGAGCCCGCTTAAGTTCTTGAAGGGATTTAGTGCAAGCACTATCAAACCAGCCCATGGCTGCCTTCTTCGATATGCCTTTGGAGATGGTAAGGGATCTTTTTGTGATGGTGCCTAGTTCCTCAAAATCAACAATAATGCACTGAGGGGAAGCATCAAAGTCCAGACATTTAAGTATCACTTCAGACCCCGCTCCTACAATTTTACGCAGCAGCTTCTCCGAGTTATCCCCACACCATTTAATACGGATACCATTCTGCCTGCAGGGAATTAAGTCTTCTACTATCCTACGCTGAACATTGGCCGGGGACCCCCAGATAGATGTCACCATAGTGATGGCATTATGGTCGCTACTAGCAAAATCTACAACAATCGGGACCGAACAGAGCGAGGCAGTGTGTACAGATACCAGTAGATGGTCAATAACAGAGGCCGTGTTTGTACCTACAAAGGTTGGTACAGTGTTACCCTCATTATCTGTAGCCGGATATTGGATCAGTAAATCGAGGTTGAGCATAAGGGAGTTGAGAGAATCGCCATAAGGTGTATGTATAAAATGTGCCCGGAATTCCCCATTATCCCCGTCAAACCCACATACTTTTGTAAAGGAGTGGGGGCAAGTACGAATATTGAAGTCCCCACCCCAAATGATATCAAAGGACTTGTGGGTATCTTTACAGATATTTCTCACTGCTAGATCGAGCTCATCCACAACTGAAGTATTAGTAGCATCAAACATGTTATTATAATGGTTGATCAGCAAGGTTACATGCCCCCTTTTGTGTTCCAAACTTAAGATTTGTGAATGAAAGCCCACAGTCAGGTGCGATTTCACACAAACAGAAAAATTCACAGAAAGTAAGATTACAAGCCCACCTTTAGCCCTGCCCATGTTGGACTTTTGTGCCGGGTTGTTGTATGACACAAAACCATCAAAAGTGATGTCAGATGTTACCCAAGTCTCTTGTAAACATAAAACGTCAAACTGGGAAAGGGATTCACTCCAGCCCAAGGACGACATTTGCCGACTCCAGCCAGCAATATTCCAGCTAGCAAATTTGAAGCCAGAAATACATGTTGTAGGTTCAGTAGACTCAATGACTCTAGTGAATTCTGTTGACGGCAAGGTTTCAACAGGGGTGACCATAGATACTAGTGGGTAGTGTGTGACATGAGGGTCAACGCCCCCGGATATTAAATATGTTGGGGTAGGAGGCATTATGGGTGCTGGGACCTGAGGTATACCTTTACCCTTAGCATCTCGTGAACTATTACCAGTATCAAGGAGGGAGGGGTTTAAGACATAGGTCGTTGGTAGTCAATCGACTCCATCTAAACCGTTGAGACAACTAAATCGGTTAAAGTCATAAAAAGGGGTCTCCGGGGGCAACAAAACCGGTCTTGCATCAAACCTCCGATATCTGCCCCTCCGCTCAACCCTAGTCCAGTTGTCTCTGCCTCGATCATGATACGTGGGATTGGGGGGAAAGAAAAAAGACACGGGTAGCGTCTGGATGGTGGAATCGAGGGATCTATTAGAACCTGCCCAAATGTGCGAGACCGTTCTAGGGTCTCTGAAACTGACAGTTATACAGTCCCCATTGATAGACTTTCTAGTTTTCACCAGCCAGGGCACCCTTCTGACCATAATAATTTCGTTGTGAAGGTGGGCCGGGAGAGGTCTATTCCAGTTCAGCCATCTAACGACTTTACTTTTAAGAGATTGAAAATTCTCGGCTTCCCCAGCTTCCAGTGGGGGAGCTCCGGCCAAGACTACAGTGAAGCGGTTAGCTTCTGGGGGCAGGTCTGGCCTGCGCGATCTAGGGGCAATCCGGTCGGGTGCTGGGGGAGCTATATGGCCATCAGTTGTGCCCCATTAGTAGTGGCTATAGATTGGGCTGGTCCTACAGGTAGCAAAGGGGGGATATTAATGTTGCTAAGATGGGTAGGGGCTAAATGGCCAGTTGGGGGACATAAAGAGTTAGCGGCGTCATTCACTAAAGGCGGACCTAGGACAGTGGGATTAATTTGAGGGTTACACAGGGTGTTGGGCTTGGGGGATCGAGCTAATGAAGCAGCTATGGCTTTCTCAATATTAGTAAGACGGAGTTCTATCCGTTCCATTTTAGACTCTAGGGGGAATAAAAGTGATTTAAAGAGAGCTCCCAAGTTTTCTAAAGTTAAGTCCATGCTGAGTGGGGGTTGTAGTGGACCTAGTGTGAGGTTGGAGGTATCATGTTTGTGCTTAGCTGTTTTGGATCTTCCACCCGATTTCGTGTTGTATTGCCTTTTACGTTTAGTTGCGGCCCCGTCTTTAACCCCATTTGACAAATTGTCACAAGTAACAACGAGGTCAGAAGAGATGGACACATTATTATCAAAAACCATATCTATTTCAGGGAGGATTTCATTAACCAGAATGTCCAAGTCAAGAGCCCCCGGGTTAGTGTCCATAGGTGTTAAAGTTGGACCAACCGCAGCAATATTAATAGATTCAATGGGCCGCTCGGGCATCTTGGCGTTGGCTAATGTTCCAAGGGAGGATCTCTTAAAGGACGATAGTTCCTCGGATAAGCGTTTTTCAAGTACATTTATTTCAGAATCGATTAGAGTATTAGCTCTAATCAAAAATTTCTCCATACCTCCGGCAATGGAAGATTTACTCCTGGTTTCGCGACAGGACCTCTCCCCACACTAGGAATAGCAAGGGGTAGCAGCAAAAGCAAAAGGGGGGGGGGCCCGGTCCGGTCAAGTCCGGTCACGAACGGGCACAAACCTTGGCCCGGGCTTCGCCCGGGACGCACCCGCGCAGCGGTGAGCTCCAGGTGCTATGAAGAGTGGACGGGGGGCGGGGCAGCAGGGAGAGCGGACCAGGTGGAGGCAATTGGTCAGACAGGGACTCCTGGGAAACGGAGTCCCTGTGATACGCTCGCAGCCCTGCTGCCTGTCTCCCCCTCGCCTCTCCTCCCACAGCGTCTCGACATCAGTCCACAAAGCAGGCGGGCAGAGATAATCCGGGACAGTTTCTCCTCAGAACAGGTTCGGTAAAGTTGAGTCTCCCACCGATGCACGGGAGGCAGTGCTTATTACTCCTTCGTGGCCGGGGGCGGGGCAGGCAGGGAGAGCGGACCAGGTGGAGGCAATTGGTCAGACAGGGACTCCTGGGAAACGGAGTCCCTGTGATACACTCGCAGCCCCGCTGCCTGTCTCCCCCTCGCCTCTCCTCCCACAGCGCCTCGACACCAGTCCACAAAGCAGGCGGGCAGAGATAATCCGGGACAGTTTCTCCTCAGAACAGGTTCGGTAAAGTTGAGTCTCCCACCGATGCACGGGAGGCAGTGCTTATTACTCCTTCGTGGCCGGGGGTGGGGCAGGCGCATGCACTGGTTTAACAAAAACAGAAAGCCCATTACCGCCAACTTGACAATTGACCCAAGTATTATTACAGTAGTGAACATTTACTGAAATGTTTGTCCAAGTTAATCAGGGAGTACTGGAATAATTTAATAGCAAAGATCATTTTAACTTATAATTTTTTACGGCTATGCTTGATTTGCCATTTTACAATAAACCATCCAAAGTTGGCATTGTTTGTATGAACCAGGACACAAAGCACGTACAATTTAACTAGACAACACAGATTTACATCTTTGTCTAATATCATGACCCTGTGGCTACATTAAGTGCTGTCTTCATAAGCTTATGGGCTTGCAGATAATTTAGAGATGAGACCTATAATTTGTAACCTTTTTCTACTGTTCAGAGCAGACCGTATTTTACAGTTGTCTTATTTTTCTTGCAAGTACATCATGCATTCACATTTAGTTACCTCCTGGCTTTCTTCGTCTTCTGCCAATTTGGGAAGCTGTGTTTTGCCAATTGTTGTCACTTTGCTTTTTCTTAGGAAAGTTCTTCTAGGAATAATTCTTGCTTTGTTGTCCAAATATTCTTCGTGAAGTCTTTTTGTTGAGCCTATGAAAAGAAATCATGTTTTTACATCTAATTAAATGATGTTGGAGAATGAAACTCCTGAACTTGGGCATTTTATTTTTTATTATATCACACACTGCACAATATCTACGTGCAAAGGAAGGGGAAAAAAACAGAGGAGGAGAAAAAAACATGAGAAAGCAACAATATTCAAACAATCAAAAGAACAGCAATCTTTTCATAGATCTGCCAAAGCCAATAATAGTTATTCTGGTCAGATTATCTGGGAGAGCAAATTTTGAGACCTGAGAACCTCTTGAAGGCCAAGAACATTTATTCTTCAGGTCATCTTGTCAGGTTGCTCTTAACTGAGTGTGTTAGGGAGATAAACAAGCCCCAACCCATGTAAGTGTTTAATTAGAATTCACTCTAATACACAAAGTCACTGTCATGATCTTTTATGATCAGAAATATGATTAAATGTCTTCAGAGTAATAATCAACCAAACAGCCACAGTATCAAGACCACAAAAGGCGGTAAACCAGCACAAACAGGATTTCTATTGGCGTAGTTTTGAGTTTAGCAATACTCATACCACTGCCTTACACATGTTGCATGACAAGACGGTAAAAACTCTGTGTTGCTCACAAAGCATGGGCCACTTACCTCTGAAAACTTTACTTTTTTGCTGAGAATCTAAGTACAAAACAAATCCAAGGTTTTAGACCTTATCCATAAAGTTGGTAAGAGACTACTAGTTGACTCAGTGGTTGCGGTAGGTCAAAATATACTTGATATTAATCCTCATTTGTATTCACATTCAATTTCAAGATTCTTTCCCCTAAACATCCAGCAATCTTGAAGAAGCTTGAATCAATGCCGGAAAACATGTCCCTTGCCCATTTACACGGAAATCGATTTATGAGCCATAGGCATATGAATTGAAGCTGAGTCCATCAACTCTTATAAATTCTATGAGAGGCCTTGTATAATTATTAAAGGTGGCTAAAACGCTGACGCCTGTGGAACCCGGCAAGTCACAGATGAACCAAAAGTTAACTGAGATTTTCTCTCTAAGAAGGAAGGAAGCCAGTGAGATGCTCAGAAGCTCTCACTACTATTGCCCTAGGATGTTTGATGGTAGACCACAGTCCACCATATAGAAGGCTGAGGTTATGATTATCACCTACAATTATTTGTGTGACATATTTGATGCTGTCTTACCAAGGTAATGGTCTAGGTATATCCAGTTTTTAAATGGTCAGATAAGGTAAAAACAGAATAGAAATCAGCCAGGTATCTGCATACTTAGTAGCAGTGACACATAATTAGCAACTAAACTTAAATATTGATAAAAGTGGATTGCATATATCAAGCAGTGCCCAGACTCCATTTTACCATAGCCAATATGTGCAGCAGGCTCTTTTCTGTGCACAGCATGCATGACACGAGGCTAGTACATAAATCTCTTTTCATTATTTTCATTATATGTCACTGACAACTCTTTATTTTTGAATTCCTGAACTGTTTCTTTAATGTGTGAACATAATATTAGTGTTTTTAAAAACATATTTTTAAGCTACTGCATAACATACTCCATGATCTATACAAGCTCAATTTTCACTGAAAACAACAAAATGACCCGAATGGGCAGAGATGACTCCTCTGATCCTGGCAGAATATGCAGATCCCAAGTTTAGTGTGGCTGAAGACTTCCAACATCTTGAAAATGCCCCTAGTGGATAGGCTTGCCCGAGAACTTTTATCTCATTGGTTAGGACATGCCCGAGAGTAATGCCCACCCCCTAGCCCATACCAGGCATTTCCAGGCACCCTCTTCAGAACACTACTTGACCTGAGGAAGAATACTGGACATGCTGTCTGAATCCGGAGAGGAGACCTGAAGGACTGGGCCTGCTCTCTCTTATATCCAGGATAAAGAAGTGTACCCCAGGGGTCACACGGCTGACCTTCTGTCCAGGCCACAGAGATACAAACTACAATAGGCATTTCTGTGCAACTTCTCAGTTGACTAGTGCAACTGGACCTGGATGGATCCTGCTTTGACCTCTGTCTGACATCCTATGAGTCTCTCTAAGTGCCCCCCTGAGGTCCTAGCTGGCTTTAGAAGTGTATTTATATGGTTGATTGGGACTTAAAGATCTAAAGCCAGAAGGTAAAATCATTGACCAGGATGAACCAGTTTGGTGTATATGACCTGTGCTCCAGCACAGTCAGCCTTAAATTGCACCAAGGTCCCAGTCTACCGCAGGCTTTGACTATCATTGGCGCTTTCCCATTTAACACTTTTTAAACATTCATACCTCCGGTTCTCCTTTTTGGATTTTCTTAATTTTGTTTATTAAATTGTACTTATTTTTCTAATTCAGTTTGAGATATTTATTGTTTTGGTGCACCATAAATATTTTACATATTGCTGTATATTAAGTCTGTCTGCCTGCTCTATCCCACAGCTACTTGGGCGTTGAGTTCAAGTTAATGTAGGGTTCACCCTGATATGTGTTGTGATTATTTCTTTAGGTGGTTAGACACCCACACCAAATAATAATCCAATTTCCTACAATACTCCTCTTTGTATGTTTCCCCAATGAGTCCCTCTCGGCCACTTCACCTCCCAAATCCAGCTGAAAGCTGCAAGTTTCCACACTTCCTCTGGAAACATGCATTTGCAATCCAATGGGTCTCGCGTTTATGAGAGTTTGAGCTATTGGCAATGCAATTGCTTAAACTCTTGCAAATGCGCGATCTATTGCATTGAAAATTACTAGCGCCCATGCAGCGCTTTCACATTTATGAAGGTCGTGCCCCTTTCTTTAGAAAGCAGCGTGTCCGACATTAAAGTGAAACACGGCATGAGTGCTTTGAAAAACAAGCCAATCTTTCTAAGTTGACGGCCAATCACATACTGCCTTACCGCAAAAAAATAACATTTATTAAACAAAAAAAAAACAAAACACGACAGACCCAGAAAAGAGAGATGAGGAGGAAGGTGGGCAACATAGACAACGAAAGGGGGGCCAGAGCAAAGGAGACAGAGACAACAGGCTGCAATGCGCTCCAGAGATAATTGGGATGTTGCGAGGCAAATGAACAGAGTTTGGGGCAGCGCCAAAGAAAAGAAAAGCGCAGTCCGCCAAACTCTACTTTTTAAATATTTTATGCTTTTTGTAAATATAAAATATTGAAAGACTAGAGTTTGTCGACCTGCGCCTTTCACTGGAGTGGTGCGGGCAGGGCTTACAGAATGCCGAACTGAGTTTGCCCAGACACACTGCCAAAGAAGAGAGAGAACAAATGGAGTGCGTCCACTATAGTAAAAGTGGACTACACTGCCAAAAAAATACAAATAATGTTATGTTATACTAGTTTTATAGAGCGCACAGCTACTAAGAGTATCCCGGCGCTGCTACCAAAAAAGCCTACCACAGAACCGGCTGTAGAAACAGAATGTCAGGAGGGAAAAAAAGGCATCAGAACAACAGCGTTTTCAGTTTCTTCTTAAAACTGCCGGGTCAGAAACCATCCTGAGGGCAAGAGGGAGCTCATTCCAGGCTAAGCCAGCTTTACGAGTGAAGGAACAGCCGCCCAGCCGATGGCGTTTGAACCGGGGAGTCTGTATAAGGAATTGTTCCGAAGAACGCAATTGTCTAGAGGGAGTGTAGAAGACAAAGCGCTTCTGAAGGTAGAGGGGGCCCAGCCCATACAAGGCCCGTTGGACAATGGACAACATTTTAAATTTAAACCGAGACTCAACTGGGAGCCAGTGTAGGAGGCGAAGATGGGCCTGCACACACTGCCTGGGAGAGAGTCCCAGCAGAAGTCTGGCTGCCGCATTTTGGACTACCTGCAGCTTCCTGGTAAGATACCCCGGACATCCCACCAGGAGAGCATTAGAATATTTGGGAGAGAATAAGTGCCCAGACAACCGTTTCTTTGGCACCAGCTGGCAGGAGAGGGAGAAATTTTCGCAGCATTTTTAAGATGCCAAAGCAGGTCCCTGTAAGTTTCTTAACGTGAGTCGCAAAATTAAGGTTTTCCTCAAACCAGACCCCTAGATTTTTTTGCCAGACCCTTGTCAGACTGGGGGGGGGGGGCGGAAAGTCAGATGGCCAGAGGGTGACTCTAAAGTCCGTAGGGAACCGGCCAAACAAGAGCACCTCAGATTTCTCTTCATTGCACTTAAGCTGTGCATTGGACAGCCAATGAAACACAGAAGAGAGACACCGCTGCACGGTGCTGACCGAGTCCTCACCCCTTTTCCAGGTGAACAGTACCTGCGTATCATCCGCATAAGCCATCACCTTAGCGCCCAATGACTCCGCCTGGTAGACCAGGGGAGTCATGTAGATGTTAAACAAAAGGGGGCTAAGGGAGGAGCCCTGCGGGACGCCAGTGGAGAGAGGAGTGGGTTCCGAGGCGCACGGGGGCAGCCAGACCTGTTGTGACCTGTCTTCCAGAAAAGATCTGAGCCAGCTCCAGGCAGTACCAACAATGCCAATGGCATTGAGCCGCTTGAGGAGGAGAGAGTGGGGAACCGTATCAAATGCCACCGAGAGGTCCAGCATCACCAGAGCTGCTCTCCCGCCGGCATCCAAACAGTCACGGATAGCTTCCGCCACCTCCAACAGTGCTGACTCCGTACTATAGGAGGTACGGAACCCCGATTGCGCCGGGTGGAGCAAACCCACCTTCTCCACAAAATTGGTAAGCTGCGAGGTAACTACCTTTTCGCAAACCTTGGCCAAACTAGGCAGGAGAGAAATGGGTCGGTAATTGGCCGGGAGGGCCGGATCAAGGGTAGGCTTCTTGAGCAGGGGGAGTAGAAGTGCCTGCTTCCAAGAACACAGGACACATGCCTCCCGAAGCAACTGGTTAATCAAGATATTGACTTCTGGGTTAATCGTGTCGGCCAATTCGGCCAACAGCCTGGCCGCGCAGGGGTCCTTTGGGGAGCCCGATTTCAGTGCTCCAAGGATTCTGCGAGAGACCAAAAGGTCTATAGGACAGAACGCCGAGAAGGAATGACCCGGATCCCTTTCCGGGACATACAGTCGGGTAGTCAAGATAGAATTAGAATTTTTCGGGAATGAAGCTTGGATATCGCTGATTTTTAACCTAAAATGATTGGACAGGATGTTACACAAATTATGAGAGGGAGGGGCCACCACCTCCTGGGCACGTTGCGTAACGAAACTCTGCACAACTGCAAAGATTTCTTTAGCATTTGTCAATAATGTCAATGAAAAGCTGCAAGTTGGGTGAGCCGTGGATTTTGTAAATATGAAGCGTCCGCCATTCCTAATAAAAATATAAGAGCGGGTGCGCTGCACATAAATGGAAAAAAAAAGCGGACGCCATTACTAAAGCTGACGTCCCACCAATGCTCTTTAGATAAAGTGAGCAAAGAGTTCTCAGAAGGGCTAATGTAAGCTAATCAGTGAAGGGCACGGTAAAACGATCAGTCCTGATAGGCGGTTACACATGCAGACAAGGCGTTACTAAGGAGGGACTAACAAGCCTGTTAACAAATCAGAAGCAACCATTTAGAAACAACACCAACATGAGCCAATTGGAAAGATGGGCGTAGAGTGTGTTGAATGGTAAAAAATGTATTCTGTTAAGTTAGCCTCTACTCCTCTTCCATTTTGACTACCAGCCCTCATTTTTGTGTTTCTTTCATAAAGTCAGAAGTTACGTGTTCACTAAAAGCTGGTTGTACTGATAATGCTCGCGTGTCAGAGTAAGCAGCCCTGCCCTGCCGGAGGGGCCTACGTGCACAGATGTCTAATCTGTTTGCCCACCAACGCCTGTAACCTCCCATGCCCATCTACAAAGATGACATGGGTAGGGGTTTATCAGGATTCAACAGTTCAGCATGTATGCATTATACAAAGGGGTTGTGTATGCATTATGTAACAATGACTAAGTGGTTTCAATGTGTTTCACAAGGCACCGAAAAGTATAAATGCCATGTTTGACCTTGTACTTGTTAGCCTCCTCCCTCCAGCACTTGCAGTGTCTGAGTGATGAGACTTATTTCATGAGATGTAATAAACCTGTGTTTTGTTCCACTCCAGTGTCGATCTTCATTTGTGAACCCATAGACTAAGGGTGTCCCCGCACCAGTGAGACAAATAAGATATCTCACTTGTACAATTGGCGTCGGCCATGTGGGGCCCCACTGAACAGCTGAACCAGAAGGAAGTCATTTTGACAGGACAGAAACACTAAGGGGTGCCCCACAGACTGAGACTTGCTCTCGCGGCCAAGGTGGTTTTCAGCTTATCGACCTGTCCTTTGTGGCGGCTGTGTGTCTCAACTGGGGCTATTCGGTTGGCATTTTGAAGGTGATCTATTGATCAGAGGAATGGCAGGTGGGAGTTGGAGTACTGCAAACAGGTAAGATCGAATTGGTTGTCTTTTTTGGGTTGTTTTGTTAGTAAAAAGTCATTTGCAAATGTCTTTGACAAGTAATGTGAGAATTTTTTCTTATCTTTTGGTTTTGGTATAAGAGTCTCTTAACGCTATTGTTAAGAAGTATTTAGTAAACATGCCTGTTTTGAGCACACTTTGTGCAATATGTTGTTGCAACACAAATATAACTTTGAAAGAAGGAGTCAGCGCCTCTAGAAGGCACTCTGAATTATGAAATATACATTAAATACGGTATTTCTTCCGTACTGTTTAGCACATTGTGTAACAAATATATGAAGGCAGATGCCAGTTTACAGTGGCCACTTAAATGGTACCTTTGATTTAAATAAACTGCAATATGTAGAAGAGCAGCTCTTTAAGAGAAAAAGTAGGTAGAGTATGTTCGTTGCCATAGGGTTATGGGGAAAACAAATTAAACAGATTAAAGAAGAAAAGGATAGGAATACATTTGAAGAACAGACTATTATACAGAAAATTGAAGAAATATAATTAAAAGCACAAGAAGAAAGTGTAGAAAGTGATGAGAAAAGGGCTAGCTCCTGATCCAATTTTGATCCAGTTCCACGCTCCGCGCTTCCACGCTTCTCCGCTGCTCCACCGGGGGTGGTGGCACGCTTCTCCACCGAGGGTGGTGGCAGCATTCACAACAGCCACCCCACCCCACCTTCAGCACCGACAAGAGATTCAGCCTGGCACCCTAGCAGCGGAGACAAGGAACCCCCGCAGGAGCAACCACCCCAGCACTACTAAGTGACCGGCAAGAGGCTGGCAACTGACTGTGGGAGCAGTGGGGGAGGAGCCAGGCAGCAGCAGGCATCACACAGGAGCAAGCACTGCACAGGAGCCGCGGCGGGAGGCAGGAGCCACGGCGGGAGGCGCTGTGAGAGGAGCCCAGCAGGTTCCAGGTACAGGCAGCTACAGGAGCCGGGCTAGACTCCCAGCAGACCCCCCCCCCCTCACCTGTGCAAAGCCGCAACAAGCTATCTTCACGGTGGCAGGAGCCACGTTATGCACCAGGCAGTGGGGAGCGGGGGCAGCACTGGTGTGGGATGCTCCCTTCCCCCCAGCAGACGTGAGCACCAGCACAGGGGGTGCAAGTTGTGCAAGTGGCCTGTGAGAGGCCCGTGACAGAAAAGCTCAGGCTGCTGTGGTTGGGAGGGCCTTTGCGTAGAGGCCAAAAGGATCAACTAACTGGGGTTAAAACCACCAACCCAGCAGCAGTTAGAGCAGAGGGGGCAGCACAACAGTGGCAGGAGCTGTGATCACCAATCCCTATTAAATTAATATTACTGACCGCAACTACCCCGGATACTTCCTGACTAAACCTAGACATCAACTCTGACCCTGCATATTATGTCAGCTTGGGGGCCCCTGGGATATGCTCATAGGGAGAATGCATTTAGAGCGCCTCCAGAAACAAGGCTCTTCGAGATTGCAGGTGCCGCTCCATTTGAGCGAGAAGAAGCAGCTCGGCTTTACTGCAACCATCTGCAACACTCCCAGTCGACCAGAGTAATCAAGACCTGTTGAGGTGCTGCAGATCTATGTACTGAGCGGAACCGGAGCAAGGCACGGATAAATGTGGATAACTGAGGACAGGCATATATTCGACCAGCCCTGAACAGCCCTAAAGAGCTGTATTTTTGGTGGAAGCACAGCGCAGGAGTAGAGCTGGCCACCAACAGAACAAGCATTTACAATGCAATAGGTCTCGCAGCATTAAAGTTTGAGTTATTGGCATTGTGTATGACAATGCGGTGCATAACATTTTTAGCAAACTGGTGAGCAGTGAGAGTGTGTGCACCAGTATGCGGGTTTGAAAGCAGTGTGGTAGAGAGTGCAGGAATTTGGGTGACCTGAGCAATGTGGATGATGCACCTCACGCACAGGGCTGTCGCAGTTATTATTCACACAGCTCTGATGGTGAACTTCACGCACGGGCTCACAGTTGTTATTCACTCAGCTCTGATGAGGCACCTCACGTACGGGGCTGACGCAGTTATTATTTACACAGCTTTGATGATGCACCTCAGGCACGGGCTCACAGCTGTTATTCTTCACACAGCTCTGATGATGCACCTTAGGCACGTGCTCACAGCTGTTATTATTCACACAGCTCTGATGATGCACCTCACGCACGGGGCTGACGCAGTTATCACACGGTTCTGATGCACCTTAGGCACGGGCTCACAGCTGTTATTATTCACACAGCTCTGATGATGCACCTCCGGCACGGGCTCACAGCTATCACCATCCCATTACTGAGGATGCCATCATCAGCCTGGAACATCCCATCACTGAGGGAGCCATCATCAGTCTGGACCATCCCATCACTGAGAGGGCCATCATCAGTCTGGACCATCCCATCACTGAGAGGGCCATCATCAGTCTGGACCATCCCATCACTGAGAGGGCCATCATTAGTCTGGGCCATCCCATCACTGAGGAAGCCATCATCAGTCTGGACCATCCCATCACTGAGGAAGCCATCATCAGTCTGGACCATCCCATCACTGAGGAAGCCATCATCAGTCTGGACCATCCTATCACTGAGGGAGCCATCATCAGTCTGGACCATCCCATCACTGAGGATGCCATCATCAGTCTGGACCATCCCATCACTGAGGGAGCGATCATCAGTCTGGACCATCCCATCACTGAGGGAGCCATCATCAGAATGGACCATCCCATCACTGAGGGAGCCATCATCAGAATGGACCATCCCATCACTGAGGAAGCCATCATCAGTCTCGACCATCCCATCACTGAGGGAGCCATCATCAGTCTGGACCATCCCATCACTGAGGAAGCCATCATCAGTCTGGACCATCCCATCACTGAGGATGCCATCATCAGTCTGGACCATCCCATCACTGAGGAAGCCATCATCAGTCTCGACCATCCCATCACTGAGGGAGCCATCATCAGTCTGGACCATCCCATCACTGAGGAAGCCATCATCAGTCTGGACCATCCCATCACTGAGGGAGCCATCTTCAGAATGGACAATCCTGTCTCTGATGTAGCCATCATCAGCCTGTGTAATCATAACGCCGAGGAAGGCTTCATCAGCCTGGACCATCCTGTCACTGATGCAACTATCATCAGCCAGGACCATCCTTTCACTGAGGGAGCCATCATCAGATTGGGAAATCCCATCACTGCGGGAGCCATCATCGGCCTTGGGCATCCTATCAATGAGGGAATCATTATCAGCCTGGGCCATGTATCACAGAGGGAGCCATCATCAGCTTAGACCATCCTGTCCTACTAGTAAAGTTGTTCAACTGTTCTGGCACCACAGTTTCCAATTTGTTTGCAGATCTACTATTGGTTAAGAGCCATTCAGGAGAAATAAAACGCTTCTACCTCTTTAAAGCTGAATGGTTTATCCACCCATTTCCTCCATGGAGACTGCACGGTTGACTCGACTTCCTTGAAAGTGAAATACGTATTTTTATCTTGTTATATATAATAAGTACTTCAATGTGACACGACCTTTTAAAGAAGGAGGAATGCATGACTGGAGTCAGGCGGCATTAAGGTAATCTTGGAATGACCGGAAAGATCTAAGTTGACAGTGTTCAAGTCCGTGAGATCTTTGTCAGTGTTTGTGTATAAAGTGAAAGCCTCAAAGAGTGTGAGGTCTGATTCAGATTTATTACATACAGAGCGCTGCCTAGCTATGCCGCAGCACTGCTATACCTTTCTGCGCAGACTGACGTTGTGTACCTTATACAGTAAATGGTTTGTCTTGGGTGCAGCCACAATCTTGACCTACTAGGGACAGACAGCCCAGCCCGCCTTTCACTCATGCACTGTCCTATAAATGTGCAAGCTACAACCTGCCCTTGTGATGAAAGGGGCAGAGATAACGCTGCAGGGGATGTAGTGAGTGACTGCACCTGCCTGCTGGGAAGGACTAACAGATCCCTGGGAAACCCTTTCCCGGATCGAGGAGTCGCCTACGGCGAGTGCCGTGCACCGACCGAGTGCCTCCTCCAAATGGTGCTCAGTTGGCACGTGCGGATGCTCTAACACTACACCTGTGTCTGTAATATTGTGTACAGGTGAAGTGTTTCCTTATTTGCACGAAGCCACACCCTCATGCAACCTAAGACCACGCTAACACTAGAAGAGATCACATAAGCGTCTGCGGCCCCTTCTAGAATACCACAGTGCCCCAGGAGGCAGGTTCAAACTCTTGCTGCACCCCGGGGCGCTTACTGTGATAATGGCCCCAGCTGACATTGAATAGGGGGTGAGGTGGGCCGACGGCTGAGCCTTGGGTCGACGGACTCCCCCTCCTCGGGTCACTTTGCTCCTGGGACAATGAGTAAACAATTCTAGAAGCAGTGAGATGAGACAGCGACTGGGCGGCCTCAAGACAAGCAACTACCTAGAAAACATCCGTACACAGGAACACAGACTCCAGACTGTGACAATATCCCAACCTTATCTTGGAATCATTAAAACTACAAATTGAGCTAGAAGAAAATTTTAGCTCAATTTGATATCATACACTATATTATTTTATTGTTTCATCTTATGTTCAATTGTGACTATGGTAATTTTATTATTACATCAATAAAAACTATTTAACAAAACAACAAAAAAACGACAAATTGAGTTTTCCCGGTCTCTGAATGAGCATGTGTGCACACAGACCCGAGTGTGCCTTGATTCTATTGAAGGGGGAGGTAAGTGCTTCTTCTCTGTCATTGGTGTACTAGCGCCAAGGCCCAGGGTTGGGGCCGCTGAATCCCAATTCCACTCTCTTTTACTACATCACGGGGGTAAGAGGGTCGATGTGTCTTGGTTGTGTTAGGAACCACAGCAGGCTTGGTGCCCCACAGGGAAGGTGACCCCTTAACAAAAGATAACACCTTGTGAAGGTCAACCAGGCCTGAGCATAACTCGTGACACTGGAGCGCAATTGTTTCGACCCTGGGCTTTTATTTTTAATGACTTCCTTATTGGTTAATGCATTTAGTTCAATTCACCTAATCCAGGACTGCAGCTCCCAGAAGTCATTGCTCTATTAAATAAAACTCTGGGACCGGAAACAATGCCTTCCATCGGCAGGAAGTGATGTTGAACCCGCATGATCAAGACGAACTTTTGCTTTGATGCGTTTTAAAACAAAGTCCAAAAAAGTTGATACGCTTGGTAAGTGGACAGTTCAAGAGACGAGGTGTATGTCCCCTTTAAGGGAATAATGTTCTTGTTGGGGGTGTCTCATGCTCGCCTTTTGACTTCAGAGGGCCTCCGTTTGGAACCGGTGACTGCAGTGAGAGCAGTGAACATCTACCCACATTTGGGAACAGAGAAGTGGAGGCTTCAGAGATAAATTATTTCATTTCGGCAATAAATGTTATTGAAGGGCAGTATTTACTTAAATTTAAAAAAAATTCTCGCACAAAATTACGAGTCTTCGGTCTATGAGGAGTCCTTTGTTCTACCCACAGGACAGTAATTATTTGTTTGTGAATTATTGTGTACAATTGTAATGACTTCAAGGAGATTCGGACCCAGAGGGAATAATGTTAACATTGAAGGGCAATTTAATCCAGCCATACATATTTGTAAACATACTTGCATTCCTGAGAAGTCTGTCGGTAAGAAGGAATAGAGCGAGTTGATTGTTAAAATTGTACTCATATAGCGCTCACAGCCAAGCTCTGGAGCTTCGAAGCGTAGTTAAAGGAATAGGTGTTACAAGAACACGCCAGCTGAAAATACATTTTCATTAGCATAAAACGATAGCAGGGCAGATGCTTGGAGGCTGTATAAAGAACTCCGCAACCGGGGATGACCCCACTGAGTGTCCGACGAGCTATCGGTTGTTCTGCATAGCACCCCAGCCTAGGCAAAGATGTTCTATGCCGCCTATTTTCGGGTCTGCAAACTCCAGACCTAATCAATCCTAGCTTGGAGACCCCAAACCTCTCTATGTTGCTTAAGGACTGTTGTGGGCAGCAGCACAGTCCTGCCCTGCCAGACCACTGCAGCGGTAAGAGGGGCGAAGCCCTTGCTCACCCAGAAAGGCTGAAACGGATCCCCCAGCCCCACCGCCCATACCCCTCCCGCAAACACTTTCAGACTGGTCAGACTCAGAGCAGGCCAGAAAATGTCGGCAATTTCTTCCTAGAAGCTGAGGATAACTGCCTAAACAAGACGTAAGCAGAAACGAAACCGTGAGCAAAAACGAAACCTGCCGTGGGGCGGGACTTCCGTCTTCGGAAGCCCGCGCCCACGGAGTGCCTGGCCAGAAAAGCAGTGCTGGTGAGGCGGGGCTCCCATGCCCGAGGGAGAGCCCCGCGGAGGCTGCAGAGTCCGGTGATGAGATGCGGTGAGTGGGGTTAGTTGGGGGGGGGGGTCTGTATGTGTGCGTGTGTGTGTGGGCGGGGGCGGCGGCGGGGGGGATTGTCTGTGTGTGTGTGCGCGCTGGAGTGTGTGTGGGCGGGGGGCGGGGGCTGGGGAGGTGTGGTGCGTGTCTGTATGTGTGCGCTCGTGTGTGTGTTGTGTGTGCCTCGCTGCGTGTGCATGTGTTGTGAACAGTCTGCTGGAATCGGAGCGCGTGTTCACGCGTGCGACCTGATCCGATTCCGGCAGGCTGCGTGCGCGGGCCAGTCTCTTGTCTCCTCTGGGTAGTCCTTAAAAGCTGAAAGTACTGAAACGATTGCAATAGACTCGCTTAATCGCAGGCGCGAGACCTAAAAAGCAGTATAAAGTACCCGCATTGTGCACCTCATTCGCACCTCCCACCCCGCCCAGGTAGCTGTTGTATGATATCAGGTCAGGCCAAGTACAGGAGATCGGCCGCCCCAAGATCTTAGGGCGGAGAAGAAAGGGTAAGGCAGGTCCCACTACAGATCAGAACACTGACGAACCGGCTCTAATTTCGACAGACGGTGACCCAATTGTTGGTGGGTCACTGAGAGAGAAATCCAAAGCCCCCCTAGTTCAACCAAAAATGTTCACAAAATGTTACTTTATAAAAGACATTAGTGCCGCTCTTTACTCAAGTAACGCCACTGTGAAAGGTCTTTAGTCCCCTTTACTACCAGACCAAGTACCAGTACTGGCACCAACACCAGGGCAGACAATTCAGCAAACTCAAACCCAGCGGAAACAGCAAATTATAGCACAAGCTCATACTCAAGCCACGGCTAAAACCACAGAGACTTCAACAATAACCTCATCTACATCTTCATCTACATGCATAACCACATCATCGACAGTGCAATGCAAAAATGAAGTTCCACATAACAAAACAATACAGAGTAATTCTCAGAACAATACAATAGTGGAATCCCCGTTATAGTGTAGTTCCTATATTCCCAATAGGCTCTGCGCATTGGATTAAAATATCCTATAGATTTGACGTAGGACTTAGGTCGACTAGGTCTCTATCGAATATATTAGACTTAATTGTGAGTGCCAGCTAGCTCAGAGGTCACTAGAAACTTTCTTGAATAAACAAGAAGGGATTCGTTTCTGACAACCGCATAAACATGACAACTTTGTTTCCCCAAGAATAAAACTACTCTACAGAGTCGTGGAAACAGATACATATTTTACTCAGTCAATCGTGCATGCTTCGTTTCATCAGAGGTGCAGAGAAATAGAGAGACGGGCGTTTTCAATAAAAGGGTTTATTGAACGGTCTTCTTTCTCATGCAAAAGAAATGAACTGCTACAATTGTAATACTGGTTGCAAGGTATAATGCGTACAGTAAGAAGAGTATAATACAATAATACTGTAAAAGCATTGTATGGTTTCTAAGCCATAGATAAATACATATATAAATAACAAAGGCTAAAAAGTACTCAACTGGTGCTTCTAAAATACGCCTAACCCGATGTAGCTAACCTAAGTCTAGTACGAGGGAAGAAGTAAGTGAGGTGTAACATAAGTTTAGTTTGTCTTTGCCAAGAATCTAACCAAGATTTCTCATAGGGTCTAATCAGCTCTGTACCTTGGTTTTAGAATGAAGGAAGTCTGGTATCTCTGTCTCGGACTCGATTTCCCAACACCCCGCGTGGGGAGCTTGGAAACACTGGAGCTGGATTCTCAGCGAGAGAAAGGACAGCGTCTCTGTCAGTGCGTCAGCTGGAGAGTCGGCTTCCTTCGGCACTTGCTGTAGCGAGCTGCGTCGGGCAAGTAGATAGTCGAGCTGCTCCGAACCACCATGTGTTTGCTAGGGCAAGTGTAGGTATATTTATACCTTGAAGGTGCCTGGTTTGATGTGAAGTCGGACATAATAACGTACCCAAAGGGAATGGTAGTTCTTTAAAAAAGCCATGATTTCTAGGACAAATCAATATTCAAGTAAGGGTATGTCCCAGACTGCTGAAGCAGAGTTTTCCAAGAAATCGTTGTGGCTTTTTGGAACTAGTGGAAGTAGCCATGCCTATATTTCGACTGATTGGGTTATGTCTAAATATGGGTATGATTTCTATGCCTATATAAGGGCAATGTGAATTATACCTATATAAGGGCATGAATCGGTAAATTACGCTTGTTTCTAAAATGCTTCACAACACCTTCAACCACTCCTT
Organism: Lissotriton helveticus; assembly: GCF_964261635.1. Taxonomy (NCBI): domain Eukaryota; kingdom Metazoa; phylum Chordata; class Amphibia; order Caudata; family Salamandridae; genus Lissotriton; species Lissotriton helveticus. The sequence continues at coordinate 81,285,912 of NC_136058.1, forward strand.
CAGTCAGCCCTACGGTGCAGCATAAGGCACAGAATATGCAGCCCATAGGAGACTCAATATCCCCTGGATCAATCCAATCTTATCCTGTTTTACCAATAGGCTCACTAGGATCTCAGAAATGTCAGAAATCTCCGCAAACAGAAGCTCAGAAGTCAATAACAGCAGCTAACTCAATAATTGCAACAACTCCAATCTTAACATCAGGAGCTCCTCTGAATGCGCAAGCATTAAAGACCCTAAAAGGAGGAGGCCACTCTCCGGCAAAGGAAAAAGGACAACAGACCAACTGGAGCAAGCAGTCCTGGTCAGATGCATCCTGCCTAGAAGATCAGCTGACCAAACATCACTCTCAATGGGTAGCCGAAGGATTCGCCATTGGATCCCAGGATTCAAACATATCTAATGGCAATATGACTAATATAGTGTGACCGTAGCTCCATCAGCCAAGTTAGTTATAGGACGACACCCCCGCCAGCCAACTTAAAATCTCCAAAGCAGGATGAAGGTAGGGCCGTTTTATCCTATTTAGGAACACAGGAATGGTAGAACATGCTGGCAGCATACTCCCCAGACCAACAGACGGGTCCTCTCACGGAGAAGATGAAGCACCTGCACCCGTCCTTATCAGACAATCAGCCCACGTGAGGGAAGTGGGCCCAAAGGAGCGGGGGAGACCCAAATCTGCAGGATGGTAGCACCTGGGCCTCCATCCTAAAAACCATGCAACCGTCAGTGGAGGCGCTACAATACCAATCAGACAAGATGGACATACAGCTTTCACTATTAAACACTCTGGCAGTGTTTACATCAGGGATTAATAAAAAACTGGGGGAACTCAACACACTAATAAGAAGGGCACAAACAGAGACATACCTCCAATGCGGGTGTAGCCAGATTGTGGACACGCTGGCAACTCTTCCGACAATGCTTTCCACCATGCTCAATGAGTTGAAGAACAAATCAACCAGCTCTGCCAGTGTCAGTTGCCCCGCTGATGACTTCACTGCACTCCCGACAGCGGACAGTAATTTAAAGCAGTTCTGCAAAAACACTAAAACCAACACACAACAAAGACCGGGCACCACTGGCAGCAGCGGCGACCTTTCAAAGACAGCTTCAGTTACCCCAGAGACAAAAACGAATGCCAAACAACGCCGCCAGTTGAAAAGAAAAGGTCGCAACCAGAAATTACTCCTTCTCAATCAAGCAGCCACTTATTCAATTTTCAGTGAACAATGCCCGAATCCAACCATTGCTTCAAAAGACGGCAACAAGCAAGATAATCCGGCTCACACAAAAAAACATCAAGTCATAGCAGCACCCTCTTGTTCCAAAAACCTTGGAGGGCCTCTATGAGGAAAAGAGGAAAGGTCTGTGAAACAAGCTGAGGTGGTCCCTGGGTTGGAAAGGGTCAAAGCTGTCAACAGTTCAGTTCCCAAACCTACTCTACAAACCTGCAGATCTAACTCAAATTGGCATGCTGGGCTTGCCGACCATCATAAAATCATGGCCCTAGCAAAGAAAAGTAACCAGTAGCCTACCCGGCAGGAAACTGGGCAACTTCACACTGTCCCCCCAGCTGGAAAAGATGAAACCACAACGAGAATGATCGGCACAACTCCGATAGTGGCAACCTCAATGGAGGGGAAGCAAGCGAGGATAGCCCCGGACCAACCACCTCAGGCTTCTCTTCCCTGGCAACAACAGAGTCAACTAGGAAACTCAACTACAACAATAAATATGGAAAAAGATTCTAATGCCATTCGTGCAGTTGTGCAATTAGATCAGAATGAGCCTCATCGGCTAACACAAAAAAAAACCGTTGCTAAATGGACGGGCCACTCAAAATCACAACCTATCCCCCAAATGATCCGCCATTGGCCCTGAGATACACATTGCTCAAACCAGAGTATATTACAAAAGTGTTGTATCTTGAATGTATTTACTGTACCTAGTAACGGTTGTCATGCAGCTGAAGCTTCCACTATTGGAATCCTGTTTGTGGAGTCCAGTAGTTGAGAGGCAGATGCTGCAGGACACACAGCTGTTGGGGTTGCTCTTTCCATACTACAAATAAACCATCTTTGAAAACTTCATTATGTCCGGTCTTCAAAAATGGGGACAGAGGATGGGATTTTCAAACAACATTGAAGACTGAAGAACAATTTTGAATTTTTGTTTTCTACTGGAGCTTGTTAATTGAAACGAAGACCCCCAGCAGTGTTTGTTTTTATGTAATAAAAAACACCAACGGAACTGTAAGTAGTATCGGCATTACTTATGCGCTCTGTGTGCTCGCGCTAATGTACTGTGAAGGGTTTTTGCCTCAATTTTTGATGGTCTTGCCTCATGCCTAATCGGAGCAGCGTGTGTGCTTCTGAAGGTAAATCCAACTCTGGGATTGCTTAAACCTGTGTGAAGTGGCCAAGAGACTGGAAAACCGAGTGTTTCTTCATTCTGGTGAGGCGCGCATACCTGGCATTTTTTAATCTGGAGCGCGAGTCTTGGCAAAGCAACTGATCGGCATGTTCGAGCTGTGTTCCATCGTTTGATCTGAAGTGCAAGCCTTGGTGAAGCTTCAGCATTGTTCACAGCCTTGCGACATTGTTCTAGGCACGCACACGGAGCAGTGCATCTTTTGTAATCCAGCGCGAGTTCTGTGACGGCGATCTTTGCTCAAGTGCTCGGAGACGCACATCGTCAGGACGTCACCACGTGACAGTGGAGAGTTCAAAGGTCACGTTAACGTGCCGCCATCTTGTTTGGCGTTTTGGTACTGCGGAGATTACAGTCAGCCACGATATCGTTTGCCAACGACGCATCGAGTGAAGAAACAGAATTTCTTTTAAACAAAGTTATTTTACGCGTAAAATCTCATATTATTGTTGTGCATAGAGTTCTTACAGTTTAAGGTGATTGCATTGTGTATAAGTTTTTACCTATACTTTTAATTGTCATATTTTAACCACTTAGTGAATTTTTCACTGGGTTTAATACAGTTTCATTTTTTTTTTCTCCTCACAATGTCATCACAGGTTATTTCTCCTCCTCCCACTTTTCTTCAGGATCCTGGTTCTCCATGTATGTCATGGGAAGATTGGAAAGAATCTTTCATAACATATTTGGAACACATTGGAGGGGAGGATTACGTCGCTAACAGGAAGTTAGCAATTTTAAAACACCATCTCGGTGTTGAAGGGCGTAATGTGTTAAAAACTTTACCCAAACCTGTTCACTCGTCAGTGAATGAATCTGAAGGTTCTGGGGATGTTGTTGAGGAGGATTCTTTTGAAACTGCATTTGGTTATGTTAGAAGAGAACTATGGGAAAAAAATAAGTATCGTGGTGGAAAGGCACAAATTCTTTTCATGGAAGCAGATTCAAGGGGAAAAGATTGAGCAATATGTGTCTGCCTTGAGGAGATTAGCTAATACCTGCAAATTTAAAGATCTTAGGGATGAGATTATTCGTGACCAAATGATCAATGCCACCAACAACAAAAAAATTCAAGAGAAGTTATTAGACTTAATTGATCCTTCGTTGGAGAAAGCCATCAGTATTGCCAAACAAATAGAAAATACTTCATTTTACGTTAAGGTACTGACTGGCAATGATAACAAAAATGGAAGTGATTCTTCCAAGGTTTGTAAAATAATGGACAAGTCCACTTAAGGTGGTGTTACTGAAGAGGTCAAACGTGATCAGAAGAGAGTACAACCTTCTAGTATCAATAAAATATACTATAGGTGTGGTAGCAATAGGCATTCGTCGGATGCTTTACATTGCCCTGCAGCCAAGAGCAGATGTTACAAATGCAAACGTATAGGACATTATTCGAGGGTTTGCAAATCATCTTTGGCTCATCACTCTAAATCCACTATAAATGCTATTGAGGAAAATGTTTATGAAGGGGGTGAAGGGAGTGATGTTGAAGTTTATATGATTGAGGAAATTGACAATATTGACAATTGCGAAAGTTATAATCCACCCAAGTGTGATATTTTTCTGGATGACCAAAAAATTGTAATGTGGGCTGATTCGTGTTCACCGTTTACTATTATTTGTAAGCAAATTTGGTCTGAGTTGGGTTCTAGAGACCTAATTAGTTCTGATGTTAATCCTGTGGGGTATTGTGGGCAAAAATTACCGGTCATTGGGTATTTTGTATCTAAGGTTAAGTTCCAAGACAGACAAGCGGAAGCTAAAGTGTATGTAGTGGAAAAAGGAAAGTCTCTTTTGGGTTGGAGAGAACAAAAAGCCTTAGACATCACCTTAAATCCTAATCATGCTTTGCAGGTACTTTCAACTGATGAGTTGAATGATAATGTATGGGTATCCAAATTTCCTGAGCTTTTTAAGGAACAATTGGGATGTTTACGGAAATTTAGACATCGTATAATACTTAAGGATGGTGCATCTCCCAAGGTACATAAAGTACGTAATGTACCGATTTCCTTAAGAGCTCCGTTGAAGAAAGAATTAGAAAGGCTATGCAATGAGGGGATAATAGAGCCAATAGAAGCCTCAGAGTGGCTTAGTCCGATCGTGATCGCACACAAACCGAATGGATGTATCCGCATGTGTGTGGATTTAAGGGATTTAAGGGATTTAAATGATAATATATGGGTTGATCGATTTCCCTTACCACATATAAATGACATGTTGGCCACTGTAGATAATGCTAAATTTTTTTCTACATTGGATTTATCAAGCGCTTACCATCAAGTGCAATTGCAACCGGAGTCCAAACATTTAACGTCATTTATTACCCCCGAAGGTGCGTATTAATTTAGGGTGAGCGTCTGCTTTGGCAGTTTTTCAACGAATTATGCAAGGCGTTTTAAAAAGACATTTCAAATGTGCTTGTGTTTCAGGATGACATTTTGGTGTGGGGGAAAGACAAAGAGGAACATATTGGGGTACTTACAGTGGTATTGGGTAAACTTCAGCAAGCTGGTTTAACTATTAGCTTGAAGAAACGCAAATTTTGTCAGACAAATGTTGATTATCTAGGCCACACGTTAAACCAGGATGGTATTAAACCCAAGTTCAAACTTGTTGAAGATTTAGAAAAGGCTCCTGTTCCTACCAATAAGGACCAGTTAAGGTCATTTCTTGGATTGGCCGAATATTATTCTAGATTTATTTACAATTTTGCCAATTGTGTTTTCCCTTTAAGGGAATTAATGAAAAAGAATGCCACTTTGACATGGTCGGATAAGTGTCAGTGCGCTTTTGATGATGTTAAAAAAGCTGTGGCCAAAGTGACATCCCTAAAACCTTTTAATATCAAGGACAAATGCATGATTGTAACTGATGCTAGTGGATATGGTTTGGGAGCTATTTTGATGCAGGTTCATGATGGCAAGGAGAGAGTAATTGCTTTTGCGTCCAGGACTTTGAAGGGTGCAGAGAGTACATACTCTACTATTGAAAAAGAAGCATTGGCATGTTGGTGGGGGGTGAATAATTTTCGAAATTTTGTCTGGGGCAGGAGTTTTGATTTGCACACTGACCACAAACCACTAATTGACATATTCTCCACAGCTGGAGCTGCAAGGGCCTCTCCACGCATTGCCAAATGGAGTTATCGGCTACAAGAGTACAATTTTCATATTAAATATGTTCCGGGTGTCAGGAATGTCAACGCGGATTGCTTATCACGTCTTCCGGTTGAGAAAGAGGAAAGTACGGACGTTGAGGCTGACAGGGAGGACTGGGTTGTGGCCAAGTTAGGGGAAGTTTGTCAGGCTATTGATGAATCTGATTGGAAGAGTGCTGTTGTGAATGACGACATTACAAAAAGGGTCATGGACTGTCTGCCGCTAAGGGAAGGTTGGAAGTCTCACAAGGATTAAATTCCTTATAAAGAAGTTTGGTGTGAGTTGTCGGTGTTGGATGGCATTTTGAGAAGGAATGATAGGTTAGTTGTTCCTTTTAGCATGAGATGTAGGTTGCTCAATTTACTACATGAGGGTCATGGAGGGATGTCAGCTATGAAAAGGAAGGCTAGGGAGGATTTCTGGTGGCCAGGAATGGATAGGGACATTTAAAGATTTGTTAAGGATTGTGTGGATTGTTCATTGAGTGATAAAAGTCATACACTCCAGGAGTCACCCATTCAACATGCTAACTGGCCTGAACGTGCTTGGGAGAGGTTAGCAATAGATATTTGTGGGCCATTTGACATCCTTGGTTATGGCAGTAGATTTGCCATAGTTGTAATGGATTATTTTTCCAAGTGGCCGGAGGTTACCTTTGTTCGTGAAGTTAAAGCAGACACTGTAATCGATTTTTGTGAGGAAATATTCAGCAGGGAGGGCTGTCCAGCGGAAATTTGATCCGATAATGGGCCTCAATTCACTTCTAAGGAGTTCAGTAATTTTCTGAAGGTTTGGGGTATCAAACATTTAAAGACCCCTGTTTATCATCCTCGTGGGAATGGTCTTATTGAGCGTTTTAATAGAGTACTCAATGATTGCATTCAAATGGCTTTGCACAATCATTCTGATTGGAAAGGTTTAGTTGAGAAAATATTATGTAATTATAGAACCACTCCGCACAGTGTTGCTGGTGAGACTCCTTTTTGTTTATTGAAGGGTAGGGTTCCTTGTTCCATTGCTGTGCCTGCTTGGATGGGGAGGTTTGGCAGGAAATTAGTTGATGAGAAAGCTATTCGTTCTAAAGTAGAAAAATATCAGGATTCTTAATAGCAGAAACATAATTATAAATTATCCAAAGTTTCTCAGAAATTTCGTGCAGGCGATTTTGTGAGGGTGAAGTTGGGTATTATACAGCAAAATGGGGTTTCCAAATTATCCAACCCAAAGGAAATAGTGATGGTCAAAGGTCAATCTTTAAAACTTTCTGATGGGAAATGGTGGAACACTAATCGGGTGTCCAGGTGCAATGAAACTGAGGTTTGTGAATGGTTAAAGAGCAATGACACAGCTGTGGACAATCTAATGAAGGATGTTGCTGACGCAGTTGTGGGTAATCAATCTTCTTACATGCCTGTGACGTCCAGATTTTCTAGCACACGTGTCAAAAGTGTACCTGTGAAATTCAAGGATTATTGTTGTAATTAAAATTGATGCCTTTGCTATTTGTTGCTATTTGTTTTCTGTTTGTTTTTTAAAGAAGGAGGATGTGTTGTATCTTGAATGTATTTACTGTACCTAGTAACGGTTGTCATGCAGCTGAAGCTTCCACTATTGGAATCCTGTTTGTGGAGTCCAGTAGTTGAGAGGCAGATGCTGCAGGACACACAGCTGTTGGGGATTGCTCTTTCCATACTACAAATAAACCATCTTTGAAACCTTCATTATGTCCTGTCTTCAAAAAAAAGGACGCCACGATTTGCTGAACAGATGCCATACCCACTTTAGCAGACCTGAATACAACAGATTTACTCGCAATAGAGTTCCTCACTGCACATAATCCAGCTAAACCAGAAATAACAAGGGCATTATGGAAATCAGCCGCAACAGCCCACAGAGTATTAAATCACCATCTCACCTTTAAACCTCTATCCAGCACCGCTACTAAACCTGAGCCCAAGGTCAGGTATCAAAGAATGCTCAAGGCCCTCAACCTCTGTATTAAGAGGTGCACTTGGTCACTCAGCACCGAGAAGGGCTTTCAACCAAGGTATACAACATGGATCTCCTAGGGCTGAATTGATACACGGACACAACTTCTGGAACGCTGATCTAATTACAAGAACCATACACCTTGCGACAGCAACTCAATGACATAATAACCATATAGACCGTAGCAACAATAGACCAAAAGAACCAGTGATACGTCTCTGCTCGTGGAACGTTAGCGGCTTAGCATAAAAAATTCAAGACCCAGAATTCCTGCAATATCTTAATAACTTTGATATTATTAAGCTACAGGAAATATGGCTCATGGAACCACTACCCATACACGCGTTCCTTTGCTTTGACCGTCCGGCCGTTAAGGGTAGCAAAACGGGCCATTCTTCAGGGGGGCTGGCAACCTATTTTTCATCATCAATGGTGGCAACTGGCCCAGGAACAGATAGAGCTTTAGCAGTCAAATTCACTCTTTCCTTGGCAGGGGCACAAAACAAAGTAACTCTGTTTAACGTATACATCCACCCAAAACGGACAGCAATTGACTCAGTAAAGTTAACAGATCAAATAACTTCCTATCTAGGCAGCGCCGAAACCACAAATCTTATACTATCGTGGGACTTGAATCTATATCTAATGGGATCATCCAAAGCAAAGGAAGTCTGCCTCCAATCGTTAAATTGCAATTTACCAACACAAGGATCCTTTACGCATGAGAGGCCTAACAGGGTAAACAGACTCCTGCTGGAAGAACTAGAACACCTAAATCTTAGGGCCCTCAATGGAAGAACAGACAGCGATACTCCTCCAGTGGCAAGCTACCACACTGAACTAACAAGCTTGCTTTTAGATTACACGTTTGTCAGCCTCTCGCTGTTTCAACACGTAACAGGCTGTGGAATGGGGGACAAAGGGGATAGCGACCACCGTCCACAAGAGACTATTCTAGCGGCAACTGCTCCGACCAGCATTCGTCCTGCTCCACATCTAGGCTCAAGTTACACAACTAATTATAAGAGGATCAAGTTTACGACAGAAAGCATAGAGTACTTAACAGACACAGCAATCAATCCTTTACTCGCTCAACCGCTCGGAAAGAACCAGATACAAACCTAGGGAATGCTTCACAACTAGCCACAGCAACTTAAAGGCAACGGACTTAAAAACAAGGAGTTTTCCAGTGCAGACACAAGAGAAAAAGATAACCAAGCTTCAAGGAGCTCGAATAAAAGTACTTAAGAGACTGATAAATGGCTGTATAAGATCTCTACGCCACGAACCAGGGAACACACTGCTCCTCTTATCCCTGCGCCAACAAAGCACTCAACTAAAGAGGCTGAAATGGAACATTAATAATAACAACAAACAGGTCCTCTTTGCAAAACTCTTGCACAATATAAAGCATAATGCCAGCGATCGTTTCTGGAAAACAGTAAACACTATCATCCTCCCGCATTATGGGGGACTTACTTCCTACATTTTATAGGAAACCTGGGCAAGCTACTTAAACTCCCACTTCAATAGCCAAAGCAACAATTAGCCGACACGGGAGCAGAGCAGAGCAGACACGGACGGACATTATGCAAAAAAACAGTTGATGGACAGAATGCAGAACAATGCCATACATTCACCCCAGTACAGAGATCTGGGCCTAAATCCATCGTTTGTTTGCACTCCACACCACCCCAGTTCAGACATGGCCATATGCAAATCAGCCTTGACCCTGTGCCTCATGGGAACAGTCCAGCCCGAACTCCCAAGCCATGTCTTTCCTGGACCGGAATCAAGCATCCTAGGACCGGTTTCTGGCTAACAGCCGTCTTCAGCTAGGATAGCTTGACTCCAGAGGTGTGGAGAGCATGGGACTCACGTCTGAGCATACCCATCCCACTCGGGGTGACAAATGCAAAACAACAGTTGATGGACAGAATGCAGAACAATGTCATACATTCACCCCAGTACAGAGATCTGGGCTTAAATCCATTGTTTTTTTGCACTCCACACCACCCCAGTTCAGACATGGCCATATGCAAATCAGCCTTGACCCAGTGCCTCATGGGAACAGTCCAGCCCGAACTGCCAAGCCATGTCTTTCCTGGACCGGAATCAAGTATCCTATGACCGGTTTCTGGCTATCAGCCGTCTTCAGCCAGGATAGCTTGACTCCAGTGGTATGGAGAGCATGGGACTCACGTCTGAGCATACCCCTCCCACTCGGGGTGACAAATGCAAAACAACAGTTGATGGACAGAATGCAGAACAATGTCATACCTTCATTCCAGTACAGAGATCTGGGCCTAAATCCATCGTTTTTTTGCACTTCACACCACCCCTGTTCAGACATGGCCATATGCAAATCAGCCTTGACCCTGTGTCTAATGGGAACAGTCCAGCCCGAACTACCAAGCCATGTCTTTCCTGGACCGGAATCAAGCATCCTAGGACGGGTTTCTGGCTATCAGCCGTCTTCAGCCAGGATAGCTTGACTCCAGTGGTGTGGAGAGCATGGAACTCACGTCTGAGCATACCCATCCCACTCGGGGTGACAAATGCAAAACAACAGTTGATGGACAGAATACCGAACAATGTCATACATTCACCCCAGTACAGAGATTTGGGCCTAAATTCAGAAACCGGTCCTAGGATGCTTGATTCCGGTCCAGGAAAGACATGGCTTGGCAGTTCGGGCTGGACTGTTCCCATGAGGCACAGGGTCAAGGCTGATTTGCATATGGCCATGTCTGAACTGGGGTGGTGTGGAGTGCAAAGAAACGATGGATTTAGGCCCAGATCTCTGTACTGGGGTGAATGTATGACACTGTTCTGCATTCTGTCCATCAACTGTTGTTTTGCACGGATGGACATTATACCAACATAGGAAGAAGGGAAAGGGGCAACAACTATTTCCCTGACAGCTCCTCTGCCGCCGCTATCCGATTAAGGGCAAATTACATATTCAATTCCTCCGACTCAATCCATCATGAGGAGGAAAGTCCACTCGTCACTGATCAGCTAACAATCAGGAAACAGATCAGGAAGGGAATAAAGGATGGAGCGCCGGGCCCGAATGGAATCCCACCAGCAGTGTTTAAAGAAAGGCCGGAAGATTGGGCAGAAATACTCCATCCACTATTTCTGGAAGTAAGACGACTGGGCATTATCCCAGATTCATGGAAAGGTTCAACGATTATTCCGATCCATACAAGTGGCAGCAAGGTCCTGCCAGTCAATTATCTGTTAGTAGCACTGATCGATAACTAGGCCAAATGCTTTCCAGGAACACTGCTGGAGGAATTGAAAACTTGGGCAGAAAATAATGAAATAATCCCGCTAAGTCAGACAGGATTCTGAAAAAACTCCGGCACGATATCCAACATCATGGCAATATCTTTAATAACGGATACAACAAAAATTAGGAAAACACAGTTGCATGTCTGTTTCATCGTCTTCAGCGCCGCGTTCAACAACGTGGAGAGGTCAACATTGTGGACTAAGCTAGCCAGATGGGGCATCCTAAACACCCTACTATCAATGATAATGCTTTAACATCCCAAAACCTGGGTACAGGTCAAATTAGGTTCAGGGTCCCATCTCTCAAGAAAAGTTAAAACAACGAAAGGACTTAAACAGGGCTGCGTGCTGGCCCCTATCTTATTTAACTTATTCATGGCAGACTTAACACAGACACTTAACACTTGTAATTCCCATGCGCCCAGACTAGGGGGCACCTCACTGTCCAATCTACAATTCGCGGATGACGTAGTCCTACTTAGCCATACGGTAGTTCACTTGCAACATCTTCTTAATGGTCTGCAGGCCTACGTAGAAGAAAATAGCCTTTCAATAAACCTAAATAAAACCAGGATCATGACAATTAACAGCAAACGAAAAAAGAGCTACCAATGGCATCTGGGCGACAAACACATTGAACCAGTGGAGTCTTATAAGTATCTGGGAGTCTACTTAAATAAAGAAGGATCATTTACCCGCCAACAAGAAGAGATCAAAAGGAAAGGGATGATCCTTGCCTTAACCATGAAAAGTTTATCAGCCAAACTACTGGGCCCTACGCTGAGCCCTCTTTAGTGGTAGCACCGGCCAATGATCCTTTAAAAATTTATTTTTACTTAGCAGAGAAAGAGATTATGCTTGGCTATAAAGCAGATGAACCTCTCAGACTAAGATCTCTAATATCAATTATGCTCGTAACCGCACGCCTTTGCGTTGCCCGTGCTTCGATATCCAAAACCCCGCCTAGAGCTTTTGAATGGTGGGCAACATTAAGGGAGATTTTAGAAAGAGAGATGGCTATAGCCAAGGGTACAGGTATACGGTCATGGAGGAAGTTCTATCAAATTTGGGAACCTTTGTTAGATTAAGTAAGGAAGAATATATACTTTCGTAATCTTTCTTTATATTTTACTTGTTTACTCATTTTTTAATGTATAACGGCATTTCCTCTTTTCCTTGCTGTTTATGTATTATATGATGATATGATTGCTTTGTTATTACAGTGCTTACTTTCCAAAAATACAAATGACAAAAAAAAAAATCCTACCTACTATTACCTATGGTAGTGAAGCACTGCGCGGGAGAGATACCAATCTCCTGGACAAAACGCTTGTAAAAGCATACAGAACTATGTTCAGCCTCCCAAATTATACCTCCCCGGCGCAAATCCAACTGGAGTTTGGCCTGATAAAGCAAACCTCGGCCAGATAAGGAGTATACTTCAACTGTTGGAATAAAATCAGAATATCAAACCCTAACACATTAAACCACCTGCTCTGGCAAGATCTACAACAGAGGGAGATTTCGCCCACAAGACTGTACCTTCAGGAGGCACTGGCAAACACAGGCTTATCGCCCTTATGGGATACACAGTGTCACCATTAAATTAAAAAAGAATTAGTGTGGAAGTCGCTGAAAATACAGTCACTGGTGGAGGACAAAGCTGCTTTTTCTGTCAGAGCGCATGCCTGGATGACTTTGAATTCGTACAAGACCCTAGCCCCGCAACAATACTTTAACTTGGGCTATTCAAAAGCACTGAAATAAAAATTCCTAAAGTTACAACTCGGAGTGATGCAATGCACGCAGCATCTTCCACCATGGAAAAGGGTGCAGACTTTCACAGTATGCAGTCTGTGTAAAAACGGTCAGGGGGACATCATCCACACCATCTGTTCTTGCACGGAGATGCTTCAAGAAAGGAGGCAACTGCTAAAAATTCCCTTTAATCAAAGGGGGATTCGGACAAGGAGGCAGGCAGTTTTGGCCTGCTTTGACCCAGCATCACCACAATTGAACATTAGACTAGTTAGATTTTGCAAACCGGCTTGGGCAAAAATGCCAAACTGACACTAAAGTTTTTGGGCATTGGAGTCTTTGGTCTATTAATTTTCGCAGGGGGAGCACCAATCGATGCAGGTGACCGGGTTACTTACATAGGTTGCTCGTGCATGTCTAAATTTTTATTTTTTAATTTGTAAGCAACAGAAGTGTTTCACATTTCCATTATGATGACATTTTATTACAATGGTCGAATATTTTATATATGGTTTTATTTTTGCTTGTATTGCAATGGTTTTAAGTAACTCTGCAAAATTAAATAAATAAACTGAGAGAAGGGCTAGACTTTAAATGCAAAAAGTATATGTGACTAGGGCACTCCCTGGATGCCTGAAGGCCGTGGCAACAACTGCCATTTCAATCAGACAATCAGCAAGACTTGTACTGGATCATAAATTGACGGTTTTTGTTCCCCATTCAGTTGATGTATTATTGAATCAAACTAAGACACAACATTTGATGAGTGCTCGTCTTACTGGGTACAAACTCACTTTGTTAGCACCACACATTACACTTAAACGCTGCCTGGCCTTGAATCCAGCTACTTTGTTGCCATTGCCTTTTGAACAGACTAGTGATATACATGACTGTATTTTTACCACTGAAGGACAAACAAAGGGCCGAGTGGACCCGACTGATATGCCTCTGCCTGATGCTCAGGGTGAATTATATGTAGATGAATCTAGTTTTAAGCTACCCGATGGCACCACGACTACAGCTTATGCTATTACCACACTGCATACAAATGTGGAGACAGCATGGAGAATTAGTTCAAAATTTGCTGCCTGCATTAACACTACCAAAGCGAGTGGCTATTGTCAAGTGTAGTGCGCACCAGAAAATAGTAGATGATGTTAATTATCAGATTCCTGATGAGGATGTACATTTCAAAATGGACCAACAAGAGACAGCTATAGCAGAAATGACCTTTGAAAAATTACATTATGATTTGAAAGAAATAATAAACACAGAAGTAAGGGAGTTCACAGAGAAAGATGTCAGATTAATAAAACATGCAGAACATGTCTCATTCAAATTAGAACTAGATGACGTGTTCAAGAACACCGTCAGTTGCAGAAATGTTACTAATAATCGGAGATAAACTCATTAAAGGATTTTTGATGGAATTGATTGGAAGTTTATGTAACTTTCTGATCACAGGTTCACAGAAACTAAATGGAAACAACAGAATAATGCAGGAGAGTAGAAGTATAACGTTTCTAGGTTGTCCTATGGTACTGAATCCAGCCAATATATTTCTTCACATTCCATGTGCTGAAAAATGGCTTACCGTTATTGATTTTTGTCAAGTTAATTTCACAGTGCTACTGCACAAAAATAGTCAGGAATATTGTCAAAAAGAAGATGAATGTCTGGGACATATAATGAGAAAAGGAGCTAGAAAGGTGTCACCAGAGAGAGTGGAGATAATTTACCAGATGAATCCACCTCAAATTCAGAAAGAAGTCAGGATGTTTTTTGGAAATGGTTGGCTGCTGTAGTGAGTGGTTACCAAACCTTTCCTTAATGGCTAAGCCTTTACTGAGGTTGATACACAAGGAAGTGTCTGATCCTCTTCCATTGGACAACTGCACAAAATCATTTCTAGAGTTGAAAGAGAAAAAGTGTTGCACCCCGGCACTAGGAGTGCAGGTTTATTTAAAAGAAAATACACCAATTTGCAGTTAGAGGGAGGGCTGCCCTCTCTCAGTGCCTGTTCAGAAACATGTGTTCAAAGGTCTGTGATGTATTTCCCAATGACCCTTGACCCCAACATCACAGAAATGCCCAGCTGCCTTAATTTAGTAGCTATGGTAAATGTCAGACACAAAAGAGTGAGAAACAAATGCCTTCCTTTGTAAAGTTGTTTTGGGATAATACTATGACTAAGATATATCTGAATTTAAATGTATTGAGCTTACAGCCACAAGTCAAATTGTTTGTAATAAAACTGAATCTGAATGTCTAGGTGTCATGAATCTATTTGTAAAGCCAAGGTTAGACTTTAAGGATGAACGTCTGATTGAGCCCAACAATGTCCATTTTGTAGATTGCCCAGGTTTGAAAGGTAACAATGACAGATTAGGAACAGCACACGCCGTGCTCCGTATATATTATGCTGTCAAGGCTTCATGGCTTTCAGTAGTTACGTCAGCCCAAAATTCAAAATTGATTGCCCTAACCATAACATGCAGTATAACTGCTCGAATGGGAGTCATTATTGTCATGGGAGAGACAAATGCTAATTTAGTTGTACAATATTGTGTCCTGTTAACATATACATTCAATGGCATTTTTACAGGTAAATTTGAAAATGATACAGTTTATTTAATGCTGACACTTGTATAGAACTAAAAGAGGTTGTATCAGAACAGAATATGAGAAAAATTACAACTGTCTAGTAGCAAAGTAGTGTTATTGCAAAAACCGATGCCCAGGTATACATTGCCAGTTTCTCTGAAATAAGATCATAACGAGGTCTCAAAGATGATGTGTGCAGAACCACAGATTGGACAAGGAATGGATTGAAGCTATCTGCCTGAAGTTTCAAGCACAATAAAGCAACACAAAGACAGCACAGAGTTACACTTTGCAAAAGACTGTTTCAGAGTCACTGAAGTGGCTTGAATATGTACATGCAAATGCACTTGTGAAAATCACAGATGAAAAGACTTTCCATTGCTGTGTAGGTCTGGCTGATGTGGAGCGTGCAGTTTCCCACCAGATTACAGCGGCTACACAAGATCTGCATAATGGTTGGTGCCAAAGCTTTGATCTGAGAGATGCTGTGAAATGGAAAGGCCTGTTCTAAATGATCCTGGTAAAGACTGTTGTGAAATATGGTGGCTTTCTAAATTGGGTGTATGCCTCACACACTATTGTCCTGTGTCCCCCTGATAAAAAAGCTCCTCTTCAAGAAAAGATTCCAGCAGTGGTCAAAAGCCAACAGAAGAAGGTCAGTGAAGCTGTAAGTGAACACGCACAGTCTGAAGCAGCACTAAAGCAAACTGCACTGGAAAAGCAAAAAGTGAAAACGGACTCAAATGAAAGTGGTGTCAAAGAGGTGAATGAGTCGGGTGCTGCCTCTGAAGGAAAAATTAATGCTGTAGGCCTACCAATGGAGGAAGAAAAAAGCTGGCTGAAAGGGTATCCAAAATGTCTGCAGTGGTCCCTTAAAAAATCATTTGTACCCATAGCTGAAACGTCTGAAACTGATCAAAGAGAAAATAAAAGTGAAAAGCTTGGATTGAAAACATACAAAAGATTGATGGTGCTCGGTCAGAGTTTCTCAGCACCTGAGTGGTCAAATTGCATGGAAAAAAAATACAGAATTCCACATTGAATTAACTGTGTAATGCAAAGTTTGAACTGTATGAGCCACCCTGATGGCAAGCTGATAACAAAGAGTCAAGACATGCTGAAATAAATAACTGAAAACTGTCAAGAGCTGAAGAGAAAAGAATCTTTGAATGGAAAGAAGAAGATTTGTGGTGCAGAAAACTGCTGATACTATCCCTGTGTACATTACTTTGCTCTGCCCAGGGTTGGAAATAGAATCTGAACTTTCCACCAGTTGGCCCAGAAATATTTATTTTAAAACAAACAATCTATTTAACGATCCTTCAGGCTGTAGGGGATGAACTTGTGGACGTCCTATCTTGAATACTTGCTATATTGACTTTCATTTTCATTACTATGGTTTTATTGAACTGCAAGTCTTCAACGATTTTTGTTTATATTAGCTTGGACTTTGATTGAGGTGAAAATGCAGTTTGATTGTTTCAAACGTTTGCTTTCTTTCTGAATTTCCCATTGACTGATATGGGCATTGCATATAAACTATAGACATTTTTGAAAAAGAACATTTTTGTGCAGCGTTTTTAAGAGACAATACAGGTAAAGACATTGTTTATTTATTTATTTATAAAGTTTTATTTTTTGGATGCCAAACATGGAGGAAGCACGCCCGGATATTCAACACCCTACGTCGAGAGAGGCTAAACATAAATGCACATTCATTTATTTGGCAGCAAATTTATCTAGTGTTATGAGTATTTGTGTAATAGCTTGGTTCCTACATATGAAATTTCCTATGCATACACTTGTATGCCCAACACCTACACCTGAACATTCAAATGTTGCATTATACGCATAGTATTGCTAATATTTTTGATTGTTGGGTTTGTGGATTGTTGCCTGCACACCAGGAAAAAGGGGGAACGCCTCTCATACCACTCCCATTCTCCCACAATGGCTCTTGCACGGTTTGGTCTGGTGCTCTATGGGCAGCACATGTTAGTATGTTTTTTTTAACTTTTGATACAGGAGGTTTTAATAAAGAGCTAAATATAGCATGTTATCCAGATGATGATGGTAACCCACAGGCAAACGGATCAGATTTAGAAGCGGAGGAATATGGTGGTCATGGTGATTATATCACTAAGTATGTTAATTTGTTTTCTTTTATGCTTTCTGTACTCATAAAGTTTGATGCATCTGGAATATATATTTTTTAATATTTAATTAGACAAAATGTGTTTAGTAGAGTCTAAAAGGAGGAACTGATGAACGGTAAAAAATGTATTCTGTTAAGTTAGCCTCTACTCCTCTTCCATTTTGTCTACCAGCCCCCATTTTTGTGTTTCTGCTGGGACTTTCATAAAGTCAGAAGTTACGTGTTCACTGAACGCTGGTTGTACTGATAAAGCTCACGTGTCAGAGTAAGCAGCCCTGCCCTGACGAAGGGCCTACATGCACAGATGTCACATTTGTTTGCCCACCAAAGCCTGTAACCTCCCTTGCCTTTCTACAAAGATGACGTGGGTAGGGATTATCAGGATTCAACAGTTCAGCATGTAAGCATTATTCAAATGTAACAATGACGAAGTGGTTTCAATGTTTTTCACGAGGCACCGAAAAGTATAAATGCCATGTTTGAACTTATACTTGTTAGACCCTACCTCCTGCACTTGCAGTGTCTGAGTGATGAGACTCATCTCATGAGATGTAATAAACCTGTGTTTTGTTCCACTCCAGTGTCGATCCTCATTTGTGAACCCGTAGACTAGGGGTGTCCCTGCACCAGTGAGACAGATAAGATATCTCACTTCTACAAGTGGGCGGAGATTCAAGTCCACACCAGAGTACCCCATGCTTCGCAGCAGCTCATGGGCTGCCCAGGCTCGACCTAAAAAGCACCCCTCACCCTACCTGTCACCAACAGCCATTAGAGAACATTCCACCACTATCCCAGAGCAGTCCTGAAGGAGAGCATTGGATATCAAAAGCCATTAATATTTCTTTTTAATCCTACTCCTTTGTTCCTGTATCAAATCAACAATGTACGACAAATCATTAATTTAGTTTAATTATATCCTTTCTTCCAGTAATTTATCTTCTCTTGAACCTAAATTTGGGAAAACAAACTGTGTCCTCCATGAATTCTTTTCAGTTTTACAGGCTCCTTTAAATAGAATGGCTGGACTGGGGAAAAGATGGAGGCAAAGATGGAGGCAAAGATGGTGTAACTATCTCAGATACTAAACTGTGGTGTGGCAGAAGTCTGTACGAATATGAAATGTCCATCCATCTATGGAAGAGCAACTAAATGGCCTTGCATGGTCATCTCTGAGTTGGCAAAGCAAAAAAGAATTCAACATAAATTAGGATTTCTCTGGATTTTAGATTCCTTTGGTTTCCGAAGAGGAAATCTATGTATATGGATAAATCAGATACAATCTAATAAATGTTTTTTTTTTTACATCTTTTTATTGAACATAAATACAAGCTTCAGATAATAATCATATTCGCATATTGATATATCAGGATAAACATGTGTCACAGGTATCACAATACAGGGTAAACATCTTATCGCAATTGTGGGCTATTGGTCATCCTCACTCTCTAGGGGTATACAGTAACATCTCGTCTTCCTGGCAGGTATGAAGCATTCTTCATGGCACCTGCCAATGGCCTCTATACCTAGCCCACGCACCCCATATCTTTTCACCTTTGCCTGGGCAGCCCCATCTCTGATATAGCACCTGCACTGCCCCATGACACCAGTTCACATCTTTCTTCCAAGCATCCGGTGTGGGTGCCGCCGCTGCCCCCCCCTGCCCAGACGATGTTCCTCTTGGCCACCCATCCTGCTAAGGACAGCCATGTCTTGGCTCATTGCGGCCATGTCATCTCATCCGTCACACCCAGGATGTGCCACATTGGTTCTAGCGGGACACTCTCACCCACTACTGTCGCCATCACTCGGGTGATGCTGTCCCAGTACGTTTGAATCATGGGGCATGACCATAATATGTGAAAGAAAGACCCTCTCTCGCCACACCCCCGTACACACTCATCAGGCACACAGTTGTCCATTCAGACTTGAGCCATTCGGGAAGCATAGGATCTATGGAGAATACGGAGCTGAATAAGCCTAAATCGTGCCCTTATAGCTAAGTATTGGGGGCTCTGTAGAGCTTCAGCCCAGTCGTCCTCTTATAATAGGCCTACGTCCGATTCCCAGGTCTCTCTCAGAGGACCCAAACAGTCTGGGGAGTTGTTCACTAGTTTCCGATTAGTGAGGGAGATTGCCTTATCGATCATGGGGTCTAGAAGGAGACGGTCTTCAAGTGGGGAGTACTCCGGTATCGGGGATCCCTCTTTCAGGTGGCAATACAGCTCATTCCGTAGCTGACGGTAGCGGAGATACTCCCCCCACCAACCCCATTTGGAACCCCTCCCGCAAGGTGTCGAAGTCTAACATTTTACCTCCCTTCCTGACGTCCCCCAGTAGAATAATCCCAATAAGGCTCCATTTCCGAAAGCCTGTTAATCGTTTTAGCTCTCCCAGGTGATCACTCTCCCAGAGAGGAGTCTGCTTCGTAAGTTTGTTTGCCCATCCAGTCATTTTAGTTGCTTTATGCCTCGCTTCGATGACTGTTCGAGAATGCACCGGGAGGAGCGAATTACCTCTCCCTTGCCGGTAGAGCTCCGTCAAATAGCTGCTGTTGCTCAATGCCAATAGGTCCACTCTGTACACCAGTTCCTCTAGCGGTAAGAAAACCCATCCGTTAATGTTGACGATTTGAGAAGCCCAGTAGTATTTTCTAAGGTCTGGAATGGCTAGTCCCCCCTCATATACCCCTCTCTGGAGTTTCTTAAGCGCAATTCTAGGGCTACCCCCTCGCCCCCATTGTAGTAGTAGACGCTGTTCGGACTCTCCTGTATCTGATATGGAGTATTTTGGACCACATACAACAGACGTGGAAGGGCCATAATTTTAAAAATAACAGCTCTACCTACCAGGGAGACAGGAAGTCTTCTCCAATGCACAATGTCATCTCTCAGTCTATCTAATTGCTCCTGCACATTGAGCCACATAAACTCCTCCTCTTTTTTTGTTATCCATATGCCCAAATATTTAAGCGTCCCTTTTGAACCAACTCTGAGCAAACCAACGTCAGGGGTGGGAGCGCTCCCGCCAAAGAGAACACCAGGGATTTATCCCAATTGACGCAATATCATGAGTACGTGCCGAATGACTGTATGATATGGATGAGCCGGTGGAATGTTTGTGGTGGTCTGTGGGCATAGAGCAGGGTATCGTCCGCATATAATGATATGCATTCTTCTCATCATCCCCCTAAATCGATACCTTTCACTAATGGGTCCCTTATCAAAACAGCTAGCGGTTCCATTGCCAATGCGAATAGCATTGGCGACAGTGGACAGCCCTGTTGAGTGCCCCAATGGAGCATAAAGGGTCTAGAAATATTCCCTTTGACGCTTACGTGCGCCATTGGGCCGGTATATAGTAGGCGTATTCATTGCTGTAAATTTGGACCTAGCCCAACTTTATCTAGAACAGCGAACAGGTACGCCATTCGATACTGTCGAAAGCCATCTTCACGTCGAGTGACAGGAGAGCAGCAGGCATATCCGTTTGTTTTTGGGTCATGTGTATTACGCCATAGAGACGCCGCAAGTTGAACATAGTGCTCCTATGCGGCATGAAACCTGATTGATCAGGATGTATTAAGGATTGAAAGACCGAATTCAAACGGTTGGCTATGACTTTGGCCAGTACTTTGGCTTCGAAGTTCAAGAGGGAAATAGGTCTGTAGGAGCTACAGAGATCGTGGGGTTTTCCTTTTTTAAGGATGACCACTATTGTTGCCATCCTTAAGTCCTCCAGGAGTTTGCCTTCGTCTCTTGTTCCTAGAAACATGTTGATCATATGCGGGGTGAGTTTGCTCGCCACACATTTAAACATTTCTGTGTGAAGCCCATTGGGACCTGGCGCTTCCGGACTGTAGGTCTCGTATGGCATTTTCTACTTCCTGTACTCTGTCTGAGTCTAGCGCTGCCCTACCCTCTTCCTCAAGTGTCTGCAAGTTCGGACATTGATTTGAGCGGTAAATGTGTGGGTTCCACCTTGAATGTTACTACCGGGAGGCATTGTAGGCGTATATTGAATCCCCCGATCTTAGCCCTTTAGTGTATGGGGTCGGGTGGGATGGTCCTCTACTGGTTGCGGCTCCCCTACGGACTGTCTCTTGATTTACTAAAACTTGCTATTTACTAAGGTAGGGGGTGTCAGCGTTTCGTGGGGGGATGGGAGTCCGGGAGCTCGTATTGTTTTGCTATATTCTCCTCCTCCAACTTTTCCCCTTCCTTGGGGCGTAGTTTAGGGGGCGACAGACACACTGCTAATGGGGTTAGGTCGTAGCCATCTGCAGGGGTGTAGGGTGGGGGGTTGTGGCGGGGTTTTTTATGTTTCCTTTGTTATTTTCTATGACCATTCTATCTCCCTTTTCCCTTCTTCACAAGAGATGTGGCGTAATCTCCTGCTTTTGTCTCCACGTATCTGGGTGTCATGTGTTTGCCTCGTATATCCTGTGCCTGCGATCAGTGCTGTTTAATTGTTTTTGCTTCTGCTATATGCTGGTGTTGATTTCTCTGCTGATTCTGACTGTACAGTGCTTCTTCACGTCATTCGCCGATCCGCGGCTGTGTTGTGTTTCGTTTGATGACACCCGATATGTATATTTCTCCTCTTGTGTTATAATAATAAAAATATATATAAAGAAAAAAAAAGTGTCTGCAAGTTCATATCTTTTAGTAGTTCGTAGGACTCTCCCTCCTCCCGCTTAGTCTGTGATTGATATATGTTTTCATAGTATTCAGGGACGCCAACACAGACCTTTGCTTTGCTGCCTACTACAAGGAATACCATCACTCCTCGAGGAAACCGCTTCGCGGGTCCCGCATCGCCCAAATTGATCACACCGGAGTTTGGTTCCTGCTGGGTGGCTGAGCGGGCTGCAGGGCTGCGAGCGCTGGGACCGGGACTCGTTCGCCCAGGAGTCCCGGCAACCCTGAGGCCGTGACACCTGGCCCGCTCTCCCTGACCGCCCCGCCCCACCCTCATCTCCTTAAAAGACTTTGCCTGCTGCCTGCTCTGTGGGACGCCAACACAGACCGTTGCTTTGCTGCCTACTACAAGGAATACCATCACTCCTCGCGGAACCCACTTCGCGGGTCCCGCATCGCCCAAATTGATCACACCGGAGTTTGGTTCCTGCTGGGTGGCTGAGAGGGCTGCAGGGCTGCGAGCGCTGGGACCGGGACTCGCTCTCCCAGGAGTCCCGGCAACCCCGAGGCCGTGACACCTGGACCGCTCTCCCTGACCGCCCCGCCCCACCCTCATCTCCTTAAAAGACTTTGCCTGCTGCCTGCTCCGTGGGACGCCAACACAGACCTTTGCTTTGCTGCCTACTACAAGGAATACCATCACTCCTCGCGGAACCCGCTTCGCGAGTCCCGCATCGCCCAAATTGATCACACCGGAGTTTGGTTCCTGCTGGGTGGCTGAGAGGGCTGCAGGGCTGCGAGCGCTGGGACCGGGACTCGCTCTCCCAGGAGTCCCGGCAACCCCGAGGCCGTGACAACTGGCCCGCTCTCCCTGACCGCCCCGCCCCACCCTCATCTCCTTAAAAGACTTTGCCTGCTACCTGCTCCGTGGGACGCCAACACAGACCTTTGCTTTGCTGCCTACTACAAGGAATACCATCACTCCTCGCGGGTCCCGCATCGCCCAAACTGATCACACCGGAGTTTGGTTCCTGCTGGGTGGCTGAGAGGGCTGCAGGGCTGCGAGCGCTGGGACCGGGACTCGCTCTCCCAGGAGTCCCGGCAACCCCGATGCCGTGACACCTGGCCCGCTCTCCCTCACCGCCCCGCCCCACCCTCACATTTACGTCCACACGCCCATAAGTAACTGAGATCCCCGCTGCGCGGGAGTGCCCGGGTCGAAGCCCGGGCAAAGGGTGGGCCGTCTAAGGCCGTCAAAGGACGGAAAAGGATGGGACGGGCCACCCCCCTAACATTTGTTGCTCGGTAAGAGACGTACCCTTGTACCCTTGTACCAACATCCGTTGGACACTAGTTAGACTCTGCTGAACCATAAGACTCTGGCTTGGTACATTATTATTCGTGTTCATACCTTGAAGATTTCATTTTTTTACCACCATGTCATCACATACAGGGAAATCACGAAATATAACTGTGAACACATCAAATGGGCCAGTCTCAGGTACAATAGACCAATTTTTTAAACGGGCGACTATTGTCCTGGAGAAGGAAATTGCCGACACAGACAAGCGCCTATCCTTGGATCTGCTAACCGGCAAACGTTCCTCTCTAGGACAAATTGGGAAAGCCACTTCCCCAGAGGTGATTGACCTAGATTTTCCGAGTGATAACGTTCCCCCCACTGACAATATCCCCTCTACTGTCCTAGGAGCCTTAGGGGACGAGGGAAACCATGGGATTAATCCACACGGCGTGACGTCCCTCTCTGACTCACTAGTTAGCCTGAATCTATCAAGGCTATCCAGCTCACCTAAACTACCTGTATCCTCCCCAGTACCCATAGAACAAGTAGAGAACCAACCAGAAAAAAGAAAGAGACGAGGCACCCCCTCCTTGTTAGGTACGGTCTCAAAAGAGAAATCCAATATTCCGGCCCCAATCCCGCCACTTACACGGCCCTTTAAGACAAATAATCCACCTATAATGACTAATACACTAGGGCCATCTCCCGACCAAAACTTCGAGGGCGAACTCCTCACTAAAATAGAGGTCATGGTGAAGTCACTTCTACTTCCTCTGTTAGAGAGAACCAGACTAATAAGCACACACTTAGATAAGCTGGGTAAGCAAATAGAAGGAAACACCACGGCCCTAACTAAACTGGCAGCACTACATCCTAACAGCTCTACCACTAATCTTGTTGTCTCCTCCACTCTGCTCTCAGAGCAACCATCTACTAGTGGTGTACCTGCGAGATCCGGTACTACGCAGGGGAAAACATCAAAGGAAATATCCAATAAAGAAAATCCCAAAAACCCCAAGCCCCCTGTAACCAACCAACAAAAAAATGGAAAGATGCATACTGGCACTGAAAAAAAGGTAGAAGAGAAAAGAGAAGCAGAAAGGAACCTCCCTCCCGTAAAAAATAACCCACCTACGAAAAATAGATTAGATAAGGAGAAGGGGGAACAGCTACCTCAGTGTTCAAATAGACCTACGACCAGGATAGTAGATCTACCCCCTGAATCAGCCCCATATACAATCATCATGACCGGGGTCCCTGAATTAGCAGAGGGGGTTAGGGAGAACTATCATGCTTTAAAAAATAAAACTATCTATTGGCTGAAGCAAAACAGACCTCTTCCCGCACATATAAATGGACAAATTTTAACAGTAAGACGTGCAATCTGGGTGGGATCAAGACCAAAAGATAAGAGGGGGGATGTAATAATCATTAATTTTAAGGACCATAGAGCAGTGAGGTGCATTGGTGACTGGTATGAAGCTATAGGGGGTGACAATATTTCTACACACTATGTCAGCTATTTCTACCCCCGAGAATTGATGACAGACCTAAAACAGAATTTACCTAAAAGGCTTCACTCAGACTGGAGAGAAGGGGGCTACCAACCTCCTCAGAAAAAATACTATGACCAACCCTTTCAACCAGTTTATCCCCAGTTACAGTGGGGGTTTGAGACCAATAACTATCAACCATACCAAGAGTTTAACATACCTACCTTCAACCACTTCTCAACATTGTTTGGGCTGGATGAAGTAGATTGACTTAGCAGGGAACAACCCTCCCCAGTAAAACTTGCTTTGGTAGAATCTATTAACTTGCAGGGTGATATAAATTTGAAAGGTACTATAGAAACAAAAGCAACAAAAGGTGACACTCACCTGGCCCCACTGAACGTAATACCCGCAAGGGGGGGGGAGATAGTCCTATTTCAGGGAATGTACAAACTAGCTTACCAGACCCAATAAGGGAAGAAAGGCAATTGCTCTTGGAGACCCCTGTTTCCAACAAGGTTGGCAGCATGAATGAAAGATCAGATCCCAGAATTAATTAAATAAAACTACAAATTATGTTCTGGAACATTGCAGGGCTTCGAGTAAAAATTGTGGATGGAAATGCCCTAGACTTTGTCCAAGATTATCAAGTAATATGCCTACAGGAGACTTGGCTCACTACAGAAATGCACCTGACAGGGTATAAAACTTATTTCTCCCCAGCAATCGCAGGCACCTATGGCAGGGCAAAGGGTGGGTTGATGACCTACATAGCGAACACCATACCAGGGTTAGAAATCACAGTGCTCAGTTTAGAACCAAACTCTCAGATATTGAGATTGTCCTTCCGGACGAAGAGGTCTATCATACTTGTAAATATGTATGACAATCTTGCAGAAAGCGAGAGAGTAAAAACACTCGGGGGTCTCCGCAAGAAACTTTTTACTTGGTCAAAACACTCACAAGGCTTAGAACCCCCAAGCATTGTGTGGGGAGGTGACTTTAATCACCACCCCTGCGAGAGGAACAACAGTAACATCTGCGGTCTAGGGGATGAAATAGATGACCAAATAACTCACTTCAGCCATTCTGTGGTAGGAGACTTCTTAAACGAAACTTTATCTGAATTAGACTTGGTGATACTAAATGAAGCGAAACCCCCTTGTGGGCAGCTGGAGTCAACCTACTTGGGAAGGGGTTGCGAGTCAACAATTGACTACATACTGATTACAGCAACCCTTGGAAATAAGTCCCAGAGATTCAGAGTGCTAATAAATACTCTGAGTAATCATGCTGCTTTAGGCTTTGATTTACTTATAGATCAGGGGCATTTATCAGCACAGTTTTTAATGACCACACTAGCCCAGAATAACATACATTTAACAAAAACAAATGGCTATACCTTAGGATGGGGAAAGATAGATCCCGTAAAATTAACAAACAAGGTGGTAACTGCGGTATACCCATCAATACTGAAGTGTCTAGATACTGAAATAGGGGAAGAGGAAGTCTTAAAAATTTTTAGGGTGATCCTGGATAAGGTAAACGAAAGCTTAACAAGAAAGCAAAGAGGTAAAAAAGGAGGAAAAAAAGGGTGGTTTAACCACAACTGCTCAGCGGCCCACAAAATTTTAAAAATAGCACTAACAAAAGCTGTCAGAGACCATGAGGAGGTTAGGGACTTAAGAAAGTCATATAGATTGGCATGCAAAGCAAGAAAAGAGGAATTGAGGAAAGCCCTATGGGACCAATTACATGAGAGCTCACTAAATAGAAATAGCAAACTGTTTTGGAAGGTGGTGAAAGCCCCCTTTCTGACGGATACCACCAATCATCCAAAAATAGAAGTCGCTATTGAAGGATCAATATGGGTAAACCACTTCTCGAGAATTTTTGGTAAACCCTCAGAAGTAGATTTAACTGAAGGAATCAACCGGAATAATCAGGCTGATCAGGTTGACCCTTTCCCAATTGCATTAGACTTCGGACTCCATGAAGTAATAAACGCAGTAAAATCAAGCAAAAGCGGAAAAGCTCCTGGTCCAGATGGGGTGCCAGTTGACTTTTTCAAATTTAAATTAGATCTGTGGGCCCCAATATTGAAGAGGGTCTTTGATGCTACAATGAAATGCGGGTTAATTACATCTTGGACCCAATCAATCTTGGTACCCATATTCAAGAAGGGAAATAGGGAGGACGTGTCCTGTTACCGCCCGATCTCGCTCCTGGACTCGCTGGGGAAAGTACTGGGCAGAGTGGTACTCCAGCGCCTACAGGAGTGGGCGGACGATACCGGGACTCTTTCAGACATCCAGTTTGGCTTCCGAGAGGGCTTCGGTACAACAGAGCAAGCCCTGAATTTGGCCCTAATGATGGGGAAGTACGTGTTGGTAAAGCGGGGTAGGTTGTACATGGTCTATGTCGATCTAACCGCAGCTTTCGACTGCGTCTCTCATGAAAAACTGTGGTCAGCTCTCATTGATATGGGAATAGATCTAGTCCTGGTAACCTTCCTGAGAGAACTATATTCCAACGCTTCATCTAGGGTGCGTTTTGGAGTGCAGGGCGAACTATCAGAGCCATTCAAAGTGGAGCGCGGCGTCAGGCAGGGTTGTGTCCTGGCCCCCTTTCTCTTCTCCCTTTATACTAATGGGCTCGAGGTAGAGATGTTGAAGGGGGGCCAGGACCTCCCCCGAGTAAAAGATCGCCTTGTGCCTGCGCTCCTATACGCAGACGATGCGGTGATATTAGCACGCACCCCACGGGAGTTACAGAAAGCACTGAATAGGTACGCAAAATTCATGGGCAGTCTGGACCTCCACATAAATATAAAAAAAAACTTATGTTATGATGGCAGGCCAAGGAAAGAAACTGGGGAAGAGCATTTTTCTTGATAATGAAAAAATAGAACCAACAGCCCAATACCCTTACTTGGGGATTATGATGGATGAGAAGCTTAATTGGAAAGCGGCTATAGAAGCCCGTAAACATCAACTTCTGCGAGCAATCGCTGCCCTTATAAAATTCACACAGAAGCTAGGAAAGAGGCCACCAGTGGAGCTTCTTCGCATCTACAACGCAAAGTGTCATTCCACTGCACTTTATGGGGCGGGTCTGTGGGGACATAAGAACACAAAAACCCTACAGGTAGCAGAGAACACCTTTAAGAGATTTCTTTTGGCGTTCCCTAAACGAGTATCCACCTTTACATGCCGCGCAGAGCTAGGAATGCCCCACATAGAGGATTTGGCAAAGATCGAACCCATACTGCTTTGGCGTCGTATTTGGACGTCAACGAAAAACTCCTTTACAAAAGAGATTGTGGCAGATTGTATGTCACTGGACCACGCGGAAAAAATAGAATGGCTGAGATATGTAAAAAATCTTCTCACTGATCTGGGGATGGCTAAATATTACTCCAACCCTGAAACAATTGTTGAGATCTCGAAGAAAGATCTAAAAATAAGGGCTCTGAGCCATATAGAAGAAATACGTATCAGTACAGAGATAAAGAAAACCTCAGTCCAACATTCTTTGACAGTTATGACCACTGTAGAAATGGAACCATATCTGACATATGTCGAGTCACAATTTGAGCGGTTTTTACTGGCAAGATTCAGGCTAAATATATTTCATAGGGTTGTAGCTTTTCCTAATAGAAACAGCTGGGAAGCTTGCTTAACAGCTGGGAAGCTTGCTTAACGGTGTGCCCCTGTGACGAACTGTCTGAACAATCAACCATCCACACTGTATTGTTCTGCATATTTTATACTGTACACCGTAAGCTATGGTTAATTCCCCTTCTGTGAACTTTGGGCATTAGAAGGTGCCGTCCCGCCATGTTGAAGTTGCAACTTTTGAACTCTGAATTGACCTGCAAAACTGTGAGCACGTTTTTAAAATGTATTTTTAAACATAGAGTAAATCTTTAATAAGATAATGTTTGACCCCTTGAGGGAAACGAATAAGGTAACCCTTTTTAAATTTTTGTGAAAATGAATTTTAAATGTTACATTTGAGGAATAATGCCTAGTTGATGATTATATGAAATGTATTGTGGAAATTCTTTTATGGTTTTTTATGTAATTTGAAAACCGAATAAAGATTTATTACTTACTAGTATTCAGCAAAGACCTCCGTTAACTCTGCACCGGTACCTCCCCGTCGTCGGTTCTAATTTACGAGACCCAGATGTGGCTCCTATCCTTCTTTTCAAGCCAAGCGATCAGCTTATTGGCCTTATCCCCCAGATCATAGACCTTCCTCTGTGTGGCTAACGCATGCACGCGAGCAGTGTTTTCTTCCAAGTCCCTGAGTTCTTTCTGTTTAAGTTTAAGTGTATGTGTGAGTTTGGTGGCTCTCACGGGGTCGGAGCCCAGTGTCAGGTCGAGAGTCAAAATATCTCGCTCAAGGGCATCACTTTGTGTGCTCTTTTCTTTACGCATAGCGCCACTTGTTGCCTGTACGAAGTCCCTGGCCACCACCTTAGATGCTTCCCAGAGTATACAGCCTGACCGTACCGAACCAACATTTTCGACAAATATTGTTCCGTGCATTCCTTAAACTGGTCTTTAGATTCTTGGTCCCTAAACGGGATGGGGTCTAGCCTCGGCAGGAGAGACCAATCCCCTAGTGGTCCATCCATCCGCACCTCTACTGGCGAATGGTCCGAAATACCTCATGCCATATGACACCCATCCCCCCCGGAAGAGTTCCACCGAGGTTGTGTGTGTGAAGATGTAGTCTAGTCGTGAACTACCCCAGTGGGCTGCAGATCTATGTGTGTATTATCTCAGTCTAGGGGTCCGTCAGCCCTTATGCTTGCACGAATGTGTGCAGAGACTGTGGTTCCCTAGCCCTGGGTGGATTAGCCTCCTTGTCCATGTCCGAAGACATTATATCGTTAATGTACACCCCGAGAATCAGGGTCCCCTGTGGCAGTTCAAGTAATAGCTTGCTAAGGTCGGGAAGTGTTGTACCATGCTGTCGTGGTGGTATGTGTTGCATACCAGAGTAGAGACCTGTCTGCTCTGGACAACATCTTGGGATGCCTGTAACGTAGGCTGAAATGGCAGCTGCTGCAAGTTGTTCCCAGAAACCTCCACCAGAGTCAGAGAATTGTTTCTCAGTTGAGATAATGGTCTTATCCTGGTCACCATTTTGTATGAACACAGCTGCCAATGGATTTTTCGTTTTGCAAGTGTTTTCCCCCCAAATGGTCTTTGATCCAGCCTTGTCAAAGAAGACAATGTGGGGGCACACCAAAAATAATTCTTCATCTCTTGTCCACTACATCCGCTGGTAAGGTCTTTGTTAACAGCAAGTTAACAAAGACCTTAATTTTTGCAACTTTTATTGATTGATTTCTAGGGTTAGCACAAAGCAAACAAGCATGTAATTGCAGGTTACGGCAAAAGTGGTAAGCCCTGGAGAAAACCAAGGCAATATAAACATGTGCTATAGTTACCACAGTGAAAGTAAAGCACCTGTAGTAAAAATGCAAACCATATTCGGAGTTCAAACTTTAGACGGTACAAATTCAGGGCGAATAAGGGTAAGGAAAACAACTGGGTACAGCAAACGGAATAAGCATGGGGAAGGTGAATGGGGAGCATTCCAGCCAGGATGGGGTCTACAAGGGTGATCACTACAAAACAGCTGGAATGGTGTCAGGGGTAATATGTTAAATCCAGAGAGGGAGGTGAAACAGACACGGACTCAGGTGGAACAGTCTTGTTTGCCAGCAATAGAGTTTTTTCGCCCTGGCAGGTGAGGCACGCTTGGGAGACCAAGGTAGAAAACCCTTTCTGAGATGGCTTCTGCTATTTCTCCATTTTTTTTTCTGCAGGTCTGCCAGAGCCAAGATATGCCTGCTCCTTCCTTTCCAGATTCTTCACAGTTTTACGCCCTGTGATGTGTGGTTATAAGCATCTTAGAGTGCTCTGGAAGAAACTGGTCAATTCTCCAAGCCATGGTATAAACAGAGCAGTCACTTCATGTCGAGATACTATGGCGCTTTGATACTTTTCATGTTTCTACAACAGCTCACTCCATTACCTGCGAGAATCCAGACAGAAAACTTAAACTTCAATGGAGTGGCTAATCAAGTCAGACTGGTAAGCCTTTTTCCAGCCTGTATCCGTCATCAGCAGGCATATAAATCAAAGTATGTAATCATAAATCAGGCTCAGCACTATGTGGTGCGGGATTAGCAGTCTCCTCTGAAGTAGCTGCTGCCCACCTCTAGCCAGCAGCCACTTTTCCCCCACAGTCCTGCCATCCTTACATGCTTACTGATATATTATTATTATTATTAAATACTTTATTCGAAAAGATATTTCATAAAAGTACAAGTATTCAACATACGAAATACATAAAACAATGTTACAATTTTACAGATCCACAAGCGTTTAAAGGGCATGGTGAACGGTTCTTACTTAAAAAAACAATCAAACATCGGGTAACAGTTTCGACCTGATGAACCAAGCATTCGCCACATATTTGGCTACCCCACAAACAATATACATTGAAGAAGCATTGGTTAGAATTACACGCATAGCTGATCTGTGGTCCCTAACCCCAAGCTCCCTACAAACAGGTTTCAGCCATTTTGCTCTCGACTGTTTGTATGCAGCACATGCAAACAAAAAATGGCCCAGCGATTCTTTCGGGCAAGAACAACCTGGGCATTTTA
Source organism: Lissotriton helveticus (assembly GCF_964261635.1). Lineage (NCBI taxonomy): Eukaryota > Metazoa > Chordata > Amphibia > Caudata > Salamandridae > Lissotriton > Lissotriton helveticus. Next base: position 81,317,451 of record NC_136058.1, read on the forward strand.
GGTCAATTCCTCTCCATCCCTTCCACCCTTCCTTAAATGAATTAAGGGGTAAAATGCCATATCTTAGTTTCAGAAACAAAGTTCTGTCACGGGGGGGCCTGGATGAAGTCCAAAAATGGCTCTAACTTTCTGAGGGGCTTGTGGTCAAGGAAAGTATTAGTCAAGGGGCCCCAATTTGGATTCCTAGATTCCTTTGCCACAACCCAATCCCAATAAAGTTTTTTAACTGTTAGTTTTGGCGGGGGAGTTTTGGAAATCCAACAATCCCCTAAACCTATAGATATCACCAACTTCTTTAGATTGTTGAGCCATTTTATTTTGTTAGCTACATTCAAACTGATTAGCTCGTCCAGTACTAATGCATAATTAAAAAGTTCAGGGGTCCTTCTAATCCGAACCCAATATAACAAGGGGTGAATTTGGACTAAATCAGAAATTGTTCTTTTACCCAAATCTAAAAATAGTGGTTTCAAAGGGGTCGATAAAGGCAGCGAGACTATGTCTCTTATAAACTTAATTTAAGCCACTGCCAGTAGTTTAGTGTTCTCCGCACCCCAAAGTTCAGAACCGTATACTGCCACTGCTAACGCTTTCCCCTCATAAACTGCCAAAGTAGGAGCTATGGGTCTGCTAGTTGAGAGCAGCTGATTCTTTGTTATCACTCCGGATACCCTTTTAAGGTTTAGAACCATTTTAGCGATATGGGAAGTCCAACTCAAGTTGTTACTAAGTCTTACTCCAAGATAATCAAATTCTTCCACCACCTCAAGGGGAGTGCCGTTCAACAAGAGGTTAACCTTCCTATGTTTTTTATTGGCGGACAACACCATCAACTTTGTTTTAGTGGTATTTATCGACAACCCCCGATCTTTACAAAAAATACAAAAGCGATCTAGCAGTTTTTGCAGACCCATGGGGGATCAGAAGGGTGTCATCGGCAAAGAGGAGCGTAGGCGTTTTCTCTCCTGCAAGGACAGGGGCATCGGCGGGGTCCTCCCTCAAATGGTCCACCACCCCATTTATAAAGAGGGAGAACAGAGTGGGAGCCATCACGCATCCCTGTCTCACTCCTCTATTGACCGGTACCTTCTCTGTCAGTTGACCCTGACTTCCCCATCGAATCCTGGCATAGTTCCCCTCATGGAGTTTAATAATGAACTGCAGTAAATAACTGGGGAAACCCATACCAGATAGGACTGACCAGAGTTTGGCCCGAGGGATGACATTGAATGCTGTCTTCAAGTTTATGAAAGCCAAGTATAAACTGCCCTTGGCAATTAATACTGACTTCCAACAGACTGCACAGAATCGGAAGACCTGGTCTATTGCACCGACGTTACGCCTGAACCCAGCCTGAAAGTGGGACAGAATGTCTTTATCCACAAGCCAGGTTTCGGTACGATTTATGATGACCCTGCCAACCACCTTTTGGATAGTGTCTATCAGACTTATCGGTCTGTAATTGGCAGGGTCATCTCTTTCGCCCTTTTTATATATGGTTATAACCTCTGCGCCCTTCCAGGATTCTGGAACAGGGTGGCCATACTGTATCAGATTCATCAGACATGCTATAAACTCTTCCCATATTTTGGAATCATACATTAACAAATCCCCCGGAAGGCCATCTGGTCCAGGTGCCTTCCCTGGTAGTAATTTAGAAATGACGTCTTGAACTTCACGCTGGGAAAATAGGTCTACCTTGGAAACTGACTGCTCACAAGATTTACTTTGAGGGACAGTAGTTGGTGATATTGTCGAGCTATCCAAACTGTCCTCACAATATAATTTAAAAAAATGGGAATACCATTGCTGTTCGGTTATATGATTTAAAATAGGAGCTACCCCCCTTCTATCAAATGCATTAATTAATTTCCAAAAAATAACAGAGTTTTTACCGCAGGCTGCGGCCTTCAGCTGCTGCCAGTGCTCTTCCTCCCAATCTTTCTTTGCCGATGTTATACTATTAGAGTATTCCTTTCTGGCCAGCCGGACAGCCACAGGATCCTTGCTTTTTATTGCTTGGGTAATTGCTTTCCTTTTGTTCCTACAATTTGTCATATATATATTATTATATTATAAATCCAACTAGGGAAAAGTAAATAATTGCAACCCCAATACTGAGATGGGCTTAGCCAATCAAACATCCTAAAAGGCATATGTTAAATACTAATGAATGGATTTGTTCTTTGGTCAATGAAAGTCTGGCGTATGGGCAAGAAGCCGACTGGGAGAGCTGGCAAGTACTTCCGTATGTGGGGAGCGAGCTGGGAGGGGAAAGCGCCAATAACTTTATTGTTCATATGATGCAAACAACAGCATTGCTGGATCTTTATTCTCCTTTTCCTCACTATGTACCTTTACTTTTTCATTTTGGGATGGGCAAATAAAAGCTATTTATGCTCAAGGAAAAGGGAAATAAGGCTTAAAGGACTAGGGTAAAACACACTAACATCTCCCCTGTAGGCAATTGTCTTACTATGAACATTCACAACAATGCTGATTTCTTAATTCACTGCACATAAGGAATAATAAATCTTCAACTCACTTTGATTATGAGCACTCTTTAAGTGAGAATAAATCCGCTGTCTTCGCGATAAAATCCGACCGCAGATTAGGCACTGGAACTTTAATTTTCCCTTACTGTCACGTTTGGTGCAGTAATATTCGTTCTTTGTCATTTTCTAAATCCTATGAAACACAACAGTCTCAGAAAAAAAAGTAAAAAAGATTTCATAAAAAAAAAAAAAATCAGCCTTAGCAACGAAAGCATATCATTTCAATTTCCCAACCAAAAACCCAGCATAAAAGTGAGTATAATTCGGACTTTATGGGCATGCAGGCTGAGTTTGCATGTAAATCGTTTCTGCCTGTATTTTTTAAACCAGTTTGATAAATTAAATTGTGCCATCCAACAACAATAAGCCACTATGGTTAGTGAGGTCCTTTTCAAAAAACATTTTCAGAAAAAAGCACTATAATTAAAATGTAAAAATAAAGCATAATTTAACTTTGCATTTATGCTTTTTGCTCCTCCTCACTTGTCCCTGCTTGTTCAGACAGGCAATGTAGGCGTGAAAAGTATTTAACATAAACAGGAGGTTGCCCCCTTCAAGCCCCACGCCTGGCACTAGACTCCCTTAATCAGGCCCATTTCCCTCAAAACAATTGGTGGCTTCATCGGTCAGTTCCTTTAATAATGACATTTTTTATCACTTTTTTTCATGAACACATTTTTATTGTTTTTTGAAAGGAACAACACCTCACATAGTCAGTCCATGATACATATTGTGCAGTGACAAATAAGATTAGCAGTAAGCTCATCAACATGAACTACTCAGCACTTTCAGGAATAAACAAACCTTGGAATTGTTGCTTTCTCATTCTAACCCAGCGCCCTTATCTGAAGCCCCAAGCCATTTACCTCAGACTCTTGGATGTTCAGTTGGACAATCCCTGGCCAAATACACTGGCTTTTCATGCTACGCACACCAGTCCACCCCACACCATCCTATAATGCAAGCAATGTTTCCTCCAGTGTGCAATATCTCTCTTAGCCACTACACAAGCGGTTCCCATCAACACTCTGTCTGCCCTAGAGCCCCCCAGACCATCATTCACTCCCAAGAGGATCAGCAAATCAGAGAGCTCCAGCGTCCGGTCTAGTACGGCTGATAATTCAGCTAGCACCACTTCCTAATAATGGGTTATGATAGGACGGAACCTCACAATGTGAAAGACATCTGCAGGTGAATGGGAACAACGATAGCAGGTAGGGTCAGTCACCAGGCCAGCACAAAACAGCATGACGGGAGTAAGATAGGCAGTGTGTAAGTAATAGGTTTGCACCAAATGTAGCCTAGACACAATCATGATTGCTCTGAGGCCATCAACGCATTGCCCCAGTCATAATCTTCTAAAGGGCCTATCCATTCCTCCCAATGGAGTGCGCCAAACTACCCAGGGGCATTAAGGAACAAGGTACGATAGATCTGGGAGACACCTCCCTTGCCTAGGGCCCCCATCGGGATTTTGGCTTCCATGGGGCTAAATTCTGGGATGCATGTCTGAGGGGATGTGGGTATACAATGCGTGGCACAGCTGCAGAAATATATGAATTCTGTATCAGAGAGTGTATGGGTCTACTAGAGATTCTGGAAGAAGACAATATGCAAGCCTACCCAGACATTACCTAAAAGGGTGATACCTATGCTGTCCCAACGATCAAAACCCTCAAGTGTCACCACCTCTCTCAACCATGTACCATGCCACCCTCGGGTATGCAGAGTTAGTTTCTGCCACCACCCTGTATGTCTCTGAACCGCCCTCCACTCTGTAAATACTAGACGGGTCACCTTTGATATGGTGTGCAGTTTGGTAGTACCATAGAGTAAAGCCATAATGTAAGGGAAACCCGATGTATTGAGCTCTCGCCTTTACACTGGGTACGACCAACCCCCAGTAAGCCAATCATTAATGACCAAAAGATGAGTGGCCAGGAAATATAAGTTAACCATTCCAAGCGCATTGACAAGTAGAAAAGGCCAAGTGGGCGCTAGGTTTGTGCCAGAGAAACGAGATGGCGAGTGAATCCATCTCTCTGAACCAATTAAAGGGGGGGGGATACTTGGGGAAAGTTTTGCAGAGCATATAAGAATTTTTGTAACACCATCATTTTATAAAGGGCAATCGTCCCCATAACATTCAGCGGCATTGTCTGCCACTTCTTAAGGTTGGCTGTAATTTTGCAGGTTAGCGGGGTAACGTTTAGGGACCAGATCAATTCGGGAAGGAGAGACACCTGTATGTCCAAGAAGCAAAAACTGAGCCGAGTCTATTAGGAGCAAGGCTTACTGAGCTGTGAGTATGTGACGGTGGGATAGGGCTACATGCAGGCACTGCAAACAGTGGGTAGTACTCCTGTGGAGCATAAAACCACATTGGTCTGGATGAATCAAAGACTACAAGACTGGCCGCAACCAGATGGCCAAAACAGTTGCAAAAATCTTTACCTCCCCATTGAATAAAGAGATTGGTCAATATTTGGCACATAAGGTGGATGGCGGTCGAGTCTTTGGTATGACCACAATAGTGGCTTGATCATGCTCCTTGGGGAAGGAGCCGATGTGGACTGCCTCCTTGTAAAAACTCAGTACGTGAAGAGCGAGGAAATCTTTGTACTTGACATCAAATTCCAAAGGTTACCCATCCAGGCCAGGAGTCTTACCACCTGCCAATGTGGAGATCGAGTCCATGATCTCTTCCAGCATGATGGTCTCCTCCAACACTCATTTGTCCACACCACAAAGCTTGGGCATGGGTATATCGTTAATAAAGGGAGCAGCTTTTTTGGTTTTGGGACGTGGGATGGGCGCGTAAAGAGTTGCATAATAGTCAGTGAAGACTTGGGCAATGGCCAGGGAGGAACAATGAAGTTGAAGTTAAAAGTTCTTGATAGAGCGCACTGTGACCGAGCGGCATCCTGGCGCTAAAGTTGAGGGCTGAGATGGATGGAATTCTACCGAAAGGAGATCAGCAGGAGTACGCTTGGGAGAACAGGAAGGTCTTAAGGGCCTTGCGGAATTGTAGGTAAACTGGAATGGATCTAATGGACAGTGGGAGACTGTTCCAGAAGCGAGAGGCTAATACAGAGAATCTAGTGCCTCCAGTTTTGGATCTGCGGAAGCGCGGAACACTGAGAAGCGCCTGATTGGAGGAACGGAGGGCACGGTTGGGGGTGTAGGGACTGATGAGGGAATTAATGAAAGCCGGAGCAGTGCGGGCACGAGCCATGAAGGCCAGACAGCCCATCTTGAAAAGGGTTCTCTGGCAAATGGAAAGCCAGTGAAGGGATTTCAGCACAGGAGTGATGTGGAGGGACTTAGGAAGGTGAAGGATAAGACGGGCGGCCTGATTCTGGATAGCCTGAAGACGGTGTAGTTCGTAGGCCGGAATGCCCACGTAGAGACTATTCCTGTAGTCAAGACGAGAAAGAATCATAGCCAAAATAATAAGTTTAAGAGCATCGGAAGAAAAAAAACGGGACACTTTCCGAATAATCCGGAGGGAAAGGAAGCAGGAGGAGACAACTGAACTAATCTGGGTATGCATGGAGAGGTCCCGACTAACTTTAATGCCCAAGGTGGAGTGGTGTGGCTCACTTGTTGGAGGCGGCAGATCTGGAAGCAGAGGACGGCCCGGGACCAGGGTTCTATCCCCGACGCGGCAGGGTCGTGGACCAGGGTCAGCGGACTTGATAATTCTCGCCTCCGTGACTACTCTAACCAGGGATCACACTCGGCAACTCTGGGCATTAGCTTGCCTCATCTCCACAACGGCCCCCCACATACGCCGGGGATGCCTGGTTTCACCTTGGAGATACCCAGTAGGGACCATCTCACAGGGAAAGCCAGGACGGGTTCCCCAGCGGTCTACAGCGCAGAGATACTCCTTCGGGAGTCGATTCTAGCGCTTTAGAAACCCACAATTAATTAATTAATTAATTAATTAATTAATTAAAAGGTCTTTGCAGAGGCTGCTGGTGTGGGCGGGGGCCAAAGTTGGAGGGCCATAAGGCGGCAGACCAGGGGGAGGTGATAGGGCCAGTCTGGACCAACTCCGTCTTGTCCAGATTAAGTTTAAGTTGGTTGTGATTCATCCACTCAGAGATGAAAGCTAGGGTAGAGCGGAATTTGGGTAAGGAGTCCAAAGGAGAGGAGAGATCAAACACTAACTGGAGGTCATCCGTGTAATTATACACGGAGACCCCCATGTCAAGAAGAGAGAGAATGAGGGGGTGGATGTAAAGGTTGAAAAGAAGAGGGGACAGGGAGGAACCTTGGGGGACCCCGCAAGAAACCAAGCGGGTGGGGGCAGTGAAACCAGAAAGATGGACCGCCTGAGTCCATTCTTTAAGAAAAGAGGCGAGCCAAGAGAGGGCAGTGCCCCGAACGCCCGCTGCGCGGACACGGCCGAGAAGGATGGAGTGGTCGACCGTGTCGAACGCAGCGGACAGATCAAGGAGCACCAAGGCTTGGGGGAGGTTGGAGTCAGCCTTGCTCTTTAGCTCGTCTAGAACGGATAGGACCACTGACTCAGTAGAGTGGGCCGGGCGGAATCCTGCTTGGTGGGAGGCCAGCAGATGGTTGTCCTCAATGAAAGTGGAGAGACAAGATGTAATATAACTCTCTAGGATCTTCCCATGGTATGGAAGCAGGGAAATGGGTCTAAAGGTGGACGGAAGGGAGGGGTCTAAGCCAGATTTTTTTTAAATGGGAAAAACTATGGCCGATTTAAAGGATTTCGGGACCAGGCCGGAGGAGATAGAGGCATTAAGAAGGGAAAAGGGAGGATCAGGACAGTGAGTGAAGAGCTCTCTCAGAATGCGAGCTGGAACGCAGTCAGCCGGGTAGCCTGACTTCACTTTCTGGAGTAAAGCAAGAAAGGAATCCAAGGAGATGGGGGGGAACTGGTCAAGGAAAGAAGAAGGCGGAGGGAGAGCAGGGGAAGGAAGTGGCGAAGAGGCTAAAGGGATGTTAGATTTGATCTTCGCGATCTTCTCTAAAAAAATCATTCAGGGACAAACAAAGAGCGTGGGAAGGGATGAGGTTAGGGTTGGCCCTGTCAGAAGCAACTAAGTTGCGAACTATGGAGAAAATCTCTTTGGGCTTATTGGCTGATGAGGTGATTTTCTTCGAATGGTAAGTAGTTTTAGCTAAGAGGATAGCCCTCTTATAGTTAGCTAAAAGAGACTTGTATTTGGCTCGCAGGAGAGGACAGTAGTTGCGCCTCCAATGGCGTTCGGAGCGCCTGAGATCCAGTTTAAGAGTTTTCAACTCGTCCGTAAACCACTTTTGGGCATCATGGGGGCGGCAAGCCTTGACTTTCCTAAGGGGGCAACCAGGTCGCAGGAAGAGGACAGCCAGTGATTCACGGCGCCAACTGGAAGATCTAGGGAAAGGTTAAGAAGATCGGGGGAGAGAGAGCGAGAGAAGCACCAAGAGAGTTGAGATCAACCCGATTCCAATTACGAGTTGAGATAGTCTTAGGTAAGGGGAGTTTCTCTGGTGCTTCAAGCTCGATAGAAAAAGAGATCAGAAAGTGATCGGAACAGGTGCATGGGAGGACAGTGGGGGAGAGGATAGTGCAGCTGGCTGACCATATTTGGTCTAAGGTATGACCATGTACGTGAGTAGGGGAGTGAACATGAGGGAGGAAGTTGAGGCACTGGAGAGTGGCCGAGAAGTCCTTGGAGAACTGGTCTTCCCTGGGGTCGTTCGGCCAATAATTAAAGTCTCCCAGGAGGAGCACAGATGAATTATTGACCACAAGCGTAGCCAGGAGATCCTGCAGAGCAGGCACGAAAGAAGGCATGTTCTGAGGGGGACGATACACAAGGACTATTGTGAGGGGGGCCAAAAGATTAACTGAGCGGGCAACTAAAAAATCAACACCGAGTATGGGAGGGTGGGGAAGAGGCTGAAACTGAAAATTGGAGCGAGTGATCATCGCCACCCCCCACCGGCTTTACCAGCAGGGCGATCCGCCCGAAGAGCGTAGTAAGAGTCGGGGAGAGTGGACAGTAGATCAGGGAGGGAATCGGCCGAAAACCAAGTTTCTGTGAGAAACAGAAAATCAGGGGCCTCGTGTCCAGTAAGTTAAAGAGCTCAAGCTGGTGCCTACCGGCCGATCTAGTGTTTAGCAGGTAATCAGTAGCCGTGGTGGGGGGGGGAAAGGGGAAGAGGGGCAGGAGGGGAAGGAACATGTAGCCGGGGAGTGAACAACGTAGGTCCAGACAAGGGGGCGAAGGAGCAGAGATACCCAGGGCAACTAAGCGCTGAGACAAAGAAGGGGCGATAGACTGAGTCGTATTAAGTGAAAACAACTGAGCTAAGGTATAAGTGAGAACAGGAGCAGGGTGTGTGGCCCCTGGTCCCGGCCGGTCGCGGACGGGCGCAGACGGGCTTACCTTTGGCGGCATGCTGGCGGCGCGCCCGCTGCGCTTGTCCGCTGCGCGCACGATGATTGCACATAGTTAAGGGGAGGGGGGCGTGGCCTCACGGCCGTGGGCGTGAGGCCACATTTGTCCTCGGTGGTCCTCCCCCTCATGAACGATTAGCCATGCAAGGGACCGAGATGCCTACCATTGCAGTAGTTCGCTATTTTATTCCCACATCCATAAATAATGGCGTTAGAGGCCCGCCAGATCTGTTTAGCCACCTTTAGAGAATGAGTTATGATTTCTTCTTGAATCACAGCAAGCTCTCTTTCAATGGTCTCAGAGTCATCTTGGATCTGTCCCTCTAATCAGAAAGCTTGAACCTCAAGTTGTGTAACATGGTTATGTTGTGCCTATTCCGTCCCTCTCACAAGAGTCCTTGCCAAGCCCCGAACAGTGGCCTTGCATTCTCCCCAAAAAGTACTCACTGACCGGACCGTCCCTGCATTATTGGTAAAATAAGTTTCAATTAAACGCCTTGGGTATTTGACTCATCCTGGAGGTGCCAAGCATTCAGACCGCAAAGGGGGCAGTAGGTAGGATCTGTTGCACCAATAGAGAGTAGTAGTGGAGTGTGATCAGAAATCCCACATGGCAGTATTTGAGCATGTAATACCGATAGAACATCCGTGGCCGGTATAAACACTGTATCTATTTGTGCCTGTGTGTGATGTGCCGCTGAGGTGTGTGTGTACTGCCTTCGTCTAGAATTCCAAATTCTTCATACGTCACACAAGCCCAAGGAGGCCACCCATTTATTCAGGGATGCTGCTCTCTGACGCTTAACATCGAAGGGGGATCCGGTAGAGTCCACCTCGGCGTCTATAACTGCATTAAAGTCTCCCACTATAACTGTGTAACCCAACGGGAGCTGAGAAATAATTCTCAGAATTGTGTTAAAGAAGTAGTCTAGTGATGTGGGGGGATAGAGATATAGGATATTCATCAGGCGACCATCCAGCACACCCACCAGAGCAATATAACAACCTTGAGCATTCGCCCAGGTCTGGTTGATCACCAGGGGGAACGTGTGACACAGCAGTATCGCCATGCCATGGGACCCCAGTGCATGGCCAACATGATAGACTCATATCAAAACCATTTTGGGTAAAAAATGGGCAGTTGATCCCATGAGGCGAGTCTCCTGCAACAGTATTATAGAGGGGAGAATGCGTTGTTCTTATCTCAGAACTGCTGAGCACTTAATCTGGTCCAAGAGATCATTCACATTCCATGACAGAATCAGAGACTGGGCCATACTTCCCGCCAGAAGCATCTGTCGCGCCAGAACAATGACTCCAACTTGTAACCATTTCTTCATAGACCGGTGTGGCGTGCTGGACCCCTCCAGAAAAACAGATTACAAGCATGCGTTGTTTGCCGTCACAGGAGCGGCTATGATTTTCATATGGTGATAAATGCATTAACGAGACCAAGTGGTAGGTCTAGTTATGGTCCATGTGTGCTAATCTAGCTTCCAACAAGTAGGAGCTGATACGTGGTATGCTTTGCAAGAATTCATGGGCAGACAATACAAGTGTCACCTTGGCACGCACCTAGATGGGAGAAAGTGTGCAGCTCAATCGGTCCTCAGCAGGGGAGGATCATCTTGTTCCTCTTGGGCCCCAGAGGAGGGGTCAGAATGCAGTAGTGGAGGTGGCACTGAAGCCTGGGAGACAGTCTAAAGAGACGCTGTCAATGCATTGGGTCCCCACGCCGAGATCCAGTACATCCATATCTCCAGCAGTGACTCGCGCCTATGTCAGGTCCGGGTGTACGAACAGTAGATGGAGGAGGGGGATGAGGCTGGGTGACAAATCCACTTTTCTTCCAATAGCATTCCCACGTGGACTCAGGTGTGTTACAAAAGTGGGTTTCTTCCACATAAATCACTTTAGACGCACTGGAAAGAGAAGCGCATAAGACAAGTGGAGGGCCCGGAACTTCTGCTTGACAGATTCGTAAGACCTGCGGCCAGCCTGCACCTCCCTAGAATAGTCCAGAAAAATCAAGATTGATGAGTTTTGGCAGTGGCGGTCAGGTTGTGCACAAGCTTTGAGTAGGATGAGGTCCCGGTCTTTAAAGTCAAAGAATTGCACAATTATGGGTAGGCTCATGGCACCCAGGGGAGGCCTGGGGGCAAGTTCTCTGTGGACATGTTCAACAGCAAATCAGGGCGACAATTTAGCAGTTGATATCCAAGATTTGAGCCAGTGCTCCATAAATTCTGCCACTCGAGTGCCTTCAGCATCTCCAGGAAAACCATAAAAACAAATTATTGCATTGTGAGCGGTTCTCCGCACCTACAGCGTGATGATGGAGCTCATTCGTATAAGTGAGGAGGCGGGTCACCTTGGCTTTAAGGTCAGCAACTTCGTACTCTACTGTGGAGAGACAGCCCTTCACTTTGGTGGTATGGCTGGTGGAGTTGCGGAGAGCCTGGTGAAGGAGCGCAACGTCCACTTGCACCTCGCTAATATTTGCCTCAACCACTGCCTGTGAGGTATGGATAGCCTGTAATATTTTGTCAAGATTTCCCCCCGCTGAAGTTTTGTCTGAGGTCTGCCTCCCTGACGCCCCAGCCGGGGTGGTATATTGGTCAATGCGTGGCTGAAAAAGATGGGTCTTCGCCAGTTAATCTTTCCCCATGATCAAGGTGCAGTGAAGGAGCAGATGAGACAGGGGTCTGGCCCACTTGCCACAGTCCTTGACATCACAAGCAGCCCAGTCCTGGGAGGAATTTACTTCAAGACGCAGTTGAGGCCCAGGAAGCCAGAAGGGGATAAGTGGCAACTGGCTAGAGACAGGCGGCGGCGTCCCCCAAAGAAGAAAGGTGTAAAGCTGTGTAAGTCCCAGAGTGGCGGCTGTAGAATGCAAGGAGAACACCCAGCCCCTCAGTTCTCTTGCAGCTTTCTGCCTTGTTGATTTCCTTGGGATCCCTATTTATCAGGATCGAAGTCTGCATAGTGTTATGGCACGAGAGTTGAAAGAACCGACAATGGCAGTGTAGTGCTGGTGCTTGACAGTGAGGCAATGGCACCCCAGTGCGATAGGTCACAAGAGCGCACAGAACCAAATCCAGGAGAAGAGAGGAAGTTACCTCTGGGTGTGCCCCTGAATAGCAGGTGTCATAAGGGTTGAGATTCAATAATACTCTCATGTTAGAATCAGAGCTTTTAGTCACAGCACCATTTTAGTGAGTTCTAGGCCAACTTGGGGAGACAACACAGAATCAGGCAAGGCCCACACCATTAATCTCAAGAGAAGTCCTCGGTGAGGCTTAGGGACTCTAAGTAGCACCCCAGGGGCCATCAGTGGGGCAATGTCACTGTCTCAGGGGTGGGCCTTAGTTGGGGACTGACGATTGCACCCCCACCTCCATTCTCTCTCCTCAACTCTATGTACAAGCAGGCGGCATGGGGTTAATGAAGGGCCGCACTCCAGAGATCAGTAGATAGGGCTTGTATTGCCAGCAAAACTTGGAGCTGCAGCAAGGCTCGTCCCGGAGCCTCATGCGCGGCCGGCAGCAGCCCCCGGATGTCTCCAGAAGATCAGGTGCCCCGATCTGGCAGCCATCCAGTCAGTCCGGCTCTGGGCTCAAGTCTGGGGGGCCGCACACCAGGCCTGACGCCAGGCTGGTCGAGGCTGCTCGCTGCAATAACAGCCCAACCACTCCAACTAAGGGCAAGCGATAGGAGGATGAGGTGATTGAAGCACACCAGGACCTGTTCAGCCCCAGCCAGTTGGGTTCAATATGGCCGCCAGGCCAAAGGTGCACTCACCGCCCTCCGATTATCCTCATCCTAGATCTCTAGCACTCCTCACATCAGAGCGGGCGTCATCTCTTCGCAGCTCCGCCCGGGCCAATAGCAGTCGCCTACATGAGGCGATACAGCGCATGTATCAAGACGGATGACAGAGGGATCCAGAGCACTCTCAGATGCGACCGCTATGTTGACGCCCCAAGTCACCTATAACTTGTTTTTTAAGAGCACGTCACACTCAACTTCCATAACTTTTAAGCACTTTATCATATATCATCCATCTCACCATACTCTCATGTCTCGTTTTCATGTACCAATAAAGAAGAGAAAGACAGAGGAACAGGCTCATGTGGAATAATGTGCCTAAGAGTATGTCTCTTATCGATCTGGCCTTCCCAACCTCCTGCTCCTCCTCCAGTTTGAAGTAATGAATGGGAGTTGAGGTGCTGTGCTGGATATCTGCCATATTCTCACACAAAAAGTAGGACGGCCAGGACAAAAGTATTATGCAAAAAGAGATTCTAATAGTGAGAGTAAACAAAAGTATACCATTTTATTATCCTGTATGTAGAACATGTCTACCATTTATAAAGTACCATAACATGCTTAGAGACTGGGCTTCTTTGGGATTTTCATTCATTAGCGTTGTTTGTAGAGACTGATTCATTTATTTTTGTTTTTGGTTAATTTAAACAAGAAAGAAGGCAGAGAAAACGTGAGAATAGAGATACATAATGAGAGAGAGATGAGAAGAGAAAAATGTAAGATCATAAAGGGGAAGAAGGGAAAGGGTGAAGCTGGAGTAGGATTAATAAGGAAAGGGCAATTAGGGGGAAGAAAGAAGACAATGGTAACATGATCGGGAAATGGTGGGTGAAAGGAGAAGAGGCAAAAAGAGGCAAAGGCACAGAGGAGGAGAAGAAAAGCCTGAGGAGAGAAATAAAGGAGTCAGGTGAGGTTAGGAAAAATGGGCAACAAAAATGAGAGGAATAAGAGAAAGGAAGATTTGCACCGAACGAGGTGAAGTTATAGTATAGAGGTGACCAGAAAATGAGGATGAAGGATGGGGCTGGAGGAAAAGATGAGTATGAAGGAAAGATGTGAGGAAAGAGGAAAAACAACAAAGAAAGGGAGGATCAATGAAAGAAAGGGAGGATCGATGACTCTCAATGATATGATTGCTTGAGAAAATAAAACAGCATGTCCATTGCCATGCAGTTACTGTACCCAATTGAACCAATCATTTCAACCACAATGAAACTGAAGATTAATTTGTGATTTATAATGGACCTTATGAATCTTAGCACAGAAAATTCTCAGACACACAATGGCCACACAATTGGTTTCACACAAAAGTTGCAAGCACTGGGAAGAGGAATCTGTAGTGTAGACATCCACAACAGCCATTGAAGCAGAGAAATCCTGTGAAATTCCAAGGGTATAAGGAACTAAGCTGCAGCAGAATTAAGGGCGGGTTGGAGTCTGGATGTTGATTGTTACAGTCTTTCATTGTGATTTGTGAGCCTGCTCTGTGCCCTGATCGGTGTGGCTGAGAGAAGACAGAGGGAATAGATGGATGATGACCAGTTTCTCGTGAACTAGCCAAATTCAGCTTCCTACCTGGCTTGGGACATACTTTAGACAGAAAGAATCAGGAGCAAGTAGAGCCCGGCACATAGCCTCCTGCCTCATAAAAATGGATCAGAATACGAGAAAGCAATCTTGGGTTAATTTAAAGGCAATAAACTGGACAAGTACAGTTGCCTAATTGAAATATTTTTATATTGTTGATAAATCCTACAGCATAGATGAATTACCACAAAAACACTAATTTTATTTAACTATGTTGAGTAGTCAAATGAATTCTATTGATTCTGGTTCATTGTTGGGACAGAAAAATCCATCAGTGTTGATGGGCATGTACCCTTCCCTGAGTACCTCAGTTGCAACAATGTCTGGATTCCTGGTGCTGATTTTTGTTGTCATGGGCTGCGTCCCTACACTATGATGATATATACCATTGTGTTGTGCTATGCCCTGCATTTTCTTTATTACACTGTATCTGTAATGCTGTGCTTGAAGAAAAAACAATAACAAATACATTAGTTTTTTTTAAATGTTGCCGAGGGCAAACACAGATCATGTGTGTGCACAATGATATAGGCATGTCTCACGGATTGCGGTTTTGCTGAGCAGTGATGAGCCCAAAGCGCTACCCTCATAGCAGTGAAAGGCCTTTGGCATGATTTAACCACCAGATGGAAGCATACCATGAAGTGATCAGTAGAAGTGAACAGGCTTCTGTTGATGAAAGGGTAGCTCGTTCCATGACTTGGCCAGCAGGTAGGAGAGGAAGCAACCTCCACATCTGCTAAATCAGATGTGGGGGGGAAGGGTTAGAGAAAGGGACATGGAGCAGAGGTTTCTGGTGGGCTGATGGAAGTTCAGGCTCTGTTACAAGTAGGCAGGTCCACAGTTGTGTAAGACCTTATATGTATGGGTCAGGAACTTGAAATGGCATCTTTTCTGTACAAGGAGCCAGTGGAATTCCCTGAGGTAGCAGGTGATGTAGGTTCATCTAGGGAGATGCAGGGTGAGCCTGGCTGGGGAATTATGTATGGTCAGTAGTCGTTGGGGGAGGTGAGCTGCGATCCATGCATAGAGAGCATTGCCGTAGTACCGTCAGTTGGAGATGGGGGCTTGGGTGATGGTGTGTCTTGAGCTTTGCGGTAGCCATTTGAATATCTTATGAAGCATGAGGAGGCTGAAGAAGCAGTAGGAGGAGACAGGGTTGACCTAGGTTGTCATGGATAGCTTGTTGTTCAGAATGATGCCTAGGTTCCTAGTGTGGTCAGTGGGGGTCCAAGTTCTGAGGACCATCAGGATGCGTCCCAGGGGGAGCTTTTATTTCTGAAAATCAGTACATCATGCTTGTATGTAGTATTGTGCAATGCATGTGTATAGTAATTACTTAAAAACTGTCAAAGAATAAAAAGATAACACTGAAGAAGAATAAACAACCAAGATAAGATAAGCAAGATAATAGAAGAAATGGAAGTTTGTGAAGTTTTTGTAAACTGCATAACATCACAATCAACATATAGAACATTGAATATAAATGCATTAAGAACAGTTCTCAGCATCAATCTCGAAATAGGGTGGGAGAGACAACTAGTTGGTAACCAACAGTTCTGCTGACAGTTCACAAATCCTTCAAGTCAGGAAATCATAGTCCAGATAAATTAGGGGGAGTGGGGGAACTAGATATTAATGAAGATGGCCTCGTGGAGTTAACATTCCACCTCAGGCACTTCAAATTTGTCAAATAAGGCTGTTCAGTCCTTGCACTTAAAGTATTAGACTTTGAGCCAGGCATGAATTTGGGGTATGCTTGCACTGCACTTTACAGCATTTTGCCAGGTAATATTTTCCTCATGATCATTGATGATGGTGGCTAGTTGTTTTGCTCTCTTCAAATAAAAGGCCTAAGAAAGATCCACTTTCACCGTTTAATTCAATTCCTACCTAACTCCTAGAGAAAATAAAAATGATGCAGCTTTTTACAGTTCATGCTTATATCACTATGCAGAGAACTGATTAGAAGTATTTATGTTTGGAAGAAAGGATTTCAGCTGTGGAGGAGATGATATGTGCAGATGGCAGCATAGACCTAAAGC
Organism: Lissotriton helveticus; assembly: GCF_964261635.1. Lineage (NCBI taxonomy): Eukaryota > Metazoa > Chordata > Amphibia > Caudata > Salamandridae > Lissotriton > Lissotriton helveticus. Next base: position 81,333,887 of record NC_136058.1, read on the forward strand.
ACAGCAACATTATTTCAGAAATAGAAGTTTTGAAGAGATTAGCTGCTGAAGATTTAGAGAATAGAAATTGAAAGAATAATTTCAAAATATATGGTATGCCAGAAGAAACAGAAGGTGATGGCATGGTTGGTTTTATCAAATGGTATATTGATACTATAAAAGTCTGTCTGATATTTAGCCTCTGAACATATAGCAGACTCATCTTTTAGGCTCTAAGAATTCCTAATCCATTCCATTCTTAGTCTTTATTCGAATATTTCATCATAAAAGACTTCCATAAAACACAGTATATCAGAAAAATAAAATACGATATATAAAATCACAATATTATCGCACTAAAGCAGAATGTGACAATTCTAAAATACAAAATAAATGACAATAGTTGATAAAACAGTATTAAATCACAAGAAAAGACGTAGGAAGAAAAAGATAATCAATAAAACCATTAGATCAATCAATTAATCGATTACCAAATGTGTGCCTACTCTAATTATCCACATCCACCCCAGAAATTTAGCAACAGAGATTACCACTAATTCAGATGTATTGGTCCTCAGCAGCCATACAGCATCCTGCGCCACCCGGGTTCCCAGAATTTTGCAAGTCGGTTTCAACCATTTTAACCGGGGCGATCTATAGGCTGGACAGACAAAGAGTACATGACCTATAGTTTCTTTTAAGTCCCTGCACCAAGGGCAAAATTCATTGGACTGCCCCCGCCATTTAGATGTAAAGGATCTTACTGGCAGCGATCCAATTCTAAATTGATGGTATAATTTTCTGTCGCAGCTCTTAGTAATAAGATCCCAATAGACCTCCAACGAAGGGTCCAGTTTATGGGTCAAAAATCTACCAGTCAAGGTGGAAGAGTTAGACTGGATAACACATTTGTGCCTAAGGGGTGCCTAAGGGGTGCCCAAAAGAGTAATTTAAAGTCCTTTTTGGAAGGAAAAATACTAATGTCAGGCGCATGCCAAAGTTGACCAAGGCCCATATTTTCCAAGATGGATCTTACGGTTCTAAACCAAGGGATGTTACCTGAACCTAATATGGATCTTAGCTCGGTAATTTCTTTAGCAAATCGAGCTAATTCCGGAGTGGTCCATATTCTCCTCCACAAAGCAACAGTCCTAAACCGAGCAACATCATCAATAGGACGACAGCCTAAGTCAAATAACAAAGGTATCATGGGACTGGATGGGGGCAGGCCAACCAAATTGTGCAAGAATTTATATTGGATCCTGACCAAGGGGGAGAGATCCGCATGGCCCCATAAGTCGGCACCATACAAGATAGCCGAGCTTATTTTAGCATTATATACTTTTAGAACTGGGCCAATCCTTTTCGTAAATGAGGATCGCTGCTCCTTAATCAGACACCCAGTCAATTGCGCAAACTTTAGGGAGAGAACATTGAGCTGCGCTTTCCACCTAATCCTACTTGCCAACACAATCCCGAGGTAGGTCATATTCTCCACCTGCTCTAACACTTGACCATTCAGGCTAACCCTGCCCTTCAATGGCTTATTTTTGGTGAGCACCATAAATTTAGTTTTACTTACTTTAACCTGAAGGTCATTATGTGAGCAGAATGCCTCAAACGTATCTAAAGCAATTTGGAGCCCCTTCTGTGTTTTAGAAAGTATGAGAGTTTCATCTGCAAAGATGAGAAGTGGAAATTTATCTCCACCTAGGGCTGGGCGTCGGTTGGTGTTTTCTCAAAATACTGCACGACCCTGCTGATAAATAACAGAAACAGCGTCGGTGCAAGAACACACCCCTGGCGTACACCACGGCTAACAGGACATTTCTTGGTGACCTCTCCCTGCTTACCCCATCTAACCTGGGCAAAATTGCCCTCATGGAGGCGTATAACAATGTCCAACAAGTCATGCAGCATTCCCATAGTTCTCAAGGCGGCCCATAACTTGTGTCTTGGGACGAGATCGAAGGCTGACTTGAGATCTACGAAAGCCGCATAAATAACCCCTCCACCCAAAGTCACAACCTTCCAATAGATTAATAAGAATCTGAGGACCTGATCGATGGTGCTGACACCGGATCTAAACCCAGCCTGCATGGGGGATAAAATGTTCTCAAGATCCATCCATGCATGAATTTTAGTCAACACCATCCTTGCAATGATTTTCTGTATTGCGTCTATTAGGCTGATGGGGCGATAGTTCCCAGGTACGGACCTATCCCCCTTTTTAAATATGGGTAGAATTTCCACCCCTCGCCATGAAACCGGGATAGGAGCCCCATTTGCAATTGCGTTTACTAATATAGTAAGATAAGGGACCCAATTTGAGGGGTCATATTTGAATAGATCAGCGGGGATGCAGTCCATGCCGGGAGCCTTGCCACCTTGAACTGAACCCAACGCGAACTCCGCATCCTTGTTGGTAAACATACATGTTAGGCGTGAACTATGTGGTATTGGGGGTATAGGTACCACAACATTGACTAGTGCATCATCGGGGGACCTAAACTGAGATTCATAATGGTCTACCCAAACTTCCACTGGCACATGATTCGCAGGGATTTGGGAATCCGTGGAGCTGCCCCATTTAAGAATCTGCCAGAACCTATTCTGATTCCCGGCCTTACTAGCCTCCAACAGCTCAGACCAATATTGATCATCCCATTCTTTCTTTGCAATTTTTAGGGCTTTTTTATATTCTAGCCTGGCTATCCTGATGTCGCTAGATACCCGAGATCTTACAGCTATAACTAAAGAGCTATAAATCTGCCGACAAGATTTTTTATACCAATTGTTCCCCGTTATAGGGGCGGGTTTTTTCCAGATTTACAGCTTTTAGAAAATGATGCTTTTAGAGAAATAAAAAGCTGCTCGTGGAGCGAACTTATGTGTACAAGACGATCCCCAGAATCATCCAAGGCCCGAAAGGCACACAGGGTGGAAGAAACATCCTGAGATATTAAATCTAGAGTACCTGGGTCATCGACTACTCTACACCACCGAACCCTGCGCCTATCGTTTGTTAAAAAGGCTTCCGCTATAGCACACTCAGGGACTCTATTTCCCCTTTGGCTGCCATCAATTTTCAAGCTAGCAACCAGCGGGTTGTGGTCACTCTCGGGGCGGGTCATAATTATCATGTCCACAAGAAGCGACCAGAACTCCACTTTAATCAAGATATAATCGATTCTACTTGTGCTAATTCCGTTGTCAAAGGTTGCCTGACCTAGTTTATCGGAGCGAGAGCGCCCATTTGCTGCTCTCAGCCCCCACTCAATGCACAGACCCAGCCAGTGTAATGCAGCCTCAGTCCCCCTTTTAATGGGTTTAAGATCCAATTGTGGAATATCCCACAATGCGTCTTCCTCTGCCAGGATATCCTCACCCTCACTTAGAAAGGGTTCGAAGGTGCAATTGAAGTCCCCTGCCACTACCACAAACTTATCCCTACCGATAAAGTTTAAAAAAAGATCTAACTCATTGATAATCCCAGGGCTTCGCCCTCCAGGAAGTCTTCGGCCATAAATACCAACAATAAAGATCTCCAAATAATTGGGCCTATGAAGTTTAATCCCGAGAATATCTAAGCTACATACTGATACTTCGGTGGGCTTATAATGGAGTGACTGCTTCACCCAAATAACAAGGCCACCAGACGCTCTACCCCGTGTACCCCTAATAGCAGGTTTATAAAAGTTGATACCCCAGTCTGTAGATGGGATCTAAAGCCAAACTTTCCTGGAATATAAGGATGTCGTGGTCATCCACAAAATCAGCCCACTCTCCTATGGCTATTTTGCTAGCCAGAATGAGGGTAACAACCTAGGCAGTAATAAGGAGATTGCCCACGTAATAGTGGCAGGACAAGGACAACCCACTTCCAGTTAAAAACAAATTTTATTAAACACAATTCAGATAAACACAAATAAAATGATAAAGTTAAAAAAGCATGTCAACCAAGCAAATGTGGTACAACAATTTAAATTTGACAAATTGTAAAACAGATTATTTGAAAGAATAAATTACACAAAATAGCAATAATGCATCAAAGACACATATAAACTCTCTATAAGAGATGTATGAGTATTTTGACGACACGCGTTTCGGCGGCCAGCGCCTTCTTCAAGACAGAAACTCAAAATACCTAAAATTTTAAATTTACAATTAGTGACAAAAAAGAATTTTATCTTTAAGGACAATAAAAAACAACACATAATTAAAAAATAACATACAAGGTAATGAACATTCATAATTTTGCAAATGCAATACATTGTACTGGAAGGTTGAGGAAGGTAGAGTCCTGTATTTATAGCAATCAACCCAAATATGGGAAATTAAACACAACCTCAATGCTCAAGTTTAGAGAGGAAGAATGCCGGGCAGTGGATAACCAGGGATTTAATAGGTAAGGGTGGTATAGCCAAGGCACAGTCAATGATCACTTATCCTCTGATTAATAAGGGAATAAATACCACAGTGGAGAGAAACGATGGATAGGCATAGGTAACACCTGGACAGATATTTTAGATTTTATAGTGTATAAGCCTGACTTGGACTATTTTTTTTTTTTTTTTTTTTTTAAAACCTTTATTGAAAGACACGTAGAAGTACAAGCGCAGGCCTACAACCACAGGGGCCGGCCGCAAAAGCAGGAGAGTCAAAAACGGGGCAACATCAATGCGTACAATAGAATGAATACAGGATAGACGTAAAATAAAGACGTTAAACAGTCAGCGCCAGGATAAGAAAGGTTTCATTTTACATTTTATAGAGGAGGCAGCAACCATATCTACCGGGCGTCACGCAACATATACAGAAAAAGAGGGGGGGGGCGGGAGGGAGACAGCCCCCCACGCAATCAAATAACCCTAGTAGGGCGAAGCCCAAAGACATCCCACGCCCAGCAAAAGTTCAAAAATAAAGGTCAAACGTCAGCAAACAAATAACGTGGACGCCACATGTACAGCCCTCCCGCCCCGGAAAAGGAGAAAGTGCGGACACGTACGAAACAAAGGAGTGAAAACAAAGGGACATAGCCCACCCCCTGAAAAAGGAAAAAGGGACCATAGAACAAAACAAACTAAAATAACAAACACCCCCCCACCCTACATCACTGTAATGGCTATGGCCTACCCCACTAAACAGCGTGCCTGTCGCCCAGAGTCACCCGAAATATAGAAGAAAGAGAAAGGGAATAATAACAAAGAAAGAGAAAGAAGAAAGAGAGAGAAGGAGAGGAAAACGAAGGACAGGAGAGGAGAGGAGCCAGCGATCGAAACATGGAATACTACCCCGCCCGCAATAACGGATCACCAATCGAGGTCGAAAAGGACATTGAAAAAAGCCCACACAAGGATGAAAAACAAGAACTAACCAAAATAATGAGGCCTGGAGATGCCATTTAAAAGGGTCCCACAGGTACTCCGGCACAATCACCCCTGTCCACTTTTATGAAGAGTCGAGCTTCCAGACTCCGCCACGGCCGAAAAGCAGAATGATACAGTGGGTCCATACCAGTCCAGGAAGGCCAGTGGGATCTCCGCAAAACACCGTCCCGGCCAACAAGAAGCAACCAGGAGAACTCGGCAGCAGTCAGAATGCAAAAGTACCTCAACGATCCACGTGGCCAAGCACAATATCTGGGCTGTCCAGCACGAAGCAGAGAAATCAGGATGTAGGAAACACTGCAGCATCGGCACTGGGTCCACATGATCCCATAGAATCAAACACCCAGCCGGAGATCCCAGCACAGCAGCCGGAGAAGTTTCAACCATCACAATTCGGGAAGACGACACCGCATCACAAAATGGCGGAGCAGCCATGGCGGAGATCCGCGACTCCAAGTCTCGGCATTTCAAGGACAGGTCGATCCCCAGAGCAGCCAGGGCAGACAAGACAGCACTCCGAGTAGGGGCCGCCCGAATCAAACGAGGGCTGGAGAAGACAAATGCAGCAACTTCCCTGTCTCCAGGAGAAAGACTCCCCGAGGGGCCATCCGCCATCTTAAGCACAGCGCCCGCCGCCATCATCGTGGGCGCCCCCAAGTCCACCAGGAGCACCGGCGGCCCCAGGGCACACAACCGATCCGCGGCGGATGGCGCTCGGCGGAGAAAGGAGAGTCACCAGAAGAACGGGCGTGCTCCCCACAACACTCGGGGGGGAGCCCAGCACCGGACCCCGGGTGGGACAAGCAACAGGAGTGGGCTACCCACTTGAGGGGTGCCGGACAGCGCGGCTTCTCTTCGTCGGGCCGGCAGGCAATTGGACATACGGGGTGGCCCACCCGCGGGGGTGGGTCCGCTCCAGGGCTTCCGGCCCGCGGCTCTCAGGCTCCCAGCATCGGGTCTCTCCACCGGTTCCGGACCGCCGGTACTCCGAACATCTCCGGGCAAGCACAGCACTCGAGGCCCCGGCGTCAGGGCCGGGAAGGCCAGCAAGGCAACAAGGGCAGAATGCCGAAATGACTGCACGCCAGAGCCCCGGACAAGGATGGTAAGTGAAGGCTTTTCCTTGGTGACCAAATTCGGAACACCCCGAACAGGATGAAATACAGGATAGGTGGCGGGGAGGAAGAAATCACGGAGCGAGGCGGTTATGCGACTGTTCCGATCGCCATCTTGGCTCCTCTCCTGACTTGGACTATTGATATTATTTCAGGCTTACATGTGAACTTGTCTTTTCCTTTTAGCATTCATTTACTTCAAGTTGTGGGTATAAAGGAGAATTTGTACTTACTTTCACGCTAGCAGATAAGTACAGATATATCAAATACGACACCAATATACCACTTCAAGTAGATTTGCGATTGAGTTGGACGAATCAACTTTTTGGTGTGTTGGACGATGATACAGAGATCAGGCAATTCTCAGAGAGAAGAGCTGTAGGAAATAAAAATAGCCGGATATCAGAAAAAAAGGTTATGCTTTTGATTAGGAGTGGAACGGCTACTGGTGATGACATGCCTACCTATTCGAAAGGTTCCAACCCATCAAAATTGTACGATATATAGAAATACGATATGGAGCGAACTCCGGTTAAAAAAGGCTGCACTGGTGAAATAAGGATCTGCAATAAACACAATAATAACGTGTAAATGGAAAGAAGAAGCCCAACAATAAGACTTCTTATGTTGGTTTTTGTAACTATAGCTATGGTATGTTTTGCATACCTTATAACAGTGGATAAGCTTGTGTATCTTGATAGTGGTTTGAGCAGGATGCACATACGTGTGTAGAAACGATAAAAACTGTCAATGCAGTTAAACGCCCTAAAGGGATAACCACATTGATTCAGTGGAGCAATAAATGCATAGGCATCGAAAAATGGTTTAAAGTACAATATAAAAACCACTGGAATAACACAGAGAAAGACGTTACCTGAATTGATAAAGAATAACGCCCACGCCTCCACAGACCTCACGATCAAAAATCTCCCCGCCGCAGTTTTTAACTACAAACACGAATGCGCTGCAAAGATAGAGAAATATGTGCTTTATTCTTGTTCCTAAATGAATGTGACGTTTTGCTTGTGTATTTAAGAAGGACGCTGTTGGGCTGTGTGTCAAATATGTATGTTATGTTAGTAAAACATCACGAGGTCACCTTACCTAAATTATGTAGTAGATGCCTCTTTAAGGGTTTTTTTTTCGTGTAAATCAATTATTCTCGCTTCTGATGTTCCGGATATAACCAGGGACTGAAAAATACAGATACAGTATTCACTAAAACTGACTCGCTATTTGCGTGTTTAATAGAGAAAATGAATGTGAAAGTGCATAAACAAAATTATCTCGAAATAGCGGGAAAACTATGTGTAACATACCTGATAGCAAAAACGTAGTGTATTTAAATGAAGACTAGCCAGACTCTGCGGGCTTCACAAAGTTAAAATCACGGTCTAGTCCTAAGGTAAAGACAAAAGCGATAGGTCGCCAATTTAATAAGGACGGAGACAGAGTTGTAAGTGAGCCGTCTTACACTCCACGGGAAGAGAGATCAAACGTACCTGAAGATGAGAAGCGTTCTCGCGTGTGGAGGCGGGCTAACGGCACGAACGAGTTTAGAATACACTCAATCGACCTGTGCTAAGAGACCGCACCTATATATACAGGTGCAAATGATTAAATAGATCACATGACAGAGTAAAATGAAAAAAATCGTAAAGCTAGAAGGAGGACTCAAGGACCCACGATACCTTCTTGCACTGAAGCGGTAAATCGAAATAATGGACATAAAAGAAAGTTTTACAGACAATCATTGTTCATAAGGTTTGAGGGGAGTGAACCCGTCCAGTGTAACGAAATATATATAAAGAATGTTGAATCACTAAATACAAAACGTTTAATAAAATATAAAGTAAGATAAGAAAAGAAAGAAAGGGAGAAGCACAGTAATGTGCTGGGCGGAAACAGAGTACTACAAAAAGCGTAGGGTATTTCGGAGGCAGTAGGGATAATCAAAGTTACTGCATACCCAGATCCAGTCTATGTAATGGCATTTTCCCAGGGTATTTCGCTGTTTAATCCTGAGCGAAACGTATTCATGGAAAAAATCCAAAATACCTCTCGTTTCTTTCGAATGCTCTCACCTCCATTCTCGTCTGGTACATTAATCTTTTCCAATATGCGCCAACTGAAATCATCTGGGCCATGTCCATGGTCAGTGAAGTGTTTGACCATTGGTGCTGTAGTTTTGCCAGTTCTAATAGCTGAGCGATGTTTAGTAAGGCGTATGTGAATGGGGCGGGCAGTTTCGCCCACGTAGCCCAAAGAACACGGGCACCGCAAAAAATAGACAACATTAGACGTTTTGCAATTCCACATGTTCTTCGCTTCAGCAGTGTGGCCATTGTGGGTGAAGGTTGCTCCTTCGATGATATTATTGCATGATTTACAGCCAGAGCATTTAAAGGTGCCTTTAAGAACCTGATTGATGTGTAAAGATTTCTGCACAAACTGTTCAGAGTTAAGGGGGCCTTTTAGTCTGGAACGGACAATATGATCTTTAATGTTTTTGTTCCGTTTGTGGGCAAAAAGAGGTTTTTCTAATTTCGAACTGCCGTTACTGTTTAAAATGTGCCAAGAGGAATTGATGACTTGTTTCACCTTGGCATCTATGGTTGAGTGCCGAGTAACACAGACAAGTTGTTTGGAATCTTCCTTAGGTTTAGTTCTCAGTAAATGGTCTCTATCATAATAGCGGGCCCTTTTATAGGATTCCCTCACAAGCCTGTGAGGGTAACCCCTTTCAAGGAATTTCTTTTTCATATCCACTGCCTGTTTATCAAAGTCCAAAAGATTAGAGCAATTTCTCCTAACTCTCAAAAATTGAGAAAAGGGGATGCTCTGTTTTTGGCTACGAGGGTGGAAACTCTGGAAATGAAGAAGAGTGTTTCTAGCCGTGGGTTTCACAAATAGATCCACCTTTAGCTGACCATCTTCAGAAAATATCCAGATATCTAAAAATTCTATTCTATTAGAACTTATATGGGAGGTGAAATTGAGATTAGGGTCTCCAGCATTGAGCCATGCTAAAAATTCAGTTAGGGTTTCCCTCCCATCGGTCCAGATAAAGAAGATATCATCAATGTATCTGGACCAATGGGAGATAGACTCGAAAAAGGGTGCCATTTCGTTATAGATGAACTTGGCCTCAAAGGCGGCCATGTAGATATTTGCGACTGAGGGGGCAACAGAAGCCCCCATGCTGACCCCCTTGATTTGACGAAAGAGGCGTGGTCCAAATTCAAAAACGTTCTCCATGAGGACAATCTGAAGGCATGCTAACAAAAAGGTCTTGGGGCATGGTATCGAGTGGAGGTCAATGAACCAATCCACGGTGTGCATTGCTTCAACTAGGGGAATGTTACTATAAAGGGATTCAACATCCAGAGTCACAAGAAGATCCCGAGAAGGGTTAAAACTGATGTTTTCAACTTTATTAATCATAGCACCAGTGTCCTTAATATAGGAAGGTATATTCGGAATAAAAGGACGGAGAAAAGAATCAACATATTTGGATAGAGGTTCTGTCGGTGTTCCTATAGTGGAAACTATAGGCCTATAGGGAGGATTAAGAATATCTTTGTGGATCTTTGGTAGACCGTAAACGCAAGCGGTTTTTCCAGCGTTAGAGTTCAGATAATCAAATTCTTTTCTAGAGATATCTCCTTGTCCGAGGGCCAAGGTGGTTAAGGTGTTAATCTCCTTAATGACTTTTTTTACAGGGTTCTGTGTAACAGCAGAGTAGAAGGACGGATCATCCAGCATTTGCAACATATTCTGCTCGTAGGCAACAGAATCGATGACTACTATTCCACCTCCTTTGTCACAGCTTTTGATCGTTATTGTTTTGTCGGAGGCTAGTGCTTTAAGAGCGTCATGTTCAGATTTATTGATGTTATATAGTGGTTTGGGAATGAATTGAATGGACTTTTCGAATTTTTTCAACACAACTAGTTCGAAAGCCGCAACTTCAGGGCCAAGTTTATATTTTATTAAACGTTTTGTATTTAGTGATTCAACATTCTTTATATATATTTCGTTACACTGGACGGGTTCACTCCCCTCAAACCTTATGAACAATGATTGTCTGTAAAACTTTCTTTTATGTCCATTATTTCGATTTACCGCTTCAGTGCAAGAAGGTATCGTGGGTCCTTGAGTCCTCCTTCTAGCTTTACGATTTTTTTCATTTTACTCTGTCATGTGATCTATTTAATCATTTGCACCTGTATATATAGGTGCGGTCTCTTAGCACAGGTCGATTGAGTGTATTCTAAACTCGTTCGTGCCGTTAGCCCGCCTCCACACGCCAGAACGCTTCTCATCTTCAGGTACGTTTGATCTCTCTTCCCGTGGAGTGTAAGACGGCTCACTTACAACTCTGTCTCCGTCCTTATTAAATTGGCGACCTATCGCTTTTGCCTTTACCTTAGGACTAGACCGTGATTTTAACTTTGTGAAGCCCGCAGAGTCTGGCTAGTCTTCATTTAAATACACTACGTTTTTGCTATCAGGTATGTTACACATAGTTTTCCCGCTATTTCGAGATAATTTTGTTTATGCACTTTCACATTCATTTTCTCTATTAAACACGCAAATAGCGAGTCAGTTTTAGTGAATACTGTATCTGTATTTTTCAGTCCCTGGTTATATCCGGAACATTAGAAGCGAGAATAATTGATTTACACGAAAAAAAAACCCTTAAAGAGGCATCTACTACATAATTTAGGTAAGGTGACCTCGTGATGTTTTACTAACATAACATACATATTTGACACACAGCCCAACAGCGTCCTTCTTGATCGTGGATTGGTTCATTGACCTCCACTCGATACCATGCCCCAAGACCTTTTTGTTAGCATGCCTTCAGATTGTACTCATGGAGAAGGTTTTTGAATTTGGACCACGCCTCTTTCGTCAAATCAAGGGGGTCAGCATGGGGGCTTCTGTTGCCCCCTCAGTCGCAAATATCTACATGGCCGCCTTTGAGGCCAAGTTCATCTATAACGAAATGGCACCCTTTTTCGAGTCTATCTCCCATTGGTCCAGATACATTGATGATATCTTCTTTATCTGGACCGATAGGAGGGAAACCCTAACTGAATTTTTAGCATGGCTCAATGCTGGAGACCCTAATCTCAATTTCACCTCCCATATAAGTTCTAATAGAATAGAATTTTTAGATATCTGGATATTTTCTGAAGATGGTCAGCTAAAGGTGGATCTATTTGTGAAACCCACGGCTAGAAACACTCTTCTTCATTTCCAGAGTTTCCACCCTCGTAGCCAAAAACAGAGCATCCCCTTTTCTCAATTTTTGAGAGTTAGGAGAAATTGCTCTAATCTTTTGGACTTTGATAAACAGGCAGTGGATATGAAAAAGAAATTCCTTGAAAGGGGTTACCCTCAGAGGCTTGTGAGGGAATCCTATAAAAGGGCCCGCTATTATGATAGAGACCATTTACTGAGAACTAAACCTAAGGAAGATTCCAAACAACTTGTCTGTGTTACTCGGCACTCAACCATAGATGCCAAGGTGAAACAAGTCATCAATTCCTCTTGGCACATTTTAAACAGTAACGGCAGTTCGAAATTAGAAAAACCTCTTTTTGCCCACAAACGGAACAAAAACATTAAAGATCATATTGTCCGTTCCAGACTAAAAGGCCCCCTTAACTCTGAACAGTTTGTGCAGAAATCTTTACACATCAATCAGGTTCTTAAAGGCACCTTTAAATGCTCTGGCTGTAAATCATGCAATAATATCATCGAAGGAGCAACCTTCACCCACAATGGCCACACTGCTGAAGCGAAGAACATGTGGAATTGCAAAACGTCTAATGTTGTCTATTTTTTGCGGTGCCCGTGTTCTTTGGGCTACGTGGGCGAAACTGCCCGCCCCATTCACATACGCCTTACTGAACATCGCTCAGCTATTAGAACTGGCAAAACTACAGCACCAATGGTCAAACACTTCACTGACCATGGACATGGCCCAGATGATTTCAGTTGGCGCATATTGGAAAAGATTAATGTACCAGACGAGAATGGAGGTGAGAGCATTCGAAAGAAACGAGAGGTATTTTGGATTTTTTCCATGAATACGTTTCGCTCAGGATTAAACAGCGAAATACCCTGGGAACATGCCATTACATAGACTGGATCTGGGTATGCAGTAACTTTGATTATCCCTACTGCCTCCGAAATACCCTACGCTTTTTGTAGTACTCTGTTTCCGCCCAGCACATTACTGTGCTTCTCCCTTTCTTTCTTTTCTTATCTTACTTTATATTTTATTAAACGTTTTGTATTTAGTGATTCAACATTCTTTATATATATTTCGTTACACTGGACGGGTTCACTCCCCTCAAACCTTATGAACAATGATTGTCTGTAAAACTTTCTTTTATGTCCATTATTTCGATTTACCGCTTCAGTGCAAGAAGGTATCGTGGGTCCTTGAGTCCTCCTTCTAGCTTTACGATTTTTTTCATTTTACTCTGTCATGTGATCTATTTAATCATTTGCACCTGTATATATAGGTGCGGTCTCTTAGCACAGGTTGATTGAGTGTATTCTAAACTCGTTCGTGCCGTTAGCCCGCCTCCACACGCCAGAACGCTTCTCATCTTCAGGTACGTTTGATCTCTCTTCCCGTGGAGTGTAAGACGGCTCACTTACAACTCTGTCTCCGTCCTTATTAAATTGGCGACCTATCGCTTTTGTCTTTACCTTAGGACTAGACCGTGATTTTAACTTTGTGAACATTTGACACACAGCCCAACAGCGTCCTTCTTAAATACACAAGCAAAACGTCACATTCATTTAGGAACAAGAATAAAGCACATATTTCTCTATCTTTGCAGCGCATTCGTGTTTGTAGTTAAAAACTGCGGCGGGGAGATTTTTGATCGTGAGGTCTGTGGAGGCGTGGGCGTTATTCTTTATCAATTCAGGTAACGTCTTTCTCTGTGTTATTCCAGTGGTTTTTATATTGTACTTTAAACCATTTTTCGATGCCTATGCATTTATTGCTCCACTGAATCAATGTGGTTATCCCTTTAGGGCGTTTAACTGCATTGACAGTTTTTATCGTTTCTACACACGTATGTGCATCCTGCTCAAACCACTATCAAGATACACAAGCTTATCCACTGTTATAAGGTATGCAAAACATACCATAGCTATAGTTACAAAAACCAACATAAGAAGTCTTATTGTTGGGCTTCTTCTTTCCATTTACACGTTATTATTGTGTTTATTGCAGATCCTTATTTCACCAGTGCAGCCTTTTTTAACCGGAGTTCGCTCCATATCGTATTTCTATATATCGTACAATTTTGATGGGTTGGAACCTTTCGAATAGGTAGGCATGTCATCACCAGTAGCCGTTCCACTCCTAATCAAAAGCATAACCTTTTTTTCTGATATCCGGCTATTTTTATTTCCTACAGCTCTTCTCTCTGAGAATTGCCTGATCTCTGTATCATCGTCCAACACACCAAAAAGTTGATTCGTCCAACTCAATCGCAAATCTACTTGAAGTGGTATATTGGTGTCGTATTTGATATATCTGTACTTATCTGCTAGCGTGAAAGTTAGTACAAATTCTCCTTTATACCCACAACTTGAAGTAAATGAATGCTAAAAGGAAAAGACAAGTTCACATGTAAGCCTGAAATAATATCAATAGTCCAAGTCAGGCTTATACACTATAAAATCTAAAATATCTGTCCAGGTGTTACCTATGCCTATCCATCGTTTCTCTCCACTGTGGTATTTATTCCCTTATTAATCAGAGGATAAGTGATCATTGACTGTGCCTTGGCTATACCACCCTTACCTATTAAATCCCTGGTTATCCACTGCCCGGCATTCTTCCTCTCTAAACTTGAGCATTGAGGTTGTGTTTAATTTCCCATATTTGGGTTGATTGCTATAAATACAGGACTCTACCTTCCTCAACCTTCCAGTACAATGTATTGCATTTGCAAAATTATGAATGTTCATTACCTTGTATGTTATTTTTTAATTATGTGTTGTTTTTTATTGTCCTTAAAGATAAAATTATTTTTTGTCACTAATTGTAAATTTTAAATTTTAGGTATTTTGAGTTTCTGTCTTGAAGAAGGCGCTGGCCGCCGAAACGCGCGTCGACAAAATACTCATACATCTCTTATAGAGAGTTTATATGTGTCTTTGATGCATTATTGTTATTTTGTGTAATTTATTCTTTCAAATAATCTGTTTTACAATTTGTCAAATTTAAATTGTTGTACCACATTTGCTTGGTTGACATGCTTTTTTAACTTTATCATTTTATTTGTGTTTATCTGAATTGTGTTTAATAAAATTTGTTTTTAACTGGAAGTGGGTTGTCCTTGTCCTGCCACTATTACGTGGGCAATCTCCTTATTACTGCCTAGGTTGTTACCCTCATTGTGTTTTTCCCTGACCTAGGGGTTACTTGCTATCCATCCCTTCAGGGGACCCTTGTTTTTTACAAGTTATTTTGCTAGCCAGTCCAGCAATGTTCCACGACATAATTTTAAATGGTAAGGCTTGGGCAATGGCTTGGGGCAGAATTTCCACCTGCTGAGTGCTAACCGCCCCTCCTCCAACATGGGGTTATCAGATAGGCTCTCCATAGAGGGGATGTCCAAGTATGGACCTTCCACACCCTCATCATCCTGCCTTCCCTCCCTATCCGAACCAGCTCTACAAAGAGATGAGACCACCCCGGGGGGTTCGCAAGTAAGCCCTTCCAAACCAACAGTTTCTATACTATCGGCCAGCGCAACCAGCCCCAGCAGGTCCATACTAGTTAACTGAGATTCCGAGTTGACTCCAGAGTTACACGTGGGTCAATCCACCCCCTCCAGTCCCACAAGAGGCTCATACCTATTCCTTAGGGTAATGTGGTGCCTCATCCTATCCATATGACAACCATCATGTAATCCTCCTCTGTGAGGAGGAAAAACTGGGATAGATGTCCCCTGCCCTGAACTAGGATAGAAATAGTCGAGGCCCAAGGATTGAATGTCGCCAACTCTACCAAACCTAGGTTCTCTACAGCTGAAATTCACCACCAATGGGTCTCTAAAATTCACGATTACACAGTCCCCCTCCAGGTCCTTTGGGCAGTGACCCACCCAACTCACCCTTCTGACACCTAGGATCTCTGTGTGACTTGAAGGAGGGAGGGGCCTATTCTTGTTTAGCCAATAAATGACTGTTTCTCAGATCCCTCTGGGATTCCCTATTCTCCGCCCCTAGGCCTGGTACTCCAACCAGAATGGTCGTGTAACATGCGGATTCTAGGGGGAGATTTATACAGGGGAGCCGATAATTGCTGGACCCCTTCCCTGTTACTGCATGCCCATCAGGCCGAGGGCCAGACGTTAATTCACGTGGGGCTGGCTGCAAACGTGGCTCTAGATCACTTAAGGTTGATTCGGGCCAGGCACCCCACCCGTAACTACCTCCCCACCCTTAGTAGCCCTGGGTTTGTCTACCCCTACGGTGCACTTTACCACACGGGGTGGCTTGGGCAATGTCTTAGGCTTATCAGATAGGGACGGTTTAACCGGGGCAGTACCACTACCTGACTTTGGCACTTGGGGGGCTGTCACTTTATTCCTAAGGCACTCCCTACCTATAACTAGAGTGTCAAAAGTTCTAGAATTACCAACGACTAACTCCTCCAACAGATCTAATTTCGAGCTATTCATTCTGGTCCTCTCCAGTAAAGGTAGCATCAGTGACTTGACCAGAATCTCAATTTTCCCAAGTAAATCCTCATTTGTACTGCTAATGGGGGGTGTATCGCTGGGGACAGAGATAGCGCTAAACAAAATAGGGGTCTGAGCTAAATTAGGTGTTACCTGCCTCTCCTTATTTTTCTTATGATGTTTCGCAATTCCACCCTTCTGGGGACTCCTCCCTCTTTTCCTCTTGTTAGGTTTAGATATAGCTACATGAGTTGAGCTTTCTGGTAATCCCTGGGTAGCAACTAGTGTGGTGGGGCTAATTACCGGGGGTTGGATATCAGCGCTAATACTTAAATCAACAGAATCCGTACTAATGGCCACAGAGTTTGGTGATAGAGATGCCTCTACGTTATCTGAGGCTACCTGGATGATACTTGAGTTGGAGCTCTGAGTAGCCAGTGAATCTAACAATCTCGGGATGCCTGGTAAGGTAACCAGCCCAATATGACCAAGGGACGAGCGCTTGCCCGTGACAAGGTCTATGGACAATCTTTTCTCGGTCAGAGCAATTTCTTTCTCTAAAATGACAGTCGCTCTTTTTATAAATTGATCCATAGTGCCTGTCACCGCCCCCGATGTTTTAAGAGTAACAGATCGGCTTTTCCCAGATCTTAAAGGAATAATTGCTAATATCAGGAAATCCTTTTACTCAAATTAGAAGGCACAATGCAGGTCGTAAGCTAGTTAAACAGCACTCTATAATGGGTATTGGCAAATGAAAGAGACAAGTCCCAACCCAACCTCAGACAGCCTCGGACGGCCTCAGACAGCCCGCCCTTTGCCCGGGCTTTGCCCGGCGGACGCCCGCGCGCGTCCCGCGTGCGCGTAAGATTATCAGCCTAAGTAGGAGGTGCTGAGGGCGGGGCGGGAAGAGGACCCAGGTGCGGCCGGTGTCAGAGGCGCTGTGCAACCTGGTCGTCGCAGTCCCGCGGGTGTTAACAGCAAATGCCCACAATCGGCAGAGTTCTCCGGTAGCTGGCGGCGTCCCAGGAATAAAAGCAGCAGAGTGCCAAAAAGCATAAGTTCAACGCCTCGAGCGGCACCCCTATCCCCTATTCCTAATTTAACAAGTCAGAAAAATCCAGAGATTGTATTTTATTTTTGGTATTTTCTGTTTTAACGAAGGTGATAACTGCAATAAAAGAAAGAGAAGCACCATAATAGTCTGATATTAAGTTATTTTTGCACAAGATGCTGCTAGGCTAACAGCTAAGAGGGGAAATACATTTCTAGATTTAAGAGCGGACTGAAATCTTTCAATGCAAGGTATTGTCTCATTCATCCTTATCTGAAACTATTGCTGATTATGACCCAGAAAAACGACGTTTGTTTATTCAGAGTTGTAAAGGAGGAGAAATTAATATTACAAAGTCTGGTTCTTCCTGAAAGTTTAGAGTTTTTTTACTTGTGTTGTTGGTTATGAATGACTGTTTGTTATGATTCTTTAGCCACTGTTCATATTTAATAATTATATGTTTTTTATATAATTTGTCTATATTTATTTTAGTTTTATGTCTGGCTGTAAGTTTAGTTTGCTTTTCACTGTTTATTGTCTATTTATAACCGTCTTAATAGGTTTTCCTAAAACTGTTTTCTTCTTATCTTTTCTTGTTGGTAGTGTTTGTTAGAGTCTTGATCTTATGTTCAGTCTTTTTCATTGCTGAAATCTTGACATTGTAGGTGACACGAGGTAAGATGTGCCCTTTAATCTTTATTGCATCCCTTTATCAGTCCCATTTCTCTGTTCATGATCATTGTTTGGTTTCATTGTACATTTCTGCAGTTTTTTTTAACATTTACTCTTTCTTTCACAAAATATATGGTTCTTTTACTTTCTATATATTCTTGATTTTTATTTAATGCGTGTTCTCAGTTTTTCAGTTTTTCTTTTGAATTTATATTCATTGTTTTACATATTGCTAAAGTTACCATATTTCTACTGTGCAAGTGAATGGCATATTGAATATATGCAGATATGAATGTTGAGAATTGGCTTTAGAATATCAAGGGATTAGGTAGTCCAGTCAAAAAAGAGAGGGTATTGGCACATTTGTGTGAATTAAAAACAGATACAGCTCTTTTACTAAATATATTTATTGAAAACAAGATTGCTAAACTATTGTGAGGTAAGAGCTATACTTCTCCAACAGTTAAGAAGAATGGTACAGTTATTTTATGTAAAAAATCTCTGTCTGTGAAGACGGGATCAAGACAAAAAAATAGTGAGGTTAGATGAAAATGTATAGATTGGACACTTAATAAAAATGCACTATGGTTCTTTAATATATGTGACAATATGCAGAAGGTCAGTATTAAATCATTGGACAGTAGAAATGATAACATTGTCTTGGGAGGTGACTGCAACCAAATATGTGATCCATTTCTTTATATAAAACTTCTACTGTTCGTTATATTTAGAATTTGGTGCAAATTCTTTTAACCCCTTCCACGCGGGGCTAATTACCCTGCGGTGCAGGGGGGAGGGGTGTGGTGCTCATGACAAGTCCAGCTCGGCATGCTGCACAGTGGAGCTGTGCTCATGACGAGCTGGACTCGTCATGACTCCACCAACTCTTTTAGAACGCCCGAACAGGCGGGGAATTCGCAAACGTGTGGGAGGCGCCGCAGCAGCATGACGAGTCCAGCTCATCATTAGCACACGACCTCTGTGCAGCATGACGAGCTGGACTCGTCATGAGCACGGAAAGGGTTAAAGTCTTGATGAATACCTGTAGGTTGTATAACCCAGCTATAAATGAATACATTTGTTTTTTTTGTTTTCCCATCAGATGATTCATAGTTATGTATTGATGAGTGTTTTGCTTTCAGAAATATATGTAAATATATATATAATTTAGTAACAGGTGCTATGTTAATTATGAATTATGCTTAGTTAAACCCTGAATTTGATGCAATGCTTGCTTGGAAAGACTCAGGTTGATGAATATTTATCAATATGGTATTGAATTATAATACATTTATTTCAGCATTTTAAGAATTTGCTGCTTAATTCTGTGTTGCGCAAAAAAGAAGGGGATTCGGGATGCCAAATTATTTAGGATGCTTTTATAACATAACTAAAGGCACCAGTGGCGTAACAAAATTCCCCCAAAGCCCCTGCAGTGCATGAGTACCCTTCTGGCACTGGCAGGGCCCTGCCCGGATACCATCAGACTGGGCATGGAGCATAGGGGCCCCCCCTGCTTGTACTTTGCAGGGGGCGGGGCTCAAGTTTCGTTATGGCACTCTTTGGAACATCTGTATTATACAACCAAATCTAAAGCATCATTGGGTGAATTTGTTAAAGCTAGGATGAAATTTACTAAGAAATCTACCAAAAGTGCATGTGGCTATTTACCAAAGGTTAATTCACAATATTATGGTGGGCAAATTAAATCAGGGAAACTACTACCTAATTAAAAGTCAGAAAAGGATAATATACTTTAAATCAATTAGTGCAGCTAATGGTAGAGTTGCAAATCGGATTCTCATGTTTCTGATTGTTTAGTTCAAGTTATTTATCTTTATTCCTTGTACAATAACGAGATGCCAATGTTAACAATGGCAGACCAGATCAACCTAAGATGTCTATTATAGATGAAGATATTTAAAAATATTTCCAATGCTATTGCCATGATATAAAAAAACTAAAGCTCCTGAGCTGGCCGACTTCTCTATAGGATTTTAATTATGTTTGTCCACAATTTGAAATCTTATATTGTTTAAGAATACATTTAAGACAACAAGTATGATGGCACTTTTTGGAAGCATTGTGCTTAATACCTAAAAAGAACAGAGCCATTACAATATATAGTGATTGCAGACGACTATTTGTTAATCAACATAAACTGCAAACATATTGCTAAAATATTAGCTCTGTGGTTAGGCACATTTTGCCCTAGTTTGCTTGGATTAGAGCAAACTGGTTTTGTTAAGGGTAGACTCATTACAGAGAATAGAATCATCAAGTAAAAGAGGGAACTCACTTAAGCTAATGTAGGTTGCCTCCCAACCCATCTTAGAGGGGCATCTCTTGTTTCAAAAGGACTTTCACCCACTAGGGTTCCTAAGGGCATGCTTCATCGAGTCCTTGCCCAGATACCTTCTGTATCTGGACAAGTTACATTTTGACCATCAAGTGAACAATTGTTATCATAGGGAGGGATCTATGCGTAAAACTGCCTAGAGGTACCCTAATAATTACCAGAACATTTATTCTGGGGTCCACTAGCTCGATTAAATATGAAAAGCACTGGACAAGTTACATTTTGACCATCAAGGGAACAATTGTTATCATAGGGAGGGGGATCTATGTGTAAAACTGCCTAGAGGTACCCTAATAATTACCAGAACATTTATCCTGGGGTCCACTAGCTAGATTAAATATGAAAAGCAATGCTTTTGAATAAATTAGTTAGCTCTAGCATCTGATGACCTACATTTTTCAACCAAATTAATATGTCTGATTGGTCGACTGGCTTTTGTCAGGACCAGACTAAGATCTCTAAGTTAATTATTTCTAAGGTAAATACACAGTTTGTGTGAATAGTGTAGGTCACTCATTCATACATGCCACACATGCAAACCATCCAGAGTCATTGTCTCAGTTATGTATCTGTGGGTCAAAAAAGAGGACAGCATTAACATCCACAGCTAGTACCGGATGCTGTGAAACACACTTTGAGAACTGCACACATCTATTTATTTATAGTGGAGAGGAGGGGCACACTCAATGCTATTTATCACCATTGCTCTTATTTCTAGTGATCCTGTGATGATCTTTAGGGAAAGCAGTGGTGTGTTAAATTCATGCAGGTAAGGTGGAGTGTGATCAATGTCATACTTGGTAGGTGTGCCTATCATGCCCCATAGGGTATAAGGGACAGGCAGACCTTGTAGTTTAGGGGAAAGAAAAAGAAAGAGATTACAGCCGTCTTCAGCCAGGCTTGCTTGAATCCAATGGCAAAGTGAGCAAGGGACTCACGTCTGAGCATACCCAGCCAACTTATGGCGAACAAAGCAGTTCGACAGAAGTGATAGATTAAACCCAGATCTGTTGACTGGGTGTGAGTGTTTGATCGGTTCAGATGCTCCGTCCATCACCACCCCCCTTTGTAACTATTTGTTCGCCATAAGTTGGCAGGGTATGCTCAGACGTTGAGTCCCTTGCTTACTTTGCCATGAGGTTCCGTGGTTTTCGGGACCGGGCTCCATTTTGTTTGCGTTGCTCGAGACGCCATTTTATGTTGCCCTCACATAGGCCTTGGAAGTAAACGAACGAACAAAGTTGCATGGGCTTCGTTGTCCATGTACATATTAACTTGCCCTTTCTGACTTGCGAGTGAACTGCAGGACGCTGACCCCTTCACCTGAAACTGACCCTTTGCGAAACCAATTTCCCTTGGTTTGATTCTTGTCTGAGATTACCAATCAATGTTCAGGACCTCGTTAATATTTAGTTTCCTTGCACATATCTTATCCTAATCAGCATCTGAATTGTTTCTTTCCTTACGACTTTTCATTACATGGGTAGTGCTTTCAATTATGGGTTTGTCCGGCTCGTGGAAATTGAATTTGGGACATTCCTAATAATTAACTTTTGGGTTGGGTTACTGTAAATTGGGTTTTTGTTAATGTGATACTCAGTTAGAAAATGTGTCCTATTTGTCAGAATTTTGCACAGTAGGTGTACATTTATAATGAGAATATTGTGTATAAATACTGATGTCTTGCTCTATGAAAATTGAACAGTTTCTTGAGTTGTACACCGTGTTGTATTGCTGGGATTACTGTTACTAGCTGCAGCTAATAAATTTGATCTCTGACGCCACCTAGAAGTATTCCGTGTCTCTGTTTGCCAAGACAGGAGAACCTGAAAACTTTGGGCATGTCCCTGGCGCCGCTGGGTTCTAAAACCCGGTTCTTCAGTTGGCGCCCAACGTAGGGCGACTTCAGCGGTACCCGTCCAAGCCCGAGGATCGTGAGGAGCCACGTAAGGAAATTCTGGAGGAAGGCCGCCACTTCATTGACCCCAGCATGTCGACGTGGACCGAAGGTCTTTTCTGCGAGGCTTCCTGCTTTCCAACGGCTACGAAGGACTGCTGCCCTGACTGTCGCCCTGTCTTGGACCCTTGATTGATCCTTTGTAGAGCGAGACGATAGACGGTCTTCTGGTGGCGTGACAGATATTTGGTTAAGTATAAGTGGGTCGCTCCCACGACTTTTGTTTTGGTTCTTGATTTTGATTTGATTTTTGTAAAAATCGAAGCCGAGGGGCTCGTATATTTACGAGTGTATCGATAGTTGATAACCCTTTGAAGTTTGAAGCTAGATTAGTGAGCTATAAGATGCCTGGTCTTAGCAAAATTAGGAAATGCTTTAGTTGTGGTTGCAACAGGGATTCCCGATTGGAGGATTCGTGTCAGATACCTCCGGTTGGAACTCCGACTTATGAGCTCTATTCAAAACACGGAGTGGGTCCTATTACCTATAATGAAGTGTGGGTCCGCTATACTAAAAAGGATGGTGTTTTACGATGGCCCCAACATGGTAGTTTTGAATTAAATGTTTTAGATAATCTGGAAGTTGCGCTATTTAAGAAGAAAGCCCGGCCGGCAATGTTTGACTCTTTCCGCCTTTGGCGAAAGGAAGCCAAACAGCGAGAAATTAAGCAAGCAAAGAGAGATAGGAAAGATAAGAATATGTCAGTACTACAAGCTGCTAGGCAGTTTAAGGAAGATGGAGAAGAGCGTGCAAGTGAAGTTTTAGATAGACAGCGTTGCATGGCTATCGATAAATGTTATCCGGCCTTGCCGTCTTCTCCTCCAAAAGTGACTGAAGACCCTAAAAAAGATCCTTTGATGTCTCCTTTACTGAGATTGCCACCCCCTTATGTGCAGGGTGCTACTGCGCCTCCATTACCCCCGGTTGTTCTACCCTTTGTTGTTCAACCTCCTGCTGTTGTTCAGCCACGCGGTGCTCCACAGATGGTTTTGCCTCCTACTGCGCAACCCACTCTAGGGTCGCAAGCTTTGCTTCCAGCTTTGCCTCAAACTCCTTTGCCTTCGGCTTCTGCATCTCAGACTCCTACTGCTCGTGTTCCTACTTTGTCTCAAGATTTTAACTTTCCTGTTTTTACGCCTACTTCTTCTCCTTCTGCACGAAAACGAATAACGGAAACTGTTGTTAATCTGTTGTCTCCATTGTTTGGGCCACTGAGTATGACCCCTGTTTCGGAACGTAAGCAGAGTCGTAGTCAGCTTCCTAGTTCCGAAGAGCGAGCAGTGTTGGATTTGTTGGCTCGTAGATGGATTTTAAATGCTTCCAGGTATAATTTGCCAGCAGTTATGGATGTTTTCTTTCAGTGGGAGCCGCCTAAGCAAAAGTATGTTTTTAATGTAATGTGTGCCTTTTTGAGGCAGGAATGGGAAGATAATGAGTTGGGTCCGATTCCGCAGGAAGTGCTTGATGTTCAGTCAGAGTTTGCTACAGGGGCGATAGTGGAATCTGATGTTACAGATGCTGTAGAGACGATACTTGCCTTCAGGTCTAGGTTACCGCCTCAGCCATTGTATGAACCTGATCCATCTGTTAGGAGGAAAGTGAAACAGTATCCTATGAGAGAGGTTCCCCCTGTCTGGAGAGAGGCAGTTCAGGCGGATGTTAATCGGGGTATTTAGGCTGCAGAAGCCCATTTTCAGCGAGTGTGGGGACATGTTCCTTGGAAGCGAGCAGAGGTCTTAGCTCTTAAGCAGACCTTACCTGACACCCGTAAGAATCCTGCTGGGTATTACAAAGAGTTGTCTCAGACAGTTGAAGCGTGTATTATGCATTTAGCTGACATAGAAATGTTAATGGGTAATGTAGTTCCTCAACCTTTGTGGGCGAAGATTCGTCATGAGAATCATGCGGCAGAATTAGGCGATACATGGGCTAATATTGTTGCTGCAGATGGTCGGCAAGTAGGAGGTGCCAAACCTGAGCCCTTAGTTGCAGAATTACCAGGTAGGATTATTAATCTAATGAAAACTATGATGCCTGCTTTACGAGTGAATTGGGATAAGTTAGCAGCATGCAAACAAAAGAAAGACGAAAGTGTGTCCGATTTCTTCACACGGTTTGAAGAAACGTTTATCGATCATAGTGGTCAGGACATGAGTACGGAAGGTGGTCAAAGGTTGTTCGTGGACAAATTTGTCTTTAATTTGCTTCCCGAGCTCTCTAATAAGTTAAAAGATTCTGAGAGTTCATGGGCTGTTTCTTCGTCGGCCCAGATATTGGCTACTGCCCAATATTATGTGAATAGGGATAAAGATGAGAAGGATAAAGCAGAGAAGAAAACGAAAGATTTAAAGACAAAAGTTCTTTTGCAGCAAGCTTATCCGCCTCGTCAGAATCAGCCTCAGTTTCAGCAACCTCCACAGTTTCAGAGATTGTTACAGAAACCTGAACCTTATGCTCCGCCATTCTTTCCTGGTCCTAATCAGTGTGCTTATTGCAGAGAGGAAGGTCATTTCAAGAATAGTTGCCCGGCTTTGTTACAGCGTGCGAATGGCGTATCTGGTCAGAGAGGTCATGGTGGTTTCCAGCAAGCTCCTAGGGCTAGGGGACGTGGTGTGTTACCCCAGAATGAGCGTTCCTCTTCCCTTCAGAATTCTGCGAATTATTTTGACAGACAGAATGTTCCGAGTGGTCAGTCTGCACAGTACTATGTTGATGATTATTATGTCGAGAGTGAGAGTGCTGGTTATAATGATAGTTAGGACAGCCATGGGCAAAGAGAGGGAGTAGTGTCAGTTCCAGTAGACGAGAGTGGACCTTATGTTGAAGTGATTACACCAGGTGTGACAGAACCTTTTCTTTTGGATACTGGTGCGACAAAGAGTTCTATTATGCACTCTATAAACTTCCTGGCGCACCTTTGTCTGGCTTGACCAATGTTTCCGTAGGATTTTCAGGCGCCCGAGTTTGTAACCCGATTTCTAATCCTTTGCCCCTTTCTATTGGCCCTTGTAAATTGGAAGCTCCTCTTATTCTAACGACTGGTTGTAATGAGAATCTGTTGGGTTTGGACTTGCTGAAAAGATTGTATGCGACATTACATTGTTCTACTTCGGGAGTACATCTTACCCTAGGTAAGAAAGTGATTTCTCCGATGTATGTGTCCAAAGATTGTCTTCCACTGGAATTGCGTTCTCTTCCTGATACACTTTGGGCTACAGGTCCTAATGATGTTGGTCTTTTGCAGATTCCACCTTATGTTGTCACCCTCATATCGAATGCTAGGCTACCTCGTATTCCCCAATATAAAATCTCTAGCGATGGCTAGAGAGCTCTTCTAGCGATCATCTATGATTTGGTTGAGAAGGGTGTGGTTGAAGAAACGAGAGGTAACGTGTGTAACAGTCCTGTTTTGCCTGTCCTTAAGCGTACTGATGCTTCTCAGCCACCTGTGTACCGGTTTGTGATCGACCTTCGAGAGGTAAACAAGATTGTGGTGCCACAGTTTCCTGTTGTCCCTGATATCACTGCTTTGTTGACTCTGATTCCTGCTTCGGCAGCCTGGTTTTCTGTTATCGACTTGAAGAATGCTTTCTTTAGCATTCCGATTGCTGAGGAGAGTAGAGATATTTTCGGCTTCTCTTTAGGAGGTCGAAGCTCCCAAGGTTATTGTGAAAGTCCCTCCATCTATAGTCAGGCGTTGAAAACTCAGCTTGATAGCTTTGTGTTGCCTACTGGTGCTACTCTTATCCAGTACGTTGATGATTTGTTGATTACTGCTGATGACGAATAGATTTGTAAAGAGGCTACTCTTTCTCTGTTGCGGTATTTGTCTGACCTTCATCATAAAGTGTCACCTTCCAAGTTACAGTATTGCCGCCAAGAAGTAACCTGCTTAGGTCATCTCTTGTCGAAGGAAGGAAGAAGGTTTACCCCAGAACAAATTCAAACAATTGTGCAAATGAGTGTACCATCCTCACAGAGAGAAGTGTGCGCTTTCTTAGGTATCACCTCGTATTGTAGACAATGGATCCCTAATTTTTCCCTGCTAGCGAGACCTCTGTTGGCGCTGACTCTTAAAGATACTCCGCATCCTCTCCCTTGGTCTGATGAGTGTCAGAAAAGTTTTTCTGAATTACGTGATGCATTGTGTTAGGCTCCGGTATTGGGTACTCCTGACTACAGTAAACCTTTCACGTTGTATGTTCACGAGAGAGAAGGTTGTGCATTGTCAGTGTTGACTCAACAGTTTGGAGACAAGCACCGCCCATGTGCGTATTTTTCAGCGACGTTAGATCCGGTAGCTAAAGCGTTGCCGAGCTGTTTGAGAGCTACAGCGGCAGCGGCTGTTTTTATCCGACAGTCTGCTGGTTTGGTGTTGGATAATACGTTGATTGTGATGGTCCCACATGCAGTGGATACCTTATTGAACAGGACCAAGACACAGCACCTTACTAGTGCACGTCTGTCAGGTTATGAGTTGACTCTTTTGGCTAGCCATGTTCACATTAAAAGATGTAATGTGTTGAATCCAGCTACGTTGTTGCCGATCTCTACAGAGACGGATGCTCAAGAACAGCATGATTGTTTTCTTCGTACAGAGGAAGAAACGAAAGCTAGAGTTGATCTGAAGTATACTCCTCTTGAGAATGTTGATGGTACCCTATGGGTAGATGGTTCGTGTTTTAAGCTTCCGAATGGTGAAACGACTGCAGCATATGCCGTCACAACTTTACATACAGTTGTTGAGACAGCACGCATAGCACAGACTTCTGCGCAAGCAGCGGAGTTGATTGCATTGACACGAGCGTGTGTATTGTCAGAGGGAAAGCGAGTGAATGTTTATACAGTATGCGTTTGGTGTTGCCCATAGTTTTGGATGTTTGTGGAGAGAAAGAGGATTCCTTACTTCCCATGGCACAAAAATTCAGCATGGGCAGTTAGTGAATGAACTTTTGGAATCCCTTACTCTCCCAAAGCAGATTGCAATTGTGAAGTGTAGTGCGCATAAGAAAGTTGTGGACGATGTAGGTCGAGGGAATGCGTTTGCGGATGAAGTTGCGAAGGAAACGGCGAGAGACATGATGAGCCGTATGTATGTGGCAGGTCCTGCAAGATGGGTTGTGGAAAGTGGAATGTGTGAAGACACAATAGAAAGTGTGAAGATGATTCAGGCTGAAGCTACGGAATAAGAAGTGAGTACGTGGAGAGAGAGTACGGGTATGTTGGATTCGACAGGTTGTTGGGTTGAGTTGTCAGAACACCAGCTATGGTTGTTGCCAGATGCGTATGTGCTCCCAGTGGTTACTATGGCTCATGGAATGGCTCACATTAGTTCGAAGGGAATATGCAAGTTGTTTGCTCCAGTATGGCAGAATGCTGGAATTCCGAAATGTGCTGAGAATGTTGTGAAGCATTGTATGATTTGTTTGAAGTATAATCCTGGCAAGGAAACTCCAACTCCAGCTGGTCATTTTGCTCCTCCAACGTATCCATTGAAAGTGATACAGCTAGATTGTCATGTATTCCTATAGGTTCTGAATCGATCCCCCTATTCCTGACCCTATTCTAGTTAAACAAACCAACAAGTTAACTAGCAGTCAGCCCATGAGGCAGAAAACCCCCATGATGCAGATACCGTTATCTGACGCAGTCACACTACGGCACAGGAACGTGTTATCTGATTAGGTCATAACGCTTGCGATCTAATTAGACAAGCGATATTCCTCCAGCCCCTGATAAGGCATACGGAGTTCTCATAACAAATCAAACCTATGACAACCTGGGCAAAACCCTGCGGCCATTGTTTTGATTTCACAGAGAACTTCAGTAAAAGAATGTGCTAACGAGCAAGTCGTATGACATCCTTATTGACGTATCTATGTCCATCCTTACGTCAATCTCGGCACCTTAAAGGTATAAATATTACCGATCTTGCCCTATGCAAACACACGCGTGGTAACGAGACGGAGCAGCCATACTTGCCGAAGCCAAGAGCAGAGCAGACCCCGCTGGCAGCAGCCCCGCCTTCCTGACGCGCTGAGAGACGCGCTGCTTTCTCCTGCCGAGAATCCAGCACCGGCGTTTCTGGGCAGCCCTCGCAGGCAGCCTGGAATATCGAGACCAGAGAGAGAGATACCATTCCTCATTCATCCTAACTTCCAGGTACAGAACTGAATAACCCCTCACAGAGAATTCTTTAGTTATTCACTTGGCAAAAACAAACTTAACTTAAACTGTAACTTTCTATTCCCGCCCACGTATTAGGCTTAGGTCAGGTACACGGGGTAGGCGTATCTAGAAACACCAGTTGAGTACGTTTAGTCAAATGTATATGTGTATGTAATATATTTTATTCATTTTAAAACATCTTATGGCTTAGAAACCATATCAATGTTTTTACAGTATTATTTTATACTATTGCTTTTAATGTATGCACTTTACTTAGCTATAAGTATTGCAATAATATCGATCCATTTCTCTTGTATGAGAAAAGAGACTGATCAATAAATAACACCTTTTTATTGAACACGCCCGTCTCTTCCTTTTCTCTACAATCTGATGAGACTAAGAATGCACGTACTGACTGAGTAAAATAATTTGCCTTTTGTTCACACGACTCTCGAGATTTACTCTTGATTAGGGGAGAGCAAAGTTGTCATGTTCTATGGTTGTCAGAAACTAAATCCCTTCTTGTCTAATCAGGGAAGTTAAGTCCTCCTTGAACATTCGAGAAAGTTTCTAGTGAACTCTGAGCTAAGCTGGCAAACCCAAAACTTTAAGTCTAGTATCGACAGTAGTAGACCTAGTTAACGTCTGGCCTAGGCCTTTACTGCTGTAGGTATTATTCCAATGCGCAGAGCCTATTGGGATGATAGGAACTACACTACATGGCGCCCAACGCGTTTGGAAAGGGCGATAAAACTAACGTAAGACATTTAGAGTAACTCAGTCGTGCTTTCTCACTCAGACCCCTTTTCCCAAATACTCCAAAGACGTCTGGAGTGGGTGAAAGGTAATATCCGCCAGACCTCGCAGGAGGGAACTCCTATGTATGGTTCTTGGTATAGTCAACGTTGAAGGATACACTGTTCCAAAATATTGTGCATCTAATCTTTGTTTCCATAAGAAACCTGATCTGCAAACAAAAGAAATAACCTTCAGGACAGTAAAATGTCAGACAATGAAGAAGAAAGAGAGGCAGTTAGATTAGCAGCTGAACTCGCAGCGGCTGATGCTGCAGCACTAGATGCGGACGGGGATATAATACTCATCCCGGTCATCAAAAGGAGATCTATAACCCTGAAACTTATAGAAAATGGACTGACACCTAGAGGTGGCACAGTCATATTCGTAATTGAGGCACACGAATATCGGCAGACAGAGGTATACTATTCATGGATACATTTTCCAGCAGCAAATGCTGTAACAAAGTACTTCCACTATTACAAAATAGAGGAACCTCCTAATGAGTACACTCCTTTCGAGGAGGTGGAAGTACCACTCAAATTTCAAGAGCATTTGCTCTTATTTGATGGCGCCCTAAAACATAACAATCACATCACCAGGCTCGGTCCTTTAGGTAGACCAAGAGCAACGTGGCCGGTCCTAGCCGGATACACACCACATCCAGACATCAATGGGATGTCTGCAGCAGAGCTGTTAACACAGCTAAAACAATTAATAAAAATTCATAGACAATTAGTTCAGTATGTGATGCGGACATCAACAATTCAGCCAGCGATTAAACTTCCACAGCTGACCCCTCACCAGGGGAACACAAATAAAATTACACCACAGAACATCCAATCCTGCCTAGGTAAAGTACCGGCTAAACGGGAACAAATACCATTCTGGCTTGCGCAAAAAATCACCCAAATAGAGGCGGTGTTTCCTGACACCACCCCGCTAGAAAAGCACAGGATTCTGACTATCTGCCTTCCAATGGGAATCGCACCACACATTGAGGACTGTGACACTTGGGGTACAGTCTTTGCTTCCATCTACACAAAAACGCACGGTGTTCCATCCATTTCGGTAATACCAGATGTGCTAAAACAAATTCAAGATGAATATGGACCTGAACCCGCTTTAACTCTTGGTATGAAATTACTAAAAGACTTCAAGCAGGTCTAGGCTATATTATTAGCCAACATAAAGGGAGAAGCAGCAAACGTGGCGATCCGCCAGAGGTTAAAAGAGACAGATATAGCAGACCAACCAGCTGAAATTGCCAGAATCATAGAAAAATCCTATGAGGAACTAGGTAGAGATAGTTTAGGTGGAATACCAGTAAAACCACAACTGACTGAAAGTCCAGAAAAAATATTTTTTAATAATAATTCACCAAAAAAGAACTGGGATGGAAACAAACAATCCAATCCTAAAGAAAAGAAATTCCAGTCCAGAGGAAGGTCTCCTAGGCGAAGAGAGAAATCTCCGAACCAAAGACACAGGTCACCCCAGAGTGACCCCTCTGGGAAAAGATATAACCTTAGAAATAGGGATAATATAAAAAAGCCTGATAGATATCAAGACATTGATACACGTCCCTCTCAATCTTTTCAGACTTCCTCGCAGAAATCGGAAAGAAGAGGACGATCAGAACAAAGAGAAGAGCACACCAAGTCCAAAGACAAGGAACCTGCTCAGCTAAAAAAGAAATTACAATTTCCAAAAAAGAAGGTAGCCAGTATCAAGGTAGTTAACAATGCCGAGAATACTGAGGACACAACTGAAAAACGGAGAGTGGGCTCAGACAATGCTAGACAGCGCAGCAGAAGTGAGCATAGCTCGCAAAGTCCTTATGAATCATCTGGAGACAGTGGACATGAATGAATATCTTCAAGTGGAAACTGCGGACACCAGAGTTAGCAAACCTCACAAAATATACGAAATAACATTGCGTATAGAGGGAGATAAGACTAGGAAAATAAGGGGACTATTTTGGGATAATCTCTCCAAGGGCTATGATATCCTTCTAGCTGAAAAAGACTGGCCACCAGAGTTTGTAAGGGAGTGCCCTCATGGCGAAGAAGTAATTATGCCTGCCTTCTCGAATCAAATTCCAATTCATAAAAAATACACACTTGCTAGAAAGTGGGCAGTGGCTCTAGCTCCTGCTTTATATAAAAATCACGTGGGATGGGATGAGGACTCTCCTCCTCACAAAATCCAGTTAAAATCACAACCAACTGCACAAAGGCAGTACCCAATTAAGCAAGAAGCTAAAAAACAGGTAAATAAAATACTAGATCAGCTAGAATACCAGGGGGTGATTGAAACTTGCACCTCACAAATGAACAACCCTTTGTTTCCGGTCTCCAAACCAGACAATTCATACCGTCTAGTTTTGGATTACCGACACCTTAACACATGTTGCAAAACTTTTGCAGTGCAAAACTCACACAGTGCTGCACTAATGAATAACATAGTGCGCAAAAAATACAAAACAACCTTGGACATCTCTAATGGATTCTTTTGTCAAAACATAGCACCAGAGAGCAGATATTTAACTGCATTCTCAATAAATGGCACTCAAAAACAATTCTGTCGGTTAGCCCAGGGGTACAAGAACAGCCCGGGGGTATTCTCAGCGAGAGTAACAGAATTACTACAACTATATGATGATGAAGCATTATCTTATGTCGATGACATTTACTTAACAGATGATGACTTGGAGACTCACTTGAAGAGAGTGAACACCATAATACTTGGGTTCGCAGCAGAGGGTTACAAATTCAACTTTAAAAAATCCAGAATTGCCCATCTGACAGTCCTATTCTTAGGATATGAGTTATCAAGTGAAGGCAAAAGCCTGGCTGACAATTTCCTAGAGAAATGTGCCGTAATCCAAGCACCTAGAACACTAAAAAACCTACAGTCGATTCTAGGCTTCCTAAATTTCGGAAGAACATACATTGCAAATTACGCAGAAAGGGTCAAACCCCTTTATGATCTGATAAAACCAGATTTTAAAAGATCCAATTGGACTCAAATACACACAGAAATTTTGAGATCCCTACAAACAGACATGCTAATTAAAACAAAATTAGAAACACGTGATAACACACGCAATCTTGTGATTCGAGTCATCCCAGGAAGATGCGGATTCACATACCTGACCTCTAATGAGGGAGAAAAGGTACCAATTGCTTTCAAATCACACTTGTACACAGAAGCTGAACAGAAATTCAGCAACAAAGAAAAAATTGTTCATGCAGTTCAAACCGCAATAGCTAGAGAAAAAGATCAAGCTGACGGTAGACATATCACAGTCAGAACAGCAGAATCAGCCTTCGAGGCACTAACAACACCGTGTAATTTACCAACAACAACATTAAATCCAGAATGGATACAATGGGTGAATTCAATCACAACGGACAAAGTATACTACTACTTTGATCCAGAACTAGAAGAATTAAAAAATCTAGAATATGAAGAAACATATCCTCTGCCAATCGACATTCTGCCTTTACGACATTAAGCCTGTGTAATCTATACAGACGGACATGCTCAACCCTCCGTTTGGGGAGAACAAGCATACAACCCCACATGTGAGATTACAAAAGAAGTGTGGCGCGGAGGTAAACTAAAACCTCTATTAACAAAGACACACTCAGTAGAAACTAATTCAGAACAACAAACTGAAATATTAGCTTTGAAAATGGCGCTAGATAATGCGGATCGCGAATTCCCGACACTTATAGTGTCAGATTCATATTACTGCGTCAAATCATATAACAAGGATTTGCAGACATGGATTCAAAACGGTTACAAAGATGACACAGATGCACCAATAAAGCAGAAACTGCTCTGGGAACAAATAGCTCTTTTACAAAAAGAACTACCAAAGACTCACGTGACACACTCACTGAGTCATCAGCGTGATGGCGTTCACGTTGCAGGGAATTCATTGGCTGAAACAGCCACAGCGGCAGCAACTAAAACGGCTCCCGTAGATCGGAAAAAGCGTACATTAAAATACATTGACGGTGAAACAGTGCTGGCAGTGAAAACGTCATCAAAAGGCGACTGCTCAGCGTTACCGATCAACTATTCACTCAATTATACATACATAATCGATGCAAACTACGTCCCTTTTGCTCGAATCCCTGGAGTGGGGGATAGAGTGATTCCAAACATGGACAGGAGAAACTTGTTAATCGCAGACGCACATATGGGCGAGGGTCTCAGACACCTGAAACCAAAAGATTCTCTGGAAGAATTACAATCACGGTACTGGTGGCCTGGCATGAGTCTGCGTCACACCATGTTTGGAAAAAACTGCCCAAACTGCAACAGAGATCGCAGTAGGGAGAGAAACAGTTTAATACCTCGTCGGTTTACTCCAGGAAAAATCAGGAGTAAAAAGGAAGGGTTGCGATTAACTTATACAGGCTAGTTCCACTTATAATGTAGATCACCAGCACTCGGCTGACGTCCGGACTGTTATACAAAGATTTGCGAGTCTAAATGGCATATACGCTAAGAGCATGCTATGTTTGACCATTGTCTCCACTCTAGCCCTCAAGCATGGGGGGAAACATGGCCAAATGAGCATAGCCCAGCGGGAATCTTCTCACTTCCTTCCTGAGGGTACGGGATGGTGTAAAGAAAAAACCAAGGCATAAAGCAATCTATAACGGAAAGGATATTAGGTACGGGAGCTGGGTGGGTCAAACATCTAATAAGTGTCCAACGTAGTCTCAATAACTTGCCAAGAAATTCTCTGAAGGGATTCAGTCCGTACGAATTATTATTCGGAACTAGGATGATTATCTCTGACCTTGACAGTCAGACTTCAGTGGTGAAAGAAAAGAGCTTTGATATCAAAGACCGTTTGGCTATTTTGCAGGACTTAAACAAAACAAGAAAAGACCTGAGCAACATAAAGTTGAAACAACAGCCAACAACCACTGAAGAACCACCACCTGTCCCAGCAAGACCTGTCTGGATTCCTAAAGTCGGGGATCTAGTCAGGGAGAAGATCGCGGTAAAGAAGGAATTTGGGCCTTCTTACAGAAAAGCAGTTCCTGTCTTGTCTGTCAACGGGACAAGATCAGTTGTACTACCGCCACTTGCTGGTAAAAAGGAGAACCGAGTTGTATCCATCGACCTGGTAAAACCACAACATGTGGCCGATAACAAACAGTAGGCCAAGTGGACTCCCAATAAGTAGCAGAACACCAAGGTTTGCTACCAGTACAGAGGTCCTAACGAAGAGGCTCATCACATTCGAAACGCCTACAGAAAAACAACAAGGACTATGCAACAATGCAATAGAACTCAGACCTCTGAAAACCCAAATAAAAACATTTAGCAGAGACACACCAATCTATAATGAAGTACCAAGTGAAAATGCAAGAAACAGAAATCCTGAAGCAATTGGAACAATTGACAGAACAGCATCTGGCTACTTCATAAACTTCGATGATTCCTCTGAAGGCTTCAGTGAATCAAAGACACAGCCATCATCAAAAACCTTTAAAGATAAAGCTATAGAACTTTTGAAACAACTGAAAGAAACATATCTGATTTCTCCATGGATTGAATTTTGGGTGGGTTTTGGTGCATTTATCCTCATACTTTGGCTCATCATGATACTAACATTGGGACGCTTCATTGAGGGAAAATATGCAAAAATGGACACAGCAAGTCAGAAAATCAACTTGATCCTCAAACCACACACATCTTCACACGTCGAGAAAAGAGAACTTTCTTCAGCCAACTTCACAGCCAATCCGATACCTGGTGGGGTAGCCTGGGACAACACTGACTATGAAATTTATGGTCCGGTCGAGATCCTGAAATATCCACACCAAATTAAGATCTCCTTGAGTGACTTTGTAAAACCAAACTCATTTGCTGATGATTGGGACTTCGAAAGCATTAATAATATGATGTCTGATTTAGTAATGTCTGCTAAATTTACCAAACATGATTATTTGCAGGGTTCTACCAATTATGATAGTATGTACTGTTATAACCACTATGGTAACCATTTTTTACATAGATCTGCACAACCTAGAAATGTTTTAAACTATAATCAATGGGAACATTGTGCAACACCTCCAAAATGGAGCTCAAGAACCTTTTACGACAAATATTCATATTTTTCAGGTTTTAACACAAGTAATGCTGAAGCATTTTATTTTAAATTATCAAATAAGACAGGGACCAAGACCATGATAACCAACACAAAATTGTTATATTCAGACTCATTCTTTGAAAAAATGAATACCTTTGGATTTGATTATTGGGACAAAAATGTTGAATTGAAAAGTGTTTGGGGTACAAAAGATTGGCAAGTACAGGGTATAGAAGCTTTGTTTAGAGCCTGCATGATCCCAGAACAAATGATATTTTTAAATGACACTGTTCAACAGACCACCTGTCTTGGCTTAGCCAAAATCAAAGATTTAAATAAACCGTCTATTCCAAAGCCAACAATGTTTAGCAATAACTCTGATACAGATGAAGAGATAGACGTAAACCATATATTAAACCAAAACAGAACACATCCTGATTGGAAACAGTGGTTGATCTGGCCCACAGATACTAATAACTGTCAAGACAGATTCCTGAACAAAACGCAGGGGTTCAAAATGACCAGGCCAGACCCTAGATATCCTCAAAGACATCACCCAGGGATAATAACCACCTACAGTGTGGGCAAATTATGCCTTCAATGGCTACAAACTTCCACACTGGCAGAAATTAAGCAACACCTAACTTTACTTACTGATGGTGCTGACTTGCGTGATTTCATAATGGGACCACGCAAACAGCGTCAAAAACGTTTCATAGCAGCCTCTGTATATCCAGCATACAATGAGGCCTGGAAGGTTACTCAAATTGAAACAGCAGAGAGAATACGGGAAATTGACCGTATTAATTTGGAAAAATCACTTTCTGTAGTGGACAATGGGTTAATGACTCTGTCCTCCAGAATCTTTTCTTTGGACAGCATTGTGTCTTCAGCAATCGACATATTGTCGCAAGACTTACTGTTATTACAACACGGTCAGTCACAATTGCGCTCTATTGTACAGCTTGGCTGAACGTTACAAAATCTGCGTTCAGGCTATGTGCCTTGGCGTCTAATCAACACAACGTCATTATTCCAAATCTTTAACCTTACTGATAGACAAATCAGTATGGCACAAAAGGGTGCTGATTATACAATCTTGAGCATTGAAAAACTCGAAAGATTACCAGTGACAATGTCAGAACGACCTGTCAGTGAATGGATAATACATGGGATAATAAATATTCCAATCTCAACCTTCAGGTTTCAATACTGCCAAAAATATATACAGGCTGGCATGTACGGGAAATTGGGAAAGGGGTACCTTAAAACAACATGGAACCTGCCCTATTCACATGCATGTGTCAGTAATAAAGGACAGAAAGTGTTTCTTAGTGGCAACAATTGTGCGATGTCACTAAGTGGCACACTTCTGTGTAACGGAATTAGTTTGCATGGAGCCTGTGAAGGGAATTCATACAACCTTTCATGTCACCAGCAAGGCGCACCTGCAACAGAAATAGAACCATTCTTTCAAAGACTCTATAATGGGAGTTACATTCTAATTGTAGACCGCAGATGTTGTAGTCTTATGCCCGGGACTCCTTATCTAGTAACTACCACTGCGAAGGTCAAGTGCTGTGGACGCTCGTTGTTCCCCAGCTCCTTCCCAGACAGGGAGGCAAGGGCATGGCCCGATTTGAAAATTACTTCTATTCGAATAGATACTTTAAGCAGAATGAAAACAGTGCTTCTTCAGACGCCTACCAGGCTCTCGTCATCAAAAGAAACGTATGATCTACAAGTCGCAAGGACGACTGCAGAGATACATACATTATTATCAACTAATTCCCCCGTACATTTCGCGGAAATCCTGAATGAAATCTTAAATATTTCTGATACCAATGGGGTCTCAAAGGTATTTAAGACAGTATTTTCGATGGCATTAACACCATTCAAAGCCATACTGGGTATTTTTCCAGATTTCGTCCATTCGATTTTTGGCGGACTTCCCCTGATCTTGGGACTAATTGCAGGAATCCTATTCTTAGTCCTTATTTTTCGTTATGGCAACCCATGTCACAGACAAAACTCTGGCGACAAGAGAAGAAACAATCCTAGCCATTGGATACCGGGACCGGATATCAAAAATCCTGGGACTCTCCCGGCTTAGAGACCTGAACATGACTTGGTTTCTATCATTTCGACCAATGTGGCAAAGATGTGTTTTACCTGTATTGAGGTGTCTGCTATGCAGAGAAGAATGCGTGTTAGACACCTGTCTGACGCTACAATCGGATGCGCCGATGGATGCAGAAACATTGTTGAGCCCGATCAAGGTTCATGCTTTGTGCTGCCCTCAAAGGCTACCAATCCTGATGACGGCATTCGTGGAAGCTTCACCACTACGATTGATGGGTAGTGAAGTTCAAGATGAAAGCAGCATCGAACAGGTACGACCTTCTGTCAGCAATGCGAATCAGAATGTCAATGGAGACAATCATGCACAAGAATGCATGATTACACCTATTTCCGAGTTAGTGGAACTTTCACAGGAAGCTGTTGACAGTTTTTTCGAAAGCCTAAATGATATGATGTTCTCACCCGAACAGAAATAGAGACTTTTGAGCAAGCTCGCACACGGCGTTCCCTGAATTCGGCCTTCAACTTTAAATAATAAAGTCACATGAACTATTTTTCACTCCAGTTCACGGACAGCAACTCTTTCAGAAGCCCCAATTCATTTTTTCGGTTTTTCGGGACACTTATCTTCTGCTTAAAGTAAGAAACTATTCCTAAAGAACTAAGATTTCTATTTTTAGATACTTTATAGACTTTAGCTGCCCGCTGGTATGTTCACAAATATTTTATTCTGTGATGGAATGGTCTCGAAACTTTTTTCTGTATTTAAGAAACCATTTCATGTGTAATTCTCATATACCAAATAAGCAATAATGTATACAAATGCGTGATTACTTTAGCATTATTCCATAGCTTGATTGCATACAATATATATGTCTGCAAATTTTCCGTATATTTGAAGAATTTCAAAATGCATTTATGTATTTTGGGGTGGTAAGGTATACACACTACTCTATAGTATGTTGTACTATGTTATACTATGCCTAGATTAGTAAATATGTCCATAGTTAGCGTGGAGTGGGTGTCATGTATTCCTATAGGTTCTGAATCGATCCCCCTATTCCTGACCCTATTCTAGTTAAACAAACCAACAAGTTAACTAGCAGTCAGCCCATGAGGCAGAAAACCCCCATGATGCAGATACTGTTATCTGACGCAGTCACACTACGGCACAGGAACGTGTTATCTGATTAGGTCATAACGCTTGCGATCTAATTAGACAAGCGATATTCCTCCAGCCCCTGATAAGGCATACGGAGTTCTCATAACAAATCAAACCTATGACAACCTGGGCAAAACCCTGCGGCCATTGTTTTGATTTCACAGAGAACTTCAGTAAAAGAATGTGCTAACGAGCAAGTCGTATGACATCCTTATTGACGTATCTATGTCCATCCTTACGTCAATCTCGGCACCTTAAAGGTATAAATATTACCGATCTTGCCCTATGCAAACACACGCGTGGTGACGAGACGGAGCAGCCATACTTGCCGAAGCCAAGAGCAGAGCAGACCCCGCTGGCAGCAGCCCCGCCTTCCTGACGCGCTGAGAGACGCGCTGCTTTCTCCTGCCGAGAATCCAGCACCGGCGTTTCTGGGCAGCCCTCGCAGGCAGCCTGGAATATCGAGACCAGAGAGAGAGATACCATTCCTCATTCATCCTAACTTCCAGGTACAGAACTGAATAACCCCTCACAGAGAATTCTTTAGTTATTCACTTGGCAAAAACAAACTTAACTTAAACTGTAACTTTCTATTCCCGCCCACGTATTAGGCTTAGGTCAGGTACACGGGGTAGGCGTATCTAGAAACACCAGTTGAGTACGTTTAGTCAAATGTATATGTGTATGTAATATATTTTATTCATTTTAAAACATCTTATGGCTTAGAAACCATATCAATGTTTTTACAGTATTATTTTATACTATTGCTTTTAATGTATGCACTTTACTTAGCTATAAGTATTGCAATAATATCGATCCATTTCTCTTGTATGAGAAAAGAGACTGATCAATAAATAACACCTTTGTATTGAACACGCCCGTCTCTTCCTTTTCTCTACAATCTGATGAGACTAAGAATGCACGTACTGACTGAGTAAAATAATTTGCCTTTTGTTCACACGACTCTCGAGATTTACTCTTGATTAGGGGAGAGCAAAGTTGTCATGTTCTATGGTTGTCAGAAACTAAATCCCTTCTTGTCTAATCAGGGAAGTTAAGTCCTCCTTGAACATTCGAGAAAGTTTCTAGTGAACTCTGAGCTAAGCTGGCAAACCCAAAACTTTAAGTCTAGTATCGACAGTAGTAGACCTAGTTAACGTCTGGCCTAGGCCTTTACTGCTGTAGGTATTATTCCAATGCGCAGAGCCTATTGGGATGATAGGAACTACACTACAAGATTACATTCACATGGAGAGATGCAATAATCTGAAGTATGTCCTTGTGGTTGTTTGCGCCTTTTCCAGATGGATAGAGGCCTACCCCCTAAAGGATAATACTGCCTTGTCTACAGCCAAGGTTTTGCTCAAAGAGTATTTCCCCAGATTTGGTTTGCCGAGAATTGTATGGTCGGACAATGGGAGTGAATTTGTGGGCCGAGTCATGAAGAAAGTGTGTGCGGGATTGGGTATCAATCAGAAGTTCCACGCAGCGAATCACCCCCAGTCTGCTGGACTTGTTGAATGTTACAATGGTACCTTGAAGCTGAAATTAGCTAAGGTACAAGCGAGCACTGGTCTTACATGGCCGGATGCCTTGCCGTTGGCTCTTTTGTCAACAAGGACGACAGTGCATTCTCGTGTGGGACTTAGACCATACAAAATAGTTTTTGGTCGTCCAGCGAATGTTTGGGGTGTGCCTCGTCCTAAAAAATACAGTGACCTTGAGTACCCTATGTTGGTGGATTACTTACATGACTTGACTGCTAAATTACGTGTTCTCCACCAACAGGTCTATGACAGTTTACCGTCAGCATCTGCGGATCCAGGTCACAAGATCCAACCCGGTCACTATGTTCTGCTAAAGAATTTTCAGCGATCCAAGAACTTGGAATCGAGATGGACTGGACCTTTTCTGGTGTTGTTGGTAACCCGGACTGCTGTTAGAGTAGCTGGTAAAAAGAATTGGGTGCATGCCACCCATACTAAAAAAGTTCCTTTGCCCTTACCGTATGATCAGTGGGTGAGGGATGGAATAGCTGACACAGATTGTGAGACAATCCCTAGATTCGTGACTTTTAGTGATGCTCATTTGACATGGACTCAGTCAGAACGCGAGGATGATGATGTTCTGCAAGCTGCTGTGCCTCCGTCTCTGAGACTCGACACGACGAATCCGGAACTCCTCTTTAAGGATCAAACTGTGCCTGGCAAAGAGCGCTACAATCTGAGATCGAAAAATGACGTTTGAAATAGACAAATAAATCAAAAAAATTTTATGTAGTGAATTACACCTTGTCAGATCAAGAGACTTTTTTACTTTTTCTTTTTCGAGTCACCATCCGGACTCAGCTGCAGGGTCACGGTATAAGTTCTTAAGGGGTGAGCCGCGTATTGACACAAGGTCTGTGGTTTAGGGTCGTTAGTACGATCTTGACGCACACTTAAGTGAAGAAGGAAAATGGCCGTGAGCAGCACGTTAGAGGATGGAGTCTTTTGAGTCCGACAAGGATGTTAAAAGAGTTGATTTCAGAGTGCAAATGTGTATATTGGTTCGTAGCAAATGTTTTTTAATAATGTGTTTTCTTATGCTTTTGAACATTACGTTGGTTTGTGTGGGTTGGATTTTCTATGCATCACAACAGACACTTGCATCTACCTCCCAACCTACTCTTTCTTTT
The DNA here is from genome assembly GCF_964261635.1 of Lissotriton helveticus. Taxonomy (NCBI): domain Eukaryota; kingdom Metazoa; phylum Chordata; class Amphibia; order Caudata; family Salamandridae; genus Lissotriton; species Lissotriton helveticus. The sequence continues at coordinate 81,375,152 of NC_136058.1, forward strand.
CCTACTGTTTCCCCACATGAGTTTCATACGTTGCCTGAACATGAACAGACACGAAGATTAGAATTTGTGAACAATTCATTTATACAGATGTTACATCAGCATCAGCTAGTTGTAAATACCACAAATTGTTGGGTGTGTGGTCTTATGCCACATACGACCGATAAGGGAATGCCATATTTGGTTTTGCCTTTTTCGCCTAATGGGTCAGTATGGGCACTCCAGTCAATGTTTATTTATGCGAATGAAGCATCTCCTGTACGTTCCGTCAAAGATAATGCAAATAATAATGCCTTGATACAGGGAATAGTAGATATGGTCAGAGATATTGATGCATATAATGCTATCCCTAAAGATGAGGTACAAGCATATATTGGTTGGAACAAGACTGAATATAGCATTAGTTTGATTGAGAAGGAGAGACGAAAAAGGTCTCCCCCGATTTGGATTGTACCCCACCGAGGTCATTTTTGTCTGCCAGGTAATGGTCAGAATCCGAGAGCTCAGCTTGGTAAGAGTGCGTGTGCTCACACCTATGTCTATACGTCCCAGAAATCTCCACCGTTCGTGCCAGCCAAAGGCACGTATTTTGTTTGTCACGATAGAGCATATACATGGTTGCCTTCTGACTTTTCAGGCACGTGTTATGTGGCATTTTTGCTTCCCCCTACATACACAGCTGCTTTCAATAACCATAAGACAAGATATGGTAGAGGTGTTATCGATGCGAAAGACACTGCCGCACAAGAAGTTGGAGACTTCTTTAAGGGTTTCCTGCCCTTTTGGGGTCCTATGACTAATGGTAGGACTATTCGTCAGCTAACGAGAGTGGTTGAGGCCACTATAAATGAGACTGCAGGTGCCCTTAGCAATATTACAGCTGAGCTTCAAGCGGATCGCCTTATGACATTACAGAACCGCTTTGCTTTAGACATTATACTTGCAGATAGAGGTGGAGTATGTAAATTGATCGGGTCTAGTTGCTGCGTTTTCATACCAGATAACGCCCCGACAGTGTACCAAGCCATCTTGAGGTTATATAAGTCTGCTGAGTCTATACATGTAGACGAAGGGAACTGGTCGTTGATGGGATGGTTTTGGGAACGGCAGTCCAAATGGGGATGGAAGATTCTAATGTTCCTTGGTATGGCTCTAGCGATCCTTTTCTCGTGTTGCTTATGCATCCAGTGTGGTCCCGCCATTTGTGGCCTTTGTGCTACAATCTGTGTGAGAATACCAGTCCCGAGAGAAGTGAAGGATAATAAGATGATGTTACAGCAACACCTTGATGACCTGATGAGAATAGATATAGACCTGGATTCAGATTGACGTGAGTTTAGGTCATTGCCTACGTAATAGCAAAAGGAGGGTCTGAGGTTCTGTGGTTTTCGGGATCGGGCTCCATTTTGTTGGTGTTGCTCGAGACGCCATTTTATGTTGCCCTCACGTAGGCCTTGGAAGTAAACGAACGAACAAAGTTGCATGGGCTTCGTTGTCCATGTACATATTAACTTGCCCTTTCTGACTTGTGAGTGAACTGCAGGACGCTGACCTCTTCACCTGAAACTGACCCTTCGCGAAGCCAATTTCCCTTGGTTTGATTCTTGTCTGAGATTACCAATCAATGTTCAGGACCTCGTTAACTTTTAGTTTCCTTGCACATATCTTATCCTAATCAGCATCTGAATTGTTTCTTTCCTTACGGCTTTTCATTACATGGGTAGTGCTTTCAATTATGGGTTTGTCCGGCTTGTGGAAATTGAATTTGGGACATTCCTAATAATTAACTTTTGGGTTGGGTTACTGTAAATTGGGTTTTTGTTAATGTGATACTCAGTTAGAAAATGTGTCCTATTGGTCAGAATTTTACGCAGTAGGTGTACATTTATAATGATAATATTGTGTATAAATACTGATGTCTTGCTCTATGAAAATTGAACAGTTTCTTGAGTTGTACACCGTGTTGTATTGCTGGGATTACTGTTACTAGCTGCAGCTAATAAATTTGATCTCGGACACCACCTAGAAGTATTCCATGTCTCTGTTTGCCAAGACAGGAGAACCCGAAAACTTTGGGCATGTCCCTGGCGCCGCTGGGTTCTAAAACCCGGTTCTTTAGCCACTGGATTCAAGCAAACTTGGCTGAAGACAGCTGTAATGCCAGAAACCGGTCCTAGGAAGCTTGATTCCGGTCCAGGGAAGGCATGGCTTGGCAGTTCGGGCTGGGCTGTTCCCATGAGGCACAGGGTCAGACTGATTTGTATATGGCCATGTCTGAACTGGGGTGGCAGAGTGGGCTAAAGAACGGTGATAGATTAAACCCAGATCTGTTGACTGGGTGTGAGTGTTTGATTGGTTCAGATGCTCCGTCTGTCACCACCCCCTTTTGTACCATATTATACATAGTGACAGCGATTAACCTCTTATCCTTCTGTTCCCTGGGTATAGTTGTGAGAAAGTGCCATCTGTCTTGCATTGGTATGCCCCCACTTTTTTCTGAACAGCAGATGTGCTTTGACGGAGTGTGCCCTGGGTTCATGCCAACCAGGTACCCAGGGCCTGTGTTACTTCCCTAAAACTGTGGTGAAACTAAAATCCAATTGGCATCTCTGGCCACCTGTCAGCCCCTAGTAAATGGTACCCTAGGTACCCAGGGCATGGTGACCAGAGAAGACCCCTGACGACTGCAGCACTTATTGTGCCACCCTCAGGGGCCCTGTACCCTGACACCCACACACTGCCTTTGCAGGCTGAGTGTCTAAGTACAGAACTAAACAAAGAGTCGACATAGCACACATCCCTGTGTGCCATGCGCACAGAACCCACTGCCCTGCCATACTTCAGTCACCCCTCTAGCTGGGTGCCCTATGCCAGAGGTGTGGGCATAGGGGCATGAGCCATGTGCCCCTACAGCACCCAGGGCCATTCCTGGGCACTGTAAGTGCAGTGATGTCATTAAGAGTATATGGTGCTGGGAGGTTGTCATTACGAACTCCACAGCACCATAATGGCAACACTGAAGACTGACAAGTTTGGTATCAAACTTCTCAGCAGAATAAACCCGCACTGATGCCAGTGTGGGATTTAATGTAAAATGCACCAGAGGGCATCTTAGAGATGTCCCCTGAAAACCTAACCTACAATCAATCAATCAATCAATGCATTTCTAAAGCGCGCTACATACCCACCCATGAGGGTCTCAAGGCGCAAGGGGGGTAGGGGGGGCTGCTACTGATTGAAAAGCCAGGTCTTGAGAAGTCTTCTGAAGGCCAGCAGGTCCTGGGTCTGTCGTAGGTTGGTAGGGAAAGTGTTCCATGTCTTGGCGGCGAGGGAGGAGAAGGATCTGCCGCCGGTGGTGGTTTCTGGATACGAGGAACTGTGGCGAGGGCGAGGTTGGCAGAGCGGAGGCTGCGGGTGGGGGTGTAGAAGCTGAGTTGGTCATTGAGGTATGCTGGTCCGGTGTTGTGAAGGGCTTTGTGTGTGGATGAGGAGTTTGAAGGTGATCCTCTTGTTGACGGGGAGCCAGTGCAGGCCTCTCAGGTGGGGTGAGATGTGGCTGCGTCGGGGGACGTTGAGGATCAGTCGTGCCGAGGCGTTCTGGATTCGTTGTAGTCGTCTCAGGAGCTTGGTTGTTGTTCCTGAGTAGAGGGCGTTCCCGTAGTCGAGTCTGTTGGTGATGAGGGCCTGGGTTACGGTTTTTCTCGTGTCAGAGGGGATCCATTTGAAGATCCTGCGGAGCATTCAGAGGGTGTTGAAGCAGGACGCGGAGACGACGTGGACTTGCTTGGTCATGGAGAGGGCGGAGTCGAAGATGACCCCCAGGTTGCGTGCGTGGTCGGTGGGTTCCGGGGCTGTACCTAGTGATGTGGGCCACCAGGAGTCATCCCTGGCTGATGGGGTGGGTCCGAGGCTGAGGACCTCCGTCTTATCTGAATTCAGCTTCAGACTGCTGTCCTTCATCCAGTCAGCGATGGCCTTCATTCCTCTGTGGAGGTTGGCTTTGGCGGTGTGGGGGTCTTCGGTGAGGGATATGATCAGCTGGGTGTCGTCGGAGTAGGAGATGATGTTGAGGTTATGTTGTTGTGCGACGTGGGCGAGGGGTGCCATGTAGATATTGAACAGCGTCGGGCTGAGGGAGGATCCCTGGGGGATGCCGCAGATGATCTCGGTGGTTTTGGAGCGGAAGGGTGGGAAGCAGACGCTCTGGGTTCTGCCGGACAGGAAGGATGTGGTCAGGGCAGGGCCTTCTCTTGGATTCCGGCGTCATGGAGGCGTGCTGATAGGGTGCGGTGACAGACCGTATCGAAGGCTGCTGATAGGTCCAGGAGGAGGAGGGCGGCTGTTTCTCCTTTGTCCATCAGGATCCTGATGTCATCGATGGCGGCGATGAGGGTGGTCTCAGTGCTGTGGAAACCGGATTGGGAAGGGTCCAGGAAGTTGTCTTCGAGGTAGCGGGTTAGCTGTTTGTTGACAATCTTCTCCGTGACTTTCGCCGGGAACGGGAGCAGGGAGATGGGCCGCAAGTTCTTGAGGTCTTTGAGGTCCGCCTTGGGTTTCTTCAGTAGGGCGTTGATCTCGGCGTGCTTCCAGCTTTCCAGGAAGGTTGCTGTCTCGAAGGAGATATTGATTGTTTTCCGGAGTGGGGTGCCATGGCTGTGCTGACTTTGTTGAAAACGTGGTGAGTGCAAGGGTCAGATGGGGATCCGGAGTGGATGGAGTTCATGGTTTTGATGGTGTCTTCGTCGCTGACGTTGGACCAGGCGGTCAGGCAACTGGTGCGGGTAGAGGTTGTAGGGGTGGTGGTCTCGGCGGTGGGTGCGGGGGTGTCGGAGTTGAAGCTGTCGTGGATGTCGGTGATCTTGCGGTGAAAGAAGGTGGCCAGTGAGTTGCACAGGTCTTGTGATGGTGGAAGGTCGTTGGTGATGGAGCTGGATTTGGATAGTTCTTTCACGATTCTGAAGAGCTCTTTGGTGTTGTGTGCGTTGTTGTCTAGGCGGTCCTTGAAGGCGGTACTCTTGGCGGTCCTGATGAGTTGGTGGTGTCTGCGGGTGGCGTTCTTGTGGGCTGTGTGGCTGTCTGGTGTTCGGTCGCGGAGCCATTTCTTCTCCAGCTTCCGACAGATGTGCTTGGAGGTCCGGAGGTCTTCTGTGAACCAGGCGGCTTTCTTGTTGGTGTGGTAGGTTGTGGAGGTCTTGAGAGGGGCGAGGGTGTTGGCGCAGTCGTTAATCCACTGTTTGAGGTTGGTAGCGGTGGTGTCGGGGTCGATGGGGTCGGCGGGTGGTCTCAGGGCGAGGGTGGCGGTCAGTTGGTCCATGGTGACCTTGCCCCAGCAGCGGCGTGGCAACTGTTGGGTGCGGTGGTGAGTGGTGGGTTTCCTGAAGGTGAAGTGGACGCATCTGTGGTCGGTCCAGTGGGGTTCAGTGGTGTGGTTGAAGGAGATGTGGGGGCTTGCGGAGAAGATGGGGTCCAGTGTGTCCCCAGCGCCGTGGGTGGGTGTCGTCACGAGCTGTTTGAGTCCGAGGTTGGCGAGGTTGTCGATCAGGGTGGTGGAGTTGGCATCGTTGTTGTTCTTGAGGTGGAAGTTCAGGTCCCCAAGGAGGATGTAGTCCGTGGAGGCGAGGGCGTGGGTGCTGACTAGGTCGGCGATGGTGTCGCTGAATTGTGGTCGGGGTCCAGGTGGTCTGTAGACAAGTGTTCCTCTAAGGGTCGTGTTGGGGTCGGTGAGGATCTGGAAGTGCATGTGCTCGGCGGTGGTGAGGGTGTCGTCGGTGTTGGTCGAGACTCTGAGGGTGTCCTTGTGGATGATAGCGATTTCCCCTCCAACTCCGTTGGTGCGGTCTCTGCGGGAGATCTTGTAGCCCTGTGGGATGGCTATGGCGATGTCTGGTGCTGAGGTGGCGTTCAGCCATGTCTCCGTCAGGAAGGCGATGTCGGGGGTGGTAGAGTCTAGGAGGTCCCAGAGTTCGATGGGGTGCTTGCGAGCGGAGCGGGTGTTGAGGAGGATGCAACGGAGGTGGTTGGGTTCTCTGGTTGATGGTTTGGCGGGCTGGATGCTGGAGAAGCCTCAGTTCCGGCAGGTGAAGGGCCCTTGGGTGTACTTCGGGATGGGCTAGTAGCAGGGGTGGTCTCGTCCGGTGTTGAGTGCGTGGAGGGTGCTAGAGTTGTATTGCAATCTGGTGTAGTGGCGGCCTCGTGGTCCAGGGGTTCTGGCGCTGGGCGCGGTCCAGGTGCGGACCGGCACAGACGGGCTTGCCTTTGGCGCACCTTTGGCCATCGGCACATCCACTGCGCTTCCGAGCGGCGTCCTCCATAAGAGGCGAAGTCGGAGGGAGGAGCAGCTGGGAGCGGCGCGGCCAATGGGCGATGGGGACAGGACACAGAAGGCAAAGGGGCGCGGCCGCAGGGAGTGGGGGGGGGCACAGACGGCAAGGGGCGCTAAAGAGACCGACTAGAAAATGAAATAAGATACAGAATACAGATGCAAATACAAAATCAGAGCAGTACAGTACAGGAAAAAAGAAAAACAGTCACCAGACCGCAGGAGCACACCAGCGGCGAACTCCCGGCAGCAGCAGTAGTGGGGCAGAAGTCACGGGTGCACAGGAGGAGCCGTGCGGCGTGGGGAGCGACCTGACATGAGAGCAGGGTCAAGGGTCACACTCACTGCCGCGCGGCGTCCTCCATAAGAGGCCAAGTGGGAGGGAGGAGCAGCTGGGACGCGGGAGCGGGCGGCCAATGGGCGATGGGGACGGGACACAGAAGGCAAAGGGGCGGGGACGCAGGGGAGCAGCGGCGGGGGGGCACAGAGGGCAAGGGGCGCTAAAGAGACCAACTAGAAAATTAAATAAGATACAGAATACAGATGTAAATACAAAATCAGAGCAGTACAGTACAGGAAAAAAGAAAACCAGTCACCAGACCGCAGGAGCACACCAGCGGCGAACTCCCGGCAGCGGCAGCAGTGGGGCAGAAGTCACGGGCGCACAGGAGGAGCCGTGCGGCATAGGGAGCGACCTGACCTGAAAGCAGGGTCAAGGGTCAATCCACATCTGGGCTGAGTGGATGCAGGGGCTGCCACACAGCAGACATGTTGCTGGAACCCTGGGTGGAGAGCCCCCCGCTCTCCTGGGCCTGCAACAATGCACATCCTGGGCGAGGTGCTAGGTCTCCTCCCCCAGGATAGGCAGGGGGAAGCTTCAAAGGCATGCCGCCTCTGTGAGCTTCTCCAGACCATTTGCTGTACCCAGCAACTGGCACCCACCAGTCCTGACCCCCACTCTGGCGGGAAAAACTATGTCCGGAAGGGGGTTCTACCAGCCTGTGGCAAACCCACCCCTCCGGTGGGGGAGATGAGATGAAGCACGACCCCGGGCTCCAGCCATCTTGAAGATGGGGAGCCCTGCCCAATCCCAGCTAGGCTCCTGCCCCCCCCCCCACCGACAGGAGAGGAGCAGGCTAGGGTGTGTACCCACCCCAGGACAAGGACCTTTTGGTCCCTGCCCTTGCCCTACCTGTTATGCTCCTAAATTCAGTATTTAGGGGCTCCCAGAACCTTCCTTACTCAGATCCCGATAAGAAAAGAAGAAAGAAGATCAATAGGAAGAAGACCCGCAGGCGCAGCTGCTAACAGCAGGACGACAACAACTGACTTGGCCCCAGCCCTACCGTCCTGTCGATCCTGGAACCTGCTCCTCCCTAAATCCCAGCGACTCCCGCGGACAGCATCCTTGGGACACCCAGAGGACCTGCATGCCTTGACCCTCTTAAAGACTGGGACACCACCCATCAGCAGAGGCTCTGCTGCAACAACCCCCCCTGGTGCCAGCCAGGAAGCTCCGGACCAGCCCACTCTGCACCCGCCGAGCCCGGCCCATTCCCGAGTGATCCAAGACCACAAGGACATCCCCCCAGCGACTGGGACCCAAAGCCCAGTGCCCAAAGACCCTCCTCGACGAACCAGATGACGCCTGCAGACTCAGAACCAGGGGCCACCCCAACCGCGACCAGCTGAGGGAAAGCTTTTCCGACACCCAAAGACACCCCTGCACCCGGTGCCTTTGGGGTACCAGCCTGTGCTCCAAGATCCCAACTTACCTTTTGAAGTGCTGGTCGCCCCCGAGCCGGCAGCCTTTGTTCCCTTTTTACATTCCCCATTGGATAACATTGAGCACCCGACGGCTCAAAAGCACCCTGCACCCAGCCGCCCGTGTACCGCTGGTTGTGCCACCTTTGCCCTATCCTGCTCCCCCCTTTTCCCTGAGCAAGTGACCAGGAGCCCAGCTCCCACAGCCCCGTGGCCTGCTAGCCAGCAGCCACCAACCGGAGGCCTCCTGTCCCTCATTGGATAATATTGGGCCTAACTACCTCTGTACCCGGCCGCCACTGCGCCGCTGAGGGTGAACCAACTGTACCTACCTGACCCTGGGGGACCCCTGAGTCTATGCCCAGAACCACCACTTCACCAGTCGAATACTCACCTGGAAACCGGTAACTTACTTACCTGCCATTGGATAACATTGATTGGTTTTGAGTCGAAAAATCTGTGTGAAGTTTTGGAAACTTAAAATATTCATATAAAATCAACCAAATTCCGAAGTACTCACCTGTAATCAAGAGAGAAGCTAGTACTGTACCTTGTAGCCCAGTACTGAACCACAAAAGTAATCCTTACGGGGTTTACTAGTAACCTGAATTTTCTCCATAGGAATCCATGGTCTGCTTTTCTATGAAATTTCTTCTAAGTGTCTACTTTTGAAAACTTGAAATATTCTGTAAAAATCATACGAAATACTGAAACAAAATTACTTACCTGTTTTAAGTTGAGACCCCAGTGCTGGACCCTAGTACTGGATTACCAAAGTAACAAGATCGTACTTTACCTGCAACCTGAATTTTCTCCCGTTGGATAACATTGCCAGATTTCTGTTGAAAAGTTTCTAAGTGTGAACTTTTAAAATAGCTTTATATTCCTGAAAAATCACTGCAATACCTAAAACGTTTTTACTAAACTGTTTTCAGCTTAGACCCCAGGACTGAATCCAGGAGCCAGTCCTGGAACTACCAAAGTAATCTGCAAAGTAATCATCTGTGTTTATATAAGATAATCCATTGAGCTCAATGCTAAATTGTGTGTAGAATTGTGTTGCCTACTGCAACCCCTGTACCTATGGTGTTACAAAGTTTATTGCCTTTCTGCAAAGTACTCATCTGAGACCACTCATATTGAGAACAGTATATTTTGATACCTGTTGGTTCTAGAAATAAAATAACTATATCTTTGATATAAAAACAATTGGCCTGGAGTTCAGTCTTTGAGTGTGTGAAACCTTTTGCTGACTGAGCGTGTACAACAAATGCTTTACACTGTCCTCTGGTACTGCCTTAATGCTTGACCAAGCTACCACTTTAGAGAGTAAGGTCACACCTGGCTTTAACCTCCCTTATACCTCTGGGGTTTGTGGACTCTATACACACTGTACCTTATTCTGGTCCAGTATATATAGAGCCACTTTCTTACAATAGTTTCTATGAGGACTACCCTATTTTGCTTTCTTTCTCTTTTCGCTGTTCATTGTATAGTTTTCTCTGTGTAATCTTGTTCCTTGAATTTTGCAGAGAGTACAGAGAGTAACTCTACCTGTCTATTAAACTCCTCAATCTTGTTACAATTTCTTCTCAGCTGCAAGTCAATAAGGAGATTTTTCTTCAATGGTCTGAAGTGGAAAATCGCAAACTTTATTACGTTATTCTTATCAGTTGGCTTATGATTCATATCTGGACTCAAACCCCCTTGTTGCTAGAAAATGCGCACATCAAAGGAGGGGATTTCTTTGTTAACTAAGAGTGTGTGTGAACTTTAGATGTGAGTCACAGTTATTCAGCAATGAAAAGAATTCCCAGTCACCTTACCATAAAACGAGCACATCATTTATTTAACTGGGGGGCTCTAAACGAGTTGGTGTTGCACATAATGAAGTTTCTCTCAAAATTATGTATAAATAGGCCCACTATACTGGGGGCAAAGGCACTCCCCCATGGAAGTACCAGGAGTTTGGAGGTACAGGGAGCCTTCAGATTCTAAAATGTTCTTTGGTAATGCTAACCTAGCACATTCTAAGATAAAGTGTTTGTAGATTACATATTCCCAGTTTTCAAAATATAAAAAACAAAATATCTAGGATTTCATTAACCAGACTGAGAATTATAGGAGTAATGGGCGCGGGGCAGCTTTCCATATTTTTATACAGATAATTTAGCTTTTTGTTTAAAGCAAACATGGGTTGTGGGTTGCTTATGAGGACATGGATATTAACCCTATTTTCACTCATATATAAAAGGAGATTTCCCTAATCTTTTATTTTATATATGGCACAGAGCAAACACAAACAGATAATGGACGGAGTGCTGAAGATTTTCAGACACTCACCCCCAGTCACAGATCTGGGTTGAATCCATTATCGTTCTTTAGCTCAATTCGCCACCCCAGTTCAGACCCAGCCATACGCAAATCAGTCTTGACCCTGTCCCTCATGGGAACAGTCCTGCCAAAAATGCCATGCCAGTTCTTTCCTCGACTGGAAACAAGTCAGGAAAGAACCCCTAGGGACTAGTTGTTCTTTGTAAAGTAACTGAGTTCTTGGACAAATCAATATTCAAGCAAGGGGAAGTCCCTGACTGCTTAAGCTGGTTTTCCAAGAAGTCGTTATGACTTATGGTACGGATGGAAGTAGCCATGCCTGTATTTGGGTAGCATGGGCTATGCCTAAATAAGGGATTGATTTCTATCCCTTTATAAGGGCAATATAAATTGTACCTATATAAGGGCATGAATCAGAAAAATTCACTCGGAACTTAAAATGCCACACAACAAGACCTTTCAGACACTCACCCCCAGTCACAGATCTGGTTTGAATCCATCATCATTCTTTAGCTCACTTCGCCACCCCAGGTTCAAACTCAGCCATATGCAAGTCAGTCTTGCCCCTGTTCCTCATGGAAACAGTCCAGCCTGAACTGCTAGTGCTCCATCCCATCCCCAGGCCATGCAAGCCTTTCTAAGCCTTCTGTACCTCCAATCGGTTGACCAGTGCAAAAGCCAATTGGATGCTAGTGAAGACTTCTTTTTTATAATGAGTGGGGTGGCCCACCCAGATATCGGGCCATGCCCCGACCCACAAAATGGTGGTAAACAGTCTTCCTGCACCCCTCAAACCCAACCTGGGGCAGAAAGGAGAACGTTACCTCTCATCTGCTGCCCTGGGGGCAGAAAGCCCACTAGACACCAGGGAGTTATAATTTGTATTACAACAAAGTTCAAGCCAAGCCCCCATCTCAAAAGGGGCAAACAAATATTTCTGCCCAACCCAGGGACACATTTTGGAACTCTACTCCTACTCTGCCACCTGGGTGGGGCAGTAGAAAACAAACTAAACACCAGGGAATGTATGTGCCATATTAAAAAAGGGAAAGAAAGGGGGGATGGACTGGATAAGGTTTGCCCACAATCTTCCCCAGGTGTTAGAAAAAATGTTGTGCCCATTCTGGATTAGCAGCAAGGCATGTTGTGTGGGTGTGTCGTACGACTTGTACCTCTCTGGTAAAACTGTGCATTTGTTGGGCAACATAAACATCAGGATTGTGCCAGACTGATTCCGTGCACACCCTCAGGATATGTTGGCCTATATTCCGCTAACTTAGAGTGTACCATCTGCACCCCTGACCTTACAGGGTAACAAATGTGTTTGCAACCTCAGAACATGACAACCCTTTTTCGCCAAGGAAATCATAGTAACAGATCTAGAACCCTTTTGTTTGGTTACTCATGCATACCCAAAGAAATACACAAGAAAAAACTCAGCAAGGCATTTCAATATTTATTGAAGCATTGTGATTCTTGTATAAAATATGTGCATTGCAATAATCAATAAAATGAAACAGATTTGTGTGATCAGCATTACGCGAATGGTGAAAAAGATGAACCATTACACCCTTGTGCTATAACAGTGAATATATGCAGTCATATAAGTACTGTTATAGTGTACTCCTGTCCAGTACTGCCTAATCTAGTGGGTGGGTGATCTGTCTGGTGGTCTGACTCTCCATTACCTGGGGCTAGGGTCAACGGGCTGTCCGTCTTGCTCGCAAGCTGGACATCCCTCTTCACAGGAGTAAACGAGAATCAGCTGAGCTGGAATTTTACCCCCCATGCTGCCATGACAAACCCCCAGTTCTGGCCACTATTGTTTATTCTATTATGATAGCTCTGTTGCCTCATGAACAACAATAAGACAACAGTATCTGTGCAGTGAACTTTATCCCTTGTAAGAAATGTTCAAGGTGCTCTGATAATGTTTCTACGAAGTGGAAATGCAAGCAATACAGTTTCAGAGAATGTTCTCCTACACAGACACACAAGCAAATGTATGTCAAATGTCACTGTATAAGAAGGAAGGCAACTTAAGAAACCTTAGTATGTGAAATGGTGGTGTTTCTAACTGTCCTATCCTGATCACGTGACAGGTGAGCAGCCCTCACTCCATTTTGTATTACTGTTTTAGCCTATTCTCCCAATGGCGTTTAGTGGTCTTTCTGTCCCCTAGGGGCAGATTTTGGGTAAACAGCCTTAATCCACCCCCAGGCAGGCAGAAAGACTGACACACCTGTTCTGGTGTGGGGCACAGCACAGTGCTGGGGCAAGCCACCCCCATTTTTTGGGGTCTATTCTTCCTATGGAAAAAAGTGGCCTTTCTGTTGTCCTGGGGCAGAGTTTGAGTAAACACCTGGGGGTGGGGGAGGCAGAAAGACTAATGCACCCACAAGCTCACTAACAGACAATATTTCAGCTATCACCAAAAACACAAATCTCCGACTTGTGATGCTTGGGAGGAGACTTTTGCTCTTCAAGATAAATCACCCGATTCAGTTGACTAGGTAAATTGTTCTGTCCTAAATTGTAGCAGGTTTAAGACTGATTTGCATATGGCTGGATCTAAACTGGGAAGCAAGAAAACAATGGATTTAGGCCAAGATCTCAGAACTGGGGTGAATGTATGACATTGTTCAGCATTCTGTCCATCAATTATTCTTTTTGCATTTGTCACCCGAGTGGACAGGTATGCCCAGACGTGTTTCCCATGCACTCCATGCCACTGGAGTCAAACTAGCCTGGCTAATGAGGGGTGACACCCAAAACCGATCCTAGGATGCTTGTTTCCAGTCCAGGGAGGACCTGGCCTCGCAGTTCGGGCTGGACTGTTACCATGGGGAACAGGATCAGGACTGATTTGCATATGGCTGGGTGTAAACTGGAATTACATGGGGAGCAAAAAACGATGGATTAAAGCCCAGATCTATGTACTGGGGTGAATGTTTGACATTGTTCAGCATTCAGTCCATCAACTGTTCTTTTTATATATGGCACAGAGACCACATTATCTTTTGTCTCTAATAAGTAGGAACATACTTTGTAATTTTCATTTTCAAGGATGTGTCAGAATACCATAATGTTTTTGAATGACTTATTTGGCATATTAATTTAAATTGATTACAATTGGCATAATAAATTAAATGTAAAAATTAAGTATTAAATTGGTTCAGGTGGAGAAGAAAGTGGGTTATGTGGGTCAATCAAATTATCAAAAATAGTACTTTATTGTCTTTTCATTTTTGTGCAATTAATCTACCTATTTCTTTTTTGGGCAATATGCTGTATTGATCTCCACCATTGAGGTCGCTCTTGATCACACTGAAGAAGTGAAGAGATCTGGGCATTGCATAATTATTGCTTTTGTTCAAAGTGGTGGTGTCCCGAGAACATCTTTTATTAATAAAATTCTAAGGTTTACAGACGTTCGTGAGGACAAATCTAAATGAGGGCTTATGTGGGAAAATGTATTGAATATAAATTGGGCCATACAACTTTGGAATCCGATTTGGTCTAGAATTCGTTGTACATCAAGATCAGCCAGTTCTCTTCAAACAATGTTGTCTATATTTTTATATAGACTAGATTGTGTTTACCTTCAGATGCTGTTCTTCATGAAATGAGCAAATCTCGAATTCTTCATGCGATGCTTCTTTGTCATATACGTTTTTTTACACAAACAGGGCCAAAGTGCAAACTATGAATTGCAATGTCAATGGAAAATTTCAGAAAATCTGCAATGCATCCTCTTGTTCAACGTTTGATAATCATCAATACAAGGAAAACATTGCAGATCATGTAAACCTCAGGCATCAGAAAATACAAGGATATGTTGCCTTTCCTTTTCAACCAAATCAGCACCCAAGGCAGCAGTGTTTTTCACTGAAAAGGCTCTGTAGACATAAACATGAAAGATGGAGCTATTCATAAAGGTATGCAGACAATGCACTGCACATAAATAAGAAAAGCAGCTGGTCAATAGCTACAGACAAGAAGTGGCTGTCCCATCCCTGACTATAAGGAAGTAAAGGAAGTATAGCCGTGGTAGAAAACCATTCTAATTTAGAAAACCTCTCAAAGTCTAAACCTTTCTTGAGTGTACTGTGTATTATTCTATTAAGACTGTCGTCTTTTCTGCGCTGCTCCGCCATTCAGCTGTGTGGCTAAATGCGTCCAAATCCAGTTTAGATAAACAGCAGTCATTTTGAAACTGAGCTCTACTTATTTTGTTGGAACTAAAGAAATCAGAATGTCTGTCAAAACACAGTAGGGTCGTAGGTGGCCTCCTAGTCAATAACCTCATCAAATTGGGGATCTTGTGCATAATCTGGAAAATCCAAACTAGGTTCTGAGCCAGAGAACTTGAAGGATTGTTCTGATATTTTAAGCATACCAGAACTTCATGACCCGCCAAAGCTCTTAAGTTGCATGGTTCCAGTACAGCGGCAGGATGCCCACACTGACTTGAAGCGAAGATCTTGAAAACATCACCTATTCATCTTTGCCATATAACAGCTTTTAATTGCTTTGAGCAGTAGTTGAAACCATCAACATTTTGCTCTGTTATTTAACCAGTTATATGTATTCAGTTTGCTTAATTGTACTTCAGAAATGTTTACTGTAATGTAATTTTTCTCTTTTGTATATGAGTTGACGTATGAGATATATCGTATTTTGTTAATATGTGCCTTGCAAGTAATCACATTTTTGGCATTGTTGTAATAATAAAAAAAATAAGCTATGAAAAAGCCTATCTAATCGAACTTGTGATGGCTTGAATAGTTAAGGGCATATTTGAGTTCCAAAGCTTGATGAAGTATGGTTTATTTTTTGCCTCTTGATTTTCCCCACAAATACCGATCATATTCAACACTAAAATACTTCTTTTAAAACCAATTTGTGTTTTCCTCCTTCTTTACCTTCGCAAAGACCCGGGGGTCAATTGGCTAATAAAAACTTGGAAACTGATCAAAAAAAGTCACCAGGAACCTTAGTGGGAAATGAGTCCCAAGTTGTTAGAGTGTCTGGACCACAAATATACAAATAACTTGAAATTCTAACAAGACCAGAGCTTAAAGAAGAATAGTGTCAGATAAATGTGAAATGCTCCCTCTATCACGTAATGTAACTGAAGACAGCCATTAATGTCTTCTTAAGAATACTAAAATCCGTTAACGCAAAGTTCCACTATCGAAGCCGAAGTCAAGAGCACTTAAAGTGTGATATGACTTATAGAAACGACGTGCATATTTTAATACTTCTGCTCCCCTGATCTCATCCTTGCACCAGCTCGTTAGAATTACGAGCCCGTGACGGATTCTAGAAACTTCTTAAATTGGATATATATACATGTGTGTGAGCTCGACCCTTAGGCTCATGCTGGGGAATCTCGTGCTCAATGTTTCGGTGATTGTAAGCTTATAATAAATGCATGTACAGGCTCAAGCGAATGCTCAACAGTGACGTTTTCTCCAACAATCTTGGTATTTTGGCTGAGACTTGCATGGAAGGGACAGCTGGGCTTGGACTGCAGCTGCAATCTATGAACCAAGGTGGACCAAAGAAAAGACAGGGTTTGTTTTGTAACTAATGGTATACATTAGGATCTTTTCATTACTATTGTTGTTAGAGAATAAAGGAATGGGAAAGGCTGGGTAGGAACAAGTGGGGTCTGGGGTAGTAGAACATATACTGTGACACAACCCAAAGGAAGAGCACAGAGGGTCTAGAAGAAGGGCAGCCTCCTGGAGTGATGTGAACAATGATGGCACCTTAAACGATCGCCCAAATGCACGACTACACTAACCAGGCCTAAGAGATGAGGGGGAAGGTTAGAGTACATGTATCAAGGTGCCCATTTGATCTTTCCAACATATTGAGACAGCTCCCTAAGATCTGAGAAAAACCCCAACAGTTTACAGAGCAAATACAAACAATCTTTGAGCACTATGCTCTCAGTTGGACTGATAGCAACCAGTTATTGAAAGTTATACTGTCTGGTGAGGTTTTAGACGACTCCTATCCAAAGCTAAGCCACAGAATCCATCCTAGAGGTGATGTATGAAATGCATCATGTAACAACCAAGGATGAGTGTCTCATTAACATATATTTACCCCAATAAAATATATTAGATGAAAATGAACAAACATAAATAAAATATAGGAGAATCCCTAGCAGATTATTTAGACCAATTAAGAGCTCTTTGACTGTTCTGGTATAATAAATGCTACTGATATTGCCCCAGAGGATATAAGGGCTGCTTTTGACAGAGATTATTGCCAAGTAGAAGAAAAATTGCAAAGCATTTAATGTGGTTGAGAAAATAAAACCCTGTCAGAATTGGTCTCAGGGGCTAATCATTGTATAGTAGCCTAGAGAAAGAAAGAATCACCAAAAACAAAATTAATGCCTATAATGATGAAATCATCTTAGCAGGCAGCAAGAGGGAGGGGCAGAGTGTAGGGAACAGGGCTTTTGTTGCAGTTACCCCCTCACCTTTTGCTCCCTTTTTAGCTACTAGATGATGATTTTCGACTGACAGTGCACCGAAGCCTGCTAACCAGACCTCAATGCAAGTGCTTTTTCCCTAAAACAAGGTGTTGTCTAATTGTGCTAGAATTCCCAAAGGACTTTGGCACCCCTGTAAGTCCCTAGCAAATGGTACCTCAGGTACCTAGGGAAGGGGCACTAAAGAGGGTCCCTAAGGGCTGCATAATATCTTATGCCACCCTAAGGGACCCATACAAATTTCACACTGACTGACCCGCAGTGTGACATGGTGCAAACCTTGAGTGAAAACACTCCTGTGTATCATGCCAACGTCACTGAAACTAATATATGTAAGTCACCCCTACAGCAGGCTTTTGAGCCCTAAGACAGGGTGTATTATAGCAGATATGCCCCTATGATGTCTAGTTCCATTACTAGTTATTGCAAGTATGCAGGCAAGCCATGATTATCACAGTGCATGATGTCTTGGTCACACACCTATTCATCTTCAATACCTTCAAAATGGCACAACAATGCCAACTTTCTAAGAGCGTCTACATAGTCCTCTATTTTCTCATTGGTACCCTGTTTGCGATGGTAGAAATTATACCTACCAATAGCCTTACAACCTGTCCGTGCAAAATAAGCGTCTAAATCTGCCAGGGCCTGTGCGAACATGTCTACCTCATCCCCGGAGCTAGTCTTAATTTCCATGCTATTATACACTCTTAAACCCCCTGGTCCAAGACAATGTAGAAGAATTTGTTTCTTTCTTTCAGGAGACATATCCTCACTTCCAAATGTATCAATGTAGTCAATAAAGTAATCTTTCCATTCCTCCCACTTTAAATTGTTCACTTCATCTTCCTTTACCATAAAAGGCTGAGGTGCAGAAAAATTCATAGTGCCATAGTTGAATAATACACTGCAATAAATTCCTTCACAATATGTACATTTTGTACCCAGTTTGAGATGTAACAGATAAATAAAAATGTACTTGCAATTGATGTGCGAGTGGCTGTGTTAAAATACCTTCCATCTACTTGCAAGCACTTTACAGTAGGCGTGTGTACCACCCAAATTCAGTGCTTAATTTGTAAAATATTAAGTGCAGATGCTCAATGTTTGTTTAGGAGGCCACATCTACCCCCCGGCTCCTTCCACTTCCTCCAGTGGCTCCACCAACTTCATTTATTGGCTCCATACATACCTATAAGCCTCAACACTTCTTAAGTTCCGCAAGAGGCTGAAGCCCTGGCTCTTAACATAAGCACCTCGGGTCCTCACACCACCAAACCTGCCCAAGCGCCTGGATACCCTCTTGAGTGATTAGTTCACTATACAAATCAATATTACAAAAAATTATTTAACATATAGGAAGATTATGACAACTCAAAAATGAACTCAAATTATAGAATGTGTGTAAATCTCAAAATACAGCTTTAGAAAGGGTCATTTAAGGACTTGAAGCAGTTTTGCAAACTAAAGAGAATGTGTTTGCACTGCGCTGTTCAAAAGAAAGGAAGGGGTGAAGGAGGGAATACATTAAAGAAGGCAGCAACAAATGCAGGTGTGAAGGGGAGTACTGGAGTGAGGAAACAAATAAGTAATGGATAAAAGAAGGAGTAAATAAGAAAAGTAAGTGAAAGGAAGTATTTAAGGAATAGTGCGGGAAAAGAAGTCAACGATATGTAATGGATGAATAGAAATAAGAAAGGAAAGGAGGATGAACAACAGAAGGAAGGTTTGAAGATAAGAAAATAAGAGATTAAAGAAGGGGTGAAGGAAGGGAAAAAAGAAAGTAAGGAATAAATGGAGGAAAAATGCACCAAGGGAGGAAGGATGGGGAATGAATGAGTATGTATGGAAGCAAGAATGAAAAGAAGAAAGGAGGTATGGCTAGAGGTGTGGAGGAAGAGAAAAATAAAAAGATGGGATGAAGGAAAGAAAGGAGGTCAAGGGAATGGATGCCAGTTTGAAAAGTACTGGATGAAGCAGGTACAGAGAGAATAATGACAGTGTAATAGTATAAAGAAATCGAAAAACAAAAGATTATAATACATTTCTGTGTCCTTAACACACCATGTATGTTTGTAAAGCACATATTCACCAGAGGGGGCCTTGACACCAAATTAAAAATGTTGCTATCCAGCTCAGTGGCACTCATTTTATCGACCCCAGAAAGATGAAAGACTGAGCGTGACACCAAGATTTAAATGTACGACCCTGAGATCAAACACAGATTCCTGAAGTGGATATAAAGATATGAACAAGGATAAATACATAGATACAAAGGTAGACAAATAATGTGGAAAGAAGTGGGGAAAGCAGAGATTAAGAGTGCAAGAATGGAGTGAAACATGTTGAGAATGAAAATGTGGTGTCCTCCATTCTTTCTTGGAACCTGGAACACTCGGAGTGAAGAGTGGTTCCAGGGGAGATCGGTTGGCTCAGGCTTGTGACGACGTATCCTGTGCTCCTCTCTACAAAGAATAAATTTACGCACTAAGAGGGTTTGTTTTATCCTCATTGCCTGGCAGCAGCCAAACGTTTTAGACGCACGGCAAATTCGGGACTTAATTTACATGTTGCCTAGCAGTGAGCTCATAATCGGCATTGCCCTGCACAATGAGTAGAAATGTACTGAGTGAATAGTGCATTTTAAAAGCAGTTTCCTCATTTTATTACATCGTTTTGGTCAATTCCTTCTCTACGATTTCAACCTGCAGACTGCCAAGTTCTCAGAGACTTTCTGAAGGTGGATTCTAGGTTATTTTATGCAGCCTATTGTGCACGGAATTTCACAACTTTGTGACCATTTCTTTGGGAAATTGTGTGTCAAATATCAATCTACGCTGACACACACAGCAATTTAATATTTCTGAAAGATTGTGTCAAATTTCATTGCATCACAAATGGAAAGTTTCAATGCTCCTCCTCCATTTTTAGCTTCCCCAGGTGAAACACCATTAGAATGGAAACAATGGAGGAAGGGTTTCGAGGCGTACTTGGAAGCGATTGGATGTGATGACTATACCGATAAGTGCAAATTGGCAATTTTAAAACATTCTCTTGGAGCAGAGGGCAGACAAGTTCTAAGTCACTTACCTCCCATTATTACGGATAATTCCAGCGATGAGGAAGGTGAAGTTTATGAGAATGCCATAATGCAACTTGACAAACAATATATAAACAAGCATTTGCAATGCAATAGGTCTCGCAGTTAGAGTTTGAGCTATTGGCATTGTAAATGGCAATGCCTTTTATTTACATGTTAGTTTTTAAGACATAAATAAAAGGCATTTTTATTTACAATGCCAATAGCTTAAACTCTCGCAAATGCGAGACGTATTGTATTGCAAATGCTTGTTTCTGCGGCACACGGACCAAGTGCACATTCATCAGATTTGATAAGTGTCCCTCCACTGGCCATCTGCTGCTCACACTATGATTCAGTTATTATTTCTGTTTTTATGTAGTGCAAATTCTGCTAAGGTCATTGGAACACTTTACATGATCATTGTATTACGTTACAGAAGAGCAGATTTTTTTTTGTGTTATTGCCTTGAAACCTTCCCACTTTTACATCGTTGTTTTCAATCCCCCCTACTCTCCTGTTGCTGCGTTCAATTATGCTGCTTTCATCCTTTTGTAGCTGCTTTAAATTCTTCTCCGCCCTCCTGTCACTGCTTTCAATTCCCTTCATTCTCCCATCGTTGTTTTCAATTCACCCCCACCTTGAGGATCACCGTGATGCGCCCCGCCCAAAGAAGCTTGTCTCGTGCAGCCAAGGCTAGCAGAATGGTACATTGAAGTGACCCTGCACCGACAGGCCTTCTGAACACCGCATACCACGTGACTCGTATGTTAAATTGGTTGCTATTAGTTCGCAACAGAGATGCATTCTCTGAGTCGTAGTTAAAACTTCCGATGGACCATAGTTTGTAATGGAAAACTAAACCACTGGTTGGAAACGTGCAAAAGCCTGCCGCGTGTGATCTGTCAGACTGTGGTTGCAGCACTGGCCAGTGAAAGCTGCTCGAGAGCAGACCATGGCTGGGAAGGAACACAACATTTGCAGGTACATGGAGCGTCTTAGTCTGTTTTTTCCGGAAAGTTCAAAGGAATTCTTCCCTTTTTACTTTAAAAACAAACATCTGGTCTGCAGCCTCGATTTGATTAGCTGCGTTATGCTTGTTTTGGTTGAAAGTGGAGTGTTGCTCAGCAGGTGTGGTAGCACCAGAGGCGCCTCAGCTAAATGTTACAAGTTCTAATACGGGGACACTCAGTAATTGAAGTAGAAGAGCTCCAACTACAGTGTCTGCCACGATTACACGCCCTGTCAAAAGGTGGTGCTTGTTAATGGTACCAATTACTGTAAGCCATCAGAGTGCAGTAATTGGTAAAGTAAAGGTTACAACTTGACAGTGTGCCCTTGGTGTCACATGTGTACTTTATTACGTAATCCAGCAGGCTCGTTTTCTGTTTGTCAACAGTTATGACCCCAGGTACCCGAGGACACGCCTGCCTTCCCTGTATCCTATCAGCCTTTTCTGTTTCCTATCAGCCTTTTCTGTTTCCTATCAGCCTTTTCTGTTTCCTATCAGCCTTTGGAGTCCGTTAAAGTGTATGTTCACCTGATTGTCATTGTCCCGTCCGACCGGATTAGCGCTGTCTCGTCCCCCCGCCCCCACGATTAGCGCCATCTCGTCCCTCTCAGTTAGCACCGCACCCTCTCCATTATCGCAGCGCGTGTTTACAGTACATTTTCATGCAATTGTGTTGAAAGTTTCTACCCCTATTGATGAGAATGCTCTTATTATATTCGTACTGGAAGTTGCCTGCCCTTACAAACCCCACAAACCAGACCATTTGCTTACATAGCACATTTACCTCTCTAAGCCAGACTCAAACAAGCCTATGTGGAGCTGGCGCTGGGGTGCCTCGAGCAGCTGCAGCGGACCCAGACTTCCTTAATCCACCTCGTGTCCCAGCGAGGGCGCAGCACTCGTCACAAAAAGCTAACGCTGCTTTATCATGTGGGGCTTCCGTAGCAGCTTGATGGAATCTATTCTTAAAAGACTAGAATACAGACTCTGCTCAAAAAGCTCCGGCTTTAAGAATGCAATTCAAGGGTTTTAAAACTTTTTTTCAGCAGAATTGGTAGAGAAATTGCACAAAATATTTAAGGAGCATAGCTGATTAGATTACTGTTTCGTATCAGCTGGTCTGGCGCGGGGGATAAGGGAGGTTACATATTTGGCGCATGCGCAGAAGTGCAGAAAGTATTAGCAGGGAGTAAAGAAAGTGAAAGAACGCAATGCGCATGTTCTGCAGAAACGCCGTCAGGAGCCATAAACGTGCACATCGGCTGTCCGGGCGAGGACGCCGGAACTCTCCAGGCGCTATGCTGAAGTCCCGGCCCCATCAGAGGGACCGGGTTAACAGCGAGGCAGACTGTATGGCGCCAGAGGCAAGACGGGGCTCCCGAGTGGTGAGGAGAGCCCCGTGGCGTGAGCCGGTTAGATGCCATGCGAGGCAGACTGCAGGGGCTCCCGAGTAGTGAGGAGAGCCCCGAGTAGTGAGGAGAGCCCCGTGGCGTGAGCCGGTTAGACGCCATGCGAGGCAGACTGCAGGTGCTCCCGAGTGGTGAGGAGAGCCCCGCGGTGTGAATCGGTGAGTGAGAGCTTGGATGGGTGCATTGCCGGCACCCATTGTGTTAGCGGACCCATGTCTGTAAGGCGCACACTGAAGGACACGCCATGAGCGTGCACATCGGTTGTCTGAAAGACGCCGTGAGCGTGCACATGGCATGTCCGGGCGCCGTGAGATGTGCACGCATATGGTACGAGCAGGCGTTGTGATAGCGCGCGAGCCGAGCCGTATGCGTGCACAGCTCACGTCTACATAAGCGCGTGCACCTATCCTGTCCCGCATGCTAAGCAAGTCGGCAACAATAGGTCTCGCTTAGGCAAGCAGCACATGGCGCTGCATCGCTAGTCAAAACCTAAAAAAAGGCTTAGGAGAGAGCTTGTCTCAGAGGCTGTAATTAAAGCCTACCGAGCAACAAAACACATAAGAGGGTTTAACCCATGAAGCACTGCTGTCAAGTGTGTTAGTCCAGCTTGTTCAGTAGAAGCAAACAAGACTACAAGTCACAGAATGCTTTAGGGTGTGCCGGAAAGCCCAGGACTAGACTACTGTCCATGATTCTAACACGGAGGTGAGGTGGGACCAGCCTGTTTCAAATCTCCTCCTTCCGTGTCTTTTTTGCATGATCACCAGTGTCACCCCTTTTCGTGCAGCTCACTGCTACTGTCTACACCTTTTGCCTTGTAGCTCAAATGTATATTTAATTTATTTTTACGTTTAATAAAAACCATTACAAAACTTATAAAAATTACATGGACTATCGAGAGAGCTGATTGCATGGCCCTTACAGACTGCACAAGAAAGCTGTCAATGACAGTCAAGATAAAGCCTTCTATGGCCACCTTGAAATTCTTTACGTCCATGTTATGCAAAGGTCTAGGAATAAAAGCTGCACATAATCCAATTAAGACATGGATGCTGGCACACACATGAATTCATGAGCATCAAGACATACATATCAGTGCATACTGGTCTGGAGCTATGCCTCGCTAAGTGGGAGAATGCCCCCCCACCCTCCCCAAAGTGCATGAAATGAATATAATTCCTTCTAGCTCTTTATTGCCAGCTCTCCATTCCTGACCGTCCTGGTCTCTTTCCATCATGCCCCTTGTCTGTCACTCTCTGCCCTGTCTCTCCTTTCTGGGTTCTTCTGTTCCGGATCTCATCTTTGACCGGCACAATCCGGTCTCAGTGAGAAGAGCTTGCTTCCCTTCCCCTCTTTCTCCAAAGTACTAGTTGGGACAATGACTGTGTAAATACTCTCCATTTATGCTTTGCGATTACCATAACCAAGTAACGTGCTTTAATAAACCATGTGTTACTCAAGATATAATAAACTGCGGCCTGGCCTGTGTGCACCATAGGCAGGGCCGGACTGGCCCCAGCGGGCACAGGCATTTCCCTAGTGGGCCGCCAGGGTTCAGTGTCATTGTACACAGGCCGACCTCGCCCAGCAGCGGCTTTTCTCATCGCCGCAGGAGGCGACCCATTGAATATAGGATGTTGCTCTCTCCTGTCAACAGGCTGTTCCTTTTCTACAGGCTATTCCATGTATAGATCAAGGTTTCTCGTGTACACAGGGCACCCTCCTGTATATCGGTTGCTCCATGTACACCCGAGGCTGCCTCTACCTCATCCTGACAGCTGCTGTCTGTTCCTGCCCTTGGTCTTGCAACCCGTTCTAAGACTGTGCCAAGGTTCCTGAAATTTACCCAAAGCTGCAGACCCCAGAAAGGACCCCACACTAAAAGAAACCAAGCATTGAAAATGCAATAGGTCTCGCAATAGAAGAGTTTAACTTTTTTCGTTTTGCAAATGGATGAGTGGCGTTGCGTGGATGAGTGGCGTTGCGTGGATGAGTGGCGTTGCGTGGATGAGTGGCGTGTGAGAGTGGCGTTGCGTGTGAGAGTGGCGTTGCGTGTGAGAGTGGCGTTGCGTGTGAGAGTGGCGTTGCGTGTGTGAGTGACGTTGCGTGGGTGAGTGGGGTTGGAATGCAATAGGTTTCGCATTAGAAAAGTTGTAGTTATTGGTCTTGTAAATGACAATTTATTTATGTTTTCGTTGTTAAAATTGCTAAATTGATGGCTTTGTCATTTACAATGCCAATAGTTATAACTTTTGCGAATGTGACACCTATAGCATTTGGAATGCAACATGTTTTGTATTTATGTGACTTATATGGCAGCTCTGGTCGTTATGCTACATCTCTAGATAGTTTTATCTTTCGCAAATGTGACACCTATTGTAACACAATATGTGTTGTGAGTGAGGGTGAGGGGTTGAGGGTGAGTGAGGGTGAGGGGTTGAGGGTGAGTGAGGGTGAGGGGTTGAGGGTGAGTGAGGGTGAGGGTGAGTGAGGGTGAGGGTGGGTGAGGGTGAGTGAGGGTGAGTGAGGGTGAGTGAGGGTGAGGGGTTGAGGGTGAGTGAGGGTGAGGGGTTGAGGGTGAGGGGTTGAGGGTGAGTGAGGGTGAGTGAGGGTGAGTGAGGGTGAGGGTGAGTGTGGGTGAGGGTTTGAGGGTGAGTGAGGGTGAGTGAGGGTGAGTGATGGTGAGTGAGGGTGAGTGAGGGTGAGTGAGGGTGAGTGAGGGTGAGTGAGGGTGAGTGAGGGTGAGGGTGAGGGTTTGAGGGTGAGTGATGGTGAGTGAGGGTGAGTGAGGGGTTGAGGGTGAGTGAGGGTGAGTGAGGGTGAGTGAGGGTGAGTGAGGGTGAGTGAGGGTGAGTGAGGGTGGGTGAGGGTTTGAGGGTGAGTGATGGTGAGTGAGGGTGAGTGAGGGTGAGTGAGGGTGAGTGAGGGTGAGTGAGGGTGAGTGAGGGTGAGTGAGGGTGAGTGAGGGTGAGTGAGGGTGAGTGAGGGTGAGTGGGGGTGAGTGAGGGTGAGTGAGGGTGAGTGAGGGTGAGGGTGAGGGTTTGAGGGTGAGTGATGGTGAGTGAGGGTGAGTGAGGGGTTGAGGGTGAGTGAGGGTGAGTGAGGGTGAGTGAGGGTGAGTGAGGGTGAGTGAGGGTGAGTGAGGGTGAGTGAGTGAGGGTGAGTGAGGGTGAGTGAGGGTGAGTGAGGGTGAGTGAGGGTGAGTGAGGGTGAGTGAGGGTGAGTGAGTGAGGGTGAGGGTGAGTGAGGGTGAGTGAGGGTGAGTGAGGGTGAGTGAGGGTGAGTGAGGGTGAGAGGGGGTGAGAGGGAGTGAGTGAGGCTGACTGATGAAACCCCTCTCTGATACTTGTTGATTTGCTGGCACTGCGAGGCCCAGCGAGCAGACCCCACTGCAACACACTGGGACGAGAACTGAAAACAAAAATCTGAACAGCGCACGATCAAGGCAGAGGCGTCGCGGCTGTTCGCTCAGAAGCAAACTGCGTTTTTAAAGGAGATTATGAATTTGTCAGTGTTCAGCCCTTCAAATCCATTAAGTAATTTTGACTACATCTATTGCCGTTTTTGCGGCTTTCTGCAGCCTTTGTAGTCCCGGAGTTAAACGCGTGTTTACTGCACACATTTATTATAGCAATATTCCACTTGGTAACAATACTTTTAAAACGTCTTAATATCAAGCGAACCACGGAGCTAAATAAAGAATACAAATAACATGTTTGTGCTGTTGTTCAGTGGGTGTGTCGGTTTCTACTTAACCAAGCATTGAAGTATGGTATCTTCGACAGCCGGCTCCAGTGAAGGCACTCATTAGCCGGGAGCGCCTTCGGTTTCACTCGGTGTCAGACACCTGTCACCCCTTGAATGGGCCGTTGTGGTGCACAAGATATGGAGCCGATCAATTCGTGGGCAAGCTTGATTAAAAAAAAAAGCGCCTTGATCTTGGGGAGCGATGAAGTCATGCGGGCCCCCCTCACAAATCCCGTTTCTGAGAAATCTGTCCAAAAAACACGGATGAAAAGGTTACAGTTCTACCTCGCCGGTACCCGCGTGAAATTGCTTGTCGCTGTTTTCTGGCAGTGATTGCCGGGTCTGTGCTGCTAGCATTAACCATGCTGACAGGGCAGACGTTTTACGGATGGCGGTGGTTGCCCGGCAGATTACTGTACAATGTAGATTTAATCTCTCCCCTGTCCTGACAATTTGAAGCGAAAGGTTGTGAAATATCCAACTGCTGTCCTCTTCGGGGCGAATGGGAAAATCAGATTACTTGTTCCCGGCCCCTAACAAGCAATGGGATGGATTAAGGCCTGGAATTGCAGCTCTAACCAGTGCAGCAAACAACAGAGCTTAATCACTCCGGAGCTCTAGCTCATCCCGTTTAAAGGATTACACACAATTAAAGATATTATTAATAAATAGTCACACGCTGAGCCGTGGCACGTGCCTTGAAACAGCAACCGCACACCGGCTTTAAACCGCTGAAAAATAACTATACGAATCGTGTGTGTTGCTTCGTCGAATAGTTTCAAAATTCACAATTAAGTCGAACTAATCTGGTAGAATGGAAAAAAACAGGAGTTTGAAATATGAATCTTGAGCTTTCTTGCAAGATGCATAAGTATGTCACAAATGACAATCAGAAATGTAAAAAAATTAAAAAACACAACCGAAGTATCTTTTCTATGGTAATTGCTGCATTAAACTAGGCTGTGATCCTCTACTTTATAAAATGCCACATTTGTTGAAGGAAAGTTCCGTTCGTGTTTCTGCAGGCCTATCAAGCTTCGTGGGTCTGATTGAATAAGCCTTGCAATGTCGCCTGCGACCGTCTCTTAACTGCAAAGATACATTTTGTCAAATAGAAGCGCCTGTCCAAAGCTCATAGGCATGTGGGTGTGAAGAAGCCGGGCCGGGCAGGGGAGGGGGCGGAGCGGGGAGAGCGAGAGCGGCATGTGGGTGTGAAGAAGCCGGGCCGGGCAGGGGAGGGGGCGGAGCGGGGAGAGCGAGAGCGGCAATCGTGTGTGTTGCTTCGTCGAATAGTTTCAAAATTCACAATTAAGTCGAACTAATCTGGTAGAATGGAAAAAAACAGGAGTTTGAAATATGAATCTTGAGCTTTCTTGCAAGATGCATAAGTATGTCACAAATGACAATCAGAAATGTAAAAAAATTAAAAAACACAACCGAAGTATCTTTTCTATGGTAATTGCTGCATTAAACTAGGCTGTGATCCTCTACTTTATAAAATGCCACATTTGTTGAAGGAAAGTTCCGTTCGTGTTTCTGCAGGCCTATCAAGCTTCGTGGGTCTGATTGAATAAGCCTTGCAATGTCGCCTGCGACCGTCTCTTAACTGCAAAGATACATTTTGTCAAATAGAAGCGCCTGTCCAAAGCTCATAGGCATGTGGGTGTGAAGAAGCCGGGCCGGGCAGGGGAGGGGGCGGAGCGGGGAGAGCGAGAGCGGCATGTGGGTGTGAAGAAGCCGGGCCGGGCAGGGGAGGGGGCGGAGCGGGGAGAGCGAGAGCGGCAATCGTGTGTGTTGCTTCGTCGAATAGTTTCAAAATTCACAATTAAGTCGAACTAATCTGGTAGAATGGAAAAAAACAGGAGTTTGAAATATGAATCTTGAGCTTTCTTGCAAGATGCATAAGTATGTCACAAATGACAATCAGAAATGTAAAAAAATTAAAAAACACAACCGAAGTATCTTTTCTATGGTAATTGCTGCATTAAACTAGGCTGTGATCCTCTACTTTATAAAATGCCACATTTGTTGAAGGAAAGTTCCGTTCGTGTTTCTGCAGGCCTATCAAGCTTCGTGGGTCTGATTGAATAAGCCTTGCAATGTCGCCTGCGACCGTCTCTTAACTGCAAAGATACATTTTGTCAAATAGAAGCGCCTGTCCAAAGCTCATAGGCATGTGGGTGTGAAGAAGCCGGGCCGGGCAGGGGAGGGGGCGGAGCGGGGAGAGCGAGAGCGGCATGTGGGTGTGAAGAAGCCGGGCCTTTGAAGTGAAGCTAAGCTTCACTTCAAAGGTGTCGGAGGAATGCGGGCGGCTGTGCACGCGCTTTTAAGCTCAATGCACATGCGCATTGAGCTTAAAAGTCACGGGCACTGCAAGGAATCGCCACGATTCCTTGCTTCGTAGTTAAAGGTTGTTTGAGCCGCAATAGGCTCGCAAGCTCGATGCGCATGCGCATCGACAGGCGAGACCTAAAAAGGTTAATGAGGTAGTTGCTCGACACAAATTTTTAAGGTTACAATTGCCGAACGAACCTGTTGACACATTTGTAAAAGATTTGAGAATTTTGGCTGCAAAATGCAATTATCAAGAATTTCACGACCAGATGGTAAGAGATCAATTGGTACATAACGTTGCTGATGCTAAATTACAGAAAAAATTATTAGCTGCAAAAGAATTAACTCTTACCAAAGCTCTTGATATAGCTCATCGTTTTGAGGATATGAAATTGGGCATGAAGGAATTGTCGGAGAAGAAAACAGTGTCATCTGAAGTTCAAGTAGTTAAAAAAAAATCCACGGAGAACAACTACAGTAAATCTTCTTCTACGGTGACCA
This sequence comes from Lissotriton helveticus, assembly GCF_964261635.1. NCBI lineage: Eukaryota > Metazoa > Chordata > Amphibia > Caudata > Salamandridae > Lissotriton > Lissotriton helveticus. Next base: position 81,404,162 of record NC_136058.1, read on the forward strand.
ACAGTGATAGAAGAGATGTAATTTTTTTTAATGTGGATTTCCAGGTCATGTTGCCACTGACAAACGATGTCCAGCTATAAGCCAAGTTTGTAGATATTGTAGATCCAAAGGACATTTTGCCAGAATGTGCAGGAATAGGAACAGGTTTAAAAACAAAACTGTAGAAATCAGAAATTTTAAACCTGAAAACGTCAACGAAGTTGATAGTGATATAGATGACTCTGAGAATTTGTTGACTGTTTATGAGATTGATGAAGAAAAAAAAGATGCTCCTTTTTATATGTTACAAATCGGCACCAAATGTATAAAAGTTATGGCTGATTCAGGAGCCAGACATACGTTGATAGGCGATGAGTGGTTAAAAGAATTTTCCAATGTATCTCTACTTCCATCTGATATTAAATTAGTTGGGTATGGGAAAAAACCTATAGAAGTTTTAGGTTATTTTACATCTGATCTTTCATTTAAAGGTAAAACGATATCTTCTAGGGTTTATGTTGCTAAAGAGGGTTCTTGTTTGTTAGGGTGGCCACAGCAACGTGATTTAATGATTGTCTTAGATCCCAATCACCCTCAACAAGTTTTAGGTTATTCCGATATCATTAGCCAAGTTAGTAGCGTTACCTCCAATGATTGGGAAAAATTATTCCCCAAAGTATTTTCACCTCAATTGGGTCTACTCAAGAAATTTGTGCATAAGATTATATTAAAACACAATGCCATCCCTAAAGTCCACAAAGTTAGAAACATTCCATTATTATTGAGAAATTCTGTCGAAAAAGAATTAGAGAGGCTTTGCAAATTAGATGTCATAGAAGAAATTGAATCATCTGAATGGCTTTCACCAGTATTCGTGGCACATAAACCCAATGGCAAGGTGAGATTATGTGTTGACATGAGAGATCTTAATTCCAATGTTTGGGTCGACAGAAATCCTCTTCCAAACATAGGTGAAATGTTCTCGAAACTTAAAAACGCCACCGTATTCACCACGTTAGATTTATCGAACGCATACCATCAGATAGCGTTACATGAGGACAGTAAACATTTAACATCTTTTATTACAACGGAGGGTGCATACAGATATAAAAGAATGCCGTTTGGGTAGGTACGTGCCTCTTCGGTTTTTCAGCGGGTAATGATTAAATTATTTAAAGACCTAACTAATGTACTGTACTTCCAAGACAACATTTTAGTCTTTGGTAAAGATATGAAAGAACATTCAGAAGTTTTACACAAAGTTTTGTCTATTCTTCAAGACAATGGGTTAACTTTAACCAAAGAAAAATGTAAGTTTGGCATGGATTCTGTTGATTATTAAGGCCATTCCATCAGCGAAAAAGGTATTTCCCCTAACCAAAGCTTGGTAAAAGCCATCGAAGATGCCCCTGAACCCCAAAACAAGGACCAACTCAGGGCTTTCTTGTGACTAGCAGAATATTATGCCAAGTTTATTCTGTCCTTTGCTGATAAAACTAAACACTTAGGAAATTTGATGAAGAATAATCAAATGTTCATTTGGGATTCTAATTGTAAGGAGCAATTTGCTTATCTTAAGAAATGCATAGCTTCAGCACCCGCATTGTCTCCATTTGATACATCTTGTGAATCAATTATAATTTCTGATGCTAGCAATGTGGGTATAGGCGCTGTGCTTATGCAAAAGCAAAATGGGGGTCTTGTCACTATTGCTTTTGCATCCAGGCCTTTAAGAGGTGCAGAGGATAGATATTCTACTCTAGAGAAAGAAACTCTAGCCTGTTGGTGGGGAACTGAGAATTTTCGTAAGTATGTATATGGCACAGTGTTTAAAGTCAGAACAGACCATTGTCCATTAGTGGATTTATTCACGACTAAAGGATGTGGAAAGGCAACTGCCAGGATAGCTGGATGGCAATATAAATTACAGGACTTCCATTTTCAAGTAGAATACATCCCAGGTGCAAAAAATGTATTAGCTGATTGTCTATCTAGGCTACCAATCAAGGCTGATAATGTTGTTGCAAATGTTGAAGATCAAGATAGAGTTGTATCCATCTGTGAGGTTTCCAATGGGTGCATAAAGGAGGAACAATGGAGGGCTGCTTCTAATGGTTATGAAGATTATAAATGTGTCATGTCTTTTGTCAAAAGCAAGTGGCCAAAGAAAGCTGAGCTAACTCAAGACTTATTGCCTTTCTTTCAAATTGCTCAGGAGTTAACTATTCAAAATGATATTCTATTGAGAGGTTTGCAGTTAGTGATACCTCGGGATTTCAGGGATATTGTTCTTGATATGGCCCATGAGGGACATCCTGGGATGTCCAGTATGAAGAGGAGAATCAGATGTGAATTCTGGTGGCCTGCTATTGATAGGTGCATCGAAAGAAAGGTTAGATCATTTATTGAATGTGCCATAAGCGACAAATCCCAAAAAACAGTAAGTTACCATCATGATCCTGTTACTAGGCCTTCTAGAGCGTGGGAATGTGTATCGGTGGATATTGCTGGTCCAATGAGTTTCGATCACAGTCCTGTTTATGCCATTGTTTCGATTGATCAGATTTCCCAATGGCCAGAAGTCAAATTTGTGCCACATGTAACGTCTAAGATAGTCATTCAATTTTTAAATTGCATTTTTGAAAAGGAAGGTTTTCCCATTTCTATTCTGTCTGACAACGGGGTGCAGTTCACTTCAGTGGAAATGAAGTCGTTTTTTGATAATCATGGCATAATTCACAAACGTTCCTCTGTATATTATCCGCAAGGAAATGGAATAGTGGAACGATGGATTAGGGTGTTGAAAGAAGGATTACAACTTGCTTTGTGTAATGGACAAAATTGTTATGATGCTGTGAGTAAATTACTATGGAATTATAGAAACACTCCCAGAAGTGAAGGTGATTTATCACCTTTTGAGAAAATGCGCGGTAGGAAGGGTATTTGTAATATGAGTCAGCAATGGATGAGAGATTTGGTTAGTAAGGGGTCACAGTCTAAGGAGTCACGTAGTACAGTCAGAGTTCCAAATATTTCTACTTCTCATTCTGTTAACGTTGGTGATTGAGTGCGTGTGAAAAAGGGTAGATTCATTAGGACTGGTGAGTCTCGGTTTTCTGATCCTATGCAAGTAGTTAGAGTTGTAAAACAAGTTGTGGAGTTGACACATGGGAATGTTTGGAGTCTTCCAAAAGTTGTGAAAGTTACTAAAATGGATGATTCTTGTGGTTCTCATATTGTGAATAGAAAAATCCATCATGGAAGTCTTAATTGGCGAAAGAACTGTCAACGTCCTTTAGGAGTAAGGAGAAACCAGGAGGTTGTGGGACAAAGACAAAGACATGCACCTGCTTGGTGCAAAGACTATGTTAAGAAAAAGTAACCTTTAGTTATATGTTATTTTCTTTATCTTTTAGTTATTTTCTTCATTTTGTGATAATGTGCTCTTTAAAAATGTTCATAATGTATGTGTCATGTTTAATTAGTTATTGCATATGTTTTGTTGAGGATTTACTATTTTCTTTAAGGAGGGAGATGTGTGGTGTCCTCCGTTCTTTCTTGGAACCTGGAACACTCGGAGTGAAGAGTGGTTCAAGGGGAGATCGGTTGGCTCCGGCTTGAGAAGACGTATCCTGTACTCCTCTCTACAAAGATTAAATTTACAGAAACTACCATAGTGTGCCGTATCATCATTGAAGAGAACACTACAGAAAAGTGGAAAGAAGAGAAAGGCAAGGGAAGAAAAGCAGACAGCGGGGATCACGTGAAAGGAGAGTGGAAATGAAAGATATAAAGGTGAAAAATGAAAACCAGTTAATGAAGGGAGGTGGCGATTAAGAGGAAACGCGGTCGTAGGACAGAAAGTGAAGGAAGAATGGAGAGAAGCAAAGGAGTGAGGTGTGAATGGGGGAAGAAAAGCAGATACTGAGGGAGATCCCCCTTTTCTCCAGCCCCTCCACAGTTCTGTTGTAGCTTTCCTGTGACTCTGCTCCGACCACTAGGAGACGACTAAGGGGATATGGAGTTATGTGCTTCTCCCTTCTTGGACTGAACCTTAAAGAAGAAGCATAGAGAGGGGGTGACCTTTATACGTTCTGTTGATTTACTTACTTATTTTCCTCCAGAAATCCCTAGAGTTATAATTATAGCCAGAGCAATTGGATGGGGCAGATCCCAAACCCTGGGGTGTCAGAGATAGAATCGCTGTAAGTTTTCCCTTTCCGAATTTGCCTTCCTCTGTTCCACAAATGTTTTGAAAAGAAGGGATGACCTGGGGTGGCTCTACACAACTCGAGACCCTAGGCTTTTTTGTGGGACACCACTGGCACAAATTAGGCACTGGGAAGGACGCAAGTAAATTGGCAGTGCTCTTGGGAGGGGCAGACACAAGATGGACAAGAAAAGCCATCGAATAACAAGCAGGCAAAAGAGAATGGCAGGAAAGCCAATCCGTGGTAATCAATGGGAGGGCTCCAAGCCCCTGTATGTTCTTGGAAAGCCCACAATATGCGTCACAACAGCGCGTAGAGTGTCTTGGAGGCTCTACCTACAACGGACTAGGACACAGACCTGGAGGCATAGAAACATACAATGACGCTGACGCATGGCCTCATAGATAAGAAGACAGGCTAACAAATACACAGAGAGACCACTGGATGTGCGGAGAGCTAATATGGGCCCTTAATGATTAATACTTTGGAATGTATTATTATAAAGCAAACACTGAAACTTAGTGAAGAGTGCGGAGGAATACAATGTCTTACCTTCAAAATTATAAACCGTGGTCCTTGTTCTGGCAGCCTCTGTTCTTATTTAAGTGTACTCTTATTCTCTCCGGTGTGCCAAGCTAAAAAGTGTAAAGAAAGGATCTCCTATGCAATTGCTGAGTGATGCCATACATTTTTTGTCTTTATTTGTTATGGCTGATCAGATATTTCAAAAGTAGACTTTAAAACATTTGTACATCACAAGGGAAAAGAGCTCATCAGAGAGCATTTGGCTTTTCATGGAATCATTGTCCCTGCTTATCTCTTCCCGGAGTGGCATTTAATTATAACAGTGTCATATCAAGCATTGCATTGCATGTGTCTGGACTCGCTGATTGTGACGCAGTACTGTTAATGGGCGTGTAATGCGCGAGGGTGATTATGAATGGAGACCCACAAGGCACTTATGCAGAATCCAGGAACCAGACGATGATACCATTGATTCACTCATATCTATCTTGCATCCATAGAGGGCGCCATTTTAATAGCATTAGTGTAATTGTATACAAGTGTACACAAATTACTTTGCAACTTATTTCCTAATACGTACACAAAATATGGGATTTAACTCTGTGCTAATCGTGGTTGTTTATATTCCTACCATAAACAAGCCCTTATCACCTTGGGGTAAACCGAAAATGTATATAATTTTATCATGTTCCCCGTTTTACAAAGAAGACTGATCATCAGATGTTTTTAGTTCTGAGGGTGTATGCATCCATTTTCTGGTATAAGCATTGCTTGTCTGAACTCTCTCACCTCCAACAGCGCTGACCTTTTATCCAGTGCTCTCTTGCTCACAGGAGGTTTAGGGGTTTCACAACCGTTTCATCTGCCACTTGCTCTGTGTCCTGTTGTCAAACTCAACTGCTCCTTCTGAATTCTGAAAGATTCCTTCGCACTGCGTCCGGGGTCTTGGATGGGGATCAGATCCCAATGCTGCCTGGAGTGCCCCGGAAGTCAATTTTTGGCGAGGCCTGCCTGTTCCATTAGCAACAATGCCTGCCTGTCCCTGCAGAACCTTGTAGCTGCCTCCGACCACTGCATGCTCACTGCTTCTCCTTTCCCCGCAGCTAACTGACTCAGATTGAGGCTTAAGCAATGAAAGTAACTCCACAATTAAAAAGTGGGCACCTACAGCACTCCTCTGGGGCATACCCATGGTTCTCAATTCTATAGACCCGGCCCTGAGAAATAAGTACCGGTGCTTAGCACTGGAAAGCACCAGCACAAATTAAGCACTGGCCAAATTCCTCTGTTCCACAGTCGCTGATTATTTGAAAGTGACATGTGTTCAAATAAGCTGTGCGTGTCACCAAATCTCTATGTTAAATTTAATTCCTAGATGATATGGCTGGTGTGTGTATCACCGGAAATTCACCTGGCCTAATTGACTGCCTCAAAAATAGCCAACACCTCTGCTGGGCTAAAATGACTGGGATGAAGACAGCTGAACTTAAACTGCCACTTCCCAAACAGTGTTGGCACAATTAAAGATGGCCGACACTGCGTGACCAGACGTGCTCGTGTGACTCCCGCTGTTGTGCGCGTCCCTCCCACACTGCTTTTATTACGATTCAGTACAAACAGTGCGCACTGAAGCTCGTGGAAATGTCCAATGCTTGTTCTCCTCGCGGAAGTGTTACCGGCTGCCCAACTCATTTAACGGTGCTCCTGGTAAGAGTGCTGTGGCTCGTACAATTATCAAGCAGTATCAGACCAAGTAACATCCAAGTTCCTTTCATGCACACCTGTGACAACACACCTGCTCACTGATTACGTGCGTGATCTCTGTAGAGGTTGGAGCCAGTCATCACCAAGATTGTAAAGATGCTCAGAATCTCGATGAATTGAAATGCTTTATTCATAAGCTCAAACCTCCTTACAGCACAAATACTAGAGACACGATAACTTCTCCCCTTCACTAACCTTGCCCAGTGCAGTGTTAGCTCATATCTTTCTACAAACTCAAGAAGAAATTTGAGCTTTATAACACATATGTGTTAACGACATAACACTGGGCTCTGATCAAACCGAGTTCCCCATCTACATAATGGCTTCACTGAAACATTTTATTTAGTATCAAACACCTCATAGTAATAAACCCACACTGATTCTAGAGATGGATTTATTAGTACATGCTCCCAGAGGGCACCTTAGAGACGCCCCCATAAAACCTACCAACTGCTTGCGTACTGACGGACTGGTCCTAGCCAGTCTACCACCCCAGATGAGTTTCTGACCCACAAGGGTGAGGGCCTTTGCTCTCACGAGGTCAGGAACAAAAACCTACTCAAGCAGAGGGTATGTACCACCCCTCCACAGGAAGACCTGCAAATTAGCATTCCAAGGCAGGGAGCGTCAAAGAGCCCACTGCCTTTGGTATGCACATCTGGCTTCACTCACAGGAGAGAATGCTGACCCACACCTCCCCCCCCGCCCTGAGCCATCTGTGCCAGGACAAGTGGGAAAATTAGCTATGCAGGAGGCATGTTACACTGCCAGGCTGGACACATCTCTAGGGTGACTAAGTCTGAAGTGAACACCAAAGTTAGGATTCCACCATAATGCGTATGGTGGAATCAGGAATTCTGGGACAGAGTTATTCCCACAAAAGGAAGTGGTAATATGTGGGTACAGTGACCCCAGGAGCAAATAGCCCATTGGCTACTATCCCTCACTCCCCTGAATGACCCTAAATGGAGTTTATAGGGGAGCCCCCTGATACCAAAACATCAGATTTCTACAGACCAAAAGAAGAAGTGGACAAAAAAGAAAACTGCTGACTCGAGAACAGAGGAGCATGACTAGCTTGGTGTCAACCCTGCCAGCGTGCCTGTTGCACCCAACCCTTGTGGAGCAACTGATACGTCCATCTGCTGTGCAGACCTTAAAAAACCCAGAGGACTGTCAGTGCTTAGTAAATTGCCAAAGGAATTCCCTTGGAGTAGATGAGCTACTCCACTGCTACCGCAGACACCAAAGAGCAAGACCTGTTGCCTACGGGTACTACTGATGCAGCAGCCACCCAGGAAGAAGCAGCAGAGCTCCTACAGGTCAGATCCAGCCTCCCTCCAAGTGTGGGGATGCCAGCACCGATCGGAACGACACAATACCAATCCCTAGTGTACTAGAACCCTTGCAGCAGCCAAGCCTTGTGGTGCCCAACACCGAGGATGACCGACCTGCAGGTCAAACGACTTCAAGGACAGTGAGACCCACATTGAGAGTGGCCCAGCAGTGCTGTTTGCCCCTCTGCAGCAGAAACAAAGACTGAGAGTGAGTCTGTGACAGCCACCACCTGACACCTCAAAGCACCTATGCACCTGCACCCCAGAGTCTGAGTCTAAGGGAGGTGCCGGTGCCACCAAGGTCCCAGACCCACAGGAGCTAAGCTGCTCCTTGGGTTTGCCCAGACTAGACTTCCAGGTGCTGCCTGCAGCCTCTATATACAGGCCCCCTCCAACCGTCAGACTCCAGCATGGGATCCGACACCAAAAGTCACCACTGCACCCAAACCCAACAGCTCGAGGAGAATTGGACCAAGGGTGTACCTGTGTGTCTGAGGTTCTCTGTGGGTTTCCCCAGACTGGTTCCCCAGTCCCTGCTTGCAGCCTCTTTGCAACTGGACTGCTCTCCCATTAAAGTGAATGGGAGACCCGACGCCGTGACACACCTCTGCACCCGTACTTCCCAGAGCCTCCCGAGATGACCTGGTGGTATGGTCTTGGACCTTGCCCCCATACTCAACTTAAGTCCTGAAGAACAGTCTCATAAGTCAATGCTAAGTGTCCTAATCCAATACATGTTTTTCCTCTATAGGATAACATTACAGATTCAGACATTGCACGGTATCCATTTTTGAAAACTGCAAAAATTCATAACTCGAGATGTACTAGCCCGAAAGATGATTTAGGCATCTAAATGTATATAAAAGTACACGTTATTTTTATAAATTGGTGTTGGATTTCTTTTTTGAGTGTGGTCTCACTTACTGCCTTTGTGTGTAATAAATGCTTAGCACTACTCTGATATGCTCAACTGCTCGCCCACACTACCACAAAAGAGAGCATTTGGCGTGTAGTTTGTGCCTCTGTAATTCCTTTGGGGTTTGCATGGACTCTTTACACAGTGTACCTCTTTTTCGTCCGCTATATAAAGAGCCAGCTTCCTACACAGAGGAGGACAAAGAGGCGAGAAGGGTCAGGGATGTGGTAGGAGATAGTTCACCCTGCCAGGAAATTGTGCCCATTTAAACTCTGGTCAATTGGGGCATTGAAACAGGGACCCTTGGAAGCACCTCGAGGCACTCCAGGTGCAACATAAACAGTTCAGTTTCCCACCTCCACTGCTTCTACCCCTTCACAAAACCAACCTATTAAGATAACCCAAGAGGAGCCGGGTGTCACGGCCACATTAGTTAGTTTCAGAGGCCGAACTGGAAATGGGTGACCTCAAAATTAGGACTATGGAGGCCGAAGCCGACTACCATCTACTCATGCTTAGCAACTGAATGCATGGTGATTACCCAGGTTTAAGTAAATGCTATTGATACTACCGGAAGTGGCAGCTTTGCCGTCCAGGCCCAGGACAAGGTAAACAATGAGAGAGTTTGCGCGGGATTATGAAATCTCAGCGAACATCTTGAAAATAGGGGTTAGATAAGCCACACCCAGCCTATGACAGTCTTGCTAGTGAGAAAGCAGAAGTACTTGTTGCTGTGCCTTACCACCTTTACAAGCATTACTAAAATACAAATATACATATCTGCCTTAACATGCACTGATACATCTTATTACTGAATTGTCATGTCATTGTTATGACAGCCTGCAGACCACTAAATCCTAGTATGTTTAAGTTACATTTATTTCCTCAGTGCTGAAGCCATTTTATTTAGTGTTGTACAATTGCACATTTCCTGCACTGTGTAGTAAACATACATTCTTTCTAAGATTTAGCCCCACAAAGCGAGAATTTGAGAAACTACGAAGTCAATGCTGCTTTCTTCCTTCAGTATCTATTCTCCAAGGACGTCGCACAATCTTTCTCATGAGCAAATCACGACCCCTGCTCATTATTTAGTAGCAGTTAGTTGCAGAATTGATCACATGCTCGCCGCTCCATTCAATTGTAATGAGAAACAACTGTGTAAAACATGCACTAAAAGTTTCTATTGTTAATATTTTTAAATATATGCTCCAACTAATTTAGAGAGTGAAAACTCTGATCCATTGAAATGGCAATAGCTTGGCAGCATTCTGCTTGAATTTTGGCTATTTTTGCATTACATGCATCGTAGACTTTATAGGATATTCCAAGGTTAGAAGTTCCTTTACTGCTCTGATGCATTGTATTCTGGGAACTGTCTACATTAGGCAAACAGGAGAGCGCTCAATTGGGCTCTACATGATGAACAGTGGCGCCAGAGGCAAGGGATATATTTCTACCAGGGGGTGAGGGTGGAACATGGCCCATCACTGGACCTTGTGATTCAGCCAGACAGCATAAACATGCCACATACTCCAGTGACGCAGGCGCTAGCTGTTCCACCTTTAATACCTCTGATTTTCCCTCATTATCTCTCTCAGGTTGTACATAGATGCAGTCAGTAACAACGAGTTCCTCATCACATTTCTGACACGGTCTCTATCTTCTTGGACCCACTGCTGATATGCATTACTTTCTCCTCAGTCCTACCTCATGAGCTAATCTGTTGGGGATGGGATAAGTTGTACTGTGTTTTGTACCTGGGATGAAGCCTATCTAAACATACTGCAACAATATGAGAATAAAGTCCTCGCATTTCTGGGTGAGAACACCAATTGTCAGTCTAATGTGAATAACACTGACATATCTCCAGATGTAACTGGATTGCTTCACCAGGTACCCCCCACATTGTGGTCTACAGGGGCAATAATGTGAGATTCATATAATTTACAGAACCAGTCAAAATTATGATCAACTTGCAGAAATAGCTACCTAGGATACCTCAGTACCCACTCAAATCAGTGGCTGAGGTAAAGATTTGTCCTGTAAAAGCTGATTTGCTTAAGCAAGGGGTTATTGTGTCTATTGTTAGAAGGTATAACACCCCAATTTAGCTGATTCGCAAAGCTGATAAGGCTAACATATACAGATTCATGCAATGCTTATGTGCGATCAATAATGTGGTAGTTCCTATCTGTACAGTGGTCCTCAACCCTGCAACCATCGTTTCTTGCTTCACCCGCAAACACCTAATGGTTTAGCATGGTAGTCCTCTGTTCTGCCTTCTCCATCCCCATACACTTAAAGAGTCAGTCCAGCGTTTCTTTGTGGAGACTCTCACGAGGATTTACTGAGTCTCAGTCTTTTCCCAAGATTCAAAGAAGTACCTGAACATGTTGGTTTTCTGCTGGGGTTCTGTTTTGGTTCAATATGTTAATGATTTACTGGCATCTGTTATTTTGGATCACTACCAGGTGAACTCGATCTACTCCCTTCTCATATTGGCTAAAATGTGACACAAGGCTTTAAAGAAGTAATTTGGTCATGAAATTTCTGCCATACCACGTTGAAGCCATTCGTAAGTTGCCCCATCCTATGACTGTTTGCTAGGTACATAGCATTCTGGGTGTGGCTAGATATTCTGGATTTTTGGCTATGACGCTATGGAAAAGTCCTTGCAAGATTATGCCAGAACCCTTTCAGTTGTCTAAGTAGGCCAAAAATGCTTCTGCACAAATAAAACAAGACTTCTGCCCCCGATTAAGCAAAAACGTTTATTTTGTATTGTGACACACAAAATGGGTTTGTCCTTAGGATGCTGATCCAGGACCATGGGGATCAGAAAATGCTAAGAGCCTACTATTCTGTAGCCTTGAAACCGGTCGCAGCTGGACTCCCACCATGCCTTTGCTCTGTGACTGTGGCTACTCGTCTTGTCAAAGCAGCTGATAACATTGCATTAAGTTCCTCACTGATTGTTGTCCTTTTCCTCATGACCAAAACACGTCTATTCATGGCATGATTATCCTGAAATGAACTTGTATTGTAATCTGCTTCACGTATTACTCTCAACCGTTGCCGCACTCTGAGCCCCGCCTCCAGGGAGGCCTACGATTGGGGAGGGAGAACCCCATTACTGTTTATTTATCATAGCCCATGTTGATTTGACAGACATCCCTGTCTAAATTGTGAGTTGATGTACTTTGTTGCTGGATCATATCTTAAAAACAATGAAGGTCATTATTAGGGAGGGCGGTCTTATTCAAGATGATGGCATTGCCTCGGTTTTTGTACATGTTACAAAACACAATGGATCCTGTGCCGCTCTCATATTTTAAGGAGATTGAGGCTCTTCAGCGGCGGCTTCTCTGGAAAGGCAGGCCTCATATAGCTTTTGTCAAGTTAACCCTCCCGTGGTACGATGAAGGCAAAGGCCTCCCGGACATCTTGCGGCAGTGAATCATGTGGTCTACGTGCCCTCCGGGGACCCAGGCTATGCTATGGATCGTGGACAGGCACCGGGTGGAGATATTATGAAAGCCTTATATGCCAGACCCGGGAGGTTCCCGCTGACGGGCCCGACGGCACATTCTGTACAAGTTTGGCACGTTGCAAACAGAAGTCTGGGGTGGGAGGGAACATTGACTTTGGCCACCCCACTGTTCTGTTCCCAAAAGCTGGGGAGCTTGTGAAGATCTAAAGGGTTTGACAAATGGGACCTCATTGGGATCAGCCAGATTAAGGATGTGTGGGGGAAGGGCAGTGTGAAGACCTTTGAATCCTTAAAACAACAGTACAGGTTGAGTGATAATGAATACTTTCGGTACCGGCAGATTAGACATGCTCTTTATACCCACATACCCAGAGATGCTGAGCTTCCAGAGGCTTCTCCTTTCCAGGATAGCGTGTTAAACGGACACATCCCTGACAAGACTATCTCCTTGATTTATAGGAAGCTTGTTAACAATATGGACGACCCGTTGGGGAGTATTCGAGCAGCGTGGGGAGCAGACGGACTGGAATTAGAAGATGGAGACTGGGTAGAGGCGGTCTCCTCCCCCAAAGTGGTTGCAATTCAGATGAGGTTCCGACTGGTGCAGCTTAGGATCTTGCATAGATCATATATCACCGGACCTAGGCTAGTACACATGGGGCATGCGATGAGCGGAGAATGTAGGAGGGGCTGTGGGGAACTTGGCATTTTCATGCATATATTATGGCACTGTGAGGAGATACAAACCTTCTGGGCAGCGATACACGAGGAGATTAAAGTTGTACTGGGGGTGGAGATACGACCAGAGGCCCGGAGGTGTGTCTTGAATGTATGGGAACCCACGGATTTGAAGGGTTATCTGAAACAGTGGGTAACGTTGGCGTGTATGGTGGCCAAGCGAAATATTGCACAGCTGTGGGTATGCCACCTCGGATTACTAAATGGGCTGAAGATTTAGATTGGTGCATGTTTAGAGAAAGGGCAGTGTGTGGGGCCAGGGGTTGTCCGGAGAAATGGGGGAAGATTTGGGGAAACTGGAATACTTATCATGGTGACATATGTACACCCCCGACACGACAAAGAAGAAAGGAAACACAGGAATCCCCATGATCCCGAATTTCACATATATTGTGATTATTGCTTCTGTACGAATGACAATTTAAACCTCGCAACAATGTCAATTATTGTTCACCTGATGCTAATGTTTTCTTTTGTTTATTTCCATAAAAAGATTTTTTTTTAAAAACAAACAATGAAGGTGTCCTAGTTGCAGGTTTATGCTGTATGTATTCTATACCAAGTTGAGGAAAGGGGTTGCTTACCAAACCAGCACCAGTTTGATTGTTTGATGTGAAATTACCCCCTGTTGGCTGAGCTTGTTTTTTTCACCTGCCCATGCATCCTGACCAAAGAAATGACTGTGACTGTGTACACAGACTCAAATTATGCATTTGGAATCACGCTTGACTTTGGGCTCCTTTAAATGCAAAGGGGGTTCCAATATCTGCCAGAGTACCTCCATAAAAAATGGCCAATCCATGCAAAACCTTCTTAATGCTCTAATGTTGCTTACACAGTTAGCTGTAGTCAAGTGTGCTGCCCATCAGTGCCCTCATGATGAGGTATTGAAAGAAAATGCCCTGACTGATTCAGCCACTAGAAAATCTGCATTGTCGGAAAAGCCACTTGTAAAACTGATAGAAAAGCCAATGTTGCAATGTATACTACACATATTGATGTACTCCTTCAAGTATGACAATTCAGACTATTTCAGGCCGCCAAAAGTATAAGGATAGTTTGAGTGGAAGGTATTAGTGATTTTTAATGTATATTGAATAAATTATTAACTGTTATTATGGCAGACTGTCACAAGCGCAGGTGTTGACAATTAAGTGCTGGTACCGTACACCGGAAACCACAGACTCAAATCGAGCACTGAATGCTGCCCTCATCACCCACCATTGTTATCACCTCCACACGAGCTAGGACGATGCCTCCTGGATACCTTTATATATCTGGCCTGCCATCTTTGCTGCTGCCTTGAGCTTCTGGCTTTTGATAGTATAGGTCTTTGGTGTGGAATGAGAAGTTATCAAAAGGCCTAACTCTACTAAACCGGTCGTTGAGTGAAACCACTGCCAGTGTGAATAACTTCTATGTGCTGTTACTTGAGAAAAATCAACAAACAATTCACCTCTCTTCCTGTTGGATCAAAGTTAACTTTCCCATTGATGTGAGGGCAAATGTGCCTTTGATCAGAGTGCCCCTTGATACCAACAGATCTTGCTTTGACTTGTTCTACCATGCACACAGACTGCCAGAATGTGGCAGCATCTCCTCTAAGTCATTCCAAGGACTAAAAAATATAAGAATTCCCCTTGGCCATGACCAACCCGATTATACTCATCTTGCTATGTCAGAATGATGGATGGTTTATAAGCATCGCTAAGCAAATAACCAGAGTGTTTTTGTGGGCTGAAGTGAGTAGGTCACGGTTGCAGAGACAATACATTTTGAATCTCCCTCAGATGAATATCAACTTCCCACTGGCATGTTGTTTCATCTATTGAACTAAAGCCTATCCCTCCCTGCCTTGAGAGTTGGCTGGGGACTGCTACTCTAGTTAAGTTGTCCCTGTTTTCAGACATTCTGCCATTCACTCTCTTCAGAGACAATGTGGCCCGTGAGATTTCTAAAACAGATAGATTATTTTCTGTACTCTTTCCCATGCAGAGAGTAGGACAGGCTATTCAAGAAGCTAGACGTAATGCTGAAATTTTATAAGTAGCAAATGATTATTGCTTTGGAATTGATTACTATTGAGGTAGATGCCAAGAAAAACATGGTGTTGCAGAATATAACGCCATTGGATTATTTCCTAACATCTGTGTAATAGTGGGTACAGAGTGCTGTACCTACCTTCTCAATAACATATCATACATGAACAAATAGAACACATTAGGGATAGTGTTAAGAAGTTCCATGAAAATCAAAATAGATTAGATTTCAATGTAAGTGGCATTTGGTCTTAGTTCTCAGGGATTTTTAGAAAGTCGGGGTTAAGATCTTTGAAATAGTGATTACACCACTTCTAATTGTGGTTCCTTTATATGACTTAGTTAAACTAAGGAGGTGAATCATCCAACGCATGTGCACGAATAGAGGCTCTGTCCACAATTAGCACATTGCTATTTGTGAGGATGATGGAGAGAGTGATAATGAACGAATTAAGACTAAAATAATTTGACTGTCCCCAATTCAATCTTTGTAAGGCATTTTGTCTCCTGGAAAAACAAGTGAGGGCAGAGAAAGTAGAATTATTTGTTTCCATGCCTTAACACAAATACATGCATTACTATGATGGGTGGGGATAAGGGACTGACCCAGGAGATGCCCTCTTTGAACGGCCTTAAGCAGGGATGTTTACTTGCCCCATTATGGATTTCATTATTTCTTAGTGCTCTACCAGGCAGATTCTAAGAAGTAAATAACTACCCCACCCCCCAAATAGCATCCAAACACATTCATATTTTAATGTACGCAGACAACATAGTTATTTTCAACCTTACTCCTATCGGTCTTCAGCGTAATATAGGTGCTCTCTTTAGGTATACAGAAACTAATTTTATCAAAGTAAACAGCTCCAAAACAAAGGTGGAGGAGACGTTCCCCCTCATTTTGTCTAGAAGCTTGGAGGGAGACCACTAGAAGCGGTGAAGACGTACACCTATCTGGGTAGAGTCTTTTCTCAAACATTAGAATCAATTCCATATTTCCAGCATTTGTACTTAAGACTGTAGCCCACCTAAGTGCAATAAATAGATTCTATTCATCCTTAGGAGACAGACACTTTTATCCCCTACTTATTGCATTAATATTCCCTCTATTTAATCTATGCATTAGAATATATTCTTAGTAAAAAGTAGTCTTTCCTAAACCTTAAGGAAGGGAAGTTTCTACCTAAGATTACCACCATGAGCCAAGCCATGCCTGTTCAAATGCTACGCCTTGAACTATCAGAAGTTAGCTCATGTACTAGAGCCTTGGCAAACATAATTAGATGGGCATATAACTTGCTACATGCTTCCGACAGCTTCCTAAGAGCTCTTCTATACCAGGACAATTTTAAGGGTAGTACAGGTCGGTTTACTTTTAAAGAACATCTTGAGAGCTCTACGGCATTTTCAATGCTCCATCAATCTCTTACAGTCATGGTCAACGGCACTATTGAAGATTTGCCAGGAAAAATCAACCCCAAGATTAAGTTTTGAACTTGATAAGGAAGACTGCTCTCAGCTATCTCATTGCAGACTTTATGCAGCCAAAATAGAATATAAAATCAGTCAAAAATATGTCAGATTTTTACTAAACCACACAGTCAGATGATGCTTTCTTTATGCCTCGATTAGGGAATCTAAATGCCTTTACTAAACACTGGGGGGGAAATAACTGATAAACTAGGCTCCTGTGACCTTTTGTAATGGAGGTGTCCAAGATTTAGCACTTATTTAATTTATCTACCCAAGTAAACGTTTGATTGAGGCTCAACATCGTTTTATAAAACCAATATGCTTTAGAATTAATGATCTGATTGACCTAATACGAACACCACCTAATAAATTATAGTTATAATCTGTTTACATTTTTTAACACTTTTTTAACCATTGCTTTAAAGATATCTTTTAATAGTGATATTTATTGTATGAATTTATATTGTTGGTCTAAAACAATAAAAAAAAATGTATTTGTATTATTTCTAAAATGCAAACACACATATATGTTATGTTATGGGCTATTTGTAGTGCGCACGGCTACTCCTGGGAGTGTCCCAGAGCTGTCTTGGCCCCAAGACAGAGCATATGAGACCTAGCAGCCAAACAGCTCATCTACTGTTGGAAGAGCCAGGTCTTTAAGATTTACCTAAAGCATAGGAGATCACATTCTTGTCTAAGGGCGAGTGGCAGACTGTTCCATAATTTCGCGGCTGCTACCTGAAAGGAGCGTCCTCGTGAACGACAGAACCTTGGCATGATTGTCAGTTGCTGGGTCAATGACCGCAGGGTTCTGGACGGTTTATAGGACTGAATTATTTTCCTGATGTATGGGGCCCGATGTTATTTAGGGCTTTAAAAGTCAGCACCCTTAACATTTACGGACACATTTGGTTACTGAATTGTTATGTCTTTTTTATGACTGCCTCCAGACCATTAAAATCTTAGCATGTCTGTTAAATTATATTTATTTATTTGAAAGGTTTTATATAGCGCTGGCTGTATATACTACCAAAGCCATTTTATTTGGTGTTGTAGAATTGCACATTTTCTGCACTGTGGTGTGTTGATTCAGCACGACAAAATGAAATAGTCGAGTCAGCGCTTGTTTGTGAATCAGTATCATCTTACATGGTATGTTAAGATCATAACACCAGCTCATTACTTAATATCAGTTAGTTGAAGTATCGATCACATGCTCTCATCTTCATGAACTTGTATTAAGAAAACAGTAGTATAAAAATGTTCGCTGAATGTATTTTTTTAGGATTATATGCTCCAAATGATTGAAGGCAGAAACAGCAACAGCCTTGCAGTATCTTACTTGCATATTGGCCATTTGTTCATTAAATATATGTTCAACTTTATTGGTTATCCCAAGTGTTTAGTTATATTTTACATTAGGCAGTCACAGTTCAACATACTAGATGTGATGTCTGCTGATGCTCTAGAGATAACACTCACCTAGGTAGACTTGCTATCCAGTATTCCGCAAGCATCGATCACTGTTGATGTGAGTATCTAACGCTTAAAGACATAAGAAGAGACATTGCATCATCATCTGAAGTTTAGCAACTATGTGATAAGGACAATTTGACACTTTTGATAAAACTAATGGAGTAACCAGTTCTGCGGAATGCTAAGATTAACATACATAAAGACTATAATGTCATGTGAAGAAGCAGTAATGGGAGACTAAATTTACAGCTAGATAGGTATTTCAGCTTTGATCAGGTACACAGAAAGAACTGCAACAATTCTACATATGTATCTTAGTAACAATTGTCACAAGAGTAGCTAAATGTGAAACTGTGTTGCAGTGTGCAGAGGTCACTAGAGAATCTCTCTAAAAGACAACTAGTGTAAACAAAATGTAACAAGTTTTAGGTTGCTCACAATGAGAGTATACATAAACATATTCCTGTAGCATGTAAGCTTGCATAAGAAATAGTTAAAGTGTTATCCTTCTCTGTGCGATTAGCACAAGTAGCTCAGGTCGTAACTTTATACCCACTGCAGACGTCCAACAATAGATACCCATATGGTCGCATGATTCTAAAATGGCTGGGCATCCCGATCACACTAAGACCATGACATCCATCCAATGTCTCTAGCTAAGTAGCTTCCTTCGCCAATTGCGCCCAATGAATGAGCATCCACATGAACCTGGCTGTTATTCTGCAGTTAATACCGGTTTTGCCAGCTCTGTGTCACATTGTGTCAAAGAATTTCATAGTAAAGATCTCATTAACAAATGGGTGCCCCACAATATTAGTAGTTATCAACCATCTAACCAAAAATGGGCATTTCTAGTCCGTACTATGCAAAATACCTAAAACTGAAGTCAGTCTATCCACAAGCTACGATCTACAGATGAAGGCAGACTGGGAGTGTTAACCAAATATTAGAGTAATACCTCTCTTGATTAGCATTACAACAGGAAGACAACTAGAGTAGGATACTGTGGTTGACAGATTTTGTCTCCAATAACAGAAATTATTATTATTATTATTATTAATTAAATTTATTCAACGCAACAGCTACCCGAAGGTTTCCCGGCGCTAGGAACGCAAAAGATGAAAAGAACAGATAGCTCAGTGCAGATGGAGAAACTATTGATTAAAAAGCCAAGTTTTTAAGTCCTTGCGGAACTTCTGATGCTGTGGCTCAATGCGAAGCAAAAAAGGCATAGAATTCCAAAGTACTGGAGCCAGATGGGAAAATGAGCGTCCACCCATTCTGGTTCTTTTAATCCTCGGAATTTGAAAATTGTGCTGATTAGCGGATCGAAGGGAGCGCGTAGGTCGGTATTGATGCACTAAGGCCTGCAGATAGTGAGGCGCTACTCCAGCGTTGATCCTGTGCATATAGCATAGAGTTTTAAACTTAACGCGATTCTCAATTTTCAGCCAGTGGAGATCACGTAATGCAGCTGAAGCAGATGTTCTTGTAGGAAGATTGCAAAGCATTCTGGCGGAAGCGTTTTGTACCACCTGTAACCTGTGTAGCACTTCCTTGCCCACTCCCAGGTACAGAACATTACCGTAGTCCAGTCTAGATGTTATAAGAGCTTGAACTACCGTTCTTTGAGTGGGCAAAGGAAGCATCCACAGGATTTTTTTCAGCCATTTCAGGATGACAAAGCAAACCGAGGCTACCTTACCAGCTTGTTGCCTCATGGTTAGTTGGTCATCAACCATAAATACAAGATTCCGGACAGATTGTACAGGAGTCGGGGTTGGCCCCATCTGAGAAGGCCAATGCTAAGGGCCACAGAGGGTTTTATTTTTGCCGAAAAGAAGGAGCTCGGTTTTACCACCGTTTAGTTTTAGTTTGTTGTCATGCATCCAATCTGCGATGTTTATCAATCCGGATCTCAGCAAAGAGGTTTTGTTGTTTGATTTGGTCGAAAGTGAATAAATAAGCTGGGTGTCATCGGCGTAAGAATACACCGTGAGCCCAGCTTGTTCCGCAATAGCAGCTAAGGGGCTGACGTAAATATTAAAGAGCAGAGGGCTCAATATAAATCCCTGCGGAACTCCATATTGAGATACATGAACTCCAGATTTGGAGGAGGCAGAGAAAACTTGAAAGGTCCTATTTGTCATGAAACCGGATAGCCACTCGAGGGCCGAACCCGTGATACCACAGGATTGGAGGGTTTTCAAGAGGATGCAGCACTTAAATCAAGGAGAATAAGTGCCACGGTTTCACCTCTATCCACTTGCCGGCGAATGTTATCAGTGACGCCCAGTAATGTGGACTCAGTAGAGAAGCCTGCACGAAAGCCAGACTGGGAGTTATGCAAAAGATTGTGTGTCTCAATAAATTCCGCAAGCTGGACATTGATATGCTTCTCTAAGATTTTCGAAAAGATTGGGAGAAGGGAGATAGGGCGGAAGTTAGATGGTATTTCCGAGTCCAGATTCGCTTTTTTCAATAGAGGCATAATCATGGCGTGTTTCCAAGTTGCTGGAACTTTAGCCTCCAATAAGGAGGTATTTAATAATTCCATGATTAAATTAAGTGACGGAAAACTTGGAGTTTGAAGAACTGAGGGGGTAAACAAATCATTGGGAGAACCCGATTTGATACTGCTCAAAATATTACAAAGGGAGGTAATATCCAATTGGGACCATTGATCCAAAGCAGCACTGTTGTTAGAAACATCCATATCGCTGAGGGGGGATTGATTAGGAAGGGGAGAGACTACCGACAACTGCCTATCAAAGTCAGCATCGCTAGTGCTGATTTTTGTAACAAAGAAATCAGCTAAATCATCGCAATGTTTGACATCCAGGCAGGGGGGCTTTGGCTGACATGAGGCCCCAGAAAGCTCCTTAACTACTTTAAAAAGTGTTTTTGGACAATATTGAGCTTCTCGGATCGTACAGTTTGCATGTTTTGCCTGAGCATTGCGACAAAGTAGATGGTACTTATTCAAAGCTGACTTATACAATAGTTTAATTTTAGGGTCATAATATTTGCGCCACTGCCTCTCTAAATTTTTGCACTTCGTTTTTTCTTTTTTGAGGGTTTCAGAAAACCATGGGGCAGGAAGATAATGATTGTTATATTTCCTTATTGAAAAGGGAAGACATGAATCAATGGATGAACTGAGCCAAGAATGGATGACTGTTTCTTCCTCCAAGGTAGTAATTGAATCTACCGGTCTCGTTTTCTCAAGAAGTAGATTGAATTTCTTTACGTCCAGGTTTTTCCAATTTCTGCCTTTTGTTAGCCCATACGGTAAGTTTTTCAAATGCTGCTGACATTTGATTTGAAATTCGACCAAAAAGTGGTCAGACTAGATTACAGGGACGGCCGGTTTACATAGGACAGTGTCCATGCTAGAAAAAATTGGATTGAGCAGATTCCCTGCCTTATGGGTGGGATCCGAATTATGAAGAATGACATTTAAGGCTGCAAAGTCCTGAGCTGTCATTCAGCCGCGTTTTGGTAAGAAAGATGGCATCGGGTTGGAAGCCCGAAAGCAGGTCATAGATGTCATTCTTGTGTTTCGAGAGTGATCGACAAGTAAGACTAAAGAAGGTGAGTTCTGAGGGTTTTTTATTATTAGTAGTCGTGCAAGATGTATTAGCACTATCCATAACGAGGTTCCTTACATTGGATAGGGTATAGAAGGAAAACCGCACATATCGCAGTAGAATGGCTCAGAATCACAGTTTAGGGGGGTGGTAGGAGCACAATTTTTATGGCGGAGAGTCAGGAGGGCCTCGCGTGAATATTTAAGTAGACCGCCAGATTTTTGAGCAGGGGATATAGCCTCTAGCCCCGTCCGGGCGCAGACGGGCTTGCCTCTGGCGCGCGAGCACGTTTTAAGGTTCATTTTGTAACTCCCAGGCCCGAGCAGCCCCCAAGACTAGTCCGCCAACCCGGATTTCCCCAAAGATGGCGCCCGCGTCAGAGAATCCCACGTCAGTGTCAGCCCTAAATCGGCCGCCTGCACTGCGAGCCCCCCGGGGGGAGTAAATGCACCAGGTAAAAAGCAACAGAGTAAAAAAGTAACATTTTTAAAAAATTAGATCTCCACAAGTAGTAAGTACAATGTTCTTACGAATAAAGTTCTATGCGCGTTCCCTGATTCCCGGCTTCCGCTTCAGGAATCTAAACTAAAAATGGCGGTGATTTAAGGGCTCTATATGTAGCCCCCAGGCCCGAGTAGCCCGCAAGACTAGCCCGCCAACCTGGACTTCCCCAAAGATGGCGCCCGCGTCAGAGAATCCCGCGTCAGTGTCAGCCCTAAATCGGCCGCCTGCACTGCGAGCCCCCCGGGGGGAGTAAATGCACCAGGTAAAAAGCAACAGAGTAAAAAAGTAACAGTTTTTAAAAATTAGATCTCCACAAGTAGTAAGTACAATGTTCTTACGAATAAAGTGCTATGCGCGTTCCCTGATTCCCGGCTTCCGCCTCAGGAATCTAAACTAAAAATGGTGGTGATTTAAGGGCTCTATATGTGGCCCCCAGGCTCGAGTAGCCCGCAAGACTAGCCCGCCAACCTGGACTTCCCCAAAGATGGCGCCCGCGTCAGAGAATACCGCGTCAGTGTCAGCCCTAAATCGGCCGCCTGCACTGCGAGACCCCCGGGGGGAGTAAATGCACCAGGTAAAAAGCAACAGAGTAAAAAAGTAACAGTTTTTAAAAATTAGATCTCCACAAGTAGTAAGTACAATGTTCTTACGAATAAAGTGCTATGCGCATTCCCTGATTCCCGGCTTCTGCCTCAGGAATCTAAACTAAAAATTGTGGTGATTTAAGGGCTCTATATGTAGCCCCCAGGCCCGAGCAGCCCGCAAGACTAGCCCGCCAACCTGGACTTCCCCAAAGATGGCGCCCGCGTCAGAGAATCCCGCGTTAGTGTCAGCCCTAAATCGGCCGCCTGCACTGCGAGACCCCCGGGGGGAGTAAATGCACCAGGTAAAAAGCAACAGAGTAAAAAAGTAACAGTTTTTAAAAACGAGATCTCCACAAGTAGTAAGTACAATGTTCTTACGAATAAAGTGCTATGCGCGTTCTCTGATTCCCGGCTTCCGCCTCAGGAATATAAACTAAAAATGGTGGTGATTTAAGGGCTCTATATGTAGCCCCCAGGCCTGAGCAGCCCGCAAGACTAGCCCGCCAACCTGGACTTCCCCAAAGATGGCGCCTGCGTCAGAGAATCCCGCGTCAGTGTCAGCCCTAAATCGGCCGCCTGCACTGCGAGACCCCCGGGGGAGTAAATGCCCCAGGTAAAAAGCAACAGAGTAAAAAAGTAACAGTTTTAAAAAATTAGATCTCCACAAGTAGTAAGTACAATGTTCTTACGAATAAAGTGCTATGCGCGTTCCCTGATTCCTGGCTTCCGCCTCAGGAATCTAATCACAATGTTTTAGGGATGTTTCTGTTTTATTGCTCATTTGGGATTCCATGTAAAAACCTTATCCATTAACTGAACAGTGCATTCATAACCCATATTCTCCATACAAAAATACTATGATAAACGGCACACAATCCATCAAGCATATCGTCACCATTTCAAAGAAGCAAAAGTATTGAACAAAACACAAGCGTTTAAACATTGCACACAGTCACCTGGCTTCAAACATGACACTAATTGTGGTCAGCGGCATAGCATTTTCACAAATAAGGGTCCATAATGTTAAGTCTTAAATTCATGGGTCTCTTCACAGTCGAAACAAATTGTAAGCCCTGGGAGACTGAAAATGGATCCCTCGCCAAATCCAAATATACACCCAGTATTCTTTTTACTCAAGATTTGCCATCAAAACACCTTACTTCACGTCCTCCTCTAATACAAGTAGATGGAGAAGAAGAGTATGAAGTAAATCCCATATTACATTTAACGATAAGTTGTGATCAAGTCTTCAACTTGGTAGATTGGAAGGGCTTGAACCCAGAGGAACAATCATCTCCATACCCCTCGCTTGCAGCGGCAGTCCCATGCAAAATATCTTGGGAAACCACTGTCAGGTCCTTGAGAAAGTACTGTTGTGACCACATTGGTGTAGACATTTTGGTGCCTAAAAATAAAATGGTGGACCTCAAAAGTAAGGTTATAGAGGCAGAAGCTGACTGCCATCCACTGTTGCTTAGTGATTGAGTGCAGTGTTATTGTCCAGGTTCAAGCAAATGATAGTGCCAGTGCTACGTCAGACTAAGGATAATATATATAATGAAAGCAGTTGCAAGAGATTGAGAATTTTGAACTAGCAGCTATCTTGAAAACAGTGGCTATATAAGCCATTCCCAGCCTGCCACACCCTTGCTAGGTTATCGTGAGTGGACATACGCCTGCCTGCTCATGACTGGAGAAAAAACTAGCTTTGGAAAACTGACGTTCCTATTTTCGGCAAGTATTGCTTGTGGCAGCTTTAAATACCAAATAATTAACTACATAAGAAGAGACATTGCATCAGTTGAAAAGGCTGTAACAGCCACCCACAGTTTAGCATGCAATCCGACAGGGACACTTTAATACGTCTGATAAAACCTGTGCAATAACAGGTTAAGCAGAGCACTAATCCTGAACTAACATACATAAAGACTATAACAGCTAGTGAAGAAACATGGTACAGAAGATTGTTACGATCATCAAACTTTCTGTAAGGTTGATTGAAAGAAAGACGTTTCAAAATTTAAACCCCGTGCTTGGAATTCTGTGAAGAAAAAGAAAGAAATATGTTTAACCCTTATGGTAAACATGTACATTTCTATGAAGAAACAGATAGAAGAGTGTTTCAACCTTGTTCTGGTTTACAGAAACAAAAGCATTTCGACTAAACAACTAAATGTGAAACTGTGTTGCATTGTGCAGAGGTGATTAAAGAAGCTCTCTCTCGAAGACAACTAATGTAGGCAATGTAACAGGTTGAGATTGCTTGCAATCAGGTATGGTGATAGTATAAATAAACATATCAATGTAGTATGTAAGCGTGTAAAATGGAAGTTAGTGTTATCTATTGTTGTGTGCATACAGAGGTGAGCACACTTGTTGGGAAGAAACTTGGCACTATGCAAGTATTCCGCACATTGATAATTTGGAGATGGCTTTGCAAGACAGTGTCTCCTTCCCCATACCTCTTTCGCCTGTGGATACTCTGCGTGGAAGATGTAGATTCCCAACTGCATGCAGCACGTTTGAAGTCAACCAACATCTCTCCCGCTGGACTGACTTCTAATAATCAGATTCATGGCAATTTGTACTTGTGACGTTGTCTGCCACATGCATACTCAGATACCTGTAAACCGGAAAGGGCTATATATCTAATGCCTCGTTGGTGGGAGACCTCCTCCTTGCCTTTGTAATACAAGTGCTAAGTGATTCACTCTGAAGAATATCCATCCATTCTTCTCCAGCAGAACCATCAAACTAATTGCAGTGGAAAGAGAGAGAGTAGCTCAGTACATCACCAATTCGGTTTCTGCACCTCTGTATCCAATTATTGAAACACATGCCTTCCTCCTGAGTCCTACACCCTTCCCTAACAAATCTATTAGGGAGGGACCTTCTGTGTAAATGTAACTGCACTGTATATTACACTAACAATGGTGTTTTCTAGGATATTCCTATTGACAATGAACCTGTTGGTTTAGCGGTGTTAAATGAACCTTCTCCTACTACAGACATCAGTGAACGTTCTGTTTGTGTTTGACATTTTAAAATAGGTCTGATCAACTCAGGCAATACATTATTTTACACTAACTGAATGGGAGTTCATTTTCTACCCCAACAACAACCCTTCATATTTCTTAGGGATTGTCCCTACTCATACTAGCCCTATCTTTTCGTTAGTTACAGAGAACCGAACTCTGAATCAACAGTCACTGTGTTCTACACCAATACCCTCCACCTCAACAGGTATATAGAACACACAAATGTGAACCAATATTTGTGAAAAAAAATTGTGAAAAAGCGAGATAGCACCTCACAGCTTTCTGGTTAATCATCACCAGTTGTGCCCACGTTTTCATCATTGGTCGCTATCTCACAAGAAATATATATATTGGTATCCAAAAAACAAGTGAAAAAAATAATATGTGTGTGCTGCCAACAAAAATAGACCCAGTGAAGTTAAAATTGAGATAAGCCACACAGTCATCAAACAGCCACTTTTGTTCTCAACTCGTGTGCTTATTCAAAATAAAAACAAACTGCATGCTTACAGACCATGTAATGATTGTCCCAAAATGCTTGTGACGCATGGTGCATTTTAACTGCTGACTGTTAAAATCTGACCCTCATGAAGAAACTTTCCCACATACTGAAATACCCTCTACAACCGAAGATGAGGAGGAAATATATTCTGTATTTACTTCATTATTAGCCCAGGGTGTGTTAGTTCCCACTACCAGCATTTCTAACACCATTATGCTGATTTAAAAGCCTAGAAAAAGAAATGTACTGTTTTGTGCAGGATTTGACAATTAGTAACTCTGTTATATTGCCTAGCTTCCCCATTATTCCAAACATTAGTACACTCCTTTATTTTTCTATTCCACATACAGTTAGTTATTTCACCGTTGTTGATTCACTCTATGGCTTCTCTATTCATATACATCAAGAACACGCGTTATACATGCATTCTCGTTTGAAGGGAAATGATTAACGTGGACAAATCTACACCAGGGACATAATGAAACACTTTATATTGTATGGGAAGCTCTTAATAATGATTTAGGCACTTTGGTTTTCCCTGGCACTTGTGTCTGTATCCAATATGTGGAGAACCTGCGAGTTGCTTTCAATTCTGTGAAACAATTATTCGTTGTATTTGTTCATTGAATTAGCTAAAAATATAGTCACATAGCTTCAAGGGAAACATTACAATTTTGTTTACCCTGCGTACAATATTTAGTTCATACCAATACTCCAGGAAAAACATATCTCAGTGCTGATCACATTCATGTTATTTATTATTATTATTTTTTATTTCATTTGCAAAGGATACAAACACAAAATATACAAATTGAAGATCAACCATCATATCATTTTTCGTATTAATTTCATTTTCCCCTAGGGAGGTGAAATTATACATTTAAAAATAACTCTAAAAAGAACTAACTAAGCAATAAAGAAGGTTCAGAACACATATATAGCAGGAAAATTAATTAATTAATTGACAACTTAATGCTGAATCATGCCCTGCCGGATAGTATAACATTTTTGTACTGCCTTAACACCTGATTTTAGCCAAAGCTTTTTCTCCTGCAAAAAATTAGCTAAAGCTATTCCACCACTCCATTACATTGCACGGCTTCTGAGAAATCCATGCCCTGGCTATAGCCAACCTAGCAGAAACTATAACTATAGCCATTAGAGCCTTCTTCACTCTATTAGCATCTTCTCTATAGCCCAGCATTATCTCCATTGTAGAAAAAACCTCATCTAGGCCAAGCTTATTTTTTAATACATTCCGAACTCCTTGCCAAAAGGACGTTAGCATAGGGCGCAGAGCAAACATATGAACAATATTTACTCTGTGTCCCCCACATTTAGGACAACACATCTTATTGCTGAAATGCTGCGTATTTACTTGTCCCTATCTTACAATTTTATTGGGCGTATAGTATAACATACATATAGTTTTAAATTGCTGAAGCTTTAAATTCATAGACCATACAGCATCTTTTAATGTACTAAGCGCACCTTCTATTGTTGTACCCGATATTTCCTCCCCCAGCGTTGCACTCCACTTCTCAGCTAAAAGGCCAGTTTGATCCGGTCTTTCCTGACTAAATAATTGATACGCGATACCAATTGATATTCCTTGGGAAGGTTCATGAAAAAAAGTCAGTAATTGATGGGGTTCCACTATTTTAAGCCCTTGTGATCTCAAGAAGTAATCCCTTAATTGGAGATATTTATAGTAATGCTGTCATGGTAAAGAAAAGGAGTCTTTCAAGTCTTGAAAGTTCGAAAGCCCTCCGTATCATGTAAATCTCCAAGTTTATCTACCCCCAGACTAGCCCATTGTTTGGCTATACCATCCTGAAAGATGTCTGGGAGAAGTGGATTATCCCACAACGGAAACGTATTAAAATAAATTGGCAAAGAGTACATATTAGATATTTCTCGCCAAATGTAGCTATGTCCCTTAAAGTCTTAAAACGTACCCTTTTTTTGTAGTTAGGGTCATGTATATGGTAGAGGAATCTATTATTATCCTGATTTAACAGCAGTTTATGGCTAAAATCGTGGTCACTACTAGAGAGCAAACTCCAAAATCTGCTCGTAAATGAAGCCCAATAATATAATTTAAATTCGGGCAGTACTAGACCACTTTGACCAAAAGGATATTTTAAAAACTTGATAGCTTGACGTGCCCGCCTATACCCCCAAATAAAGCTACCAACTATCCCGTCTAACTTTTTAAAAAATAAATTCGGCAACTTCAAAGGAATAGATCTCAATAAATAAAGAAACCTAGGGAGAATTGTCATTTAGACAATATTGCATCCCCCAATGATAGTAATGGGAAGCTTATGCCAGTTCTTAAGTTTCCTAATAGTAGCAATCAAAAGTGCTTCATAGTTTAATTTAATTTAATAATGTTTTGAATCTTTGGAGTGATATAAACTCCAAGATATATGGTCTCCGGACAGTGTCCCAATATGGGTGTCTCTGGTGTATATTTCAGCAAAATCTGAGTTTTATCCATATTTAGCTTACAGCCGGAGAAAATACCAAATTGGATTGCCTCTTGGTTAAGCACTTCTAGAGACTGGATTGGATCTATCGTGAAAATTGCAATATCATCTGCATAAACGTTACGTTTTAGCTCATCAGTTCCGCTAATGACCGGATACCCTCGTTCATCATAAGAGTTCGGATAAAAGGTTCAAGGTATAAGGCAAACAGCAGGAGGGATAAAGGCCCCCCTGCCATGTGCCCCTATTTATCCAAAACCCCCTAGACTGTGACCCCTTGTAACTTAGTTTAGCCTGGGGTGAACGGCAAAGAGCCTTTACCCATATTAAATATCGATCTGGAATTTCCATTGCCCACAGGGTAGGCCACAAGTAAGCCCAAGCCACACTGTCAAATGCTTCTTTCGCATCTAGTAATATCATCCCTAGTTTGCTCTTGCCTCGCTCGGCCATATCGAATGCCATAATGGCAGTGTTAATAGGAGTGGTCGTATCTCTTCCTTTAATAAAACCATGTTGTTGCCCTGAAACCAGCTTTATCGTAGCTGGAGACAAACGATTGGCCAAAATTTTAGCAAACCATTTAGCGTCGGCATTAATAAGTGAGATTGGGCGGTATGATCCACAAGCCGCCGTTCTTTTTTAAAAAATATTACCATATTTGTGTTATCCCATGAAGGAGGGACCACATGTGTTTCTTCTATTTCTTTAATCACTCCGTGGGACAATGGGGTTAAGATGTTCTTAAATGTTTTATAGAATTTGATCGGAATCTGATCTTCACCTGTGGCTTTGCCCATGACAAGAGAGGTCAATGCTAACCATGCTTTTTCTACTAGTATCTCCTGCTCCCATTGAGCTGCCTCTTGATCTGTTAAGGATGAGATCCGCGCATTATCTAAATAATGAGTCACCTCTTTTAGTTCTACCAATTTTTAAGGGGCATATAAATCGTCATAAAAGATGGCAAATTGTTCCAAGATCTCCCTAGCTTCTCTGTAAGTGATATTATTAGCTCCTTTAATCTCAGCTATCTTGTTTTTAGATTTTTTATCAGCAATTCTGTAAGCTAGAACTCTCCCAATTTGTTCACTGTACTCATACTGTTCAGAACAAAATGTAGTGAAGACCACTGCCACTCTTTCCTTAATAATGTCTGATTCTTCTCCTTTGCTCCTACTAGTTTAAAGTAAATTAATAATTGATCGTCATCCTGTCTTCTGACTGATTGTGCATGGGAAAGTTCCAGCCCAACTGAAGTCCTCAAAGTCTCCTTAACAGCAGCCTCCTTGGCTTTATTTTTAGACAATATAAATTGCTGAGTGCTGCCTCTAATTAACACTTTCATAGAGTCCCAAATCATGTGGGAAGAGGCAGTACCAATATTAAAACTCAAACATTCAGCCAAACGTTTCCCCATGTACAGTGAATACTCCTCATCAGATACCAAATATCGTGGAAAAGAAAAGAGGCAACCTATTTTAACAACCCCTGTTGATCGAATGATTAATATAATTGGGCTATGACCTGAGGTGAGTTTCGGACAGATCTCCATCTTTGCTGTGCTCAAGGTTGCGTCACTGGCCCAAGCCATATTCAGTCTCGAATATTGCCTATGCGGGCAAGAGTAGAATGTAAACCCCGGGGAGTCTGGATATAAAGTTCGCCAAACATCAAGTAAATCATGTACCCTTGCTAGTTCTAATAATGAATTCCTTACTTTCCCCATTCTTGCAACTAAACGGCTGGAGGCTGTGTCTATGGTCTGATTCATAACAGAGTTAAAGTCTCCCATGACTATTAAGGATCCCTGAAATTCAAGTAAATTAAGCATTAGTGTATTGAAAATCGAAGGGTCATCTGTATTAGGCCCGTGGATCACTGCTAGAACATATTTAGTGTAGCAAATAACTAATTGGGCAATAGCCCACCTTCCTCTCCTATCTGCCATAGTCCGTTCAATTTTATATCCCGAAAATGTGCTAGCCAACATGGCGACTCCCCTTATTGAAACACTTTGAGTGGAACTGATCACAGTATTATACCCTAGTTGATTAAGTAGTGCCCTATCTTTAAATGCTATATGTGTTTCTGGAACCAAAATTAAATGAGGGCGATACATCTTTAATTCTTCTCTAACAAGTTGTCTTTTATGAGCAGTGTTTAGCCCAGCTACATTCCAACATAAAAAGTTAATCACTGCCATTTGTAATCACCAATACCTCAATTAGTGCAAAATTCCTGCAGATTCCTATAAAAGTCATCCCCCCTCTCAGAAAAAAAATCTTGTTTAAATCCTCTGCTTTAACCCTGCACCCAATATCCCTCCCCACCATCCCTCCCTTCTCTCCGACCCCGTGCATTGAGAAAGGAATCACCCCCTTAATATTGTCTTAGAGACAGCTTTCTTTGGAAGTTCAGATGCAGAGTGTCTCTCCATAGACAGCTATGTACCCAAAAGAAGAAAAAAAAGAATCATGAAAAAAAAGGAAATCTATACAATCTGTACAGAGTGCAGAGTGCAGAGAGTTAGCCATCCTATTTCCCAGACTCCTGTCGCCAAGATTTCAGCACTTCCTGAGCCTCCTGCTCTGAAAAGAACATCTGGGTGTGACCGTCTTTCATTATTTTTAGACGCCCAGGCTCCTGAAGATAGACCTGTGCCCCAGCCGCCTTCAAAGGGCCAATCATTTGTCAAAGTTTCCAGCAACGATCCATAGTGTCTTTACAGAAATCGGATCTCACAAACATTGAGAAAGATTCTGTTTGAACTGGAGTAGTAGGCCTAGCTTTAATGGAAACTGCTTGTCGTAATGGACCATTCCCCAAGTAAATTAAAATAGGTCTAGGAAAGCGACCAGGAGGTCTGTTAGTTACCAGTGGTAGTGTATGAGCCAGCTGAATTTGACTACCCCAGTCCCAGTCGGCCAGTTCTGGAAAGGATCTCTGAAGCAAGTTGACAATATAAGCACGACAGTCCGTTCCTTCCGTTCCCTCTGGCACCGCAAAACCTCTCAAATTATTGCGTTGTTGTTGATTTTCTAAATCTTCGACTTTCATTTGCATGGATCTTATCTAAACATCATGTGTGTCTGCACGTTTTAATGTTTGGCTCCTATAATCTTCGGTTTCAGCCACCCTATGTTGCAATTCACTAACATCAGATGTAGTAGTGGCTATTTGCTGTTTCAAGTCTGACAAAGTAGATTTAATAGGTTATTGCTGCCGTCCGAGCTCCAGCGCGCCCACCTTTTGAAAAGTTTGCTTTTGGCGGCCCCGTTCTCTTCAATTCGATTTCGGATAAGCCATTACTCGAGTTATCCAGCAGCTGAGAGGAAAGCCGGCAGGAGTACCCAAATCAGTCAGCAGCCAATAGCAAAACCCGGAGTGGCGCTTGCTCTGCCAAGAAAATCATATGGGCTAGCCGCACTCGTAATACCCTCAAAAGAAAAAAGAAGAATAAAGTAACCATCCGATTTTCAGCTATATTCAGCTATGTTCAGCTGTGATGTATTCCTATAGGTTCTGTATCGATCCCCCTATTCCTGACCCTATTCTGGTTAACAAGCTAACTAGCAGCCATCCCATGATGCAGAAACCGTTATCTGATTACGCCAGACCACGGCACAGGAGCGCGTTATCTGATTAGGTCATAACGCTTGCCATCTAATTAGGCAAAGCAATATTCCTCCAGCCCCTGATAAGGCATACGGAGTTCTCAAAACAAATCAAACCTATGACAACCTGGGAAAAACCCTGCGGCCATTGTTTTGATTTCCCCGAGAACTTCAGTAAAAGAATGTGCTAACGACCAGCTCGTATGACATCCTTATTGACGTATCTATGTCCATCCTTACGTCAATCTCGGCACCTTACAGGTATAAATATTACCGATATTGCCTTAAGCAAACACACGCGGTGGTGACGAGATCGGAGCAGCGAGACTTGCCGAAGCCCAGCAGAGAAGCGAAGCCCACTGGCGCTGCCCCGCCTTCCTGACGCGCTGAGAACGAGACGCTGTTTTCTCCTGCCGAGAAATCCAGCTCCGGCGCTTCCGAGCAGCCCTCGCAGGCAGCTTGGAATATCTAGACCACAGACGAGAGATACCATCCCTCAACCATCCTAGATTCAAGGTACAGAACTGAATAACCCCTTGCAGAGAATTCTTGAGTCAGTCACTTAGCAAAATAAACTTAACTTAAACTGCTACTTTCTATCCCCGCCCACGTATTAGGCTTAGGTCAGGTACACCGGGGTAGGCGTGGTTAGAAGCACCAGTTGAGTACGATTAGTCAAATGTTTATATGTATGTATCTATTTTATCCATTTTAAACACCATATGCCTTAGAAACCATATAAATGTTTTTACAGTATTATTTTATAATTCTGCTTTTATTGTATGCACTTTACTTAACCATAAGTATTGCAATAATATCGATTCATTTCTCTTGTATGAGAAAAGAGACTGATCAATAAATAACATCTTTTATTGAACACGCCCGTCTCTTCCTTTTCTCTACAATCTGGTGAAACTAAGAATGCACGTACTGACTGAGTAAAATAAGTTGTGTTTTGTTTTCACACGACTCTAGAGATATACTCTTGATTAGGGGAGAGCAAAGTTGTCATGTTCTATGGTTGTCAGAAACTAAATCCCTTCTTGTCTATCCAGGGAGGTTCAACTCCTCCTTGCCTATTCGAGAAAGTTTCTAGTGAACTCTGAGCTAGCTGGCAAACCCAAAACTTTAAGTCTAATATCGACAGTAGAAGACCTAGTTAACGTCTGGTCTAGGTCTATACTATTGGAGGTATTATTCCAATGCGCAGAGCCTATTGGGATAATAGGAACTACACTACATGGCGCCCAACGTGTTTGGATAGGCGATAAAACTAACGCAAGACTTTAGAGTAACTCAGTCGTGCTCTTTCACTCAGACCCCTTTTTCCCATAATACTCCAAAGACGTCTGGAGTGGGTGAGAGGTAAAATCCGCCAAACCTCGCAGGAGGGAACTCCTATGTATGGTTCTTGGTTCAATCAACGTTGAAGGATACACTGTTCCAAAATATTGTGGATCTAATCTTTGTTTCCATAAGGAACCTGATCTGCAAACAAACAGAAAAACCTTCCTGACAGTAAAATGCCAGAAAGTGATGATGAAAGAGAGAGAGTTAGATTAGCAGCTGAACTAATAGAAGCTGATAATACTATGCAAGAAGCAGACCCGGATATAATACTCATCCCGGTCAACAAAAGAAGGTCTATAACGTTAAAACTTATAAACAATGGACTGACACCAAGAGGTGGTACAGTCATATTCGTAATTGAGGCACACGAATATCGGTAGACAGAGGTATTCTATTCATGGATAAACTTTCCAGCAGCAAATGCTGTAAC
This sequence comes from Lissotriton helveticus, assembly GCF_964261635.1. Lineage (NCBI taxonomy): Eukaryota > Metazoa > Chordata > Amphibia > Caudata > Salamandridae > Lissotriton > Lissotriton helveticus. The sequence continues at coordinate 81,438,223 of NC_136058.1, forward strand.
AAAGGAGTTCCACTTTTATAAAATAGAGGAACCTCCTGATGACTACACTCCTTTCGAGGAAGTGGAAGTACCACTCAAATTCCAAGAGCACCTGCTCTTGTTTAATGGCGCCCTAAAACATAATAATCACATCACCAGGCTCGGTCCACTAGGTAGACCAGGAGCAACGTGGCCAGTCCTAGCCGGATACACACCACATCCAGACATCGAAAGGATGTCTGCAGCAGATGTTTTAGTACAACTAAAACAATTAATTAAAATATATAGACAACTAGTCCAATATGTAATGCGGACTTCAACCATCCAACCTGTAGTTAAAATTCCACAGCTGACCCCACATCAGGGGAACACAAATAAAATTACACCACAGAACATACAGTCCTGCCTAGGTAAAGTACCAGCTAAACGGGAACAAATACCATTCTGGTTAGCACAAAAAATCACCCAAATAGAGGCGGTGTTTCCAGACACCACCCCTGTGGATAAACACAGGATTCTGACTATCTGTCTTCCAATGGGAATCGCACCACACGTGGAGGACTGTGACACTTGGGGTACAGTCTTTGCTTCCATTTACACAAAAACACATGGAGTACCATCCATGTCAGTAATACCAGATGTGCTAAAACAAATTCAAGACGAATACGGTCCAGAACCCGCTTTAACTCTCGGTATGAAATTACTAAAAGACTTCAAGCAGGTCTCGGCAATATTACTAGCCAACATAAAAGGGGAAGCAGCGAATGTGGCGATCCGCCAGAGGTTAAAAGAGACAGATATAGCAGACCAACCAGCTGAAATTGCCAGAATTGTAGAAAAATCCTATGAAGAACTAGGTAGAGATAGTTTGGGTGGAATACCAGTGAAGCCCCAACTAATTGAAAGTCCTGAAAAAATATTTATTAAAAATAATCTAAACAGTCAAAAGAAAAACTGGGATGGAAACAAACAATCCAATCCAAAAGAAAAGAGATTCCAGTCCAGAGGAAGGTCTCCTCGGCGGAGAGAAAGATCTCCAGACCAAGGACCCAAGTCTCCCCAAAGGGAGCCCTCTGGGAAAAAATACAACCTTAGAAATAGGGATAACATAAAGAAACCGGATAGATATCAAGATTTTGATACACGTCCCTCTCAATCTTTTCAGACTTCCTCGCAGAAATCGGAAAGAAGAGGACGATCGGAACCCAGGGAAGGGCACGTCAAGTCCAATGACAAGGAACCTGCTCATCCAAATAAAAAATTACAGTTTCCAAAGAAGAAGGTAGCCAGTATTAAAATATTCAACAATGCCGAGAATACTGAGGACACAGCTGAAAAACGGAGAGTGGGCTCAGACAATGCTAGACAGCGCAGCAGAAGTGAGCATAGCACGCAAAGTCCTTATGAATCATCTGGAGACAGTGGACACGAATGAATACATTCAAGTGGAAGCTGCAGACACCAGAGTTAGCAAACCTCACAAAATATATGAAATAACTTTACGTATAGAAGGGGATAAGACTAGAAAAATAAGGGGCCTTTTTTGGGATAATCTCTCCAAGGGCTATGACATCCTTCTAGCTGAAAAAGATTGGCCACCAGAGTTCGTCAGGGAGTGCCCACATGGCAAAGAAATAATTATGCCTGCCTTCTCAAATCATATTCCAATTCATAAAAAATATACACTTGCAAGAAAGTGGGCAGTAGCTCAAGCTCCTACTTTATATAAAAATCATGTAGGATGGGATGAGGACTCTCCTCCTCACAAAATCCAGTTGAAATCACAACCTACTGCACAAAGGCAGTATCCAATCAAGCAAGAAGCTAAAACACAGGTAAAAGAAATTCTAGATCAACTAGAATACCAGGGGGTGATTGAAACTTGCACCTCACAAATGAACAACCCTTTGTTTCCTGTCTCCAAACCAGACAATTCATATCGTCTAGTTTTGGATTACAGACACCTTAACTCATGTTGCAAAACCTTTGCAGTACAAAACTCGCATAGTGCGCAAAAAATACAAAACAACATTAGATATCTCTAATGGATTCTTTTGTCAGAATAAAGCACCAGAGAGCAGATACTTGTCTGCGTTCTCAATAAATGGCGCTCAAAAAGAATTCTGTCGGTTACCCCAGGGGTACAAGAACAGCCCAGGAGTATTCTCAGCGAGGGTAACAGAGTTCCTACAAACATATGATGACGAAGCATTATCTTATGTCGATGACATATACCTAACAGATGATGACTTGGATACTCACTTGAAGAGAGTGAACACCATAATACTTGGGTTCGCAGCAGAGGGTTACAAATTCAATTTTAAAAAATCTAGAATTGCCCATCTAACAGTCCTGTTCTTAGGATATGAATTATCAAGTGAAGGCAAAAGCCTGGCTGACAATTTCCTAGAGAAATGTGCCGTACTCCAAGCACCTAGAACACTAAAAAACCTACAGTCAATTCTAGGCTTCCTAAATTTCGGAAGAACATACATTGCAAACTGCGCAGAAAGGGTCAAACCCCTTTATGATCTAATAAAACCAGATTTTAAAAAAACCAATTGGACTCAAAAACACACAGAAATTCTGAGATCCTTACAAACAGATATGTTAATTAAAACAAAATTAGAAACACGTGATAACACACGCAACCTTGTGATTCGAGTCATCCCAGGAAGATGCGGATTCACATACCTGACCTCTAATGAGGGAGAAAAGGTACCAATTACATTCAAATCACACTTGTACACAGAAGCTGAAAAGAAATTCAGCATTAAAGAAAACATTGTTCATGCAGTTCAAACCGCAATAGCTAGAGAAAAAGATAAAGCTGACGGTAGACACATCACAGTCAGAACAGCAGAATCAGCCTTTGAGGCATTAACAACCCCGTGTAATTTACCAACAACAGCATTGAATCCGGAATGGATACAATGGGTGAATTCCATTACAATGGACAAAGTAAAATACTACTTTGATCCAGAACTAGAGGAACTAAAATATCTAGAATATGAAAGAATATTCCCTCTGCCAATCGACATTCTGCCATTACGACAATACGCTTGTGTAATCTATACAGACGGACATGCTCAACCATCCGTTTGGGGAGAACAAGCATACAACCCCACATGTGAGATTACAAAAGAAGTGTGGCGCGGAGGTATATTAAGACCTCTATTAACAAAAACACACTCAGTAGAAACTAATTCAGAACAACAGACTGAAATAATAGCATTGAAAATGGCGCTAGATAATGCAGATCGCGAATTCCCGACACTCATAGTGTCCGATTCGTATTACTGCGTCAAATCATATAACAGCGATTTACAGAAATGGATTCAAAACGGTTACAAAGATGACACAGGTGCAACAATAAAGCAAAAACTGCTTTGGGAACAAATAGTTCTGTTAAAGAAAGAACTACCAAAGACTCACGTGATACACTCACTGAGTCATCAGCGTGATGGCGTTCACGTTGCAGGGAATTCATTGGCTGAGAAAGCCACAGCGGTAGCAACTAAATCGGCTTCCGTAGCTAGAAAAAAGCGTGCAGTAAAATACATTGACGGTGAAACAATGCTGGCGGTGAAAACGTCATCAAAAGGCGACTGCTCAGCGTTACCGATCAGTTACCCACTCAAATATACATACATAATCGATGCGAACTCTGTTCCTTTTGCTCGAATCCCTGGAGTGGGGGATAGAGTAATTCCAAACAAGGACAGGAGAAATTTGTTAATAGCAGACGCACATATGGGCGAGGGTCTCAGACACCTCAAACTAACAGATTCTCTGGAAGAACTACAATCAGTGTACTGGTGGCCAGGCATGAGCCTGCATCATCACATTTTTGTAAAAAAATGCCCGGGCTGCAACAGAGATCGCAGCGGCGAGAGGAACGGGGTAATACCATGGCGTTTCACTCAATAAGGGTTAAACAATAATCAGTGAAACAAGTGTAAATAATGCGTCCCATTAACAAATAAAGACTACGTTTCCACTTATAAATGTAGACCCCAGCACTCGGCTGACGTCGGGACTGTTATACAAAGATTTGCGAGTCTAAATGGCATATACGCTAGGAGCATACTACGTTTGACCAATGTTTTCACTTTAGCCCTCAAGCTTGTGGGAAAGCACGGCCAAATGAGCATAGCGAAGCGGGATTCTTCTCACTTCCTTCCTGAGGGATATAGGATGGTGTAAAGAAAAAACCAAGGCATAAAGCAATCTGTAACAGCAAAGGTATTAGGTTCAGGAGCTGGGTGGGTCAAACATCTAATAAGTGTCCAACGTAGTCTAAATAACTTGCCAAGAAATTCTCTGAAGGGATTCAGTCCGTACGAATTATTGTTTGGAACTAGGATGTTAGTCTTAGATCTCGACAGTCAGACTTCAGTGGTGAAAGAGAAAAGCTTTGATATCAAAGATCGTTTGGCTATTTTACAGGACTTAAACGAAACAAGAAAAGACCTGAGCAACATAAAGTTGAAACAGCAGCCAACAACCACTGAAGAACCACCACCTGTCCCAGCAAGACCTGTCTGGATTCCAAAAATCGGGGATCTAGTCAGAGAAAAGATCGTGGTAAAGAAGGAATTTGGGCCTTCTTACAGAAAAGCAGTTCCTGTCTTGTCCATCAACGGGACGAGATCAGTTGTACTACCGCCACTTGCTGGTAAAAAGGAGAACCGAGTTGTATCCATCGACCTGGTAAAACCACAATCATGTGGCCGATAACAAACAGTAGGCCAAGTGGACTCCCGATAAGTAGTAGAACACCAAGGTTTGCTACAAGTACAGAGGTGCTAACTAAAAGGCTAATCACATTCGAAACGCCTACAGAACAACAACAAGGACTATGCAACAATGCAATGGAACTCACACCTCTGAAAACCCAAATAAAACCATTTAGTAGAGACACACCAACCTACAATGAAGTAACAAATGAATATGCTGAAGCTGCAAGAAACAGTAATCCTGAAGCGATTGGTACAATAGACAGAACGGCATCCGGCTACTTCATCAACTTTGATGATTCTTCTGAAGATCTAAGTGAATCAAAAACACAGCCATCAACAAAAACTTTTAAAGATAAAGCTAAGGAACTCTTGAAAGCACTGAAAGAAACCTATCTGATTTCTCCATGGATTGAATTTTGGGTGTCCTTTGGTGTATTTATCCTCATACTTTGGCTCATCATGATACTATGCTTGGGACGCTTCATTGAGGGAAAATATGCAAAAATGGACACAGCAAGCCAGAAAATCAACTTGATCCTCAAGCCACACACGTCTTCACACGTCAAGAAAAGAGAACTTTCTTCAGTTAACTTCACAGCCAATCCTATACCGGGTGGGGTAGCATGGGACAATACTGACTATGAAATTTATGGTCCGGTTGAGATCCTCAAATATCCACACCAAATTAAGATCTCGTTGAGTGACTTTGTAAAACCAAACTCATTTGCTGATGATTGGGACTTTGAAAGTATTAATGACATGATGTCTGATCTAGTGATGTCTGCTAAATTTACCAAACACGATTATTTGCAGGGTTCATCTAATTATGATAGTATGTACTGCTACAACCACTATGGTAACCATTTTTTACATAAATCAGCACAACCTAGAAATGTTTTAAATTATAATCAATGGGAACATTGTGCAACCCCTCCAAAAGGAAGCTCAAGAACCTTTTATGACAAATATTCATACTTTTCAGGGTTCAACACAAGTAATGCTGAAACATTTTATTTCAAATTGTCAAATAAGACAGGAACAAAAACCATGCTTACAAACACGAAATTGATATATTCGGACTCATTTTTTTAACAAATGAATACATTTGGTTTTGATTATTGGGACAAAAATGTGGAAGTAAAAAGTGTTTGGGGTACAAAAGAATGGCAAGTTCAGGGTATAGAATCATTGTTTAGAGCCTGCATGATCCCAGAACAAATTATATTCTTGAATGAAACTATTCAACAAACTACCTGTCTTGGATTAGCCAAAATCAAAGACTTAAATAAACCGTCTATTCCAAAACCAACAATGAACAGCAATAACTCTGCGGATGAAGAGATAGACGTAAACTATGTATTAAACCAAAACAGAACAAATCCTGATTGGAAACAATGGTTAATCTGGCCCACAGATACTAATAACTGTCAAGACAGATTCCTGAACAAAACACAGGGGTTCACATTGACCAGGCCAGACCCTAGATATTCCCAAAGACAACACCCAGGGATAATCACCACCTACAGTGTGGGCAAACTCTGCCTTCAATGGCTAAAAACTTCCACACTGACAGAAATTAAGCAACACCTAACTTTACTTACTGATGGTGCTGACTTGCGTCATTTCATTATGGGACCGCGCAAACAGCGTCAAAAACGCTTCATAGCAGCCTCTATATATGCAGCTTACAACGAAGCCTGGAAGATAACTCAAATTGAGACAGCAGAAAGTATACGGGAAATTGACCGTATCAATTTGGAAAAATCACTTTCTGTAGTGGACAATGGGTTAATGACTCTGTCCTCCAGAATCTTTTCATTGGACAGCATTGTGTCATCAGCAATCGACATAATATCGCAAGACTTACTGTTGCTACAACACGGTCAGTCTCAATTGCGTTCTATTGTACAGCTTGGCTGGACGTTACAAAATCTGCGTTCTGGCTATGTGCCTTGGCGTTTAATCAACACAACGTCACTATTCCATATCTTCAACCTTACTGATAAACAAATCAGTATGGCACAAAAGGGTGCTGATTATACAATCCTGAGCATTGAGAAACTCGAGAGATTACCATTGACAATGTCAGAACGACCTGTCATTGAATGGATAATACATGGGATAAAAAATATATACAGGCTGGCATGTACGAAAAATTGGGAAAAGGGTACATTAAGACAACATGGAACTTGCCCTATTCACATGCATGTGTCAGTAATAAAGGACAGAAAGTGTTTCTTAGTGGAAATAATTGTGCAATGTCACTAAGCGGTACACTTCTGTGTAATGGAATTAGTTTGCATGGAGCCTGTGAAGGGAATTCAAATAACCTTTCATGTCACCAGCTAGGCACACCTGCAACAGAGATAGAACCATTCTTTAAAAGACTCTATAACGGGAGTTACATTCTAATTGTGGATCGCAGATGTTGTAGTCTACTGCCCGGGGTTCCTTATCTCGTTAGTACGACTGCGAAGGTCATGTGCTGTGGACGCTTATTGTTCCCCAGCTCCTTTCCAGACAGGGAGGCAAGGGCATGGCCTAACTTGAAAATTACTTCTATTCGAGTTGATACTTTAAGCAGAATGAAAACAGTGCTTCTTCAGACGCCGACCAGGCTCACGTCATCAAAAGAAACGTATGATCTCCTAGTCGCAAGGACGACTGCAGAGATTCACTCATTGTTATCAACTAATTCCCCCATACATTTCGCAGAAATCCTGAATGAAATCTTAAATATTTCTGATACCAGTGGAGTCTCAAATGTATTTAAGACAGTATTTTTGATGGCATTAACACCATTCAAAGCCATACTGGGTATTTTTCCAGACTTCGTCCATTCGATTTTTGGAGGAGTTCCCCTCATTTTGGGACTAATTGCAGGAATCCTATTCTTAGTCCTTATATTTCGTTATGGCAAACCATGTCACAGACAAAACACCCGCGACAAGGGAAGAAACAATCCGAGCCATTGGATACCGGGACCGGATATCAAAAATCCTGGGACTAACCCGGCTTAGAGACCTGAACATGACTTGGTTTCTTTCATTTCGGCCGATATGGCAAAGATGTGTTTTACCTGTATTAAGGTGCATGCTGTGCGGAGAAGAATGCGTGTTGGACACCTGTCTGACGCTACAATCGGATGCGCCAATGGATGCAGAAACATTGTTGGGTCCGGTAAAGGCTCATGCATTGTGCTGCCCTCATCGGCTGCCAATCCTGATGACGGCATTCGTGGAAACTTCACCACTACGATTAAGGGGTAGTGAAGATCAAGATTAAAGCAGCATCGATCAGGTACAACCTTCTGTCAGCAATACTATTCAAAATGTCAATGGAGACAATCATGCACATGAATGCATGGTTACATCCTTTTCCGAGTTAGTGGAACTCTCACAGGAAGCTGTTGACAGCTTTTTCAGCAGTCTCAATGATATGATGTTCTCACCAGAGCAGAAATAACGACTCTTGAACAAGCTAGCACACGGCGTTCCCGACACCTTGAATTTGGCCTTCAACTTTAATAATAAAGTAGCAAGATCGACTTTTCCTCCAGTCCACGGACAGCAATTTTTTTTGCAGCCCCAAAATATTTTTTTTTTCGGGACACTTATCTTCTGCTTAAAGTAAGAACTATTCTTAGAAAACTAATTTCTGTTTTTAGAAACTTCATAGACATTAGCTGCCCGCTGGTATGTTCATAAATATATATTTTTTTCTTGAACTGTGATGAAGTGGTCTCGAACTTTTCTTCTGTATTAAGAGCCATTTCATGTGTAATTCTCATATTCGATTACTAATAATGTATACATATGCGTGATTGATTTAGCATTAGTCTACTGCTTAAGTCCATATAGTACATATGGCTATTTTTTTTTCCCGTACATTACATAATTTCGAAATGCATTATATGTATTTTGGGGTGGTAAGGTATACACGATACTCTACAGTATGTTTTACTATGCCTAGATTCGTAAATATGGCCATAGTTAGCGTGGAGTGGGTGTGATGTATTCCTATAGGTTCTGTATCGATCCCCCTATTCCTGACCCTATTCTGGTTAACAAGCTAACTAGCAGCCATCCCATGATGCAGAAACCGTTATCTGATTACGCCAGACCACGGCACAGGAGCGCGTTATCTGATTAGGTCATAACGCTTGCCATCTAATTAGGCAAAGCAATATTCCTCCAGCCCCTGATAAGGCATACGGAGTTCTCAAAACAAATCAAACCTATGACAACCTGGGAAAAACCCTGCGGCCATTGTTTTGATTTCCCCGAGAACTTCAGTAAAAGAATGTGCTAACGACCAGCTCGTATGACATCCTTATTGACGTATCTATGTCCATCCTTACCTCAATCTCGGCACCTTACAGGTATAAATATTACCGATATTGCCTTAAGCAAACACACGCGGTGGTGACGAGATCGGAGCAGCGAGACTTGCCGAAGCCCAGCAGAGAAGCGAAGCCCACTGGCGCTGCCCCGCCTTCCTGACGCGCTGAGAACGAGACGCTGTTTTCTCCTGCCGAGAAATCCAGCTCCGGCGCTTCCGAGCAGCCCTCGCAGGCAGCTTGGAATATCGAGACCACAGACGAGAGATACCATCCCTCAACCATCCTAGATTCAAGGTACAGAACTGAATAACCCCTTGCAGAGAATTCTTGAGTCAGTCACTTGGCAAAACAAACTTAACTTAAACTGCTACTTTCTATCCCCACCCACGTATTAGGCTTAGGTCAGGTACACCGGGGTAGGCGTGGTTAGAAGCACCAGTTGAGTACGATTAGTCAAATGTTTTTATGTATGTATCTATTTTATCCATTTTAAACACCATATGGCTTAGAAACCATATAAATGTTTTTACAGTATTATTTTATAATTCTGCTTTTATTGTATGCACTTTACTTAACCATAAGTATTGCAATAATATCGATTCATTTCTCTTGTATGAGAAAAGAGACTGATCAATAAATAACATCTTTTATTGAACACGCCCGTCTCTTCCTTTTCTCTACAATCTGGTGAAACTAAGAATGCACGTACTGACTGAGTAAAATAAGTTGTCTTTTGTTTTCACACGACTCTAGAGATATACTCTTGATTAGGGGAGAGCAAAGTTGTCATGTTCTATGGTTGTCAGAAACTAAATCCCTTCTTGTCAATCCAGGGAGGTTCAACTCCTCCTTGCCTATTCGAGAAAGTTTCTAGTGAACTCTGAGCTAGCTGGCAAACCCAAAACTTTAAGTCTAATATCGACAGTAGAAGACCTAGTTAACGTCTGGTCTAGGTCTATACTATTGGAGGTATTATTCCAATGCGCAGAGCCTATTGGGATAATAGGAACTACACTACACAGCTAGCTGTATTCAGTTTGTCAACCAGCAGCTGATAACGATTAAGCCTTTCCGCTTTGACAGCAATCCGTTTGTCCTCGCGGTGCAGCGGTTCTCAGTAGCTCACAGTATTCAGTTTGTCCACCAGCAGCTGATAGCGATTAAGCATTTCCTTTTTGCCCGCAATCTGTTTGTCCTCGCAGTGCAGCAGTTCCCAGTCGCTCGCAGCATCTCCCCCTACAGCACGGAAAGCAATCAACACGGTCAGCCACCTCAGCATGGATGATGCGAGCCGCAGCAGAGAAATGGAGCCCAGCCCTAGCAGGTAGGAAAAACGCTGTTCCATCAGTTCCTCAAAGTAGATTAATTTAACATTGTTTGCCTCTCTCTGCCTTTCCACCTCTCTTCAAAGCGTCCCTCGGTACCGTCTGTACCGTCTGCATGCCTTGATTCCACTTGTATTCAGAGACCGCTCTGCATCCACTTCCTAGCGGCAGTGTCAGTCCGCCATTTTCCTTTCTCCCTGACACCACATTCAGGCTATTTTTAAGTTACCACCTCCAAGAACTGTGCCCCAAAAGTTCTCCTTTTAGATCTGCAGTTTATTATCGGTAATGGATTTCACTCTCCTTATGATCAACCAGTTCAGCGACCCACTACATCCTCCCATCTTCAAAGAAATCAGTGATACCATCATCTCCCTGTTGACAAGGATTATCAACTCTTCACTGTCATAAGGCATGATCCCTGACTGCTTAAAAGTAGGTCAGGTATCCCCCATTCTAAAAAAAAAACCTAATGCGGACAGATCTGATCTTAATAACTTCCGTCCTATTTCCAACATCCCCACTCTGGCTAAACTTCTTGAAAAATGTGTACAATCGAAAATGTGTGTACATAATAAGAATTTCCAACTTCTGGATCATCATCAATCCTGTTTTCAGAGAGGTCAGAGCACGCAATCTGCTCTCACTCAAATTTTGGATGACATTTTAAAAATGCGAGACCTAAACTAATCCTGATCCTCCTTGACCTATCTTCTGTGTTTCACACTGTTACTCACGACAACCTCTTATCCATTCTAGAACACAGGATTAGATTTCAGGACAGGTATTGCAAGGGTTTACTTCCTTCCTCCACAATAGGTCCCAAGGAGTCAAGGTGAATCATTCCCTATCTCAGCCCTCTACAGTATCCATGGGGGTTCCACAAGGATCTGCCTGATCACCCATTTTCTTCAATTTATTCTTGGAACAGTTAGCATATACACCAAATTCCGTAAACATTATTTTTCATATGTATGCAGACGACACTCAACTCTATCTGAAAATCACCTCCCCTGAAGACTGAACTTCACTCAATGCTACCCGGAAGAATACTCAAAACTGGCAAACTGAGAACCACCTCTTGCTCAACACCTCCAAAACGGAATTCCTTCTCATTTCGCCACCTAATGACACCCCCAAGATCGACCTCTGGATGAAATACCTCACGGCCTTCAACTGCTCTCCCCACATTATTGAATCTTCTAACTCCCTCGGAATCACACTTGACAAGAACTTGAATATGCAGAATCATATTAGTAATGTAAGCAATGGTGCTAAACACCAGTCAAACCATTTCTTCCACAAGATGATTTCAAACAGGCGGTTCAAGCGCTTGTATTACCTAGGCTAGACTATGGTAGCGCCACATTTCGTGGCCTCCCCAAATATACCTTGGCCCCACTAAGGCCCCCTTGAATGCTGCAGCCAGATTGATTACCGATACAAAAAGAAACGCTCATATTTCCACCCCTAAAATCCCTTAACTGGTTGCCTTATGAAGCAAGAATACAGCTAAAGATTGCCTGCATGGCTCACAAAGCCCTCCATTTTAAGACCCCCTTTTATTTGGCACAAAAGCTTATCTGAAACCACAGATTTTCCACAAAAAGAGAACGAGTTACAGAGCTTTCTCAGGCTCCACCCCGAAGATCTGGAACGCTCTTCCACCGGAAGTTTGCAGAATTGCTTCCTCAGCTTCTTTCAACAAGCATTGGTGTGATCTGGGGCTCACCTGCAGTTTGTTGTTTCTATTAAGGTAGAGGAAAGGGGACTTTGCTGTGTGCTGTGTCCCCCCACCTGCTTGAAGAGGGACTGTGCTGTGTGCTATGTACCTCCAAAGTGAAATAGTTTCCAGATCCCAGGTGGTAGACCAGTTGATGGAGTGAGGTCCTGATCTGGTGGGAGAGTTGTGTTCTGGTGGGTGCCTCCCTGGGAGGGTGCGGAACCCCAGAAGTAGAGGTAGGGTGGGGCATTCTTGCCGGTGACCTCTGGTCAGTCTAGGTTGAAGGATCAGTGGTAGTTGCAGCTACACTGAGAGGGAGAGTGGAGAATGGCTATTGTGTGCCAGGGGTTACTGCCCCCCACTCTGTGGATTGGTCAGGACCCGTGACATTTGGATGGCCTAGGGCTTGGTCCTGGCCGTGGATGACTAGAGAGTACCAGTGGGGTATCCTAGTTGTGTCAGAGAGCTCTTGTCGAGAGAAATCCATGTGGGTTCAGAGTGGAGTGGCGCAAAACCGGAGGGTGTCCCTGCCGTGCGGGCCCGTGTCCGTGTTTTGTCGCCCAAAGCAGGGAAGCCCATCAAGGGAGTGATTAGTCTACCCTACACACGGGGCACCACGAGGGGTAGGCACCCTTTCAATTCAATATAAAGCGGGGTGAGCTCCCGCTGCAGCAACTTAGCGGGGCAACACCGGGTGGGCACCGGCTGTGAAAGATAAAGCGCCCCCAGGCGCTAACAGAAAATAAAGCGCTCTTAAGCGCTAGGGACAGCGCACACGCGCTTTTAGGAGCTAGAAGTTACCAGTAAAGCGCTCCCAGGTGCTAGAAGGAAGCACAAAGTCCAGTCAAAATAAAGCGCTCTGAAGGCGGTGGCTAGCTGGTTGACAGGTAACTGTCTCCAGCTAAACGCCACTAAAACAGAGGTGATGGTTGTCGGTAAGGGAGTGGAGCTGTGGGGTGACCAATGGTGGCCTTCAGAGCTGGGACCTACTCCGACCCCGGTGTCGGGGGTGAAAAATCTGGGGGTCTGGCTGGATGCGGGCCTCACCTTTGTAGGGCACACCAAAAAAAACTGCTGCCTGCTGCTTTGGTCTGTTAAGAGGCTTGAGACCTGTTCTCAAGTTCTTCGACGCCCCGACCAGGCAGCTGATGATCCAGGCAACTATCATCTCTCGCCTGGATTATGCTAGCTCTCTTCTGGCCGGGGCCAACCAGGCTGAGTTAACTCGCCTGCAGCGGGTTCAGAATGCTGCGGCTAGGGCGATTGTCGGCCTGCCCAGATTCTGTTCGGTGACAAATGTTCTGTGCTCCCTACATTGGCTTCCCGTAAGGAAGCGTATCCTCTTTAAGGTTTTGTGTCTTGCTTTCAAGATCTTGGCCCGGAAATTTTATCCAGTTTTCTTTCCTTTTATGTTCCCACCCGTACCCTCCGTTCTCAGGGTTTGGCCCTTGCTGTGGTCCCCAGATTCAGACTTAGCCGTATGGGTGGCCGCTCTTTTAGTGTAAAAGCTGCAGCAGCCTGGAACTCCCTCCCTGTGGAAATTCGCCTGTTGGAGGACCTTTTGACCTTCCGGAGGGCTATAAAAACATTCCTGTTTTGAGGTTTTTTCTGTATCATCATTTTCTTGTTGTGTTATGTACTACCTTGTCTCTGCGCCGGGACGCTCCTTGGCTGGAGTATCTGCGCACATAATAAATTAATATAACATAACATAACATAACATAACTCTCCCAGGCGCTAAGGGGGTGGGGGGGCAGAGTCCATCAAGCCCCCAAGGCAAAGACTCCCATAGCAAAGGGGTCCCAGCAACAAAGTCTTTCAGGCATCCAGGGGCTGGGCAGGGCCCAGGGAGGCTGGCCTTCCCCTGGGCCCATGCAGCAGCACGCCCCTGGCAGATTCAAGTAGGCACACAAGAACATTTTGGAAGGGGACACAGCCCCTTTTTATACAGTGAATTCCTTTGTCTAAGGGTGCAGGGTGGGGGAAAAACCAGGCGCAGCTGGTTTGGGAGCACCCTTGATGTGCTCAGCCACCCCTCCCATTCACTAGGCAGGACAGGGTCGTCAGTCGCACCACAGGGGGCGGAGCCAGCATTGTGTGGGGAAAACCCAGCCCCATTCAAGACCCAGGTGCACTCCTCCCCTCACATCAGCATGCTAATCTCAACACTCACCACTGGGCAGACCCATCCAGACATCCTGGAGCCAGGCTCAGCCAATCACGTGTCAGCACACTCACTACACACACACACCCATGTCTAGAAGTGGCACTTCCACACTAGACACATTCATGCCACATACATCATTACGCAGCATTCAATCTCACGAGTTCGGACATACCAAACTCGACCCTGCACTCCCCACACATAAGGAACTACCATGGTCACACCGATTCCCCATGCATTCCTATGGGAGGGCAGGTCACTCACCACACACACACACACACACACAGAGAGCTCACGCACTTTACACTGTACCACAGTGAAAAAGTGCGCAGAGGCCTAAAATCACCAACACCAGGTTACAGAAATAGGCTAGGCAAAAGCAAAAAGTTGCGGGGTGAACCTGCCAAAAGGGCCAGGTCCAACAATTGGCATAACTAATAGGTCTCGCTTTTGGGACCTTATAAGTATTTAGTTATGTGGCACAATATCCAAGATGCATCAACATCAACATTTTGCATGGCTAAACACTTATAAGGTCCCAAAGGCGAGAGCTATTGGCTATACCAATGCTTGTTACTTTTAGAAATCTAAATATGGAATGTATTGCCTGAGAACTGCAATACTGTCGAAAGGTTCCATAAGTTTTGCCAAATTGTAAATGGACCGCTTTCCTGAATTCTGTTGTGGAGTCCAGTATGCTTATTGTCCAACGTAGACATCCCCTACTTTTTCTGTAGCAATACCTACTGATGTTAAATGAGAATTATCCCGAGCTACTGATATTATTGGTGTTGTAATTGTCACCACAATCAAATAAGATTATATTTGTATCCACCGTAAGCAATAGAACCAGCAGGGATCACCTCAGTGCATCTGGCAGGGTTGTCAGCAGTAAAGTCAACAAGAACATTATGAAAATACAGATCTCTTAACATCAAAAACACAACTTTTTTGATCTAATGCAAGGAGCAGATACACCAACATTCACCCCAATACAGATTAGGTATCCAAGTCTCATGTAATCTACAATGAATGCTGTATCCCCCACACAAGGTCGTGATCACTCCACTCCTCCAACGCACTGCTCAAGAAGGTCAAGGAAAAAAAAACTACAAAATAAAAGGAAAACAAAGGGGAAAGTGATATGAGATACTTACAAAAAATGTAGCTACCACAGAGAACAATGGGAGTACCAACACAAAGAATTTAACTGCCTGGAAAACAAGAAT
Source organism: Lissotriton helveticus (assembly GCF_964261635.1). Taxonomy (NCBI): domain Eukaryota; kingdom Metazoa; phylum Chordata; class Amphibia; order Caudata; family Salamandridae; genus Lissotriton; species Lissotriton helveticus. The sequence continues at coordinate 81,453,727 of NC_136058.1, forward strand.
GCCTGATATCCAATATCTCTCATCTCTAATTTCAATGTAATATGCGTAGTCACGGTTTCGGATCAAATTCTTAGCGTTGTTGAGGTGCAAAATCACTGAAACAAAGCATAAATACAATGGCATAGAATGTCTTACCGACTATACCCACCGCTTTTTAATCCAGGGCGACTTTAAAAAGGTGAGGTAAAGAAAACACTCACACAGGGCAAGAGCATGTTTTACAGACAATATGCCGCACCCATTGGAAAGGGAGCAGCAAATTCATGTTTCATGGACCATAAAGTTTTTGTTTTCCACAAGAGCATCTGCCACTGAGCCATGAAAGGACTGCAGGAATAAAACTCGGTGCATAAAAGAGAACATGTATGGAAAGTGCAGAGCTGCTCTTGGGAGGGAGAGGGGAAGAGTACACTGTTGCTACAGCAAAGGCCCTAAGGAAGAGAGTGAGATTTCAAAACAAGAGATGGATGGCAGCACGCGAAGGGATAGGGGGCATACACTGCTCTCAGAAAGAACCAGGAAAGAATATAAAACAGCAGTCGGCGTAAATACCGGGGGACTCTTGGGGATGGTGGGGAGTGGGATTGCAAAGCCACAAACCTAGATTAAGGTATAAAATAATAAAACAGGAGTTTACTTAAAGTGGGAATGTATGACCCCAGCCGCCTCCTCTGTGATCCTTTGTGACGGCGCCAGTAACAACATGGCGTCAACGACAATGCCAGCAGCAATTTAATGTGCCAGCATGCACATTTGGGATGGCGGTGATGTGAATGTGGTGGATGTGATAGGTAGAAGAAATTTAAAATAAACTGCAACCTTTGTTTGGATCTGAAGGTACCACGGAGTATATGCAGGGACGAGAAGCGGCCGAGAGTACGGGCCAGACATCAGTTTTGGTGCTCCACCCCCTGCTGGTGACTATCTACAGTAGTCATCAAAACAGCATCAACAAACAAGCCTTGCCTGCCGCTATCATGGCTGCTGTGCTGGACATTGGTCATCTGCCTGTGTGTACAGAATGACAATGCTTTTGTTCTTTTTGGGGTATTTTCATGATAGACTTGCGGTGGGAGAAGAGAATAATGGAATTAAAAACGCGTTTAAGAGGCAGACTTTGAAGCATGCTCATGTCTGCCTTCTCCCGCACTACTCAGTCGCCGACCGTGCGAGTGTGACACCAGAGCGCATGCAGGAGGACGTGGCTCTAGGTGCCACTTCAACATGGCGGAAACACTGAGAACCAGCACAGTACATACATAAACAGACACAATGGCGCGTGCAGGAGGACGCTGCTCTAGGAGTCGCATCAGCATGGCAGACAAGCGCACCCGTGGCAGCAGGGAGCAAGGAGGGAGCCTGCGCCGGTTTCCCTAGAGGGAGCGAGCAGGAACCATTTGTCAAAGCTTGCTCCCGCAAGGGAATCGCCAAACGTGCACGCTTTGCCATTAAAGGCAATTGAAAGAATGCACGTTTTTGGCTGAAAAGCCGAAGCGATTGCTAAAGATCTTTTGCCTATGCAGCGCATGCGCGTTGCATAGGCGAGACCTAAAAAGGAAGTAAAAACATTCCTAATGAACAAGTTCTTGCCTTAAAGGTCCAAGGCTTCATTTCTTATTCACTGTCCCCTGATTGCCTACTATGTAGGTGTACACCTGTTAATCCCAGCGTCGCCTACTATGCACCTTTAAATAATGTATGTTCCTCCTCCAGTACTGTACATGTCCTACCCTAAATGTGATGTATTCTGATACCCTCTGTGAACCTGTTCATGTTTGCATTTATATGTAACGCTGGTCCTTTCCCTCTATTACTTCCTCCCATCCAAATTGTGAAGCGCTCCGATACCCACCTGGGTCTTCTTTGCGCTATACAAAACTTTATTAATAAATAAACCTAATGCTAATATTACAAGCCTTTTTACAAAAAGAGTCCAAGCCTCTGACTTAGTCCAGAGAAGTAGACAATGCTTCTGTATCTTTAAAGAGTGCACTGTCTTAATCTCTTGCTTTAGGTTGGCCTCAATATTCAAAAACCTACATTATATTGCAATGAGAAGGAGGGCTTTACCGTTTGTGTGCTAATGCAAGATCACAGTAACCAGAAGAAAGTGATTACTTAGCACTTTTCTGCTTTGAATTTTGTTGCTGCAGGATTGCCTTCATGTTTGTGTGTGGCTGTGACTGTGGCTGCTGCACACCAAGTTGAATTATCAGAAAACATAATGTTGGAATCCCGCCTCGCATTCACTATACTGTATTCAGTTGTTGCTCTCTTGTTAACAACTAAACCCAGCACCTGTCCACAATACCAAAATACAAAGTTCTATTGTCTGCTTCTCATATTACAGCTGTGAGATGCTCTGTGGTAAATCCTACTACTTTACTTCCTGTCTCCCAAAATGGGGAAGCCCAGGATTGAATACCCACTGCCCACTCTTCCGAACCCTGCGTATAGCTCCCTGATTCGCCATGGTCCAACTGGGATGTTGTGTTTAATTTTATGAGTCTTGCCTTAGAAATTGGTAGCTGAATATGCTTTTTTTAGACTACAAGAAGTACTGGAAACCAACCTCCAAGTTTATTTACGGTGTATTCTGCCCAGGTAGATAAGCGGGCTGTCCTCATCAGAGATTGTGTTTCGTTACCCTCTTTACCAATGCTAACTACACATTTGGAGTAACACATGACTTTGGACTTCTTTGGATGCAGAAGGACTTTCATACTTTGGGCAGATGCACCAGGTGGCAGCTGCAAAACATGTTGCTTGATGCTCTCCAGGTACTAAGGGAGGTTACAGTAGTCAAATATACTGATTCTCTGTGCTCCCAGGAAGAATTATCTTGAGGAAATGCTTTTGTTTAGTCATCTACTAAAATGCTGCCTTGTCACCAAATCCGAATGTAACTTTGTATTTGTCTCAAACTCCTTACATCCTCATTCCCACCTTACTTGATGTTGTTGCGGTAGAGGAGTGTTGTACATTGGATTATCTCCTTGTAGCTGCTCAGCCTGTATGAATGTGATGTCAGTGTAGAATGTTGAATGTTGGATGACAGAGTGAATAGAATGATAGTGTGCCTGGTGTGTATGTGGAATGACAGTTGAAGAGAGTGGGCTGAGCAGTGACCATCCTGTTCCTGGTGGGGTTATCTTCATTACATCTTGTTACCATCTTTCATGAATAAAGGAACATCAAGAAACCACTTGACTACCCATCATTTATATCCACGACAAGGAGCAAATACTTAAAAGTGAAAAGACAGTGTAGAGTAGGCATGAGTGCAAAGGCACAGGATGACCTTTGGCAAGACAGAAATGGTAAGTTGGTTGCCCCTATAATTCTGGTACTTAAACTAGATGAACTAGATGCTTGTATCGGGAAATCACATTGCACATTAGCAAGAATGGCATTATTAATGCTTCAAATATGCACTGATTTACGCCCTATATCCCCACAATGACTCAGCAGTACTGCCAGTCCTACCCGGTTTGTCAAAAATACAATGTTATAAGATTGTTAAAATATCCCAAGCAGCTCACCACATCCCAGGGGGGTCCAACTGTATATGTCCAAACTGACTTTATTCAGATGCCTGAAAGCTGTTGCTACCAGTTTGTATTGATGAATATCTATTATCAGGTTGGGAGGAAGCCTACCTGTGTGCCAGAGCGTATACGATTATTGTCGCCAAAAGACTGAACTGGGAGTTTAACCCCAAAGTTTAGATTACTAATCAAAGTTGGAAGTGATAAAGGGTGTCACTTTGTGTCCTCAATAGTTTAAGAACTGCACAAAGCATTAGGCATCCATAAAGATTTACGCTGCGCCTAGTACCACAGATATTTAGGCAAAGTTGAGAGATTCAATAGAACTTTCAAAAAGAAAATACCTAAAATATGCATAGAGATCAGCATCAAATGTTCAGACTGTCCACCTCAAGCCCATCCGTCAATAAAAGCCAACTCAAAGCGGCAAGTTGAGGCCACACGAGAAACTGATGGGCATGCTTACAGAGTATTTACCTGTACTCCCCACTTTATTTTTTTCATAATAGTTATAATTTTATAAGGCAAGGTTATCCACATCATCAATGATAATGAGGCGCTGCATGTGTGAAGTATATAAACGCAAAACAGCTAATTATAAAGCAAATAACAGGAATAACAGGGCCTCGTGAATTCTATCTGGTTGTGGGTGTCCTTGATCCTGTACCACTGGTTGGATTTAATACTCTATTAACAGGAACGATGAGCTCCAACCTCCATAAGAGGCACTCGCAAAGTTGTCCCGCCTGTAAGTATTCCTGTCACAACCCCCAGAATTTTCTGTATTTATGAGAGTAGCCCCTTGCTATGTAGACCTCATTCTCCATAAGCGCACAATGGTCAATGCCTTTCTGCCAAGCCAATCCCAAAGGGGGTGGGGGGGCATCCCTGGAGATCCACATGCATGTTATATCTCTCTTGGGGATAGTACATCCAGCCCCAAGTAATATTTGGCTACTTCTAGGCCCACGCTCTTCATGCAGTAGCCTCAGTAAAGCCATCTTGGAGGTGAAGTGCACTGACCTCTCAAATAAGATTCTCATTATTCTTTCCACCCCTCTGATACTTGGGCAGACTCACACCATACGAAGGAATGTGCCTTTCTCCATTTGACATCTGGAGCAGTTTGGATTTGGCCTCCACAATCTTTCCAGCATATGATAATACGCCCTGTGCAGATAGTTACATTGAATGAAGCAAAGACGTACCAATATCCCTAGAATGCGGGGTGGCAACTCCTCCCTCAATTTCTCATCATCTAGGGTCCCCACATCATCCTCCAGCGCTACCAGAGTTGGTCCAGAGAATTAACTAGCAAAGAGCAGTAACACCCTGAGATTCCATCCCGGGATACCAGCCTAGCCTCCAGTGGATTGAATTCTGGAAGATCGCTTCAAAAGTTCTAACATACTTGTTAATTGGATAGATCTATAAAACGGCAAATTATGCGTTTACAGTCCCATTTGAGCTTGTTGAATGCCTTCATCTGTGTTCCCAACCACATATCATCCATTTTACAGTCCTTTATTGTCGACAAAGTGATTTTACATAATGCACTAGCACTGACCAATTGTACAAGAAAAACAAATCCATATTTCCTCAGTGATGTGATGTTTTTTTTTTTTGTGGAATTTTTTCGCTTGGTTTTCATAATTTTTTCTCTTAATGAATGATGAATGTGTTATGAAATATCATGCGTTTTTAGGCCAGTGATTGTTGTGTAAAGAATGATAAATTTATATAATGACTATAATAAATATTTTTTAAATGAAATTTAATGATTGCAGCAACTTATTGTGTGAATTTATAAGAGTGAATATGTTGTCTGAGGGGGTAGCTGTTTTGATTCCTGGTTATACACTGTCCCTTTGGTGTTGAGAGGTTGCTCTCATCAATCCTTTGTAGTCAAGCGTTTGTTAGAGCGTCACTACTCACCTGTAAGGGTCTCAAGGCGCTGGGGGTGAGGGGTGCAGGTTCCGGTCCATCAAGCAGGCAGTCCGTTGAAGAGCTAGGTCTTGAGATCTCTTACAAAGATGGGGGGCGATGTTGTCCGTCTGAGGTGGAGCGGAAGGGCATTCCAGGCCTTGGACTCAAGGAAGGAGAAGGAGCGGACTCCCGATCTGGTTTTCCGGGTGCGTGGGACTTCGGCGTAGGACAGCTGGGCTGATTGTAAGGTCCTTTGGGGTGCTTGGAATTTGAGTCGTCTGTACAGGTGTGCTGGTCTGGTGTCGTGGAGGGCCTTGTGTGCATGGGTGAGCATCTTGAAAGTGACGCTTGCCTTGATGGGGAGCCAGTGGAGTGAGCGCAGGTGCTGCGAGATATGGCAGTGTTTCGGCAGGTTGAGGACCAGTCTTGCGGCAGCGTTCTGGATGTTCTGTAGCTTGCGGGTGAGGTTTTTGTTAATTCCGGCGTAGAGTGCGTTGCCATAGTCGAGTCTGCTGGTGACCAGGGCATGTGTGACGGTCTTTCTGTGTTCCAGGGTGATCCATTTGAAGGTCTTACCTAGGAGGCAGAGGGTGTGGAGAAGGAGGACGAGACTGCGTTGCTCTGGCAGTCCATTTTGAGCTCGGAGTCCAGGATGATTCCCAGGTTGCATGCGTGGTCCGTGGGGGTGGGCGGGTGTCCGAGGGCGGGGGGCCACCAGGTGTCGTTTCAGGCATCAGAGGTTGGGCCCATAATTAGTCATTCCGTCTTGTTAACATTGAGTTGTAGTCCACACATTATCCTGCCAGCGCCCGAAGGCTGGCCTGTGGGTCCAGAGTATTAACTATCAAAGAGCAGTACAAACCTGAGATTCCATCCTGGGATGCCAGGCCAGCCTTCAAGTGCCAAATTCAGGAAGAGTCCCAGGAGACTGCTTCAGAAGTTGTAACACACTTGGTAATTGTAAATGTCTATATAACTGTAAATTATGCAGTTCATAGTCCCACTTGAGGCAGTTGATTGCCTTCATGTGTGTCCCTAACCAGACATCACCCAATTTTGCCAGTCTTGTGGTGTACCACCCTTTCAAGTCACATGTCCTATCTGCATTAGGAAGCCAGTTCCCAGTGTTTTTTTCTGTGTGAAAGTCTGGAACCAATGTATGTAGTGCAAGGTGCCTTGCCACACCCTCAATGTCGCTCTTGTAACCTCAAGCAGGGATGACAAGGGTACTGGGCTGTATAAATGATGGACCGACCCTTTCTCCCCGAGCTCCACTAGTTATAGACGGTGGTTCGGATCATGTCTATCGGCAAATAACCAGTCATTTATGGTGAGCATATGCATTGCTCAATATTAGAGAACAGGATGTGTAGCTCTCATCATGCATGTGCATTATGCACTTGTTGACGGATATCCTGGGTCATAACAGTCCAGATGTAGGACCTACATGGACGTTGCAGCTGATAAGGGTATCTTAAATAAGAAATTCTGGAGTACATACAGATAGTCGTGTAGCGCTATCATTTTATATAGAGCAATCCTGTCCAGAGTAGAGAATGGGAAGTAGGCCCACCTTTTGAGGTCCAAGTTGGTCCTTTTTATAAGCCGGCTGTATTGTGTTTCCAATAAGAGGAATATTCCAGGGACAAATGCATATCTAAGTATTTAAACCTACTGTGGAGGGATTGTAGCAGTGACATCTTGCCATGACAGCTAACCTCACCCTGAAGTTGAATCTGTAAAAGCCTTCGCAATATCTTTGGCCGCTGTCACCAGTCGACCCTCATGGTCATCCACCTCAGGGATGACCAACGGGGCACGCTACACGGTTGGTAGCCAAAATAACAGTTTACCAGTTATCTCTGGTATCACACTGCCTTCCACACCAGGTCACCCACAGGCTCCTGTCTGTTTTCATGGAGATAATATTTAGTTGGGGCCAGGTCAGTATGGCCTCATCCTCAAGGTTAGTTTGGCCTAATTTATGTATCTTGTAGTCAAGATGCAATATCTTCATTAAAAGTGCGATCCTATCCACTTCACTGCCTCTTCTAGGACTGGACATGAGACACAGCTGGTCACCTCATCACTGTGTCAAATGCAACCCAGAAGCATATAGCAGAGACAACTAAATTAGCGTTCTGTGTAAAGAAATCTTCTGCATCCTGATGTATGTTCTCAGTTAGTAAACCACTAGGCATTTAGACTCCATAAGCTACAAGTATGGTGTTCTCTCCTGTTTATCTGACGGAGAACAGGGGAGTGGTCTGAGATTCCAGGTGGCAGCAAGTCCATCCCCACTATATCTTGGACTTCGTTCATGGCAAGAAAGTAATTGTGGATATGGAGGAAAGATTTGTGTGCCTATATGAAGAAGGAAAAGGCCTTATCTCACTTATGCCCTATGCCAAACATCTACTAGTCCTGGAGAGGCCACCCAATCTGTGCGCCCAGGCATTCTGTGGTAGCATGTGGCTGCCAGGTGTCCACAGTGGAATCATTACTGCATGGATACCTCCCCCATTTATTAGTTTTACCATCACGGTACACAACAGGAACAAAGTTAGTTCCTTTAATGACTCCTCAAGCATGAACGGAGGAACATGGACAAAAAGATTAGACCAGTCCTGCCCCGGAGTAAAATATATCTGCCCACATTATCTACCTCAACCTGGGGATTTACCAATAGAAACCATTTCTGTAGGAAAGAAGTGTGTCCTACGTGAAACACCCTGCTGAGGCCATGTCTATCCAGGAAGAAACAATCTGTACCCAACAGATGCATCTACTGGAGCAACAGAACCTGTGGATAATGTTGTTTGGCAAATCACAACACTAGCCCTGGTTTGATGTAGTTATTGAGTCAATTCACTGTCCAAGAGAGGAATTTGTAACCTGTCTGGCTAGCCCACCCCTATCCGCCACCATGCAGTGGTCAATATACATGATTGGTGAATGTGTGTCAAAACGTGCTACTGTTGAACCCTGGCTTGAAACTTCCCTCCTCCAACTCCCCTTACACCATCTGTCACACCAGAGCAAACCTCAACAAGAAAACATGTACCACCCCCCAGCCCCCAAAAAAGAAACATGCTATTCTCTTTAGCCATGGCATGGAAGATTGTCCCCATTTCTATACACGGTGCAGGTGGAGTACATGCCTAATGGTCCACCCTGCCTTAGGAGGCCAGATCAAGTCATACTCGTGCTGTTACCATGTATTGCCCTCCAACAGTGTTCTCATGGGCTTTGGGTTAATGAAATCCTCTTTGGAGTGGTCGCACCTCCTGTTCTGGTGTGTACACTGTGACAACTCCATCTGGGAGCCCCTTTACTCCTTCCTCTCCGGGGAACTCTGGCAGGGAGGCTGGGTTGTGTCGGATGTGTGGTTGCTCCTCCACCCAGTACCATGAACTCTCCAAGGTGTCAAAGAAAAGTGTCTTATCCTCTTAGTTCATTTTGAGTTGTGCAGGAAATAGAAACATATTCTGTATTTGCACTGGGCGCAACTTGTGCAAACAATTTTGTTGCCTCACTTTGAAGGTGTAATCTGGAAAGACCATAACAGGAGCACAACATATATCAACTTACCTTTTTGTGTGTGTGAGACACTCAGAATGACATCCCTCTCTGTATAGTTAAAGATTCAGGCAATCATGGGCCACTGGGGAACCGCAAGTGGCAGGGGGGACCAGCGGGTTCTTTCTACAATGAAACAGGGCAGTACCTTCTCCTGTGGTACTCCGGACTGATGCCACTTCATGATAAACTGTGCAGGAGCCAACCCCATGATCCTAATATTATTCCTTCAGGAGCGCTCTTCTGTGTCCTCTGTTGGGCCTTCAGCTGATAAATCAGTCTTTGGAGATTGGTAAATTTGGTTTGAAATATGCAGTGAGTGTCATCGGCTTGAGAGATGCAGGTTTCCGTTTTTATCACTCTACATCAGAGCTTTCCAAAGTGTGTGCCGCAACACCGTACTGTGTCTCCTCCACTTTGTGGGTGTGTCGCGTGACAATGACCCCCCCCTCGTGTGTGGCAGCCGGGGCTCAGACAGCTCCCGGCCACACACACAGCCGCATCCTAATCTCCACAACGGCCTCACCAATTCCGGGGATGCCTGGCTCCACCTTGGGGACTCCCAGCAAGGGACCATCCCACAGGGAAAGCCAGGACGGGTTCCCCAGAGTTATACAGCGCCGGGACGCCCCGTTGCTGGGGCAGCTGTGCGCTTTACAAGTATACTACATTTACATTTACATTTACATTTGCATCCGAGCACTTCACAGGTCATTAAAAGACCGACTGCTTGTTAAAGAGGCTTTGTTGATGTTTCACCCCTTCTAAGAGCCCCTGCAGCGCCACCCTACCTACTGCTAAATGTTTCAGCCCCCCCCCTGAAATGTGGCTCTAGTTGCGCCTCTGCGCTGGGGGGTGTCTGCTGCTGTTAATATGCTCTGTAGCGCCTCCCTCCACCATGGGCCCAGCAGGCACCAGTCTCGCCTGCCAAGCACCAGCCTTAGCCAGGGGCACCGGAGAGGGAGAGGAGGGAGAGAGGGAGGGAGAGGGAGAGGAAGAGGAGGGAGAGGGAGAGGAGGGAGAGAGGGAGGGAGAGGAAGAGGAGGGAGAGAGGGAGGGAGAGGAAGAGGAGGGAGAGAGGGAGGGAGAGGGAGAGGAAGAGGAGGGAGAGGGAGAGGAGGGGGAGAGAGAGAGGAGTGAGACGGAGAGGAGGGGGAGGGAGAGGTGTGAGACGGAGAGGAGGGGGAGGGAGAGGTGTGAGACGGAGAGGAGGGGGAGGGAGAGGAGGGAGAGGAGGGAGAGGAGGGAGAGAGGGAGAGGAGGGAGAGAGGGAGAGGAGGGAGAGGGAGAGGAGGGAGAGGGAGAGGAGGGAGAGGGAGAGGAGGGAGAGGGAGAGGAAGGAGAGGGAGAGGAGGGAGGGAGAGGAAGAGGAGGGAGAAGAAGAGGAGGGAGAGAGGGCGGGAGAGGAAGAGGAGGGAGAGAGGGAGGGAGAGGAAGAGAGAGAGGGAGAGGAAGAGGAAGGAGAGGAAGAGGAGGGAGAGAGGAAGAGGAGGGAGAGAGGAAGAGGAGGGAGAGAGGAAGAGGAGGGAGAGGGAGAGGAAGAGGAGGGAGAGGGAGAGGAGGGAGAGGGAGAGGAGTGAGACCGAGAGGAGGGGGAGGGAGAGGAGTGAGGCAGAGAGGAGGGAGAGAGGAAGAGGAGGGAGAGAGGAAGAGGAGGGAGAGAGGAAGAGGAGGGAGGGAGAGGGAGAGAGAGAGAGGGAGGGAGAGGGAGAGGGAGAGAGAGGGAGGAGAGGGAGAGGAGTGAGACGGAGAGGAGGGAGAGGAGTGAGACGGAGAGGAGGGAGAGAGATGAAGAGGAGGGAGAGAGAGGGAGAGGAAGAGGAGGGAGAGAGGGAGAGAAAGGGAGAGGAGGGAGAGGAGACAGAGGGAGAGGAGGGAGAGGAAGAGGAGTGTGAGGGAGACGGAGAGGAGGGAGAGGGAGAGGAGGGAGGTGTGTCACCCACGTGGAAAGTTTGGAAAGCTGTGCTCTACATGGTGAGGTCCGAACTCAATACTCCTATCTTTCCCTCCAATGACTGTTGTGACTACAGTATGGCCAACAGGATTAAGGCTGTGGGATCCGACAGGGCCCTTCTCCACTGGTACATTTGCCAATGTCAACTCCTTCCACTTCGGGTGGATCTCAGTCTTGTGAACCTGTGGATTTTCCCCTCAAGGGTTGTGGTGCCTGCTTGTCTTTACCCATGTGTTTGCCTGTGGGAAGTGTGTAGCAGGACTCAGAATGCTGGTGCAACTCAATTCAACAACAATGAACACAGTCCTGTGACACGTTTAAAATAAGGGGGTGCGGAGCTAAGCATCTGCTAGGTCAGTGTGCCACCGACTGGTCCATCACCTATGCTTGGATACCACACAGCAGCACCAACGATGAGGGGTCACTCCTCCCACTAGGCCTCCAGGTCCATATAGAATAGTAAAGCACTCACCTACAGCTAGAACACAATGCATCGTGCGGTGTTCCTCCACCAGCACTGATCATTGCCCCTCCATGAGCCCAAAGAGAGTGGCAGTGCAGCTATCATCCACTTTAGATATGGTCTGCGTTTTACAGCGCCAATCTGGGCCTTCATCTCCACGACAGCTCCTTGTGTTTGCTTTGTTCGTCCTAAATTGGCTGGGTATGCTCAGACGTGGGTCCTTTGCTCACTTTGCCACTGGATTCAAGCTAGCCTGGCTGATGAAAGGTGTTACCCATAAACCGGTCCCAGGATGCTTGTTTCCAATTCAGAGAAGACCTGGCTTGGCAGTTTGGGCTGGACTGTTCCCATGAAGCACAGGGTCAAGATTTATTTACATATAGCTGGGTCTGAACTGAGGCGGCGAAGTGAGCTAAAGAAGGCTGATGGATTCAACCCAGATCTGGGACTCTGGGTGAGTGCCTGATAAGTTTCAGTGCGCCGTCCATCATCTCCTTGTGCTTGCTTTGTTCGCCCTAAGTTGGCAGGGTATGCCCAGACGTGGGTCCCTTGATCACTTTGACACTGGATTCAAGCTAGCCTGGCTGATGAAGGGTGTTACCCAGAAACCGGTCCCAGGATGCTTGTTTCCAATTCAGGGAAGACCTGGCTTGGCAGTTCGGGCTGGACTGTTCACATGAGGCACAGAGTCAAGACTGATTTGACTATAGCTGGGTCTGAACTAAGGTGGTAAAGTTGTGGAAATCACACATAGTCTCTGCTAGCATAAGCTAAAACCATCTAGTTTGTGGCATCCATTTTGTCAGCTATGAAATTCTTCCATCCTCTACTGCTCGTCTTTTTCCCTGCCTGTGCTGTCTATCTTAGTTAACTTCCTGACTCAGCTAAAAGCAATATGCATGCTAAAGAGTTTGTAGCTGCCAGAAGACCTGGTCTCAGACTAAACTGTCAATCTCTTAGTGCTGTGTGAATATGAGCCCAAGGGAAACCCTGAGCTACTAGAGGCACTGCTGTAGGGCAATCAGCCTTTTAAAAGTATAAACACATACATTAATTTGCTTGTACTGCTTGTACTAATATTCTGTATTTATTCTAGTAACATAAGATATTCTTCAAAAGGAAAATAACATTGTTGAATACAAAGTTTACATTACACAATTTCTTGCACATACATTCTAATGTAAACAGAAGCAATGCATGCAGTCACGATGACAATTTACATTGCTTATTTCATTGAAGCTAACAACAGAAAGTCATAACTTTTTGTCAAAAATCCCAATGCATTTCGGGTTTAAACGCAACCCTTCATCAGTGGATGTAGAGATTGAAGAAATGAAATGTGTAAACTTGAGATGTCGACTTTCAATGTTGTAGAATATTCAGGACCTACAAAAACAGCAACAACAAGGTCTGTATTTCACATCTATCGAGGATTACATGTTAATGATTAAGAAGCTGAGGAGTATCACCAGGAGAATAGCAACAGGTAAAAAAGTAGTGAATGTTAGTGTGTTAAGAAGCGCAATCGTCTTGTATATAGATAATTGTGTGTGCTCTCACCGAATACTGTAAATGACAGAGAAAGACATATCTCCACCGCATAACGTGATTGACTGTGAAGTGGGTGAAGCCCACGAACATGAAACAGAAAAACGTAAACCAACGACTTTCAAACCATCGTGCATGTAAACATAAAGACCCCTTTAAGTGAATGGTGCTCGTTGCCAAGTCAAGAAAACCAAAATACTTAAGAATCTGCTTACTAACCACTGCATAAAATGCTGCGCCTCCCGGTACATTACCCCGAGCGTGAAATTAATCTTCTGAAAGGCAACTATTCCTAGTGTCCTGAAATAAAAGAAAATGGAATCGAAAACTTGATCCCGTGTACTCTACGCATAAGGAAGTGATAACTTGAAACAGGCATCCAGCTAACCCGGAAATTAACTCAATAGTTCAATCCTCGCTCTACGAAAAGTACTGCAAAGAATCAGATGATTTTATGAGTTAGGGTGACTAAGTTCTGACATTGCTAAGAGTTTAGTAATTAAACAAACTAAACCTCTGTGGCGTACCTGGATGTACGAACGCCGCCAAATCGTTGTGTGAACCCGATCCAAATCCGCCCGACGTGTCACATGATACGGAACTACGAGAGTTACTTGTACTACGGCGCAACTGAAAATAAAAAACGGACTGTAGCAAAAAGAATTGACTCACCTAATTACGCAGAAAAGTAAACCAATGGACTCACAGGTCCTATTTAAAGACTAGCGCTCACTGAATTATGATAATTCCATACTAATCTATTAAAGGTTAGAACTAAATGGAGCCGTAAATGTAAAAAAGATATAATCATACTGAGGCTCCAAATGAAGAAAATATCCTGGAGCAAAAAAGAAGGGAAAGCACCACTAAATGAAAAGGAAGAGAGGAAAAGAACGTGAATTGTAGGTTTGAGGTGCTTAACTGAAAAGACAAAGGTGTATTAATAGAAAACAAAAAGAAAGCAAGTGAAAAAGATCCCAGCGTACTCCTGTACAGTCTATATATTAATTCCACATTAGTCTAGAAAACACAATAGTTCATAATGATCATTAAGGCCAGCCGGAATAACCGTACCTACAGTTTTTATCCAATGGGTTTCTCTTCTGGCTAAAAGTGTGTTAAAGTCTATTCCAGATCTTTGTTTGATACATTCCAAAACTGTATATCTGAGTTGGGGAATGGTGTGTTTTGCATCTGCCCAGTGTCCGGCTAATGACGAGTTGATGTTCTGATTTATAATGCGGCTTTTATGCTCCACAATACGTGTTTTTATTTTTCTACTAGTTATCCCCACGTACACCAGCCCGCATGGGCATTTAATAGCATATACTACTCCCTCTGTTGTGCAATCCGCATTGTGTCTAAGTTTTATGTTTTTGCCTGTGTGTGGATGTGTAAACTGATTTCCAGTGATGACATTGCCACATTGGCCATAATTAAAGCATTTCATCATGCCCCTTTCCCTGGATTTGATTGCGGGTTTCGTTGATTTAAAAAATTCTCTTAAGTTTTTGCTTCTTGTATGCGCAAACAGTGGAGTACCATGGAATACTTGTTTGAAGTCAGGTTCATTCTCTATTAGTTCCCATCGATCTCTAATGATGGTTTTGATTTGAGACGCTTGTACCGAGTTCCTCAAGACATATACTTCACGTTTCAAAGGAGCTTTAATGGTGGGTGTCAAAAGTTCCTCACATGCTTTTCGTGATGTAATGAGGGTTGCCTCCCCTAGTATGTCATCTGGATAACCACGATCCTTATATTCTTGAGTTTGCTTTAGAATCAGTTCTTGACAATGATGGGTATTTGATGTGATTCTCTTGGTGCGCATCATTTGAGAAATAGGCAGATGTCTTTTTAAGCTGTATGGGTGTGCGCTTGAAAACAGGAGAGCGTTATTGACATCTGTGGATTTTCTGTACACTGTTGTCTCCAGTCCCATGCTAGTTTTTTGTATCTCAATGTCCAAAAAATTAATTTTTTCCTTATCAATCACATGGGTGAACTTGATTCTGGGGTTACAGGTGTTCAATATGTTGATACTCTCTTCTAATGACTCTCTGGTCCCTGTCCAGATAACCAGGATGTCATCAATGTAACATATAAATAACGCTGCATGTGCTTGCCATTGAGGGTTTGTTGTTATGAATTGTTCCTCAAAATGGGACATAAAAGTGTTAGCATAGGAAGGCGCTCCCGGAAATCCCATCGCGGTTCCCGTGCGTTGAAGATAAAACTTATCCTGCCAAGAAAAATAATTATGGTACAGTGCGAAGTGCAGCAATTCGAGAAGAAAGGTGCCTTTATGTTGGTCAATTTCCGACTTCAATAGGCTCCATTCAGTGGCCTCCAATCCTTCATCATGTGCGATGGACGTATACAACGCCACCACGTCGATGGTGCATAGACAAATCTCCTCTTGAAACAGATGACGTTTGGTTTCAAGTTTTTTCAGACAATCTGTTGTATCCTTAACATACGTAACCCAAGATTGTACTAAAGGTTGTAAATAATAGTCCAAGTAATAACCCAGTGGTTTGAGAATCGATCTGCACCCTGCCACTATGGGACGAAATGGTGGTGAAGTTCTGTGTTTATGTACCTTTGGTAACATATACAAGGTGGGGACCTTAGGTGTAGGGTTTGCAAAATGTTTTGGTATTTTCATCAATCACACCAGATTCAAAAGCATTCTGTAATAGGTCTTTCAATGCTCCAATCAATTCTTTAGTGGGGTCATGTTCCAAAAGTATATAAGTGTCCTCATCCTGTACGTGTTCATTAACTCTTTGATTGTAAAAGTCAGTGTCAAGCACTACAAGGGCCCCTCCCTTGTCAGCCGGATGAAATGTGATCGACTTGTCTTGTCTCAGTTTGTTTAACGTGCGTCTTTCTTTGGTGGTGAGGTTCGGGTGTTGTGGGGGACCATATTTGATGCTCTCCAGATCTTTTTTAACCAATGTTTCAAAAGTGTCCAGTGTCTTGTGTGAAATTGGTGATAGAAACGTACTTTTCGGTCTGAATTTCCATTGTTCCTGTGTCAGTTCTTCTGTACTAGGATTTATGGTGAAGAACCACCTCAGTCTAAGTTTTCTCATAAACTTAAAGAGGGAAACCTCCGTCTCCAGAACATTCGAAGTGTAAGAGGGAACAAATGATATTCCTTTATTGAGTATATGTTCTTCTTCATTTGTAAGTTGTCGGTTAGAGATGTTAATCACCAAGGAGTTCATTTTTTCACAGTTCTCTGTGGTCTTCCTTGCTCCTTTGTGACTTTTGGTTTTTCCACGCCTGATGCTTCGTCTGGGGTTGTTACGTTCTTGTCCGTTGGAATTTTGGTCATGGGGCCTTCCACTAAAAAAGGCACACTACTGGCTGAAGTTGTTGCTGTTACCTCCGTTGCTGACATGGTCACTTGTACAGAAGATGCCGCCGGCCTCTGTAATGATAGATCCTGGTCTGTGACAATGCTCTCTTCTGATGATGTTGTTCCTGGTTTTTTAAAAACTCTCCTCTGAGCATATTTCTCAGCCCACGTATAAACTTCGTCCAGTTTATAATCAATCGTGTCCCGGCGGAACTTGCGGATTTTCCTTTCATGTACTTCTTTGCATGAGCGTCCAGGTTCTTATTGATCTTCTCAAGTACCTGATTCCTGTCTTCTTGTTCCATACGGTGACTGATTTCATCTTTTAGTTTGTTAATGTCGAACGTCAGTTCCCCAGTAAAGATGAGATCTCTTCGATAATAAGTAGAATAAGGTCCAACGAACACTTATTGAGAATGGCATACCAGCGTGTCATGAATGATTTGTCAAATTTGAAAAGCATTGGGCGAAGAGCAATCCTCAATCCACGGGGTATACGTCTTATTTTGTGATATTCTATCAAAGTTGTGGCATGTAATCTCTGATTTATTTCCTTTCTCATTAGATATTCTAACTGTCTTAGTTGCTGTGTTCGTACATCCAGGTACGCCACGGAGGTTTAGTTTGTTTAATTACTAAACTCTTAGCAATGTCAGAACTTAGTCACCCTAACTCATAAAATCATCTGATTCTTTGCAGTACTTTTCGAAGAGCGAGGATTGAACTATTGAGTTAATTTCCGGGTAAGCTGCATGCCTGTTTCAAGTTATCACTACCTTATGCGAAGAGTACACGGGATCAAGTTTTCGATTCCATTTTCTTTTATTTCAGGACACTAGGAATAGTTGCCTTTCAGAAGATTAATTTCGCGCTCGGGGTAATGTACCGGGACGCGCAGCATTTTATGCAGTGGTTAGTAAGCAGATTCTTAAGTATTTTGGTTTTCTTGACTTGGCAACAAGCACCATTCACTTAAAGGGGTCTTTATGTTTAAATGCACGATGGTTTGAAAGCCGTTGGTTTACGTTTTTCGGTTTCATGTTCGTGGGCTTCACCCACTTCACAGTCAATCACGTTATGCGGTGGAGATATGTCTTTCTCTGTCATTTACAGTATTCGGTGAGAGCACACACAATTATCTATATACAAGACGATTGCGCTTCTTAACACACTAACATTCACTACTTTTTTACCTGTTGCTATTCTCCTGGCGATACTCCTCAGCTTCTTAATCATTAACATGTAATCCTCGATAGATGTGAAATACAGACCTTGTTGTTGCTGTTTTTGTAGGTCCTGAATATTCTACAACATTGAAAGTCGACATCTCAAGTTTACACATTTCATTTCTTCAATCTCTACATCCCCTGATGAAGGGTTGCGTTTAAACCCGAAATGCATTGGGATTTTTGACAAAAAGTTATGACTTTCTGTTGTTATCTTCAATGAAATAAGCAATGTAAATTGTCATCGTGACTGCATGAATTGCTTCTGTTTACATTAGAATGTATGTGCAAGAAATTGTGTAATGTAAACTTTGTATTCAACAATGTTATTTTCCTTTTGAAGAATATCTTCTGTTACTAGAATAAATACAGAATATTAGTACCAGCAGTACAAGCAAATGATAAGTATGTGTTTATACTTTTAAAAGGCTGATTGCCCTACAGCAGTGCCTCTAGTAGCTCAGGGTTTCCCTTGGGCTCATATTCACACAGTTTATACGTCTAGGGAGCAAGGACACGCCCCCTTACAACTGGAGAGCACGCAAATGTTGTGTATATAGTGGAAAAAACTTGATTAATTTGTGTAAAAAGGTGTGCAGGTCCACCGCCAAAACAATCTCTTAGTGCTGCCATAAGCACTTCTGCTCCCCCTACCACTTTGCTGACTAAGTGATTTCCACATTTGCCCATGTTTGTCGGTAGTCATTCCTGAGTAGGCCTGTACCTTCTTTTTGTAACTACATGCTTACCAGTGCAGAAAATGAAGTATAAAGCACCTACGGTCTGTGCATTCAAGTCACTATCTCCTGGAACACTTGAGGGTGTTGTATGGACGTGGTCTCATTCATGAGTGAATAAACTTGTTATTTTGAATTTCCGCTCCAGTTTCAATCTCTATTTTGTTGGTCTAAGGACCTGTGGACACGATATGGACATGTTTTTTGGACTTATTCTACCCCCTGCACCGGAGAGCCCCTAAAAAGGTTCATTTTCAGAGTTTGGCGCCCTACTCGTGGGACTCATCGGAGAAGCGACCGCCCAAAGGAGTGGTCTTGTCGGAAGAATGGAATCTTGCTGAGGACACGTCCTTCAGGAGGAGACCCTTGTCTTTGCAGGCCGAAGTGTTTTTCCGGTTTTCTCAATATTGACCCTCCAGGTGGTGGCTGGTCCTGACTGAGATTTCCTTTGGCGCCCGATTTTGCAGTAACCATTAGATCGACCAAGAGATTGGCAGTTGGAGGTTGGAGACTTTTGTTTGGTAAAGTCCCTGAAGCGGCACTCTTGATTTTGGATTTTCGTGGCCAAGATTCTGGTTTTGTTTCTTTGTTTACTCATTGCAATAGTTAAAGGCAGGTATTGTGGAGATTTTTTTATACTTTGATATATCTGGGATAAGTAATATTTTAGTATAATTTGGTAGCATGCCTGCTCCTAGCACACTTCGTCAGATGTGATGCAGTCTTGGAGGTACCAAAATGGATTTAGAAAGAAGTCAGCCGGCTTCCTCAGAGGGGACACCTAATAGGCATATGTACATTAAATACGGTATTCCTTCCATAATGTATAGTACACTGTGGAACACATATACGAAAAAGGATCCAGATCTACAATGTCCAGTAAATGAGTTATTTAATTTTAAAAAGATTCAGTATGTAGAGCAGTGTCTATTTAAATGAAAGAGTTGACAAGATATGTTTGATTGTGTACGAATGTGGGAGAAAGAGGCGCATGAGAGAGTGAGGACAGAAGAATCTATAGCAGAAAAAGAACAGCAAAAACCAATATTTAAAAAAGTGTTAGAATTAAAAAATAAGGAAATTAAGGAAAACAAAGAAAAAGAGGTAAGGGAGTGTTGTTTAGAGGTTACTGTCCAGCACCCTATTAGGCACCCCATTTATCCTATTCTTAATAGACCTCAAGATGATTCTATCTTGTTAGATAAACGTCAGCCCCGTATAAGTTTCCCTCTGCCCCTGAGGATGATCTTTAGGAAGAAGAACACCTTTCTTCAGATGAGAAAGGCGTAGATCAACTAAGTGGGCAGCAGACTCGCTCTACTTTAACTACTGAACGCAAGGCCACTCTTCGATCCGCTGCTCGTAAAGCAGCTTGTGGGAGTGTCTCTGCCCAGGACTCAGCGCAATGGTTCAGCAATGGTCAGATTTAGATCAGTTATATTTTGTAGAGACGTTTACTTGGGAAGGAATACAGAAACAGACTGATAATCTAGAAACTTCTGATATAAATTATGATTATAAACAGTTAAGTGATGGCACTTTTCTTTCTCCACAGGTGCCCAATTTAATTAGGCTAGTGGTTAAAATACGAATTGACGCATTCCGTCTGCAAGAGGAGAAAAAAGCACAAACAGTTCAGACCCCAGTGCAACAAGAAGGAGCTACAGGGACAGATAAAGACACTAGTGATATTGTAGTAATTGTAAAACCGATGCATGAAGCTGCGCCTTTGTATGTTCCTCCAAAGCGAGCAGGAACAAGTGAAGATAAAACTTCAGATGATGCAAAGGGATATTTTATTTATAATTGGGTCTATACCCCTTGGAGTAGAGCAGACGTTATGGCTCTTAAGGCTGCTTTGCCTGATCCACAGAAAAATCTGGCTGCTTTTTATGAAGAAGTAGAAGGAGCTATTAGCTCCTGCACTATGACATTGCCTGATATTGACATGTTTTTTGGACTTATTCTACCCCCTGATATGTGGAGATCGATTCGGAAGGTAGATAATAATGTAGCTTATGGTGATACTTGGGAGCATTTAGAGGAAATAGATGCTGCTAGAGAGCCTGCGCAGAAACCACAACAGGTTATATTAGAACTTCCCAAGGCTATTGTGACTAAGTTGAAAACCCTTATACACCCTAAGAAAATAGATTGGACTACGTTAGCGTCTTGTAAACAGAAAGCAGAGGAGTCAGTTTCTGATTTCTTTACACGATTTGAAGAGACATTCCATGACTTTAGTGGGCAGTCTTTGACAGTTGACATGGGTAAGCATCTGTTCGACGACACATTTGTCGCTAATATGTTGCCAGAAATATCTAATCGCCTAAAGACCTGCAAGAGTTCATTGACTACATCTTCCCCAGTCTCCCTTTTGACTATGGCCCAGTATTATGAGCATCAGGAATTGGAAGCAAAAGGCAAGGAGGATAAAAAGGTTAATGATTTAAAAAGAAAGTTATGTTGGCTCAAGTCTATGGTCCACCATTTAGAGGTGGTGGTAGGGGTGGACGTGCAATTTATCGCTCTGGTGTACCCTCTTTTCCTCAAGCAACTTTGTCTTCTGATCAGTGTGCGTATTGTAAGGAGTTTGGACATTGGCGTTCCGAGTTCCCCCATTAGCGAGGTCAGTAGTATCAGCAGGGTAGAGGAAGTATGAGAGGCCGCCTAGGGAACACAGGAAATAGGGGAGGCATGGATAATCGTACCAGATTCGAGGCAGTTGAAAACAACTCAAATTCTTTTAATACCTTTCATAGACTAAACCAATACCAAATGTCTGATTATTTGGCTGATGGTCCTAAGGATTCTAATTATGTATAGGAATGCCTAGGATGGGGTAAGGAACCAGTTGAGGTCACAGTAGATCAGAAGGGTCCCTATGTTGATGCAAACGTCTTGGGTTCTACTGATTGCGTTCTGGTTGATACAGGAGCTACTCATAGTGCTCTGTCTAAACAATTGGTTCCTAGGGCTCCCCTGTCTGGCACATAGATAACATCGATAGAATTCGATGGGACACCTCCGCTTAGCTCACTTTCACAGCCACTTGCATTTAGTCTTGATAAATTCACTGCAGCATGTCCATTTTTGCTTTCCCCTAACACGCCAGATAACATTGTGGGTATCGATATGCTTAAACATTTCCGTGCTACAATACGTTGTTACCCAGAAGGAGTGCTTGTTATTTTAAATGATAACTATCCAATGGTTGAGAGGTCTTGTCTCATTAAAGAGGATATTGCTCTGGCATCGTTACCTAGTACTTTGTGGGCTACATCAGATACTGATGTGGGACAAATGGTTATTCCACCAGTGCATATTCAAGTGAAGGAAGGTGCTTCGTTGACTCGACTGCCCCAATATAAAATATCTTGGGAAGGCGAAGAAACATTAAAACATAGGGCCAGATGTAGGTAAATACTTTTTACCTATTCTTAAATACCGAATCATTCGGTATTCCTATGGGCCTTGAGGCCCATAGGAATGAATGTCAATTACTGAATCGGTAAATACAGATCCGGTAAAAGGGGGAAAACATTGAAGGGTGGCAGGGTGTCACTTTGTGTGTGGGTGCACATGTTGCAGACATACATGCCCTACAACATGGTACTGTTGGAAAAGTAAAATAAATGGTTTTCATTATTTACCACCAACTTGTAGTTGGTGGTAAATAACGAATCCTTAACTGAGGAATGCACTAACTTGAGTGCTCCCTACAACCTGGATTCAGTAATTTACCGAATTGATATGGTAAGAATTTGGTATTTTACCGAATCCTTAAATTACCGATTCAGTAAAATACCGAACCCTACAAAAATGCCACCTACATCTAAAAAGCCCAATACCGGTCGGTAACGGCCGAAATTTGGTAATTTCGGCCGTTACCGACTGGTATTGGGCGACCTACATCAGGCCCATATTGTTCAGGATTTGATCAGGGTGGGGGTGGTGGAAGAAGTCCCTTATAACATTTGTAATAGCCCTATTCTTCCTATTTTTCAAAAAGACACTGACACTAAAATATATAGATGTATCCTTGACTTATGAGAAGTCAGCAAAATGGTAGTGCCCCCATATCCGGTAGTTTCTGACACCACAACAACTATTACTATGGTTCCTCCTACTGCAACTACATTTAGTGTCATTGATTTGAAAAATGCATTTTTCTCAATACCTATTCATCCTGACAGCCGTTATTTGTTCGGCTTCACTTTGAACAATCGATCCTTTAGATTCTGTAGAGCTCCACAAGGGTATGTAGAGAGTCCTAGCATTTATTGCCAGGATTTGAAAAGGCAGCTTGATTCTTTTCCCGTGCCAAAAGGGGTACCTCTTATTCAATATGTCGATGAAATCTTGTTGGCTGCTGATACCCCTGAACAGTGTGAAGAAGGTACACTGTCATTGCTCTCATTCCTTGCTTCTCATCATCACAAAGTATCTCAGAAGAAATGGCAATACTGTAGACAGCAGGTTACCTATTTAGGTCACTTCCTGTCTAAGGAGGGACGTGCACTCACACCAAACCGCATTCAAGCTATTTTAGGCACGCCTGTGCCCCGTACTCAGAAAGATGTTCATGCACTGATTGGCCTTACTTCTTTCTGTGTGCAGTGGATCCCTAGTTTTTCTCACATTCTTAAGCCCTTGTTGGCCCTTTTGACTAAAGACACTCCGATGCCTCTCCCATGGACTACTGATTGCCAGCATGCTTTCCAACAGTTACGTCACGCTCTTTGTTCTGCACCAGTATTAGGAACTCCAGACTACACTAAGGCCTTTACACTCTATGTACACAAGAGGGGCGGTTGTGCTCTCTCAGTTTTAGTACAGACACATGGTTTTAAGCAGCGTCCTTGTGCATATTTCTCAGCTGTCCTTGATCCAGTTGCTCGTGCACTACCTGGTTGTTTACGAGAGGTGGCAGCGACAGCTGTGTCCATACGTCAAAACGAGGGAATAGTCTTGTCACACACATAGATTGCTTGTGCTAGTACCCTATTCAGGTGATGCTCTGTTAAATCAAACAAAAATGCAATTTGACTAGTGCCCGTTTGACAGGATATGAATTGATATTAGTACCAATAGGTATACTGTTCCTCGAAGGAGTGTGGGTTGAAGAGGTAAGGGTAAGGGCCCTACTCTTAAGCGGGTCAGTCGAGAGGGACGCATAGATTGGCAGAAGGACGGGGGTCCTCCCTGTAGGAACTAGAGTCCTCACTCACCCAGCAGGCTATGAATGAATTATAAATTTGTAAAGCGCAACTAAACCCAAGGGCATCAAGGCGCTAGCAGATGGTACAACTGTTGTAGCAGAGGGGAGAGAGGAGCAGATTATAAATAGGCTTCAAGAAAGAGCCAGGTCTTGAGTGCTTTGCGGAAGAGAGCATGAGAGGCCAGACCCTTGAGGTCGTCTGGAAGCGAGTACCACAGTCTGGGTGCAAGAGAGCGGAAGGCCCTTCCTCCCCATCTGGCCTTGGAGAATCGGGGGACGACTAACAGTTTTTTGTTGGCAGAGCGGAGGTCCCTGCCAGGAGCATAATAGGACACAAGGGACCGGATATCTTCGGGTCCAGTCTCAAGTAAGGCACAGTGCGTAAGACAGAGGACCTTGAAGTTGATCCTGGCCAGCATAGGGAGCCAGTGCAGATCCTTCCTAATAGCGGAGCCTGAGGAGCGCTTAGGGGCATCTACAACAAACCGGGCAGCTGCATTCTGCATTATTTGAAGGCGTTGAACCAGACCTTTATTAGTGCCTAAGTATAGTGCATTGCAGTAGTCCAGCCTGGAGGATATAAGAGCCACCGCAACCTGTTTTCGGGCTTCAAAGGAAAGATAATGTGTGATCTTTCTCAAGATCCTTAGGGCACCACAGCAGGTAGAAACTGTCCTGCTTATTTGTTTGTCAAAAGAGAGGGTGGTATCAGAATTACACCCAGGTTGCGGGCCGATGTAGAGGGCATGGGGCAGGCGCCGAGAGCAGAGGGCCACCAGTCCATCGACCAGATCTCCTGTTTGCCTCCGAAAATAAGAACCTCAGTTTTCTCCCCATTTAGCTTGAGGAAGTTCTTAATCATCCAGCCTGCGACTGCTTCCATACAGTTCCTAAAATGTAAGGCCGTTATATTAACTGATTGTGATAGGGAGACCATGATCTGAGTGGCGTCGACATAAGAAAGAACTTCCAGCCCAAATGATCTTACAAGCCTGGCGAGTGGGGCCACATAGATGTTAAAAAGTGTGGGGCTCAGGGATGAACCCTGGGGGACCCCACACTGCACAGGCTTGACGGGGAAAGGATGTCACCCAACTTGACCCTTTGATTTCGCTGATCAAGAAAAGATGTCAGAAGGCTAAGCGCTGGTCCATCGACTCCTAACTCCCTGAGGCGGGTAGCCAGAATGACAGGGGACAGGGTGTCGAATGTGGCAGTAAGGTCGAGCAGTACCAGCAAAGTAGTCTGGCCACTGTCGACCTTAGTGCGGATGTTATTGACAACCACTGTAAGAGCCGACTCAGTGCTATGTGCCCTCCGGAAGCCATGTTGGGAAGGGTCCAGGAAACTGGAGCTATCCAGGAAGGCACTCAAATGGTGGTTGAGATGGGCCATGCTTCATCATATGGACTTGCTCCTCATCGGATGGGCACTGCAATACCCGACGGGCACCCGTAAAGGGGCACTTTGGCAGAGATCTTTTGTTCCTGTCGTTTTGTGCTGTGAGTGTGAGGGGGTCTTGGTGGTGTAGATGTGGTGAAAAAGTACTTGTGAGAAGTTGACCTGGTATATGATGTTCACTATTCTAGTGAGCACCTTGCACCAGTCCAACCAACCCTTATGGTGATGTTTGTAAAGTCAACCTTATAGACCAGCTATCCTAGTGGTAGCATGGACAAAAGCAGTCTTAGGCTAAACTCAAGAGGGCATGTGAAGCCAGCTGTTTTACCATATGCAATCCCTTTAATACCAAATGAAAGGACACCACACAGGTTAAATATTCAAAATATGTATGTATTTATTTCTAAATCAATCCTCTGAACTCTTTATGAGCACAGAAGCACAAGCGGATAACAAGTAACTTAATATAACATACAAAAGTTGCACAAATATGGATAGGCCCTGGTGGCCCGCTAAACCATATACTAAAATAGTGGTATAAGAACCACGTCACGAACAATGGTAAGGCCTAGGGCCTTGGGAATCGCTGGGGCTACACTGGACTAACAGTAGTTAGGGAGCAGGAGGCCCACGGGATGCGGGTGCAGTGTCTAAATGCACACACGTGCACACATAGAAGTCAATGGGTGCGTAAAGTTAGAAAGTTAAAGGTTTAGGAGTCTTCCGACTGGACTAGAAGCTAACCACTTGATACTAGGACACTAGGAGAGTTAATCTTTACAGGAGCACCGCAGTACTCGCGTTACCTCACCCACAGGAAGCGGGTGTATAGGTGTCAAAGTGTGTCGGGTTTCGTCGTGGAGTTCTATGGAGCCTTGGAGAAAAGATACTGCAGGCGACCAGGAGGGAAGAGTCCGATTGGATCCAAGGGTGGATCGAGGATGAAGAGTACCTGAAAGCAGAGGGGACAGAGTCTGGGTCACTAGCCAGTGACCAGGAAGGAACCAGGAAGGAACCAGGCATTGTCGGGAAGCAATCAGGTGATGTCATGAACCTTGTCTCTGTAGCCACGTGGACCGGGAGGTGTCCACGGTGACCAGGAGCTGGAAACGGACTGTCACATGAAGGCTCTCGCTGTCGGCAGTATCAGTGCTTGATTCGGAGTCAACAGGCCTTGGCAAATGCAACCCACGCAGGAATCGAAGATGGCTTCTGGATCATACCAGCAAGGTCTGATGGGCTGCTCCTTTTCAGGGGAGCATGAGCCAGTCTGGAGCAACCAGACCAGCATTAGAAATTCAGAATTTCGTTGTCACAGAGGCCACTAGCCAATGGGCAAGTGACCGGACAGAAGCGTCAAGCTGGAAAATGCAAAAGGGCCCCACGCAGCACTCCGTGAGTGTGGAGAGGTGATCTTCGGTGCAGTTGGTGCTTGGGGATGGGGCTTCTCAATTCCCAATGCACAACTTCGAGGGTGCCTCAGAAGTTGCACGGATAGCAATTTGCTGGCTTTCCAAGATGGCCGGTCCCACGTCTCTCGTCGCCTCCACGGGTCTCCGCTTTGCTGTGGCTGTGGATCGGGCTGTTGGATGTCTGGAAGTCTGGGTCTTGTCAGGCTTTGTGTTCAAGCTCCGGCGGGAGCAACGACAAAGCAAACTGTTGAGCACTTGATGGTGCCTGCTTGCACAGGGTGGTCACTCCTTGACCACAAGGGAGATTCTTCAGTCTTCTATGTCGAGTAGGATGTCGAAGGTCCAGAGTTTCATATCAGAGTTTCAGTCAGGATATATCTAAAGTCTTGGGACTCAGCTCCTACCTATATACCAAATCTAGGGGCTGGATTACCTGCTAGGTCCCTCCTATGGGTGGGACCCAGGAAGGGGGTGGTTACACCCCTTTCCCTTTGTCCAGTTTCGCACCAGAGCTGGGGCTGGAGTGCCCCAGCACCGGTTTGAACTGGACTATGCATGGGACAGCTTGTGTGCCCCAGCCAGTGTCTCATTTCATTCAGCCTTCCCTGCCCCAATATACTATAGCCTGTCTGGGGTGGTGCTAGCACCTCCCTGTGACAGGAAACCTATTGTCCAAGCCTCCCTCGCTGGAAGGACTCCCAGCAGCAGGAGGTCAGACTTGTGTCTGTGGCAGCAGCATCCATTTTGTGATGCTGAGGCTCTGGTTAACTTTAACCGGGATTAATGGAAGTAACATGTCTTCTCCCTCTAGAAGGGTGCAATGCTAGCCCCGTTGCCAGGACTGGTGAGGGGGTAGTATTCCAAAGCGTATGACACCTTACACGACATGTTTTGATAAAGCCAAACCAAAGTTAGCATCTGACCGCGAGGTACTTAATGCACTCAAGAGTATATGGTATGGCAATATCCTAGAACAGCTATAAGGACATGGTTCCGAAAGCTGCAGACAGACTCCGCTCATGCTAGAGCCCCATCTCACATAAAACCAAGCACTCTGCCTTCAGGATTGTTAAGGCCTGCCATAGGAGTGACATATAGGTGCATATATGTCCAGATATAAGGTTAGACATAGGAATTCTATGTCTAAGCAAGGGGTGATTACACGACCTTGCCCCAGCTGAGTGATCAGCCAGTTGTGTCACTTTGGATGGCCAGCCAGGGGTGGCAAAAGATATGCTGCAGCCCCTGGTAGGGCTTGGGTACACCTATGCCCTGGGTACCTATAGTACACTGTAGAGAGACTCATAAGATTGACCCAAATCCCAATTGGTGATGTACCTAAAGTACATGGTGTGAAATTTAGAGAGAGAACAGCAGGGCTGTGGGTCTGATTAGCAGGCCCACAGCCACATTAAGTCGAAAACCAGTGAAGCAAAAAGCAAAAAAATGGGGTGACCATAGGAAAGCAGACCCTACTCTCCTACAGTAGTTAAACAAGCATTTGCAATGCAATAGGTCTCGCATTTACGAGTGTTTGAGCTATTGGAAATGCAATAGCTTAAACTCTTGCAACTGCGAGACCTATTGCATTGCAAATTACTAGTGCCCATGCGGTGCATTCACATTAATGGAGGCCGTGCCCCTTTCTCTACGCAAGAAGTATCTAAAGAAATGGGCGTGGCCGACATTAAAGTGAAACCGTGGAATGTGGCACTTTGACCAAAAAAAGCATCCGTTTGGCAAGTTGACAAACTGATCTTTTTTTTGTAAAAACACCCCATGCTGCGGTTTGACTTTAATAGCGCTGTGCCCCTTTCTTTAGATGCCGCTTGTCTAAAGAAAGGGGCGTGACCTCCATGAATGTGAAAGCGCCGCATGGGTGCTAGTAAACAAAAAAATCAGTATGCGCGGCCGCTATACTTAAAGCTATAATAAATAAAGTAACGCGGCTGGTATAGTTAAAGCGGACCCCCATTAGTAAATAAAATAAAAGTGGGCGGTGTGCTGCGACGTAGTGGGTGGCATAGGGGCAAATCATTAAACAAAATAGTGCTCACAGCCAAGATAAAGCAGACCGTGTAAAAAGACAAGTAAAAGGTCCGGTCGTTATGGGAGGTAACAAATGCAGACAAGGCGGTACCAAGAAGGGATTAACAAGCCTAATAACAAATCGGAAGCCATTGTTTACAAAGGACAATGGCACAAGCCAATTACAAATATGGCCGGAGAGTGGGCGGGGCTTCAAAACCATACTCCAATACTGCATGCCTCGCACAGCGCATGCGCCGCCGAGGCTCAACCTAAAAATGAGCGCGGTGAGGCAGTATGGAGCCGAGGTTCTAGTTGCTTTTGTTTATGCAGTTAAGAAGTCTGGATAGGATTCACTGTAAGCTGAACGTGCCTGGTGGATTAACTGCTGTGCGGCTGCAATGTGTATGGATGTTTAGGTTGCTAGGTTAACATGGAGTTAATGTTGAGGTATTGGGAATTCAGGAAAAATGGGTGAAAGTTATGCTGAAGTAAACTTCACAAAGAAAGTTAACAGATGCCGTTGCTCTCCAATAAAGAGTACTTTCATAATATACACATAAAGAAGCGAGCAATCAACTACTACTAAACACCCCTGATGGCTTAGAGGTGTTAGTTATATAATATGCAAAAAATACATGTACGCCCCTTTTGGGATAATAGTGTTGCTAAGTGAAGGAACTCGTCATGCAACCTTTCAAGGAAAACATAAACTCCAGGGCTGACATAAGCTCTGTAACCGCAATATTCCAAAGAATGAATAAATAAAAGTGTTTTGTAAAGTGCGCGGCTACTCCTGGAAAAACTTCCTAGCGCTGAGAATCATCCGAAGCAGGCACACGAGAATAGTTCATTTTCCTTAGCAAGAAAAATGGTTGAAAGACTTTTCAGGGGGGAGAAAGGCAATCGTATAATAATGATACCACTGTCAGTGACAGTCATTAAGTACCGTCCGACAAGGGCAATGCCGATTTTCTGAAGAGGACAGCACTACTCTGCTTTTGCAACCACCTCAGGAGTGCAGGCTTTTGGAGCTATGTTCCTTCCCACCATGCAGCACGTGCAGCCTCCCCGGGACCCCGGTGTCCTCTCCCTGCGGTGAAGGGCGCAGCAGTCTCGGCTTCTTTGGTGCTCCGATTCGCGCTAGATGCCGTAAGCCCCAAGCGTTGTCCGTGCACGGCCAGCCACGAGCGTTGACTGCCCTCCCTCTAATGCGCTGCCCCTGCCCTGAGCCACCCCGGTGTTTCCCCTCCTTCTGGCTGCTTCTTACCTGTTCCCTGCCGGGCCAGACTCTTATTTTGCCCATCGAACAGCAATTGGCAGGAGTGTGCCTGCACCGGGTCTGTACTGCGCATGCGCAATGACGAGTTAACCTGGTTTGGCAGGGGATTAGTGGTGCATTTTCTTTGCTCGGGCCATACTTATCTCCCGGGTACAATAGGCTGCCAACGACAGCGCTCGAGACCCGTGTTAGATATAGTATGAGTAAAATTCAGAAATTCATTCTGTGTGTTGACCCACTGACAGAACTCCTCACAAGTGGCGAGGTCACCTTTCCAAAAAATCAAGATGTCATCTATGAACCTCTTCCATAAAGTCAGGCTACTGCTGTAAGGATTACTCGGTTGCATGATAACATTCTCCTCAAAGGTTGCCATGTAGAGGCAAGCTACACTGGAGGTAAAGGTACTACCCATGGAAGTACCCTGGGACTGATGAAATAGTTGTTTGTTATACTCAAAGTAATTTTCAGTAAGGGCCAGGGTAGCGCATTCCATGATGAAGGATGCCAGGGTGGGAGAGACCCAGTCCTCTCACAGAAGTGTAGTCTCAATGGCAGAAGAGGTGGCCTGTTGGGGAATGTTAGTGTACAATGCTTCTACGCCAAGGGTGACTAGGAGATTGATCTCGTCCAGACCTTGTACTTCCTCAATGATATGTAAAATGTCAGTTGTGTCACGTACAAAGGAGGGTATCTTCCTCACTACAGGCTGTAAGAAATGGTCACAAAATCTTGACAACAGTTCAAGTAATGAACCTATCCTTGACACTATTGGTCTCCCGGGGACTGGTGTGATGCCCTTATAAATTTTAGGGAGGGTGTAAAAGTATGGTGTCTTAGGGTCTTTAGTTATGAGGAAATCTGCCTCTCTCTTAGTGATCCAACCATTATTCTCAGTTTCAAACACCGTTGTTGCAATCTCTGAAGCAAATCTAGGTGTGGGATCCTCAGATAGGGAAGTGTAGTATCTGGTGTTTTCAAGTTGGCGTCTACACTCCAGGTCATAATCCGTAGTGGACTGGATCACAGTCGCACCGCCCTTATCTGCCTGTTTGATAGTGATGCTAGTATTGTTAGCCAACAATCTAGCAGCAATGATTTCAGCATTTGAAAGGGTATTTAAAAGAGTTAGTGTTAGGGATCGTGGCCAACTGCATTAGCACCGCTCTCTCAAAAGTCAGTATCTCAGGTGGAATCATACGGTTGTTGGGAGGTAAAGGTGGACGGATTACGTAGGCCAGAGTCACTTGTATCAGGTAAAGGTTTGTCTTGGAAGAAGGCCTTGAGGTGGATCTTCCTAAAGAATTCTTGTAGTTCGCAGTTGTCTCTAAATCGGTCTGGACTGGGAGTGGGTACATATCTAAGTCCCTTTTTGAGTACTGTCTTCTCTGTGCTGGTCAAGGTTCTATGTGATAGGTTCACTACTAGTTCCTTTTGCCCCTGCTCCTGGTCTTCACTGTTTGTGGCACTTTGTCTTGCCAATGCACATCTTTCTGTGTCACTCTTTTTCGCCCTCTTCCTCTGCCCCAAACTCTGCCTAAAAAGGTGGGTTACCCATAGGATAGTATTGTGGTTGGCCTTGTGGCTTGTGGGTACACAGGGAATTGCCAAAAAGAGGGGGGGAGGTTGTCCTTGGAAGGCTGGTGCATTGTTATAGTTAGGGTAGGCTGGGTAGTTAGGCTTCCGTTGATTGTGACTTCCCCAACTACTAGTACTGGAATCACTGTTGGAGGATGCCCACCTGCTGTTTTCAGTACTTTCATCAGAGGAATAGTTGTTTCTTGCGGCACAGTAATCGTCTTTCAGGTAAGGATAAACCTTTTCCTTATCAAACCTCGTTATGTCCTTCTGTGATTTAGCAATTTTCTGTTTCAGTAAATATTCCAGGAGACTTACCACCAGTCATTTTTGAATGCTCCGTCTTCTAGGAATATCCTGGGGAGAATGTTAACAATTGTCCGTTGAACGCGATGTTGGCCCGCAAATACTCCATCATCAGTGCTCCGTAGAGAGTGATTATGAGCCAATCTCTTTTCATAGACATTATAGAAGTCCAGTCTCCTGATTGTGACCCCGAGGAAGCACTGCCTCCTGCCCCAAGGAGTGGGGGGCCTTCAGGAGATCAGCTACAGCTTCTTCACTGAAGCTGAGCCCGGGGATGTTCTCTATTGCTGTTAACGACCCCAGCTATCAACCCGATAGGTCAAGGGTTGGATAGCGTACGGTAAAACGGGCCAATACATGTGATTCACACTGTATGGTAACCAGAGATATACTGTCCCACGGGGGTCACCCCTGCACAAAGTCACTGTACAAAGAGAGGGACTAAACAGGCTTTTTATAGGGGTCCAGCATACATTCCCTGTCAAGTATTAGTACCAATAGGTATACTGTTCCTCGAAGGAGTGTATGTTGAAGAGGGCCTACTCTTAAGCGGGTCAGTAGAGAGGGACAGATAGATTGGCGGAAGGACGGGGGTCCTCCCTGTTGGAACTAGAGACCTCACACACCCAGCAAGCTAGGTGTCATGCTTCCTCATATGGATTTGCTCCTCATCGGGTGGGCGCTGCAATACCTGACGGGCACCCATAAAGGGGCTCTTTGGCGGAGATCTTTTGTTCCTGCCGTTTGGTGCTGTGGATGTAAGGGGGGGCTAGGTGGTGTAGAAGTGGTGAATCAATATGAATTGACACTATTAGCCCCTCATATCACGTTGAAAAGATATTCAACTCTAAATCCTGCTACATTATTGCCATTTCCAGCTACTCAGTCTCAGTCACAAGAGCTACATGAGGGTATATCCCTTACTGAAGAACAAACAAAGGGTTGTGTTGACCTACAAGATACACCTCTTTCTAGTGTTGATGGGGAACTGTGGGTTGATGGGTCCTGCTTGAAATTGCCTAATGGCACTACATCTACAGCCTATGCAATCACAACACTTCAGACAGTAGTTAAGACAGCTCGCATCCCACAGAAGTCAGCTCAAGCAGCAGAGTTGATAGCGCTGACAAGAGTGTGTGAGCTTAGTACTGATCTACTTGTTAACATCTACACCAATAGCCGATATGCTTTTGGAGTTGCTCATGATTTTGGGCAACTCTGGAAGGAAAGAGGCTTTCTTACTTCACATGGGACATCAATAATGCATGGGGAATTAGTACATAATCTCCTTACTGTTTTGACATATCCTAAGAAAGTGGCAATTGAGTGTAGCGCACACAAGAAAGTGCCTGATAAAACAGGACAAGGCAATGCCTTTGCGGATCACACAGCTCGTGACACTGCAATGCATTAAAGTACTACATCTATGTATGTAGTTAAATCACAGGCTGAACGTTGGCATGCCAGGCAAGAGGTGCTGGACATGCAACGATCTGCATCTGTTGATGAAATAGACCAATGGTCTAAGGAGGGAACATTGGATGATGAGGGCTGTTGGAGGAATAAGGAAATGACAAAATGGAAGTTATCAACAGCCTATTTAAATCCTATGATTCACATGGAACATGGGCCAGCACATGTTGGAGCATCCTCAATGACGAAGCAACTTATGCAAGTTTGGGATCATCCAGATATTGCCGGCACAGCTAAAAAAGATAGTCCAGTCTTATCTAATTTGTCTCCAGTATAATCCTGGAAAAGGAACACAAACTCTAGCAGGAGGGTTTGCCATACCTACTGCACCTTTTAAGGTTCGGCAAATGGATTATATCCAGCTTGAACGCTGTAATAATCTGAAGTATGTCCTAGTAGTGGTGTGTGCCTTTAGTAAATGCATAGAGGCATACA
Source organism: Lissotriton helveticus (assembly GCF_964261635.1). Taxonomy (NCBI): domain Eukaryota; kingdom Metazoa; phylum Chordata; class Amphibia; order Caudata; family Salamandridae; genus Lissotriton; species Lissotriton helveticus. The sequence continues at coordinate 81,487,211 of NC_136058.1, forward strand.
CTACGAAAGATAATACCGCTCTTACTACAGCAAAGGTACTCCTAAAGGAGTTTTTCCCCAGATTTGGCATTTGTTGAGTTTTATGGAATGACAACGGACCCCATTTCATTGGGCAAGTTGTTGATTACCTCATGAAAGGATTGGGAACTAAGCAGAAGTTCCATGCTGCTTTTCACCCATAATCAGCAGGGCTAGTAGACGAATACAACTCTACCCTTAAACTAAAGTTGGCCAAAATACAAGCTTCCACATCTTTGAAACGACCTGATGCACTGCCTCTAGCCTGCTACTGTTTAGATTGATACCACATACACGATCTGGCCTCAAACTGTATAAGGTAGTTTTTGGGAGGCCAATGAATATTTGGGGGATTCCTAAGCCACGCCCTTTACATGATGTACCCTATGTATTGATGAACGACTATTTGTCTCAGTTAACTGACAGTTTGTGTTCTATTTATCAACAGGTCAAGAGTCCCTTCCAGAGAGGTCCCAGGGTGATGGTTATAATCTACGGCCTGGCAATTGTTGATGAAATCTTTCCAGAGAGCCAGGTCCCTAGCACAGAGGTCGTGTGGCCCTGAGCACGTGCTCTTAGCTACCAGGACTGCGGTTCGAGTGACCAACCGGAAGAACTGGGTCCACGCAACATACTGCTGGAAAGTGTTGAAGGACCTAGGGAGCCCAGCTGCGTTGGCAGATCATCGCGACATCCTGGACACAGAGAAAGGACAAGCCACATCACCTGAAGAACCAGAGGAAGTCTTCCCGGTCCACACGATCCCTGGTACATCTCGATATCAGCTCCAACCCCGGAAGAAAGACACATCATTATTGAAAAAGACTGGTTGAGTCATTGTTCTGGGTAGTGAAAGCCTGAGTTACAAAGGGGGGTACTCTTTTAGTGGCTACTCGTCTCAACCTCAGTGAAGAAATCAACGTCTACCCAGGACCTTAGTGCACCATCTGTTTTGTTGTTCAATGCCGAGATGAACATGCCTACGAAGAAGAAATCAACTGCTGCAAGAGTTTGTGATCGAAAGAGCATGTTCATTATTGGACTCACATTGATTGTGGTCATCATCGCTACAATAACATGGGTTATAGAGAGAGTAGCTCCTGCTCGAAATCTACTGACTGCTACTACTCCTGTCCCCATTGAGAACATCTATTACACTCTTCCCCATCATGAGAAAAAGCACAGACTGTGTTATTTCAGCAATACGTACGTTAAAATGTTGCGTCACACCCATAATGCTACGAACATTACCAAATGTTGGGTGTGTGGAATGATGCGAGCTCATCAGAAAAAGGGAGGGACGCCTTTCTATTCCTCTACCGTTTTCACACAGTGGTTCTTGTAGGACCTGGTTTGCACTGCTATGGGCTACGCATGTTGTTAACATAACTAAGTTTGATGTAGGTAGACTGAATGCCCAGCTGAACAGAGCTTGTTACCCTGATGAAGAAGTAGATCCACAAGCTAAAGTAACTGTTTGGGAAATGGAGGAGTATCGCCGAGGAAATTCCTCCACGCACTATGTTTTCACTAACACTCAAACTGTCAAGGGTAATGGACCCCCTGTTATAGTTGTTACTAGAACTCGAGCAGACCTTAATGTGGGCAGTATTCCTGTGGGGAAAACTGACTGTACTGTGGTATTAAATGTTACTGGAATAAACAATAGCAGTTTTTTGTCATCACATAACACCTATATTATTTGTGGAAGTAAAGGCTATTACCACCTACCTATTGGGTGGTCTGGAAGCTGCTATGTGTCTTTTTTGCTACCACCTGTGTTTTTGGCACCTGCATCCTACCATAAAGACTATAAACTGTATAATGACATTTCTGAGAGCCGGTATAAGAGGACAATAAATCCCGATGAGGTGGATCAAACGGATACTGCACTGTAGCAGTACGTTGACTTTAATTTGGGACTACTCTTCTTTGTTGGTGCAGACTTAAACAACAGAAAGATCAGGCGCTTGACACGTGTTGTAGAGGCTGTAACCAATCAGACAGCCATGGCACCTGGAAAGATCACGGAAGAACTGCAAATTGCGAGAATTGTGGCGCTCCAAAACAGATGATACTCGACGTTGTCGTGGCTGATCGTGGTGGAGCATGCCGCATCATCGGAAGTAGTTGTTGTGTCTACATCCATGACCACACCCCTTCAGTTTTAGAAGTGATTTCCAGCTGCACAAAATAGCCACTGAAATCCATCAGGATTCGGGGACATGGACTTTGACTGGATGGCTATGGACTATGTTTACTGTATGGGGCTGGAAACTATTGTCAGCCCTATGTATATTTACTGAGATTCTTTAAGTTTCTTGATTATGTACACAATGTGGCCCGATGCTTTGTTCCCTCTGTATTTCTACTTGTACCTCATGTATACCGACTAAACGAAATGTCACAAATGTAAATGATCGCTTGGCAATGGACTAAGAAATGACTGAATTAATGCAGATAGATGTGCACAATGTTTTCTGTACTCACTCAAAAGTATAGGAAGATGTCTTCAGCATATGCTAAAAGCACCGTCTGTGGAAATTGCAAATAATCTCTGTTAGCATAAGCTGAAACCATCTAGTTTGTGACATCCATTTGTCAGCTAAAAATCTTCCATCCTCTACTGCTAGTCTTTTCCCCTGCCTGTGCTGTCTATTTTAGGTAACTTCCTGACTCAGCTAAAAGCAATATGCATGCTAAAGTTTGTAGCTGCCAGAACACCTGAACTCAGACTCATTTGTCAATCTCTTAGTGCTGCTATAAGCACACCTGCTCCCCCTCCCGCTTTGCTGACTAAGTGATTTTCACATTTGCCTATGTTTGTCAGTAGTTATTCTTGTGTAGGCCTGTACCTTCTATTTCTAACTACATGCTTTACAGTGCAGAAAATCAAGTATAAAAGACCCATGGTCTGTGCATTCAAGTCACTACCTCCCGGAACACTCGAGGGTGTTGTATGGACATGGTCTAACTCATGAGTGAATAAACTTGTTATTTTGAATTTCAGCTCCAGTGTCAATCTCAATTGTGTTGGTCTAATGATCCGTGGACAAGATAAGGGTGACCCCTGTACCGGTGAGCCCCTAAAAAGGCTCATTTCCACAAAGTGATCTAAAGAATGATGATGAATTCAACCCAGATCTGTGACTCGGGGTGAGTGTCTGAAAGGTTTCAGTGCTCCATCCATCATCTGCTTGTGTTTGCTATATGACATTTTGATAATTTAACAAGTTTTCATATAATTTGAACTTCGGACTCCCAGGTTAAAGTCTTTGCAGCGTCTTGATGGATTTAATAACCAATGCTGAGAACAACTCTGGTTTCCCTCGAAACCATTGATCACTATGAGATTAGGGCTGAAGTCTCATGAATATTTCCTAGAATACAGTTTAGGCATTTAGTCCTCCAGACATGTCAACGACCATTATTGGAAGTCCTTATTGTTCATAGACTCCTGAAGATGGTCTTGTGGATAGATACAGATTGTGCCACGTATATACGACACAGGCTCTCAGTCACCCATACACATATATGTCCCATTCATTCACACATCCCCACAGAGCATGCACTCACTCCCACACATGGCAGCCCTATCATAATACCCCTAGTAACAGTATTTTGTTCAAACCAAAGTATCGTGCTCCATGGACATTAGGTTAAAGTTAATGAAACTGGGCAAGGAGGTGTCTGGTAACTATGTGCAAGTTACTTGCCCTTCAGTTGCTCACAATGATTTTCACTGATCAGAAGTAGCTCTCATTAGAAAAAAGGTTGGAGACCCCTGCTCTATGTGTTCTCAATAAGCATATGTAATGTAGTGGTGTTTTGATTCTCGCTTGGAAAGTGCTTTGGAATCTGGTTTGCGGAAATAAAATCACAAAATAGATAATCAGATCTGTCGTTATTTCCTTTGCCTACCCTGGTCACCAGTTTTAATTGCCCAACAGAGGCTTATTGGCTTCATTGGCTCACTAATGCAAGCTGTAGTGGAGCAATTAACTCTTTACCTCTACAGAAGATAGTGTAAACTGTAAAGGTTGTTTCTAGGTACAACATAAGTACAGTATAACATTTTCTCTGAAACTATTATTCTAAATTCTGAAGACAATTAAGAGACAGCAAAAAGTAGGTATTAGAAAATAAATCTAAAGATTCTAATACTGATCGTTCTACATTTAGGAACTGAAATAATATGGAAACAAGTGTTGAGGCATTTATGTCCATAGGAAATAATAGGTCAAATGTTATCCTATGGTAATCAAAAATAGCTAATGGCAAAATGTTATCCCAGGGTGGTTCAGTTTCACGGTGAGAGGAATTTATTTCCTTGGTATGAAGTCTTCTTGCAATGTCATCCTGTGTTCAAAGCTCATGATCAGAGTGCGAAAGTAGTCACTTGTTTTCTTGCATTTAATACCATTACTTTTATTGTGAAAAAGCTAGCACATATATTCTATAAAATGTACCTATACTCTTTATTACTGAATTGTAATGTTATGTTATATTCACCTTCATATCACTGAAATCCTAGTAGTCCTGCACCGGTACATGTATTTCGAATGGACTGAAGTAATTATATTTAGTGGTGTACATTTGCACATTATGCTGTGCAGTAAGCGTAGCCCTGTTCTAAGAATTAATGAAGCAAGAATTTTGAAAAATATTCGATTCCACTAATTTGTCAATTCAGTATCTGTTCTTCAAGGACTGTTCACATTCATTCTTGTGATAATATCCTGCCACCTGCTCATAATTTATTATCAGTTAGTTACACTTCCAGTGATAAAAACAAAATTGTATAAAAAGGGTTGATGAAGGTATAGACTTTAATATTTTATGGTCCAACTTAGCTCTAGTTGTTGAAACGGCAATTGCACCACATTGATTTGATTGCCATTGTTTTTTTTGCATTACACATATGTTAGACTCAGTGGCGGCTGCCTCGGAATGGGGGTGGTAGAGCGGGGGAATGGATTAAAAAATAAATAAATTAACCTACTTTCTCCGCTGCACGCCTCTCCTCCGTCCTTGGTCTGCTGGAAGCACCGGAAGTAGCCAGGTAGGAGCAGTGTCGTAATTGGTCTGAGAGTCCTGTTTGGAAGCTCAGGCAGTGCCTGGGAGCCTGGGCATGTTTTCCACAGGGATGCCCTAACACCGCCCAATTGAGAACATGTCAAGTGCGCATGATGGTTTGGCCGGCCCTAACCACTCCTCCCCTGCTCTGGTGTCACAGAGCCCAGCCCCACCCCAACTCCTGCATAGAAAAATAAAATGATAATAACGTCCTGTTATTATCATTTTATTTTTATTTTTGCACTGGAGAAATAGCAGTGGGGCGACGCTCTTCTGCGTTAGCGGAGGAGCCGCCACTGGTTAAACTTATAGGCTGTCCCGAGTGTTGCCTTTTTTTTACAGGGTGAAATAAACACCTGTGGGTTTGTGAGGGTCAGCCTGTTAGGGTACAGCAGCTATATTCCCACTTTGAAGATTCACCACACTTGGGCGCATCAATGATTTTGGGGTGCAGGTGAGCGGGTAATCCTCTCTAGCAGCAACAGCACCCTCTGTTTACCAGGAACTTGTGGGGGGGAGGGAGGGATCACTGTAGTTCATCTGTTTGGTTGCTGGTATGGATGTCTTTCCCTGAATGGTCCGCCTTCACTAGGATTCGGGAGGCTTGGCAGAACTGAAAGTGACTCCCGTAGTGGGTCTGCCTTTTGCTGAGTTGGTCATGACTCAAAGCAGGAAAGGAGACAGGAGCAGCCTCCAGAGAGCCATGGTGGATATGAGCACCATCTGTACCAGCAGGTACCATGCAGGCTTAATTCTTGAATGTCTTACAGGATCTTGGCAGTTCTCCAGCAATGTCTGTAATCACATGGTTAGGGGGGACGGATTTCAGAGAAGAGATAACAATGCAAATCACAAAATGCCTTTCTTTAAATTGAAGGAGCTCTGCAACAGAGCCAGGAGCATCATTTTCAATCCTACTCAGAGTTTTCTTAGTGCAAACGTATATGTAGGTGGGCAAGATGCCCAGGATCCTCCAGACAGAGAAAGCTAACGCCATATATGGACTGGTCTGGCCCCAAATTGTCCATGGCTTATATGTAGAGTTTCAGGCACATTTGGGGCATATTTCAGGAGACCGGGCTACTTACACACAGATGACCTACCAAGTGATGTCATCCTCGCAATAAGCTAGGCAAGCATAGAGCAAATATACATTTACATATTGGAGAAGAAACACAAATCCCAACCTTATTTCCCCCAAACACTTAATGAAGAGGCTTAGAATCCGATTTAACTTTGAATGTGACACCCCATAGGAACTTCTTAACTCCTCATCACCCAATCTCTGCACATCTCAGAACCCTGGATGCAAATGCCAAAGTTACCTCTTCAATATTCTGTTTCAAAACTGCCCCAAGACCTTTATTAGTGCCATCAATGACCAAACAGCAGGGCTTTCCCAAGAGGTCTTTCATGAGCTTCTGAACACAGAAGGCGCTGAACATGGTCTAAATGGCATCATACTAAAACTAACAAGCATTTACAATGCAATAGGTCTCGCAGCATTAAAGTTTGAGTTATTGGTATTGTGTATGACAATGCCAATATTTTTAACTTTCGCAAATGTGACACCTATAGCATTTCTATTGCAATTTGTGTTGTATTTACGTGACTTAGATGTATTGATATTACAAATAACAATGGCTTTAAATTTTTTAAAATAATTAATACTTAAATAAAAGTTATTATAATTTATAATGACAATAGCTTAAGATTTTGTAAATATCTTTTGTAAATTAGGTGCCATGCTTACCAGTAAAAAAGCTGGCTCTAAGGGAGTTAGTTTTCAATAAGAATGTCACCAGGCACCAAAGGCACGCAGCTGGCGAAGATAAAGTGTGGCGGCAGTTGTGCCAATTTTAATTAAAAAAATAAAATCATGATTCTGGGCAAATTATTTGACCTCCCTGTGCATAAAATTGTAAATATGTGTGGAATGTAACGTGATTGTAAATATATAAAATGTAATATCACAGATGTGCAAATCTCCTGTTCATGCTTTGTTGCCAACCATGTGGGTTTTCTTCAGATCCATACAAACATACGTACATTATCTGGGGGTGGATGTGTGTGGGTGTGTGTGTGGGTGTGTGTGTGGGTGGGTTGTGTGTGTGTGTGTGGGGGGGGTTGTGTGTGTGTGGGTGTCTGTGTGTGGGTGTCTGTGTGTGGGTGTCTGTGTGTGTGTGGGTGTCTGTGTGTGTGTGGGTGTCTGTGTGTGTGTGGGTGTCTGTGTGTGTGTGGGTGTCTGTGTGTGGGTGTCTGTGTCTGTGTGTGTGTGGGTGTGGGTGTCTGTGTGTGTGTGGGTGTCTGTGTGTGTGTGGGTGTCTGTGTGTGTGTGTGGGTGTCTGTGTGTGTGTGGGTGTCTGTGTGTGTGTGGGTGTCTGTGTGTGTGTGGGTGTCTGTGTGTGTGTGGGTGTCTGTGTGTGTGTGGGTGTCTGTGTGTGTGTGGGTGTCTGTGTGTGTGTGGGTGTCTGTGTGGGTGTCTGTGTGGGTGTGGGTGTCTGTGTGGGTGTCTGTGTGTGTGTGGGTGTCTGTGTGTGTGTGGGTGTCTGTGTGTGTGTGGGTGTCTGTGTGTGTGTGGGTGTCTGTGTGTGTGTGGGTGTCTGTGTGTGTGTGGGTGTCTGTGTGTGTGTGGGTGTCTGTGTGTGTGTGGGTGTCTGTGTGTGTGTGGGTGTCTGTGTGTGTGGGTGTGTGGGTGTGGGTGTGTGTGTGTGTGGGGGGATGGGGGGTGTGTGTGTGGGGTTGTGGGGGTGGTGTGGGTTGTGTGTGTGGGGGGGGTGTGGGGTTGTGCGTGTGAGTGGTTGTGTGTGTGGGTTATGTGTGGCTATATTTACGAAGTCCAGGCCCTAATTTATAGTCCCTTCTTAGGCATCCAAACCCTCTCGAACCAGAAAATGTTTTTTTAATATGGTCTGGTAGGTTGATCACAAAAGATTGCTACAACTTACAGATTGTGGACATATCGTCTCAGAAAGTGTTGATCTTCGCTACCAGGTGAAGCCATTGTGGCACACAGAGTACAGTTTTTTAATTCTATATCGGGAGGTGCTGTGGAAAAGGTATTTGCGTTCTGTTTCAAAAAAATGCTTTAACAGCTAAGCATTCACCATAATATAATGGCTTAAAAACAATGTAAAGCCTGTATCCTTCGACTTTCACAAATAACTAATTATAATTCTACAAAAAAAAAAAAACTTTGACAACACTGCATTTGGATACACAATAATCTTAGCCTCTAGACTGGAATACAGGAAGTGTATTGTTTGGTACTGGGCATGAAGAAAAATACAAAGCTACATTCTTTATGCCGCCTCCGTTGAAACTAAATTCACACTTTTAAAATATGTTATCCCTAACAAATACCGCTACATTACTTGACAATGAAAAGACTGGAAAATAAGGGTAACGTGAACTTCCTTCAAAACACACCTTTCTGCAGTCTTGTGTCTCCATTGGCGCACGCACTGGAAGTCAGGCAATGTCGCCTGTGACGGGGCGGGGCCGCGTCCGGACCGGAAGAGGAGGCAGGCGGAGTAAATGCGCATCGCGGCCCGGGGCTCCTGTGAGCGGAGGAGAGCCCCGGGGCCGCCAGCAGGAGGTTACGCAAGTGTTGCGGGGCTCCCTTGACCAAGAGGGAGCCCCGGGAAAGGAGCTGGCAAGAGCCTCAGCGGCGGAGTCCCCCGAGATTGGCCCGGTAAGTTGAAAAGGGATGGGAGGGTCTTGGTGCACTTGTGTGTGTGTGTGTGCGACGGGGGGGGAGCACTCGTGTGTGTGTGTGCGCGCGCGTGTGTAAGTGTGGGGGGGTCTGTATGTGCGTGCGTGCATGGGCGCTCGTGTGTGTGTGTGCCTGTGTGAATGTGCATGCGTGTGTGGTGTTGCAGCTTCCCAGGAGACAGCAGCTGGCCACAGCGAGCGCGTTCGCGTGCGCGTGGCCCGCTGAAATCGCCTCCTTGGAGAGGAAATGCGCGCGGCCAGGAGCTGTATCCTGGGAAGCAGACCCAGCAACAATAGCTCTCTGGCGAGACAGCGCTTACGCGCTGTTCAACGCCACAAGACCTAAAAACTGAGTTATAAACTAAGTATGATCTTTTGATTCTTCACAAGCCACATCTGATGGTAAGGAGAGGCAATAGTTAAGAATGCTCTAGCACCAACTCGCATGCTAGCCATCTTGGCAATGTTTGGTAATAAAACGTTATCTTCCACTGCTTCTTTATTTAGATCTCTAAGATCTATGTAAAGTCTGATCTCTCCTGAGCTCTCAGTGGCTACTACAACAGGAGCACCCATTCTGTTGTTTTAATAGCTTCAATCATACCTTCAGCACACAACCATTGGAATTTTTCTTCACAGCACCGCATATGCCTAAAAGTAAGTTTCTCACCTTACATGTTACTTCCTATGCTCAATCGTTCAACTTTATGTAATGAACATATCTTTTCACGCAACCTACATTTCCAGAAAACACATCTGTAAATTCTTTAAATAACTTGTCAGCAACTGTATTACCTGCTCGCACAAGAACTTGGGGATTAGAATTAGGGTCTAAGGATATCCCTAAGAGTTTCTGACGGGGTCAACTCAAAACAGTGTCACCCTTCACTAGTACATAGGTTTTACCATAAGCCATGTTACGTTAAGAAAGAAGGAGATGTGATAGTATAACAGATGGCAGGACCTTTTGTGGATAGTTAGATCCAAAAATATGTGCATACTATCGTATATTATATATAATGGCAGTACGCAATCAATCTCTAAACCAGAATTCCAAATTGTAGAAGACCTCGAGCTTGAATATTTTTCATCGCTTTATGCTACCAATCTTATCCAGATATGGGCAGAAGAAACCATCATGAAGTAGTAGGTGAATTCATGGAGCTTGAACCATTCTCATTAAATAAAGTTATACAGGCAATTAATAGGCAAAAGAGGGGCAAAGCACCAGAACCACATACAATTCCAGCAGATCTATAAAAATCAAATCCTGTGTTATGGAGAAAATACATTGCATACATGAGTAAAGCTATTTTAAGTGAAGGACTTATTTATTCAACCTAGCTCAGTGAAGACATAGAACCCCTATAGAAGAAAGGAGACAGAAAGGGTATATGTAATTGTCACCTGGTAAGTTTCCTAGTCAATATTCCAAAAATATGTTCATGAGTTCTTCTCCAAAGAATAGAAAAACTGGGTAGAGAATAATAGGATCTTGTCTCACTGTAAAGCTAGCTTTAGTAGGAAAACAAGATATATCTGGTATTTAAGTTTTGCTTACTCCTCCTGAAAATGTAATCCTTAGGAGAGTAACACTTTGTGAGGTATTCGTAGATCTGCACTACACTTTTGATAGTCCCTAAGAACCCCTTCTAGTAATCTTTATATACCCAGGGAAACCAGTTGCGACTATTACAAATTCTGGTTAGACTCCATGATGGAAATTCTGCAAGAATAATCTGGGGTCCAGGCGGTAAACTACAGGCCCATTTTCTGTTAAATGTTTTTGCCAATGCTCTTCTTTACCCCTCCACTGTTTTCCTTATATATTAATTGGGTTGGAGAGGCTCTCAAAGAATGTATGTACAACTGACTGGAAATTTGAAGATTTACAATTGCAATACTCCGGTTTGCAGGTGACACCCCACTGGTATCCAAGATGCCAAGACATCTGGAAAATGTATTGGAAAAAAATTAGGAGAGTTCTGTATAACAAATAGGTTGGCTATTAACACATTAAAAACAAAACGAATTATCTTTTGCCCATATAACAGGGCTAACACTAATTTTAGGCTGGATAACTCCTGTCTGAGCTGGTGCAAGATTTCTCTTATTTGGGAATACATCTGACACATGATGTAAAATTGCAAAGACATAACTAGGAGCAGCAACAGTTTTGCCCATGCAGTGGAAGCCATGTATTTTTCCAGGTAGCGGGGTGGATGTCTAATTGCACCCACTCTCAGAGTGTTCATACTTCAGGGTCAGAATGCAGTACTGTATGAAGTAGAGATATGGGGCTACTCTAATATGTCAGACCTGGTAGGTTGTGAAAAAGCTTTCCTTAAACACCTATTAAGATTACCCCCATATCCCAAATGGTACAGCAGCTCTTGGGTCTCAGGATGCTGGACAGTTCACCTATAGCCAAGTCCTTTCTTATATTGGGTTCGGCAGCGGGGAACAACCAAACTGGAACCCTATAACGAGGTACTAAGAGATATCATGGTACTTACAGGCATCGGTTTTCTTGGCTGGTTAGGCCAATCATCATTTTGAATACTACTATGTCAACGTCAACACCCACACTCTGGTAAAACTGAACTATTTATTGTCTGTCAATTAAGGAAAGGCAATTCTGCCATAGCTTTGCACACCATTCACCACCTAAAATACTTCATATTCGAACCAGACTCCAATTTAAGTATCTTCCAATAACAACTTATTCTGCTACTCATGTTCAGCAATTCATAATATATATACTATGACACAGAATATACTGAATAATAAATAAAGCAGCCAATCATAATTAAGACTTGCTGTTTTCTGTTTTTACTGATTTTTACAGATAAATACAGACAGAAAACCATGTGTTTCCTTGCCTGTATTTATTTTTAAATGTGGATAAAAACGAAAATTGAGTTTTTGGGTGATTCTAAATACTCTCTGCCATGACTGCCTGGCTAATAGCTCTGTGGGTTGAAAGGTAAGGGGTTAATAAAAAAAAAATTTGTAAAGAGGTTGAAACAGCAGTAGACATGCACAAGATTGATACAGAAATGTGCGTATTTTCACATAAGCGCATTGAATTATCTTCTTTGGATGTTCATATCTTTGAAACCTGGCAGGCATTCAAGCATGAGTTCATATTTATCGGTAAATAAATGTGGAAATATACCAGTTTCAGCCACATTTTTCTCACAACACCCAAAATAAATATGGATAAATTCAGATAAAATTATTAAAAAATAAATATGGATAAATACAGATGGAAATGTCTTAAAAATAAATACCATAAAACTGGGAGCACTAATCATTATTTAATTATACCCAGAGGTCTTCTAATTCAAACCTTTGTCTGACCTGGAATTCATTACATGAGGACTTGCTAGCAAGGTTAAACCCACTCCTGGATAAACTGCTCTCCAAGTCGATTATGGGGTCTCTAACTAAGGTCTTCTTCACTACAAAATGTTCACTAAAATTTGAAACCTATTGTGAGGACATGTAACTGGCTTTTGCCAAAGTGGTGTATATATATTATTGTTTTATCAGTTATTTTACCTGTAGCTGGGGAATGACTTATAGGAAAACAAGATTTTGTTACAGGTGTTTAGAATGTGTCAAAGATGGTCATTATTTTGATTATTTTGCCCAGTGTATACTCTACCCAAGAGTAAAATGGCTTAAACATTTCTTTTTAGAAATATGTGAATATATGTTGTAGGCATTGCCATAGTTCGGCAAGGCCAGACTGGGGAAACAAAAGCAGTTCTGGCAAGAAATGCTCACACCAGCCTCACTCCCTTCATCTCCTCAGCCCATCTCTCACTTTCCATCATTCCCCCCTCCCCACTCTCTCCTTCTGTCCTCCCTTCTCCATCTCTGATCACTTTATCTTCCCCATCCCTCCCTTTCTCTCACTTGAAGCGGTCTCGTGCCTGCTGCAAGTGGCCTGGGAGAGCTGGGAAAGTGACAGAGGCACCAAGAGTAGCCCCTTACTCCAAAAGTCAGATTCCAAGGGCACCAGGGAAATTCCCAGTTGCTTAAAAGGCCTGTCTGGGCCTGCATCCGATTAAGACTGATTCGTCAATGCCTGTGGTATTCAGTTCCCCATTTTGTATTTGCCACCTACAAAATCAGATAAGATCTTGTAAATTGCAAACAATTACTATGTTGTCCCAAACACTGGCTGCTCTTGGATTGTTATTGTATGGTCTTATACGTGGATGTCTATTTTAACTTAATTTGACTATGTGTATACCTGCTTTGTAATAGAGTTAAAGAAAATGCCTGAAGGGATTTTAAGCTATGTCTTACAGGGTTACGTTGTAGGAGCATTATTTCGAAAAAATGATTTATGATCATGATGCGTAATTCAGCGTTAGAACATAGTTACCTAGTTCATGTTTGAATGTACAATTACAGTCAGTATTACTTTAATTTAACTTACTGTTTGGTTAGGTTTGCCACTGGAGTTAGAATAGGTTTATACTTTGAACACATTAATTGAATGAGCCTCTGTTTGTCCTGGGGGCTTAAAGACTCACTCACCACCACTGACGCTGCTCAAGGGGGCTCACGCTAGCCACTGCTTTCCCCCGCCGCCGGAGAGTGTACCGGCCGTCGAGAGGGGACGAGCCTTGCCCTGAGGGACTACACCTCCCAGCGTTCCCTGTCTGACGGGGACGCCGCCTCCTCACGCCTGCTGCTTCCGCCCGGAGGCGCTAAAACATCAGCTGCACCTCCGGGGGAGCGGGAGCCTCTGTTTGTCCTGGGGGCTTGAAGACTCACTCACCACCACTGACGCTGCTCAAGGGGGCTCACGCTAGCCACTGCTTTCCCCCGCCATCGGAGAGTGTACCGGCCGCCGAGAGGGGAAGAGCCTTGCCCTGAGGGACTACACCTCCCAGCGTTCCCTGTCTGACCGGGACGCCACCTCCTCACGCCTGCTGCTTCCGCCCGGAGGCGCTTAAACATCAGCTGCACCTCCCGCGTCGCGGGCGGCGCCGGGTTGAGCCCGGGCAGAGGGCGGGCCATCTGTGGCCATCAGAGGCCAGAAGAGACTGGACTGGGCAACGGACCCTGGCTGTACAGTAAATACCATATACATTTTTTTAGATTCCATTGTGCATAAGTCCTCTTTGCGAGACTCTAATAAGGCTTAAAATCTACCTCCCTGTTTTCCCCTAGCGTGTCTGGCTTGTTGTGCTTTTGGAGGTGCTCCATCGGGTCGCTAGTTGTTGTTTAATATTGTTATTCACCTGGCTTACATTTTTCTACGCTGTGTAAATATGCCTAACAGTAAAAATACTACCACCACACTTGATAACTACTTAGTAAAAGTGGTTTCTAAAATTAATAGTGACCGGAGAGCTTCACTTGGGAAATCTAGCCCTTCGGGGCCTTTGCTCCCTAGTTCCCTCCCCGATACAACAGTTACCCCCCCTGAGGCTAACACTGTCTTAGGAAGCAGGGGAATGGTAGTGACAGATGTCCAGGTACATCCACTCCCAATAGATTTAATTCTCGATATTGTTGCTAGCCCAGATGGTTCACCCGGGCCAGATGAGATCCGCTCTAAAACAGCTAGAGCAGTCAGGGCCTGTAGGAAAATGCCATCCAAACGGAGTGGTGGGAAGCCAAGAAAAGCTCTAGAGAGTAAGGAAACCCCTCGCAAAAATAAAGGTAAACATGGGGGGCCTGATTTGCCACAAACTGCTGTAGGCCGTAGTACAAACATGGAACAATTTGAATTAATATTGGGCGCTTTTGAGACCAAACTAGAAAGAAAAATGGTAGAAATTATTTCCCCCTTGCTGCACAAAATAGACGCACTTACCTCAGAAGTTGATAGACTGATGTGTTTAGTTAAAACCCAGCCCTCCCCAGTAGAAGTGGACAGGTCTGCAGATAAAGCCCCTGTTGAGCGTCAGGATGGAAATAGTTCTGTACCTCTATTGCAACGAGTAGGAAGTCCACCAACAGAGAGGCCCACACAAATTCAGACACCTTTAGATAATCAAGGTCCCTCTGGCCTAAAAAAACCTGATCCCATTGCTATTAAGTTAAATGTGAACCAAAATTCCAGAATTGACCTTCCTCCAGAGGCGGAGGCCTTTGTGTGCATATTATCGGGGGTTCCTGAACTTAAACAAGGGAAAACAGAAGGCTTTCAAGAGTTAAAAAATAAAGTAGCCTTCTGGCTCTCCAAGAACAGACCCCTTCCACCCACCATAGATGGCCGTATTTTAAATGTTCGAAGGGTGGGGGGGCTTGGCCGCAGGACTAAAGACATAGCAGGTGATCTGGTAACTGTTAATTTTAGGAGTACCTACGTAATTCCATTTCTTAGATGCTGGCGTCCACAAGTTGGTGATGGCCCGATTGTAACGTGGGAACTCTTTGACTTTTTTCCTAAAGCCCGCACTTGCATTAACGTGTCACCCTTGGTACCCAGGTCTAACAATATCCATCATCGGGGCCGTCCAAACCTGTTAAGCGTTGAATCTCTGATCTCCGCCAGGAGATATGCTCCACTGTCTTATCTTGATGAAAATGATTGACTCACTGTTGGGAATGTCCTATGTAATTCAGGGGAACAGAGGGATCTGGCTTCAGCAGATATGGGTTCGGTGGTTTTACCTTTTGCTCAGTGTTCTGAACCTTGTAATAGCGTTGGTACAACAACGGCACTAGATAATATTTCACTCACCCCCCCCAGATACTGTGTTAGTCCAGCCCGCGGTAACAATCCCACACTTGTTGGACACCGCCTACTCTAAGTGTGTAGGTTGGAACATAGCTGGGCTCGAGTCCCGTTTGTGTATCCCTGATTGGGTGGATTTTATAGATCAAGGGGATGTTTGGTCCTTTCAAAGAAACATGGGCACTTATGCCGGTGTTTCGGGTGGGGTTTCTAAACTTTAGTAAACTAGCTACAAAAGGACTAAAAGGGCGCCCCGTAGGAGGGCTAACAACTTGGGTCCGTCAATGTGAGGGTGCATGGGCTGAAGAAGTTGCCATAGACAGTCCAGACATACTAATAATAAGGATTAGATCTTCCAAAGGCCTAAATATCCTTTTAGTTAACATTTATGTTAGGGGCCTCCAGGGTGGACGGGTCTCACCAACCATTCTCCTCCTGGATGACTTCCTCTCTAATGTGAATGAAGAGGGGAATTGGGTCGTGTTGGGAGATTTTAACACTTGCTTCGAGCCACTGGGCATTGATGGTGGTTCCCTTACAGAGGAAGAAGACATGTTGTGGGGAATACCACAGCTCGAGTTACCACCGATTAGGAAATGGTCTTGCTCTGCCACTTTTATCAAGGGGTTATGCCTAGATCAGGGTCTGAGAGCAACCAATGGCAGGGTAAGATCAGACAGGAAGGGTAGGCACACATTCAACAACGGCAGACACAGCAGTCGCATCGATTATATCTTAGTCGATGTACAGCTGTGGGTTGCAGTTGTTGATATGGAAATTATTGAACGCCCCAAAAGTGATCATGACCCGCTTGTACTGGCTTTAAGGGACTTTAGCTTTCAAAAGTCCAAGAGCTGTGAGTCAAACGTAGTCCCAGCTGAGGTTATTTTAAGTAACGACATGAGAAGGGTGCGCTGGCCCAAAATTGCTGTGGATGAAAGGGCGAGAAAGGAGATCAGAACTTTAGTGTCCAGTTCCCTGGAGCTTTTGAATAATTGCGGGTCGCAGGACGAGATTAATGCAAATCTCACAAGTATACATACTGAGTTGTTTCGGGGCCTTAAAAAGCTGTTTATCAAGACTATCCCTAAACAGTCCAGGAAGATGAAGCATAGAGTGGTTACATGGTTTGATGATGAGTGTCGACGGACACAAGGGGACATGTTTTTAGCTATCAAATCTAAAAACCATGGCCGTGTTGGGTCCTGTAGAAAAGCTTACAATGAAGCTAAATATAAGGATAAATCTAATTGGGATGAGGATCGGTGGGTAACCTTGACTGAAGCATGTGGCCATCGAAACATGCAACAGTTTTGGCACCTCCTAAAATGGGGGAAAAGCCAGGAGGATCACCCTAGCCCAGCACATGTTGGCCAACAACAGTGGGTAAGCTTTTTTGAGGAACAATTCAGGAGTAACAAAGTTGTTTTAGCTGACCTCCCTCGTTCCGTTTCTGAGGAACCACTCATGTTTTCTATTACTGAGGTTAGAAAGATTATGACATCAATCCCGAGAGGAAAAGCACCTGGCCCCGATTGTATTCCTGCTCATGTATTTCTGCAGGATCAGGATCTCTGGGACCCGTATATCTGCCATTTGGCAAATGCTCTTGCGTCGGGAGCAGAGGTCCCAGACTCCTGGTACGGGGCAGAAATCCTACCAATTTATAAAAAAGGCGATCGCTCGGTTCCCTCAAACTACCGACCGATCAGCCTTATCGACGCGGTGCAAAAAATAACAGCCCGCCTCGTACTAGGTAGGATTCAGGAATGGATTCATGACTTCAATATCCTCACACCTCTGCAGGCGGGCTTCCGGTCCCATGTGAGCACTCTCGACCAAGCATTCCGTTTTATGCTCCTATATTGGAAGACTGTTGTCTTTGGGAAGGGCAAGCTATACGCAGCCTTTGTGGACCTAAGGTCCGCATTCGACCTAGTTCCTAGGTCCAAGCTGTGGGAATGCCTATTGAAACTGGGAATGCCCGCTGTTTTGGTGCGACTTTTAGTGAACTTACATGCCCACACTTTTGCTCAAGTACGTTGGGGCAAGCCCGGGGAGGTTACAGACAGGTTTTCTGTCTCTAAAGGTGTTAGACAAGGGTGTGTTTTGGCCCCTACTTTGTTTTCTTTATTTATTAATGGGGTCACCAACTATTTTGCGAACCACCCTACGGATGCTCCCACACTGGCGGGGATGAAAGTACCTCTGCTCATGTTCGCGGACAACACCCTGATAATATCCAAGACGAGGCAGGGTCTCCAGCGGGCCCTGTCAAGATTTGAGTTGTTTTGCCGCGAACATGAGCTGGAGGTTAACATTTCTAAAACAAAGTTTATGGTGCTGAGAGGAACATTTCCAACTGCTGCCAGGGTCAAAATGGGTGGTACCACCCTTGAGCAGACTAAGTTATTCACATACATGGGTGTCACTTTTAGTGAAAACCTTAGTTGGGAACCGCAAGTTGAGCTCTTGGCATTAAAGCATGCGCAAATAGGAGCACTCCTCAAAGAACATAAAAGTTCTTATACTCGGCCAATGTCCCCGCTCATGAAAATCTACGGCACAAAAATGTTGCCCTCAGTTCTGTATGGAGCAGAGCTCTGGGGCTTTAGTAACCTAGATCCCCTAAAGGTGGCCCAAAACAAATTCCTTAGGACGGCGGTTGGACTGCCGAAATCATCTCCGTGCATCCCGCTTTTGTATGATCTAGGGTGCCAACCAGTGGAAGACTTAGCGAGATTCAGACCCCTAGCATTTTGGCGGCGTATGTGGACTACACCTGAGCTGCTGCTCTATGCCAAAGCATGTCTAGAGGTAAGGGATTTCCTGGGATCCGATAAAATAGGATGGTTCAAAGGGGTAAGATCCACTCTTTGCGCCATGGGACTTGGTAAACTATGGTTCAACCCTGACTCGGCCACTTTTCCACACAAAAAGGAGCTGAGAAACCTATATTGGGAATGGGTTGTTGGTAAAAGACACTCGGAACTGACAGGAAGTTCCCTAACAACGACTTTTGTTCTTTTGAAGGATGTCTCGTTCTTTGAAAAGTACTGGGATTACATCACCAAGCCCCTGGATCGCAAACTTTTCCATCAACTGAGAGTTGGCTCGTTACCATTGAGGTGTTTAACTTCATCATGGGGTAAGGGAGGGCCTGAGCACTGTCCACAATGTAATAGGCAGGATGAAAGTGTGTGTCACTTTCTTTTTGTTTGCCCCCTGTATGTTGCCCCTAGAAAAAAGTGGCTTCGTCCACTATGTAGAAGTCTGGGCACGCGTTCAGCATCTACAGCCTGCAGAATCCTAAAATCTGATCTATCGCCCCTGATAGTAATAGGGGTTGCAAAATACCTAGGTTGGGCATGGATTCTACGCTTGAGGATGATTAACTCGCTTTAAGGTTCCATCTAATTTAGCTATAAGGCTCCAACTAGATTGTGTCATTTTATATTAACTGTGTTTTTCTTATCATGTATTATTTTTAATTATGTAAATGAAGTCGTATATAAATCATTTAATTCTGTCTTAGTTCATGTTTTTAACTTCACACTAAGTTATTTTTTAAAAAACAAATAACAGTGCACTCTAGAAATTATGAATTATTGTTGGATATGTAGCATGTCTTTTAAGATGAATAATCGAATAAAGACTTCTTCTGACTTGACTTGAATGTCTATGTTTTAGATTATTAATATAATTTAAATTAATTTACCTTATACTGTTGCAATTAGGAATAGTATATTCTTAGAATCAGATTAATTTTGTAGGTAATTAATCAAGGCTGTTATCTTACTGAGAAAATAACGCTCGCCACGGGGTTTGAAAAAATGCTATCTAGGAATTGAAATTTACAAAAAGAAAGCACCCATTTATTAATATGACTTACAAAGAAATAATTGAAAGCAGCTTTTCGGCTGAAATACAGCGCATTCGAATAATGGTGGCGATATCTTTCTTTTTGTGCACTTTTAATGAGCTTCACTTCAGGTGGGAGCTTTCTTTCAAAATGAAAGGTCGCTCTTTCCTCGCCGCCCTCCCAGTCTCCCAAGGGTGTTTTGATACAGCCAGAAAAAAAAGCCTCTGTGAGAGCAAGAGATTGCACAAGCCGCCCTGCCTAAAACTTTAACAACAGACCCCTAAATCTAAAATGTTGTTTAAAAAAACGTAAACATGCACAGGCACCTGTCTGAAGAACGACGACAAATAGTTTTGAAATTTAGAAGCAATTCGAAGTGCCAATCCTTCTCCCGATACTCACAGACACAAAGAGCCCGGGAGCATCCGCCGCTGAAGAGTCCCGATAGACACGAAGCTAGATTGAAGGCAATAGACAGAGAAGAAGGACAAGCTGACGGGTTTAGGTAAATAAAGGGACCAAAATGTAATGGAACTGTGTCCAGCAAATAGAAAGGTAAATGTCTTTGCAGGAAATAAATCAAACACCCATGGATTTATACTCCCAATGTTTATTCAACTACCTTCACTGATCCCAAAAATATTTTTTATCAAATTGACAATGGCCCACTGATTGAGGTGTTTCCTAAATTTTGAATAAAAAAAACATAAAGCAAATCAGAATAAAAAGACTTTTTTTTTTGCAAAGGATATGCCTCTTTTACTGAGCCGCCCTGCGAAAGCGCGTCGCGTGCACTGAACCGCAATGACGGACACGTAAGTGAGTACATCGGGTCTAAGAAGAATGCGGCATCGCTGGTTTAGCAGACAGCGCTAACTACAAATAGAACGCGTGCGCAGCCGGACAACCAATCACATGACTCTTAGTTAGCTGGAAGGCTGGATCTTTCGTTGCCTTGGAGATGAATAAACAACCATCAGCTGGCAACTGCTCAACGCGTGCAAAGTGATCAGAGAGAGAGGGCGGATCGCTAGTTTCGTTTATTATTTATTTTGTTTTTTGGGACCCGGAAGAATTGTGCCTCAGGATGTCCAGCGGCCCGACAACCATGGTGGCGAAAGCGAAGAAACCGAGTATCCTGGTGACCGTGTAAGTGAGCAGGGCAGGGGTGGGGAAGTGGTGTGACTGTGACTGCTAACTCAAGGACTCCTAACCCAGGCACACTGAGCGATCGTCCTGTATTGTTGCAATGTCCAACGTGCAGCAGACTTTTCTGTTTGTGTGGTTGCTGTCTATCCCGCTTCTCTGATGCCACACTGCAACAAGAATTGTCGGCTTAACCACTTTCTAAAGTTATTTGATATGATAATTTAGCTCGTCACTTTTCATTCCAATCTCAGCGAAACACGTAGCTTCAAGATATTGGTGTTAGGGGTGTCACAGACCTCTAATAAATGTATCTTCTAATAAACAGTTGGGTGCAGGAGGTGCTTCAAGTCGGGTATGGTGAGGTGTTTGCCGGATTTCACATGGTGCTTTTACATACACCCACTTACAAACGCACACACGTATTCTGTTTTGAAGATCAACCCCTGGCAATTCAATCTCCTCTCTTTCTAATGCTCCTTCAGGCCACCTTCATGCCCTGCTTCTCATGTAATGCATTTTAACAAGGTGTGCCAGCGTGACAACCCCTCTTACTGCCCAAGTTACGCCACTGACTACAATATGTAGCGCCATCATCCCAGTGCGTATGCTCCTCTGCCACAATACAACCAGTTCGGCTGTGCAGCCCCAGACACAAGGTTACTGTCACAACCCGCCTGGCATTGTTGCCACCAGCCCGGTTATAAGGTTCTTCATCACAATGTAACAGGGTTCGATCGACATTTTCAAGTTACAATGTTTCTATTTGACGAGCATTGTTGCCGCCGCCACCCCGGCTAGACCCCGCATACAATCGGCTGGCTCGAATGATGCGACAGTCAGCGTCGTCGCCATCGCCCAAACCTTCTTTTAAAATGCGTCCAAGCGGTCATCAGCTCCAAGCTTTCTACTCAGGGCATAGCATAGGTTTAACATCTGCTCAGGGTTTGACTCATTCTCCAGCACTGTTTAGGGCATCATCCCGCACTGACTTCCCATTCCTCCTTTATTATTATGACATATTATGACTCCTTCTGAGTTTAGGCTCAGGCACAATTCAGTTAACTGATCTGGGGAGGAAATCGTGTAATTCCATGCATGCAAATTTGAGCACCATTTCTCAGTTTCCTAAGGGTGAGTCCTTTTAAAACTAACAAGTTAGAAGTAAATGACTACCCAGGCTGAAAAATAGTGCAAGTGAACAGCTGACCGAGGGTCTGGCAGGATCCTCCCTAGTACATTATTATGTTCTGAGCTGAAGACTGGAGACAAATTAACTCATGGGATTTTAAGGAGTCCCAGGTTTGGACACAAGGAGTGTGCACATTGACTTTGAATTTCTTTCAGTTTAAAATACTTCTAAGCACTAAATCTGGAAAGTATATATTAATTACAATAGGATCTATGGTTGTTTTTGATTTCTTGGCCCATATTTTGGGAAGGCCTGTGCCTTTATTTGATAAACAAAATTACTTTTAGAGGAGTCAGTTAGACTGACAGTTGCATAACATCATTTTCCGTACTGGGATATATTTTCAGAGATTACTACAATAAGAGAAGAAAGGAAACAAAAACGCATTTGATACAAATTATCTAATATTTTTATTTACATTTCATACAATTATATATTTTTTTCAAAAAAGTTAACGAGGATAGAGAAGCACATTGACCATCAGCAAAGTATATACCAAATAACTAAGATAACATTTGACAAGCAAGAAAAACAAAAACACACTTTACAGCGGCACAGCAAATGGACTTCAAACACACTGCATAGAAACTGTTCAGTAGCAGCTCTCTCTATATTAATCATTCTTCACTTCATCAAACAATTTATTACAGTTATCAACTGTTTAACAGGTCTCATTTCAATCAAGACTTAAAGTGCACATACTCAAAAACTGTATAATATAAAACCTATTTTAACTACCAAGAATAAAAATAATGATAATAATTATTACCCAACACAACCATTAAGTCAAAAACACATATTTCAAAAGCGTGAGAACAATAAGACCACAAATGCCATATCATTATAAATCCCATAGTATCTTCAAGTTTGTGGTTATGTCATATGCAAATTCCTTAAAATAAGCCATCTGTTTTGTCACTCAAGCTCAACACCATTATCATTTAAAATACCAATAAGTCAATATCAACACCCACATTGGGACTAAACTTCACTATTTACTATCCACTAATTAAGGTGAGACAATTTCACCATGGCTTTGGGAACCATTCACTGTTAAGATACTTCATATTTGAACCAGTCTTTCAATTAAAGCCATCACCCAATCACTACTCTCGTTCAGCAATCCATACTATATACTTCGACAAATAATATATTGAATTATAAATTAGTCAATTCTAATTTAATTATACCCACAGGCCATCTAGTTCAAACCATTATTAATCACTATGCTTATAGGCTGCTAACAGGTCACCAGCCGTGAACTCTTTAGAGTGCATACTCAACTAAGTCTATCAATACAATGTTGACAAAGAGTGGCTCACACCAATCTTGACAATGCAGCCCAAGACCAAAGAGTGCAACAACTTAAATTCATACTCTTTTTTTTTTTAGCAATTAGTGTTTCCCATTTATTAAAATCGATGAAGGGTGAGTACTAGACAATCTGCTTACCAATCACCTTGGTATGCCACCACGGAATCGCCCAGCATATACATAAAGGAAGTGAAGCCAAGGGATAAATCTGCATAAACAAATGCAAAGCAACCACACGATCAATGAAAACTAAAACATTAACCTTGAAATTCCTCTTCTTTTCTACGGGACAGTGACTCTTCCACTGAAAACAATCTGTATATTAAATGACGTCCCTTTTCTATGTAAACATCAATTAGCAATATATTATGTTATTGCATTTGCTCTTAAGCTAAATCTGATCTAAGTTAAATTTATTGTACAAAAATGTTCAGCACATTATTATGTCCAAGGCACATTGCAAGCACATATGCATCACAAAGTAGTGTCGGTAAAATAAAGAAAGAACCAATACTCCAACAGCAAGTCTGTGCAAATTAAACCCCAGATCACTGCAACCATAAGTATTACATTCACACCTTTTTTTGATTCCTGGGCGGCGTCAGTCACAAACACAAGAATGTCAGCATTTTCGCGGTTTTATTGAATTGAAATGTTCAACTAACGGAGCCTTCAGCACTCCACATCTGATCCTTGAATGAGAATGATGGATGCGATGATAAACCTCTTGAACAGTTTTCCAAAAATACTTCTAGCCACAAAAACATTCCATGCAGTAAATCACATTTTTGCTACTACATGATGTGAATGCAGATATTATCAAACCCCCACATTGGCCAAAAATATATTCAATTAATAGTAGTATTGCAAGCCATTCAGTGACGTCGCTTAAAGTGACTTCTAACTAGTTACCTACTCTAAGTGTCTGCAATACCGAGTTTCTAATCTCTTCAACATGGGCTTTTAACAATAATCATGCAAATTAGAAGATCTTTGGAGTACAACATACGTTGTTATTAAACACAAAAATCACCTGAATTGAACAAATGGCAAATTTTTAATGACTGTTTTGCAGTCATTACCCAACGTTAGTGAGTCACAATAAACAGGACTTGAAGCATTTTTATTTTACTGTAAATAATGTCCCCTGGAAATTATGGCAATCTCTTTTTATGGTGTGATTTACTAATCATCTCGGGTAGCCCCTTGCAACCAGCTTAAGCTAGGAGATCAGCTTATTTAAAAGTAACCATCTATTCTACCACAACTCCTCTTTATACAGAGAAACTGCCCATTGGGGAGATTATCCCCTAGGCTACGAGGATGCCTACTATAATAACCGTAGTGTATTCTTATCTGTTGACTTCCTGTACAGGCGTGTGTAAAGGTGATCATTTCTCTTTATTGTAAAAAAAACCAAGAAACTAATATATCATTTGTCGAATATATCTCCTAATCTCAAACCCATTTCCTTGTATTGAGCCAATCATGGAAAACCTAAAGCACATCCAAATAGGACTTGACTATCACAGCCAGGTTCGGACTGGCCATATTGGGCACCGGTCGTTTTCCTGGTGGGCCGGAAGGGTGGGGCTGGTTTGGGACCGGTGAGGGCCGCTTTTGTTACTGGGGGCCACACTGCGGGGGTTTCACGCCAGCCGGGCTTTGCTCCTCTGAGGCGTTTGGAGGCTCACCTTTGTTTTCTGTGTGTAGCGGCCGGGCTTCGCTCCGCCGAGCGACACACCCCTACTGCTTCCTTGTCTGGCCGGGCTTTGCTCCGCTGGTCAGGACTATGGTTCCCAGCAGCCCCAACCCAGGACGCCGCCACTGTCATCATCCTGCGCCAGGAGGCGCATATAGCCCAGCGTACTCCTGAGGACCTTGTGCTGTACTGCGGGGGTTTCACGCCGGCCGGGCTTTGCTCCGCTGAGGCGTTTGGAGGCTCACCTTTGTTTTCTGTGTGTAGCGGCCGGGCTTCGCTCCGCCGAGCGACACACCCCTACTGCTTCCTTGTCTGGCCGGGCTTTGCTCCGCTGGTCAGGACTACGGTTCCCAGCAGCCCCAACCCAGGACGCCGCCACTGTCATCATCTTGCGCCAGGAGGCGCATATAGCCCAGCGTGCTATCTCGTCCCGCGAGGACGCGCCGGGCTAAGCCCAGGACAAGGGCTGGGCCGTCTGTGGCCGTCCGGGGCCAAAGGAGGCCGGGCTGGGCCACCCTCTGACCCCTATGGTTGACCAATAATAGAGACACTAACAAGTAAGGTGCGAGACATTGTAAGACAGTGGTACATCAGGGCTATTGTTTTAACAGACTTTGGTCAAGATGTCTGTGTACTAACGTTCTGGTGTACTCTATTGCACTGTTATGGCTAAAGTTAACCCCAAAGTGTGTTCGGGGGGTGGAGCTATTGGGACTCTGGATGCCTTTCTTAAACGGGCCGAATCTGTTGTGGCCAAGGAAATTGAACTGGTTGAAAGGAGGTGGTCCCTGGATCCATCTTGCCATATTGTCCCCCCTATTTTAATGCCAGAGTCGTCGGATCTTCCTCATGTTTTATCTGGTCCCACAAATCTTCCACAGGTAACTAATGGGTCAGTTTTAGATGACAGCTTGTCTATTAGCTCGGTCCCTTCCCCTGTTATCAGTTTACCTCCCTCACCCCCGGCAACACGCACTAGGCAACATCGGGCAATGCCGGTGAATAATGCTAAAACTATGCTGGGTAAAAGAAAGGCCGGTAACGCTCCCAAAGGAAGCCGGCAACAAGCTAAACAATCAAAGAATGTTAACTCCTCATCTGGGCTGGGTGGTCAGCAAGAGAAAGTCCCATCCATGGTCACTGAATGCAGTGTGCCAGGTAGAAATGAGCAGACTGTACAAGAAGTAGTGGCTAATAAGGGAAGTGGTATGTCTGAGTTTATTAGGCATATGGACGAATGGCTTAGGTCTCTTATTTTTCCGCTTACGGCCAAGCTTGAGCTAATAGATGGAAGATTGAGTATTATTGAAAAACATTTCCGAGCTGAAAAAAATCCATTACCTGGGAATGACCCATCTGTAGCTCATCCTTTGAACATAATCACAACTAGAGTATATGATTTGGTGGACTCTATGATCCCTCTACCTCAAGTTACAACTCAAGTAGTAGTACCCACAACGTTATCTCCGGCTTCAGGAGCTAGGGAGGGAGTAAAACACGGTCCTTGTGGCCCTGTGGGGAGATTAAGTCCACTGATAAAGCCTCCCAAAAAAGAGTTTTCATTGCATCTCCCCCGGAGGCATGCCCATACTCAGTAATTTTAGCAAATGTTCCGAAAACTCTTGATGGTCGTGAAGAACATTGGACTACTTTAAAGAATAACGCCCTTCATTTCCTGGCTAATAAAACTGTGCTGGGTGACCACTTGCACAACAACTTTAAAATGGTGAGAAGGGTACCATGGGTGGGCAAGTCAAATAAAAGCATGGAAGGTGACTGTGTCGTGGTGAGTTTTGGCTCCCCTAGATTGGTGGATGATATCTTGAGGCAGGCAGGATCATCTAGAATCCATCATGATTATGTAAATGTTGTCCCATTGAGGTTTTTTTACCCCCCCATAAAATTGGGATTTTTGGTAAAGGACAGCCCAGTTCTCAAGTAGCTCCCCATATTGACTCAGTTGCATTAAGTAATAGATATGAGGTATTGAGCTCACTGGATACTAATGACTGACTCGAAGAGGATAACATTAAGGCTCAGGGAGGGGTGAGTCCAGTTGGTGTAGCTAGAATGTATTCACCAGTGGAAACAGGGTTGCAAATTTCATCACCACAACCAATAATCATCAGTGGGAACGGGGATCCAGAAGCAACAGAGATAAGGATTAGAATCACTGAACCATCAAGGGGGGGGTAGAGGGTCATCCCCAGGGTGTGCCGGAACCTCTGATGGAAAACGGACTATGAGTGTAACAGGGGAAGCAGCAGAAGTAGTAAGAGTCATCTCCTGGAACATAGCCGGCCTGGCATCTAAATTTAACAACCCGAGTGACGACAATATATCACGAGGTACCAGATAATCAGCCTCCATGAGACTTGGGTGGTTGATAACATCCACTTTCATATCCAGGGTTACAAATGTTTTTTTATCCAGGCACTGAATTCACGATCAGGTAGAGCGATGGGAGGACTCTCTATCTATGTAGATCTGAACATCCAGGGCACATGGTCCAATTTGGACTGGTGCTCGCATGCCCTACAGGCAGTTCGGTTTAGGGGCAAAGGATTAAGGCTGACCATGTTTAATGTTTATAATAATGGTGCTAGTAGAGATCATAATACATTTATAAGGGAATTGGATGATAGACTGAGACAAGAAACCACAGTCAGGGAAGGGGCTTATGCCCCGACTATACTCATTATGGGAGATTTTAACTGCCACTTATGTCCGGCTCTAGTCCCTATAGATGCGGAATGGTCACATTGCCCAGTGGAGGATGGGCCGCATTTTCACCATACACAAGAAGATCTCGCCTTTAGTAGACTCCTACATAACCATGACATAGAGCACACCATTAATATGATGGTTGTTGAGAGTGATGGTAGTCTACCCCCGACATTTAAGGGCAGACGGTGTTCCTCTTATATTGACTACATCCTAGCTTCCAGAGCCTTAATAAACAGAATTTTAAATGTAGCGATAAAATGGAGCCCTTTTAGTGATCATAATCCTCTGGTATTGGAGCTATCCTACTTGGCTCGGCCAGGTGTAGACAGTCGGGTACAATCATTGAGAAGGTAACGGACCAGGGCAGACGGCTGAGGTGGTCTAAGGTGGATGGGGAAAACTTCTACAGATCCTTGATGGATACTGGGAAATCAGCTGTTGAGGACTGTTTGGATATGTCAGTAGAAGGGTTGGCGTTACTCTCAGCATTTGGTAAGATCGTTAGCTTGGTAGACGGGTTGCTAAAAACAAGGGCGCCGATGAGGAACAACCGTCAACCAAGATGGTTTGACAGTGATTGTTCTCACGCGCTAAGGGAACTTAAAAGTAGCCTTAAAATTAGGCCCAGGAACACCCAACAAGTAGCATTGTGTAGATTAAAATACAAGAGGGAGATCAAGAGGAGGAAACTAGCCCTACAGGGGAAAGTATGGGCTGATTTAAGAGAGGCAGGAGAAAAAAGGGACTTGTCGGAATTCTGGAGAATTATTTTACCGGAACAGTGGGTTACACATTTTAAGGGGTTGTACAATCATGAAAAAGGAAGGATGCAGCTGGGACAGCAGGGTCAGCAGGGTCAGCCTATAGTTTTTTCTATTAAGGAAATTATTGCCGGAATTGAGGGTCTGTCTAAAAACAAAGCCCCCGGCCCAGATGGGATCCCGCCCGTTTTGTTTTCTGAGCTGTGTGGCGCTGTGGGCCCCCATAATGACTAGAATGATAAACGCAGCAATTAAATGTGGATTGCCGTCTTCATGGTCAACGGCCATAATTGTCCCTATTTTTAAAAAGTGCAATAGGGACAATCCCCAGTGTTATCGCCCGATTTCACTGATTGATGTGTCTGCGAAATTGTTGGGCAGAGGAATCCTTAACCGCCTAGCTGAGTGGACCGAGGAAAATAACACCATCTCGGACACCCAGTACGGCTTTAGGATAGGGAGGTCTACGAGTGACCAATGCCTGAACCTCTATATGCTGATTGCCAAATATACCAAGGACAGCAATGTAGTTATCTATATGGGGTTCATGGATTTGGCAGCTGCATTCGACCATGTGAATAGGGATAAGCTCTGGGCCATGATGACTCTTATGGGGATTGATGTTGGCCTGATTAACATCTTAAGGGATCTTCACAGGGACACTTTTCACAAGAGTACGATAAGGAGGGTGGTTTGACAGAATCTTTTCCATGTAGGAGTGGGGTACGGCAAGGCTGTATCCTTGCCCCTTTTTTATTTTCCCTCTACATAAATGGCCTAGAGCAGTTCTTGTTAAATCTGAAGACAGATTGTCCAAGAGTAGGGTCCCGTTACATCCCTGTGTTACTTTACGCAGATGACGCGGTCCTGCTCGCGCGCACGCCAAAGAGCTTACAAATTTTAATTGACGGATTTGTTAAATTCATGGAATCCTTAGAACTGTCCGTCAACTTGGGTAAGTCTTATGTGCTCCTGGCAGTCAATAAACCTTGCACCAAATCCTCCTTCATTATAGGAAGCCACAAAATTGAAAAGGTTAAAACATTGTCTTACCTAGGCTTACTATTTGATGGGCCTTTACAATTTAATTCCCTGGTGGAGGAGCGTTGCTGCAAACTGATTGCCACTAATGGCGCCATTTCAAGCTATGGGCGGAGGGTAGGCAGATAGTGCCCCGAACAGGTGATGAACCTTTATGGCTCTATGTGCTGCTCCAGAGTTATTTATGGGGCAGAGGTATGGGGCTTTGCTAAGATCCCGCAACTTCAGCAGGAAGAAAATAAATATTTATGATCTATTTTAAAAATCCCACAAAGTACCCCCGCTGTTATCGCACACAGGGAATTAGGGAGGCCATACCTTGAAGATCTGGTAAAGCTCAGACCCATCTTGGCTTGGCTAAAGATTTGGACAAATCCGGAGGCGTCCCTAAGCAGGGAAATTTTAAGGGACTGCCTAGGAAGAGATAAATGTATGAGCACCCCATGGTTTAATTATGTAAAGGCCACCCTAGAAAATCTAGGCCATAAGAATCTCTTTGCCGATCCAGCTACAATTTTACCTCAGGATAAAGTGATCGTAAAGAAAGCCTTTTTACCCCATAAAATAAAACAAAGAGTAGAGGCTGAAGGGTCTAAAAAAACTGTGAGTGCCCATAGTCTGGTCAAAAGCACTGAGGGAATGGAGCCATACTTATACCTTATGCACAATGCCCAGGATAGGTTTTTAATGTGTCGTTTTAGGCTCAATTTATTGCCTTATTTATTAGCATCCCCGTCTGGGTTTTTAGGTTTAAATCTTTTTATTATGGAAAGGCAGTGCAAAATAGTACAGTAAGCAATGTGGTTACACCAGAGATGAGTATTAATCCTCAGTGGAGGCAGGACGCTTAGTTCAATACTGGTAGTAACAGCAATGTCCAACCTGTCGGGGAGGAAAACGCATTGGACCAAAAGGATACAAAAACTAGAAAACCCCAGGAACAATCTCCCCCCACCCTCAACCTGACCTCCCCTACCAACAGCCCCCCTCACGTCTCCCCTCCCCCACCCCAGTCCAGAGCTCCCATCCGTCTCTCTACAGTTCGAATGATCAGCGTTGGAGCATCTCATGCCGCGAGTATCTAGGGTTCCATAGCTATGGGCGCCGTCAGGCGTAACAATCGGAGATATTTGGGACATGTTATCTCTGTAAATTCAGTCGTTAGTAGCGCTCTAAAGGGCTGCCAGAGTTCCTCGTGTTGTTCCCCTTTCCCGGCTGCAGTGAGTGATAGCTTCTCCATGCCCAACACATGCCACATCCGGTGGAGCCAACCAGTGGTGGTAGGAACAGTAGCAGTATGCCAGTGTACAAGGATGTTCTGCATAGCAGACCCAGGCACTATGGCCAGTTGACGGCCCCTACGAGAGCATAGTGGGTAGGTTAGTGCATTGGGGAGGCCCAGTAGGATATAGGCAGGAAAGCGGGGCAGTTCTGTCTGAAAGTGTGCATCCACTTCATCTAAGATGTGTGTCCAATATGATTGGAGGAGTGGGCAGTCCCATAGGATGTGTCCCAAAGTCCCTGTGTGTCCACAGTCCCTCCAGCATAGCTTATCCTTGGAAGGATCCATCTCGGATAGTCTTTCAAGGGTGTAGTACCAATATAGGGATATTTTCGTGAGTGTTTCTGTGAGACCCATGTGGTACGCTGAGTGCCTGGCCCTGTATGCGATGTTACCCCACTCTTTATGGCTCAGGGATCTACCCAGTTCTCTTTCCCAACCTTCCCTCCCCGGGTTGTAAATGTGTGTAGTTGGTGTCTGAATCAGTTTATAAAGGTCTGAGATGAGTTTGGAATTGGAAGTGCGCGAGTAGAGCCAACGCTCATATGCGGTAAATTTCCTATCAGCCGTCGTTCGCACCTGCGACTGCAACGCCCAGTGACGCACCTGCAAGTATCTCATGCGCTCAGTTTCGGGAAAATTATACTCTTGTTTAAAAAGCTGGAAGTGGAGCACCCCTTCTGAGTCGTAGATATGACAGAGGAAGCGGCAACCTGCCGGCCTCCAATGTGCAGAGACTCCCTTAGCTGCGCCGGGGGTGAAGTCAGGGTTATCCACCAGGGGGGTGAGGGGAGAGGGAAACGTGGTCAAGCCATAAGTTATGTTAGTCGCATCTCAGACCTCCAGGGGAGCCCGAGTTATTAAGGACGCATAGAGGTTGGGCGGCCGATGGACTCGGGGTAGAAACGGTATCTCCTGCAGCGGTCGTCCGGCCACTGCCTGGTCCTGAAAGAGCCAGTGTTTGTCGGATTCCCATTTACTCCATT
The DNA here is from genome assembly GCF_964261635.1 of Lissotriton helveticus. NCBI lineage: Eukaryota > Metazoa > Chordata > Amphibia > Caudata > Salamandridae > Lissotriton > Lissotriton helveticus. Next base: position 81,518,741 of record NC_136058.1, read on the forward strand.
CCACCAGATAACGCAGCTGGGCCGCCTGGTAGTATTTATGCAAGTCGGGGAGGCCCAAGCCCCCTTCCTCCGGAGCCAAGGTGGCGAGCACTCTCTTCAGTCGGGGTTTCCGACCTTGCCAAATAAAGTTGGCAAGGTCTGATTGAGTTCGCTGTATCCAGCCTGTCGGGGGTCGTAGTGGCAGAGCGCGAAAGAGGTATAGAATTTGCGGTAGGATGGTCATCTTCACTGCCGCTATGCGGCCCAGCCAGGATAGAGGAAGATGTCTCCATCGATCAAGCTCCGCTCGGACGCGAGTGCGCAAGGTAGTGTAGTTGGCAGAGACCATTCGAGGCAGGGTCGGGGCGAGTTGGATTCCCAAGTATGGAACCGTGTCCGAGGCCCATTGGACTGGCAAGAGGGTCTGTAGGTAAGCTCGAGTCGAGTCCGTGAGGGACAGGTCCAAGGCGATAGATTTGTCCGCATTCATCTTGAACCCGGATACCGCAGCAAACGCCTCAAGCTCAGCCACGCACGCCCGCAGCGCCATCCGCGGATTGTCCAGGGCAAGTAGGACATCATCCACATAGAGACCGATGGCATGAAAATCGCCGCCGAACTTGATGCCCAGATCTCTCTGACGCCGCCGAATTCGACAGGCGAGGGGTTCCATGTAGAGGGCAAAGAGTAGGGGCGACAAGGGGCATCCCTGTCTCATCCCTCTTTCTATGGGGAATGCAGTTGAGGTATAGCCGTTGACTCTCACCACCGCCAAGGGTGCGTTGTAGCAGTTGAAGACCAGGGCTGGAAACTTCTCCCCAACCCCACACCTGGCGAGGACCAATTCAAGATAAGGCCAGTGGACCAGGTCAAATGCCTTCTCTGCGTCGACCGCTAACAGCATGTATTCCCCAGGGATCCTGGAGGCTTTTTCGATCAGGTGCGTTACCCTCTTTGTGTTGTCCACTGTCTGCTGGTCAGGAACAAAGCCCGCCTGGTCGGGATCCACTAAGCCTGGCAAATGTGCTGCTAGACGCGTGGCAAGAAAGCTAGTGTACAATTTAAGGTCGACATTAAGGAGGTAGATTGGTCGATATGCCCCACATCGGGTTCTATCCTTCCCTGGTTTTGGAATGACCGAGATGGAGGCACGTAGGAGGTCCGGTGGGATGGCCCCCGGGTCTGCGAATGAGTTAAACAGGCGAGTGAGCAATGGTGCTAGGACGGTACAGAAGGTTTTATAAAAGGAGGAGGAGTAGCCGTTCGGACCTGGTGCTTTCCCCACCTTAAGACGCGCTATCGCAGTGATTAATTCCTCAGTGCGTATGTCTCTCTCTCTCTCTCTCTCTCTCTCTCGCCATTCGGATTGTTCCCGTGCTAAAGACGGAAGTGTGACCGAGTCCAGATACCTAGTCGCTGCAGTGACAGTCGGAGGTGTGCCCTCGTAGAGGCGAGCGTAAAAGTCGCGGAACGTCTCAGCTATTTGCGAGTCCTCCAGCATCCCATCAGTGCGCGTAATTCCCTTCACTCTCTGATGTTGCCGGGCCAACCGGAGCCGATTGGCTAGTAACCGCCCGCATCAGTCTCCGCCGGTGTAATATGCGTGTTTCAGCCTGAGCGTCGTATACTCTGCACAATCAGTGTCAAGAGCTGCTAGGTGACCCCACGCTACCTTGAGCTGCTTCCAGACTCTGGGGGCTCCGGTCCGCTGGTGCACGCGTTCGAGTTCCTGTACCTTCCTCTCTTTTTTCCGCCCATAGTCGATTATCCGCCGAGGAGATTGCAATAAATACTCCGCGAAGGACAGCTTTCAATGCAGCCCATTGGGTCGCTAGTGTGGTGTCGGAGTTCGCGTTGTGTCGCAGGAAGTCTTGTATGGCTTCCTGGACCTGTTGCACCACATCCCGTCTGTGAAGAAGCGTGTCCCGGAGTCGCCACACCCTATGAGTCGGGGGAGACTGCGGAATGGCAACGGTCATAGAGACCGGGGCGTGATCCGACAAAGATATGACTCCCATGTCTACCGACAAAGTGAGGGAACTCACCGGTCCGGTCACCAAGAGATGGTCTATACGTGCGTATGATTTGTGCGCCGCCGAGTAGTGGGAGTATTCTCTTTCCCCTGGATGTTGTTGCCGTAACAGATCATGTAGATCGAGGTCCCGAAGCCTGTCCATGCAAGCGGCCGATAGACCTTTGGCGTCGAAGGTACGCGGGGAAGACCAGTCCAAAGAAGTGTCAAACACCACATTCAGGTCCCCACCTAGTATGATGTGTCTATCCGAGGTCGCCGCTATGTCAGTGAGTGCAGGGTGTAGGAATTTCTCCTGACCTTCATTGGGACAGTACAGGGAGCCGATGGTATAAGTCACACCCCCTAAGGCCACCCGGTACGCTAGGAGCCGGCCTCGTATCTCTGCAATTTTATGGAGGACCTCCCCCTTGAAATGTGTCGCTACTAGAAGCGCTACGCCAGCTGTTTTGGTGGCCCCGCAGGAGAAGAATTGTCCCGGGAATGCTCGTGAGCGAAGCCTGTAACAATCTCGGGCCAGCAGGTGCGTCTTTGGTGACATACAGTTTCCAACTTTTGCAACCCTTTATCTCATGCGCTCCCCACTAGTGCCTCACGGTCGCACTGCAGTTACACACCACTGTTAGACCTTGCCTGTTCTTTTGTGTATTGTATATCTTGGGATAGGGGAACGAGCAGGAAGGTCAATAAATATTCCCCCCGACCCTCCACACACCTGTCTTGTTTTTTAGCGTCTCCTGGAGGAGGCAGATATCCGCATGTGTGCTTTCCAAAAAAGAAAGAATTGCTCTCCGTTTGACCGGGTTGTTGAGTCCCCGCACGTTAAGTGTTAATACTTTAAAGGTGTGTGGCATCGTGGCATGTGGGTCGATGGGCAGAAGCTATTGTGTCTAGCATGTGGTCCCTGGCAATGAGAGGGAGGGCTATTCCCTTGATGGCATAGCTAAACATCGGCGGATTGGAACCAGTGTAAGTGCACAAGAATTGAGCTCTGGACTTTCCCCAAACCCCTCCCCAACTCCCCCTTGATTCCCTCCCTAACCCCAACTGGCAAATCCCCCAAGAACAAAATTGTCCCGGGCCTGTCACAAGTCCGTGGAGGCCCATAGGTAAAGTCAATAGTGGGAAACGTGGCATTGGCGGCCCGCAGCCCCCAGTCTCAAAACAAGCCCAGACCAGTGAAGGGCCACCTCTGAGGAGTATGTGGTAGTGGCAGCCCTAGCGGCCCCCCGGCCCCTCCCCGCCCTCCCCTGTGAATTGAATGCTTGAAATCAACCCCCAAACCTGGATGTGTCAATCGGGGCTTGAGGAGTCCTTGACCACCTCTTGGATGGCCGCCGCCTGTTCCAGGGCCATCGTCTCTGGGTCAGGCCTGAGGCCCTTCTTCTTGGGATGGCGGCGTCTTCTCACCTGTTGCCACCCATCAGCTTGCGATGAAGAGGGCCCCTCGCGCCCCCGCTGTTGTAACGCTCCTCCTTGCAAGTCATCCTCCGCAATGTCGATGCCTAATAAAGTGCACGTGTCACGGAAGGAGCGCATCTGATGTAGTGCTCCCTGCCACCTGAAGATGATCCGAAATGGATGACCCCACGAGTATGGTATTCCCTTATCTTGGAGGAAGGACGTGACTGCACGAAAGGATTTCCGCTTCTGTAGTGTGATGGCCGAGAGGTCCTGGAATAAGGCCACCGAGTGACCCCTGAAGCTAAGAGGTTCTTTCTGGCATGCCTCCCTCAGAATGCGTTCCTTCAGAGGGAAATCCGGGAGGAAGGCCAAGATGTCCGGCGGAGGGGCAGGGGCTTGTCTCGTTGGACCTACTCTGTGCGCACGGTCAATGCGGATCTCGAAGTCAGCTGGTTCTTCGAGAGTCTCCCTGAAGAGTTCCTGCAGGTAGCAGGACACACTATTCCCCTCGACTTTCAATGGGACACCTCGTACGCGGATGTTATTGCGTCGGGAGAGGTTTTCAAGGTCCTCTGTGTGCACCTGAAGGTCTACCTGCTGTTCCTGGAGCTGGAGCACCTCCTGTCGCAAGAATTCAACTTCCTTGCTATGTGCGTGGTCAGCCTCTTCCTTGGTGGCCACCCCCAAGGCCATCCACATCTCTGCGCAGTTCCCGCTGCTCCCCTGGCAGTTCTTGCTTTAGGGCTGTGAAGTCCTCGCGTAGGGTGTTGAATAAGGATTCCAGGAACGCCTTTGTGATAGGGGCATTCCCATCCTCCTGCATCGGGGTGTGGGCCGGAGGTGTAGGTGGAGGGGGAGGAGTGTGAGTCTTATCCCCCTTCAGAGCGCCCTTAGCCAGCATGTCTGGTATCGTGCGGCCGGTTCTGCGTCCAGCGTTGGCCATATCCCCGATCACTAGGGGGCGCGAGGTAGGACGGGGGGTCACACCCCCAGCCACTCAGGGGAAGCAGGTGCTCCACAGGGGTTAGGCCAAAAAGTAGGGAACAGGTGGTTTCGGATCCTCCCCACCTCTGTGCAGTCCTCTGGAGGGTCCGTCGCGGCCCTGGGGTGCTCACACAGGCCAAAGGTCGGCCGAGGGGAAGCGCGGCTTTCCTGCCGGTAGGTGTCCTTCTTCCTCACCTCAGGTGCTCAAGCATCCGGCCAGTCGAGATGTGGTGTAGGGCACCGGTAAGTCGGGGTCCTCAGTGTCAAATAGATGCGTGGCGACTCTCCCGGCCGTCCTTCTCGCCTCGGGCCTTGGAGCTGGCCCTCCATTGGTAAACCACTCCCGGGTCTGCTATGTCGTCCGAATCTTCCTCCCTCGTACCCCGGACCTGCAGCTCTCCCCAGGGGCGACCTCCTCAGCCACCGGGTGCCTGCCGCTGCCTGTCTCCCCCAGTGTCGCAAGGCCCGAACTTGGAGTCACTAGGTGCGTGGCAGGCCTCGGAAGCAGTCGCGGCCCTCCGGCTGTAAGATGGCCGTCGCAGTGGCCCGCCTCAAGCAGGCCCCAAGCCGGGGTCTCAGTTCATGGCTCCGGGTGTGTCTCCTTACTCGCCACAATTCTCGGCCAGGCTCACCGGGCCGGCACCTCATCAGCGTACGAGCACCGTCGTGTCCCCGGAGCTGCCGATGCCGCTCGGTGGGCGAGAGCTAAGGGTCCCTGCAGTCCGGGGTCTGGATCCCCGCTACCGCTGCTGCCCGTCATCAATGGCACGCCCCCACCTGCAGGCTGGATCACTCCCGGGCCGTGGCTCCTGGGGGGGCACCGCCGCCGGGTCCTTTGCGGTGCGGCGACTCCTCTCGGGCCCCTGCTGGGGCCTCTGATAGTGGCCCTTGGGCCTGTCCACTACCTCCTCGACGCCGGTGCTGGGCGTCCCCCCGCCGGTGTGCAATCCAGGAACGGGGAAACTATGGAGTGCCGGGTCCGAGGAGCGGGTGAAGTATGCAGCTGGGAGGTCGCACAAGCCCCGCCTCCCGTCGTGGTGGTTCCGTGCAGCTCCGGCCACGGGCCCAGGCCTCAATCCTCACGATTCCGTGGCCTGCCTGCCCCGAACGCAGTCCCTCTGAGTCCGCCTCGCAAGGGCGGTGGGGGGGGGGGGGCACCACAGTCCGTCCCACCTCGGCCCACGGGACTCGCTCCTTTATTTGGACCTCTCGCTGCAGCAGACCGGCAGGGCCGGTGCGATGGCCCGGCGGCAAACTGGAGTCGGGGCCCCTGTTCCCCACAACCGCCGTTCCGGTACTCCCCCACTCCGCTCACCTCGCAGGCAGGCTGTTGTCTGGCGGTCTCGGCACAGCCCGCCCCCTTGCTGCTATGTCAGTGTAGGCCCTGCAGGCCGCAAGCCGAGGCCTCAATTTTCACAGCAGGCCACCTGGGCATACGGTGGCCGCCGCTCCGCTCCTCTGCCGACTTCCCCAGATGGCTGCAGGCGCCTGCCCCTCCAGCGCCGGAGCACTCCGTGTGTGTAGACTTGTCCGGGCAGTCAGGCAGCCTTCCCGCCCTCTCTCCGATGCCCCGGCCTCGGGGGCTGGGCCGCTCTCTCCGCTTCCCCGCCAGCCGGACCGTGCCTCGCATCTCCGCAGCCCACAGCGTCACCTCTGGGGCAACAGGCGAGTCCGGAGGTAAGCGCCCGCCAAGACTCCCCCTCGGGGTGCAACGCTTCACTTATGGGGTTATCTCAGCTATTATAGGGGCTATAATGGGTTCAGGGCCGGGGAGCCGAGGGAAACCACGTCTGGTCAGCCCGCCATCTTGGCCACGCCCCCCGTCTGGGTTTTTAACCACAATTGAGCAGAAGGGATCCTGCGGCTGCGACAATAGGTCTCCGCAGGATTCCCTTCATTTTGTATTATTGTGTTCTTTTTATTCAATGCCTAGGCGTAGATTCCTGGTAGACATCTTAAAACAAGCTAATTTGAAATCTGCTAGAGCTGCTATAATTTGTTTACAACAAGCGACTGACCCTTTTACATTATGCTGTATTATGAATTTTATTAGAGTGGCGGTTAGATTGAGGGTGTAACCAGAGGGGGGTGATTGACTGATAAGATTTATAATGAACTATGTTGGTTTTTTTTTCTTTCCCTCCTTTTGAAATCAAATTGTATAACAAGTTGGGTTCGGATAATGATTTAATGAGATTTTAATAATTGTATATATATGTGCTTTTATGGTGATTTTTAATCATCGAATAAAGAACTCTTGAACTTGAACTACTGGGTGCCGGTTTTGCAGCAGTGCTGCAAAACCGGCCCCTGTAACAAAATCGTTGCAGCAGTGTTTTCCACCAGCACATCGCCTCCCCCCCAACCCCATACTCCCTGGCCGGGCCAACGTAATTGCCAGGGCTGGTTTGAGTTCCCAATAATGCCCTGATCACAGCAACATCTTTTAAAGGCTGTTTGTGATCAGTGTGAGAGCACCAGTCATTAGGCCAAGTAATCTTTTAAAACACCTATATTCCCACACTGGGACTCAGTGCTTCCCCCGGAGCTCTCCAATACTGCAAGCTTGACTAAGGTGGCATCTTTGCATGATACAGCGGAAAAATACAACAGTTTCGATGGTCCTTAATATTTTATTGAAGGCGCAAGGTGTTGAGAAGTACTTTATCGCTGAATGCCAGCAATATTCTTTCTATTCATCGACCATGCTCAGAATGCAATCCTACATTTGTTTCGTCCTTATGCCTTCATCAGGTAGTTTCCATTTTCTTCTGTTGTTTACGTAACGGCTATGCACCACCACGGAAAACAACTCGGGTGAACCGTGAGGCTAACAGAGGCCCACATTCGCACGTAGCGTGCCGCAAACATTGGAACAGTTCTAGCGATGGCCGATACCTATAGAGATCAAGTGTGAGACCCTAGCTATCAACACGTCGTTTCTTTACACAGGAATTCTCTATTAAACCATAAAGAGAAAATATCCTTATGTCCGACAGACCTGTATTCTTATGGTAATTCCAGAAGACCCAGCTTTGGAGTTGTTAACCACAAGCCAACAATAATAATGAGCAGTTTTAGCAAAAGTGAATTTGTGAATCCTAAATAAGGTTTCATATTATATATGGCTACCTGATGAAGGCAGAAGGCCAAAACGCGCGTAGGATTACATTCTGTGCCATGAGATATATGAATGTCCCTGTTTGTACTTATGTATTTTCGAAATTAACAAAAAAAATCATTATGTCTGACTTAAGTGACACTGTCTGCATAGAATAATGAATATACTGCACTAATTTTACTGATTCAACTGACAATTGATTGAATATGCATCATTACTAATTTTGATTGAAGAAATATTATTTGAGTGAAACTAGTATCGTTAGACCGACTAATGCAATTGTAACAGCATGTCAAAAATACATAGACTTATACTTGTTCTAATAATTATGTGATGTATATACCATTGTTGGATGTCTTTTTATAAAATATATGAAAAAATAAGAGGAAAATATTTTTTGTACCAAAAAATGAGTGAACAATGCTAAAAGTAATAAAATATGAGTTTTTGATACTAAATAATTTTTGGGTGGTTACATAATTGTTTGTGTTAACTTGGCAGCCCACTACTTATCGTGTTTCCTATATAGCTTTTCACATATAATTTATACCTTTGTGGATATAGAACTGCACATCAGGTGTTTCCATATGTGGAAATTATATTTTACCTTTCTTTTTGTCCATTAAGAAACTAGATGCCAAGCAATTTTGCGATCTTCAATTGTCTTCTGTTCTTGATATGAGTAACCCCCACCTTTTCCAGGAAAGGAATGTGCCAGAAAGATGTTTCTAACTACCCACAAATGTGAACTTTTCTGGTTGGCGCTAACTTCAAATTGAATGAAAGTCCACTTCCCTACATTCTCCTCGCTCCTGATAGTCAATCCTTTTACAAGTGTAAGACTAACATTTATGAATTGTACACTTGGTTTTAACTTCGTTAGAGAGTCTACTTCCACAGGAATACTTATAGCTTTAGGAATTGCACCCATACTGTTTAGGGCCATAATCCTTTATTCTAAGATCAGTAAGGTAGTTTGAGAAATTGAAGATGAACATATTACTCTTCTCATAAATGTCCAGACCTACCTCTATTCCTATTGTGAAGTACTCCTACTAGCGTCAGACTCCTTGGATTTCTGAAATTCGAATAAAAGTTTAAATTATTCCTGTTTTGAAAATTATCAAATAAAATGCAAATGACAAATGTAGCTTCTGTTAACAGGATTTTCTGTAATATCAGGTGTACTTCAATTGCAGGCAATTTTATTTAGGTAGAGGTAGTTGACAGGGGAGAGGTTGAAGTAAAGAAACTACCAGAGTACAATGGATAGATGACATTCAAGTGGTCACTCGCAGCATGGGCAAGGGACAACAACCAAGACTGAGCAAAGCTCAAACCTAGTGGTGAATTTTATCAACACCCTATTCACTAAAAAACATGTGGAGGTACTAAACAGAGGACTTGGGTCTAATTTAAAATTCTTCAGTTGGTTTACTCCATCACAAACTTGATGGCTATCCCATCCGCTGTATTGCAAGTTCATTATATCCAATGGCACTTGTAATGCAGCATATGGCATATCCATCACGTTTGTGACGGAGTAACTCTTCTGATGATCTCTAAATCACTCCCTAAATGTTGTACTTACTCCTAAGTTTAATCTCTTTGCACTCAGCTGTGAACTATCAGAGTTTTTTTCAGGGAAATTAGATTGAAATGATTTTTCCTCCGCACCAACTGTGGTACTCCAGAAGTGGTGAACATTGGCTGAATAAATACGTCTTATTTCCAAACTCTCCAAACTACACAGCACTGAAAGGTCTGATATTTGAACAGGCAGTCAGGAAGTAGGTAGAAACAATAGAAGGGACTTACCAGAACATATTTGCAGTGCCAATACCTATGTTAAAGAGCTGATATCTGCAGTCTTGGGGCCCTATTTTGAGCTTGTCAGAAGGGTACTTTGTCACAAGTGTGATTCCTGCTTGCCCCATTAGAAGTTCATTAGTATATAATGTACTCGTAATAAGGCAGACAGGATATCCTTCATGTTTTTGACGGAGTACCCATACTCCAAAATCTAAATCAGGCCCGTAGATTCTCAGTAAGCTCTCAACCAGGACAACAATGCAAAGTGGGAGTGCGTTCTCAAGTGATCTGCTATAAGCGTGAAACCCACTGCCTTCGGATCTGATGCCTGCACTTTTCTAGCCTCACTCCAGGAGTTGTTCATTACCTTTGGCTTTACCTCTTGATTATTTGCATGCTCGCATTCATCTTTTATGTCAGTTTGTGAAGTGTGCTGATTCTTCCTTTAGTGTAGGCAAACCTTATTTTAGAAATGAAAATAAAGTGATTTATACCATTTAAAAATGTGAAACAAGATTAAAATTAAAGTAGCCTTCAATGACTTGGCTAACATTTAACAAGTGTACTTGTGGCTATCTACTTAGATTATTCACAACTCAAGATAGTTTTAACCTCATTTTATGTGGTGGATATGCTTTTTTTCTGCCAGCATCTCATGGGTAACATTTTGGCAGAACTTACAACCAATTTTATCATGACCAGTTGATTATTTTGATATGCAGCTGTGAGTATCCGCATTCATGCAATATCTAAATGGGCCAAATTTCAGCGTTTAGAGGATATAAAAAGTTATAATTTCATGAGGTTTGTGTAATGGCATCAAGTAGGGATGTTAGTTTTAGAATGTGGGTGTCCTGGTTCCACGGTCCACATGCGAGCCTCTAGAATACCTTTTTGCTTAATTTCTTTAGTTGCTTTATTTCTTCTTTCGATAATAATCAGATGTTCTGAGGCCTGGACTATACTTCCAGATGGAATGATTAGAAAATCTTTATTGTGAAGTCATATTATTTTAGCTGGGAGAGAAATTCTAATTGGTGAAGAGCAAATCCATTCCCTTTCTTGCCCATTCACATTAGAATAATGTCCAGAAGGAGAAAGCAAGAAGCTTCTTAAATAATCCTTGATTTGAGCTTAGTTGAATTGAATCTCACTATATTGGCACTTGGTATTAACACGTGCCCAGCATATTCGGTTTCGTTCTTTTAGTAAATCTGTCCAGTGTGCTTACTACTACTGCACCAGTTTGATTCTCTGGATGTTTATCATTTCTAAAAGTGACCCCTCATGTTTACTCTCGCAGATGTACCAGTCATGCCAAAAAGGCGTGTCATATCCCTATTTTAAAGTTCAAGTGGACACTTTTGAACACTTCATCATAGAAAAAGAAGTACATTATGTGCCTCATTTTGAGGTCTTATTGAGCTAATATTACTAATAGTTTCAAAATATACATATGAGAGTATTTCTCTATCATCTCATGCTATTTGCTGGTTGGTGTATCATTCTGCCTTTTAGGAATTGTTTTTATCGGTACGCATAATGGACAATTTCACATCAGAAAAGTACATATATTCATTCCACTATGTTTCACATTTAGTTCTTTATCTCCTACGTGTTTTCCATCAAGAAAGAAATCTTTTTTACTCCACTTTTTTCCGCAGTTGGCAAAGCCAACAGAGCTGGCTATCATATGCTAAACACACGTAAACCAAATGTTTGAATGCTCGTATTGAATGCATTAGCATAATAAAGCCAGACCTATTGATAAACATGCTTGATAACCTTGTGTAGTACCTGCATGATCTTTTTGGTGTTGTTGAGTATCATCCAACTCAGATGGCTAGGATTTTGGTAAGCGTTCCTGGCCATATTTAATAGGACAACAAGTGTATATTTGATTCCTCTGATTAGAGTTACTTACTAGGGGTTATAAGATTAATATTACAGCCCTGGGTATTTTGGATATGGTGGGAGCAGCCTTGTTTGTGTTTGGAAAGCAGTTACTTAGACTTAAGTGCCTCTAACGTGCTTGGGATGAGTAGTTTGTAAAGCAGGCCATATGACTGCTGTGGTGCTAGATATTAGGGTTTTGATTGATGTGAGGGTTTCTTTCTTGGTGATAGGATTTCTAAAATATTGTTTTAAAAACAAACAAACAAAACAAACAAAAACATTTTTTTAGCCTAGTTAGGCTCAGCTTACCCTCTTGTCACACTGAGAGTGCCTGTTTTGGTGTTGACATTGGTGCCAAATGTAATTTCTCTTTCCTTTTGTAGTGGTAAATCTTGTCTTATTTATTCTCTTTCACAGACTAGCCCATGTCCTTGTTCTCCAATCTGAAATTCTCAGCACCTTATTTTTTTATTCTCTTCCCCATAGAGTATTTATTTTAATTTCAGTAACAAGTGTTCTGTCTTATGCACTAGTAATAGTTTGAATTGGGATCCCAATGTTCTTACATTCAACCTTAATTTGTGGGTTGGGTTTTTATCATGATGCCTCATTATCTCAGTTTGAATCTCATGTGCTGCATTGTGGATATAAGCCCATACAGTTTCCTTCCTGCCTGTTAATAGTTTCTAGTATGCCTTGTTTAATATGTTTTTTAGAGTTAGTTTTACCTACTGTTGATGTTGTCGCTAGTCCTCCATGGTCCAGCATTCTCTATGGCTTGAATATTTTGATTTGGCGGCATTGTCTGCTGATCAGAGCATCTTTTACAGCACACAATTCAAATGTATGTGCACAGAGGTGAGGAGAAATGGAATGAGAAATGGTTTGTTTTTTGTTATTGTTTCCTACTGATTTCATATAGTACTAGGTTTTTCATCCTTTCTCATCAGACATTCAACATTGTTCGAATACCCTGTGTATTTCTCTACTCTTCCATTAAATAGTTCTTTAAGCTACTGTTCATATGGGTTATATAGTAACAGCAGGGCTGGGGGCATGTTCTGTTTCCCCCTTTACCATACCTTATCACTTTTCCTTTCTTTGTACTCCCATAAAATTGTAACTTCACCATAGCATGTTCCTGTACTAAATCAACATGCACTAACATTTTGACACCCTTTATGCTGAAACTCATCAGTGGAGGCAATTTCCAGAAATTCTGTGCAGACTCTGGGATCCAAAGAAATATTAAAGGACAACATCTACGATAATGGGATCTTCACTGATTGTTATGGTTCATAGAGGACATGGCCAGGCATTTCAGGCTGGACTGTTCCTAGTGGAACAGTGTCAGACCTGGTTTGGATATGGCTGGGTCCAAACCAATGAGCTCTAACAAGGCTAAAACCGGTCTTGGTTGCTAGTGTTATGGTTCAGGGAGGACCTAGCCTGGAATTTCGGGCTGGACTGTTCCTATTGGAGTGGGATCAAGACTGATTTGCACATGGCTGGGTCCAAACTGAAGGGGCAGGGTGTGGAAAATAATGATGGCCTTGTTGCAGCCCTGAGTAGTGGAGATTTATTCAAGCATTCCACCCAGTGGTGGCTGGTGACATTTGAAAGTGGTATGGCATAACATTTTCTGACAAGAACCCTATGGCTAGTTAGCGTAGTGGAAAGAGGGGTAAATTGGCCTACAACTTCAAGGAGGCAAGGCGTGAGGAAATTAGAAATTAGAAACTTTATTGCGTGATTTAAAAAAACCTTTGCAAGTCACAAAAGATAAAAGCATTACACATTAAAGGAAGATAAAACCCCAGTTCTTAGTAAGAGACTCCCCTGCCCCCCATTTTTCAGAGTGCACAATCGTAGTTGCCCTTTCACTGACATGTTAAATATAAACCTTTGGGGCATTGGTGGTAGTGTCCAAGATCTGGAAATTGAGTCCCGCATTAAAAGAAGATATAAAACTCAATTCTTGGTTAAAGGCCCCCCGTTTTTCAGAGTACACAATCGTAGTTGCCATTTCGTCAACAAATTAATAATAACCCTTTGGGGCAGTGGCGGCTGGTGAAATTTCAAAGTGGTGAGACTGGAAGGCAGGTTGAGGGGTTCGCAGTGTTGGGGCACAGACACATTACATAAATCAACTCAACCGCACACAAGCGTAAAAAAGAACACTAACCACTGATCTGTTAAAAATAAAACAGCCCCATCCACACATTAAACAGACATGACTCATAACAGCCACACATGTAAAACAAACACAGGGACATGTTCTCCTTCATCATAATCACACAAGTGAAGTGTCCCCGCTCACTCAAGCCAGCAATGCTAAGTGTCATAGCAAACATACCAACAGCCCTCTCACAAACATACAAGTTGTAACCTCGGTCTATCAGGTGCACACATCCAACACCGCAGTTACTCAAAGTAAGCACAGTGGGTCACGTCAGAAACTGTAATACACTTAACCCCCCTTAGGACAGACACCTCCCTCGTCCCCACCCTTCTCACATCAGAGTCACATGAAGCTAAAAAACTACAGGAATCCGGCGAATAGAAAAACCGTGGTCAAGCTCACAAACGCACGCAAGACTCCAGAGCAAAGGAATAACAAGATTATATAGTAGTTCTGTGTGGTCAGCTGAGGGGAAGTACCAATTAAAATAGTAGGTGCTAAGAAGCAACCTGTATGGAGTGCTACTCACAGACAACAGCCATAGTCACCAGCACAGACCAGGGGACCACCAGCCTCAAACGGAAGAAAGGGAGCATCAAAACCATACTGCCATAAACAACAAGCCAAAAAACAAACCAAAAGTATACACTGTAATTTATATTAGGCAGTATGTTTACTGGAACACTCTAAGTCTGCAATTTCATGCCAGTAAAGCGCTCTGCATTGTGCTTGATTATACATGCCTTTCTTACATACCACCACGTGCTACCAAAATCTACCTTCCCCTGTTAATGCCACTTTCTTTTTCAATATGAAAGTACACATACTATGATCCACGCCTCCTTCTCAATTGCTAGTCTTTTTACAACACTTTTTCCACCGCTCGATAAATCGCAACTGCTGCCACCTCTTTGTACAAAACAAATGCAACCCTGTCCCCCACTCTCCGCCGTTTCCCTCACCCTGCACTGCGGCCAAACTTATACACTCCTTCTATTCATGTAGAAAAAGAAATAACGCCTCACTCACTGTATGATGACAGGGGAGCTGAGCTATGCTACACGGCTGGCCTTCGATTCTGGCAACATAATGTATTTTGGGAGCTGTAGACTTTGTGCACTTTAAACCATAATGAGTTTACCCTGTTTTCACGAGTAAAATACAGTCATCTAGCAATCAATTGCGGCCGGCAAGATGGGCGGGTGAGGGGGGGACGCGAGTATTGCGCGGGGGACGGCGAAGGTAATACAATAAAGAAAACTTACCTTCCTCCGGACCTCCGCTCCTTCTCCACACCCCGGATCGGATAACGCGCCGCACCGCCGCCTCAGAGACTTGAGTGTTCCATCAGTTGTTTGAAATGCACCAGGCTGCGCGTTGGAGTCTCAGCCAATCCTGGCGCTGCATTAGCAGCACCACTGCGCCAGGATTGGTTAGAGCAGGGTTAGTGCCTGCCCATATGAGACCCAGGGGGCCCGGGTCCCTCGCACTCTGAGTCGCTGTTGGGGAGGGAGGGGAAGGTAATGTACTGTGTGCGCATGCGCAAGTAAGTCCAAAAAATGAGGAGCCAAACATTGACATGCGCACACTGCAGCTGCGCTGTTTCTGCAGACTGCTGTGCTGCGCTGTCAATCACTGCTGCAGCCCCGCACCCACACCTTCTGCGATGTCAGCCTTGTCCCGGTAAACAGAGCTAGGGTTGCCGCAGTGCGCAGAGAAGTTTGCGAGTGCGTGCTCACGCTCAGATTTAACATTTTTAATCTAGCCTCAGCGTGACGGTCGTCCATGGCTAGTGGGGCAACGCCCCAACGCCCCCAATGGACGCACCGCCACTGCTTTAGGGCATTGGGGGTAGTGTTCCAAGATTTAGAAATCAAGTGCCTGAGTACCTGCAAGGAGGATCTGCCGGTTGTTTTTCTGGTGGAGGTTGCTGTTGGTGAATCCCCTCCCCTAGGTTTTTTGCAGCACGATCCATAAACCTTACAAGAGCGCAGTTTCGGTTGGTATTCTGTGGGTCAAAGCAGGCTAGTACTGCGGCTCTGCACGATCTGACCTCGTTGATGAGCCTGCCTCTTGGTAAAAGGGACCTTCTTTCCTTCAACAGACTTGGATATAGGCAAAGGATGTGTGTTATGTCTTCCCTATGGTTTCCACAAAGCGGACAATGTTGCTGGACTTGTTCTCTTTTCCATTTGGGAAGATGGCAGGACAAGTTGATCACTCCCATTCAAAGTTTAGTATGTGGGGTAAACAGCAAGATTAGAAACCTTTGAGGCTTCAGCTTGTCGTATGATCTAAGAGTCATCAAGCCGTGACTTCTTCTTGCGAGTCATGCCTTATCTTTTAATGAAGAGAGTTTGTTTGCAATTATTTTTCCTAGCCGTTTAAATTCGTTTTGGCTGGCGTGAGGATCTTTTGACAAGTGAGAGAGCTGGGATGTCTCATCTGCTTTTTTCTTGTTTAACTTTGTTTTTATTGATTTTACAATTTGCAGTTTACAGTGTATTATTGTCTTTTCTGTGTTTGGTCCACATTGTTAATACATGACCGATAATGGCGTTATAGAAATAGATCACTCATTTACTACCTACACATCAGCCAATTTCAACTGGTACAGGGTTCTTGTCCAATAAACGGTTCAATATCATAGTATACTGTTTTAACTTACTTAATGTTTAGTCAATAACATAACATAAAACTTAATGACCTACACCTGGAATACTTACAGCGCACCTATACACGTCCTCTTGTGTTCTATCCACCTGGGAAGTCTCTACACACAATATGCATATATAATGTATTGGCTATATAAATGCTAACATAATATCGGGTAAAATATGAGTAATATAGCAATATTATGTTTCAATTCTAACAGCCCTTTAACATGCCCCATCCAAACCTTTATACTGTACACTAGTGTTGCTGTGTGCCTGCACTGGTGATATAAGTACTCTCTGGAGCTATTATGACTTCACTTTCATGTAGGGGGCAGCTCAACCTAAATATCTTTGTGGGAATACGTTGTAGGCACGTTGATAACATCCACACATTCACACCTATTGATTTATGCTCCTGAATTGGCCTTTTGTATATGTATCCGTGAGCGCATGTATGCACGTGTTGTGCCCATGCAGCCCACCAAGCACTTCAGCAAAGGCAGGACCACTGTCTCTGCCCAGATTTTTAGCAAATTCTTTCTTGAATAGATAAAGTCTCATGACTTTAAATGGGGCCATACAGAAAAGAATTCACAAAAAATATCCAGTGGCTTGGCTTCAGCACTCGACTCATACCCAGAGCATTGGTTTGGCTCTGTTTGGTTCACGCAGCACGGGAAAGAAACCACAGAGAAATTGAGATGTGTGAATTAATGGAGTGTGGCTTCAACATGGCGCAGCTCCTGAGATGCCAGGCACTGTGCACTTTTTGTCTCCCGCTATCACTTTTTTGTTCTTCTTGTAGCCCTAACATACGCCCTTTGGTGAATAATTATTGTAGATAATAGATCTATTCATGATGCTAGGGCATGAGAATGTACTGCGTGGAAATGAGAAACTACACTTATTTTGCATGTTTTAGGGCAGTCTTAAAAGTAGGGTGAGGGATGAAAAAGGACATCCCTGTGCAATGGAAAATGCAGCTTTATTAAACCTAGAGTCAAGTTTTAATGTTAAAGAGAAATAAATAGGAAAACGGATAGTTCGCATACAAGAAAGCAATGTATACAGATAACAAGCTAACTAGTTAATTTTGATTTAGTTCAG
Source organism: Lissotriton helveticus (assembly GCF_964261635.1). Lineage (NCBI taxonomy): Eukaryota > Metazoa > Chordata > Amphibia > Caudata > Salamandridae > Lissotriton > Lissotriton helveticus. The sequence goes on from NC_136058.1 coordinate 81,535,915, forward strand.
AACAATATCGGGTATGCTTGGTTTTTAATCACTGTCCTGAAACAAATTGCTAAAACTGTGCAGATCGGGACACTGAAGGGCAAATAGCACCCTTGCCAGACTTGCAAGGCTTCAAAGACTCGAAAATGGCACCGTTGGAGCACTAGCTCAAAATCAGAGTGTTACACATGCAGCCTGTCTTCTGCTAAGGCTTACTGGAGTGCTTACTTCAGTGCTTTCCCGTGATTGTTTCCATCAGGGATTTTGGCCTTATAGTGGTTTCCATTCTGGCACATGCAGCCTGGTGAAAGGGGCAGAACGGAAACCAACATAAAGCGGAACCCCCTGATGGAAACAATTACAGGAAAGCACTTCAATAATTGATTTGAAGACAAAGAACTTCGAAGTACATTTGCAAGCTGTTTGCCGTTATGGTGGTTATAGAGCACTGTGTGGGCTGTGATTCACATCCACCGCAGAAACCAACAGGTTCCACTCAGACCAAATGTTACATTATGATGCAGTGCTTTGGGTTTAACACGGTCACCAAACAACTCACTAACTTACCTAGCTGCACAATGATCAAAGAAGCTTTTAGTCTTTTCAAAGGAATGGGTGCGTGCGCCAGGCTGCCTGTCTCTCTTTGTGCTGAAGGTCGAAAAGGGGAAAGACACTGAGAGAGAGAAACACAACCTCCTCCCACCCTGTGCTGAGTGACATCATGTACATGGAGTCCCTCACCATCCTTCACAACCAAGCAAACATCCCCTTTCACCTATACGCAGATGGCAGTTAGCTCTACATGGACATCGCCTCACTACAGAACATACGCCAGCTAAATGCCACCTTCAAAGAAGTTCAACAATGGCTATCCCGAAACCACCTAAAACTCAAACAAGACAATACAGAAAGACTGAGCAGTACCTTCAGATGCAAGAATAGATAAACTTCATAGACGCTCTTAGCTGCAATATAACTCTAGCCGATTCTGTCACATGGTTGGGATCACTCTGGACTCCAAACTTATCATGAAAGATCATATCAAGAACAGTGCGAAGAATGCCTTCTACAAACTGAAACTTCTGCACAAAACTAAGCCCTACCAGCCGACAAATTATTTTAAATCAGTCATGCAAGCGATGGTGCTATCCAGATTAGACTACGGGAACGCCACCCTCACGGGCACGGCAAAAGCACATCTTGCACCCCTCAGATTAACTCTCATTGCTGCAGCTCGAATGGTCACTGGAATAAAAAAATACACCCACATCTCCCCTGCCCTGAAAGCCCCGAACTGGCTCCCAATTAAAGCTCACTGTAGATTAATAAATGCTTGTCTAACTCAAAAAAGGCCTCCACAACATGAAACCATCCTACATCGCCTCCAAACTCAAAAAGGCAGGCCAGACAAGAAAACTAAGAAGCTCAAACACCCTACTACTCATTCCGTCTAAAGTCCACAGACAAATCAACCCTTCTTTCTGAGCAATGCCCCTAAAATCTGGAACTCTATTCCATTACACATTAGGGCAGTGTTCTTTAATCTGTGGGGCGCGCCCCCCTGGGGGGGCGCGACACCTTCCCAGGGGGGGCGCGCACTCCACGCTGACCTTTGTTCCCTGTCTTCTTGGAGGACTCCGGTATTTGAAAGGGGGAGGGAGGGGAGATTGATGGCATCTTTCATGTTGTTAAGTCTCCCAGGAGGGGGTTAATTTGTAGGTGACATGCTCCAGCTGCAGTGGGAGGCAAGGAGTCTCCTCTGCTAAAACCGAAAGAAAACAAACAGACACGCTTTCGGTTTTAGCAGAGGAGACCCCTCGCCTCCCAATGTACCTGAAGCTGTCAGCTCTATGAATTAACCCCCTCCTGGGAGAGTTAGCTCTTCGCAGAATGGAGACAAAGTTTCCAGAGAAGTTTAAGGCATGGCCCCAGCCTTTCAAAGAGGGTGTGAGGGGGGGGGGGGGGTTGTTTAATAGAGCCAGAATAGTGTTTTTCAATCATTCATTTTTAATGTGTAAAAGTCTATTAAACATGCATTCTTTTTCAGGACACATATTTGTTGGGTGTGGCATTTAGAGCTTTTTTTCTTTCGAATCATGTCTTTTGCACTTTCAAATTATGTTTTTTTCATTAGCTGTAGGATTCAGAGGGGTGAATTTGATTTGGATGGAGTATTTTCTTTGGAGTGTATTATGGGAGATGCAGTTTTTCGTTTTGGTACATGTTTAAAAAAAAGGAGGGGTGGAGTGAATCACAGCTTGATTGTTTACAGATGGGAGAGCTTTTTCTTTAAAAACAGCACGAGCGTGAGGGATAAACAACAAAGTGTTTTTGTCATGAGGAAGTGAAGTGAGGTTATGCTGCCGGTTGTGGCGCAGAGAAGGTAATTGGGTGATAAGGGTGGCTCGGACTTTTGGAAACTGTTTAGCTGGGAAGGAGTTGTGATTTATGGCATATATTGAGAAAACCGGGGATGTACACTTTGGGAGTTGGGAAGGTTCTGAGCATGGAGGGAGTTTTATGTTTCAGTGATAATATCAGATGGTCTTTAGTTCTGTCCGGTTGAGGGGGGAATTATAGCAATGAATTTGGGTTTCTGCACAATTGTAATGGTTTAGTAGGCAGCTGAATTGTTTCTTCATTTTATTTTCAGTTAACCCCTGACGAAGAATTGTAAAAATTCGAAATGCATTGGGAGCACGCTGATGTTATAAAACCACTTTTTAAAACATGTTTGACCTCACATGCCTCCGTTAAAGCCTGGATTGGCAACGTTTTGGCACTGGAAAATGATGAATAAAGTATTCAAAGCGCAAACAAGCTGTCTCCGTAGTGGTGAAATACTAAGAAAGATGCATGATCTAAGATTTTGGATTACGAGAGCAATTTATAAAGGGAAGGAGTGCAGTCGCTCAACCATGACTTATTTGCTTTGCAAAAAGTCTATTACAGACATTTTGCAGACAAAATGTGTTTATGCGTCATGCACATCCATATAAAAAGTTTATTTTGGATCATTACATTACCTCACATATGAGAAATAGAAGGGTGTGACAGATTATTTGCAGTAATATTAGTGAACTGCTGTTGTGTTACATAGTGAAAACGCACATCACTATCCCTGAATATCCAAATTACACACATTTAGTATTTGACCAAAAAAGGCATGAAAGAGCTGAGACTGGATCATAAAATCAAAGCTGGTCCGAACGGGGGCCCCAAAAATACATTTGGCCCACAGGCCCCAACATCCTTAAAACGTCCCTGAAAGTTTCTTTTAAAATTACACAGACAGGCACACAAAATACCAGTCAGCCATGTGTTGTTTAAACAGATTGCAAGTTGCTAAATATGGTTATAAATAAGAAGTATGTATTCATTTGTAATGTTAACGAGCTCCCGGTCTCCCCTTCTTTTTGTTGAGTCATTTGTAATGTGACTTTTCTATATTTGTTAACTTTTATTATCAGTCATGGATCATTCATGCAGCTCTAGAAAACAAGTTCTTTCTATTTATGTTTGCTGTTCAAAGTATGCACAGACAAGTGCTGAAAATACATCTTTAGGTGACTGATTAGTTTTATACCATCTGTGACATCAAAATAATGAGCTGGCAACCCTAATCATACGACTGGAAGTTTGTTGAGGGATTAGCACATTATTTATTTGCTCCACCCTGATCCCTGTTTACTGCCATAATGGCAATAGTTTAACACATTTGAAACCCTACGCTGCCGTCAATAACATGCTGAGTTTCTTTAAGTGTCTGGGAATGCACCCTGCATTCAGACCACTCACTCCTCATTTTCGCCCTTCACTTTCACTCTCACCCAGCACTCACACTGATCCCGATGCACTCACACAATTCACCCACTTACCCTCCAATCAAAGTGATCACTCTGCACTCACAGTGATCACAATGCGCTCACACTGATCACCATGCACTCACACTATTCACCATGTTTTCACACCGTTCACCCACTTACCCTCTACTCACAGTGATCACTCTGCACTCACAATGCACTTGCGCTGTTCACCCTGTACCTCACCCTGCAGCCACACGAGCACACTACTCAACCTGACACTTCACTCACCTGTCCTCCTCACTGTTCAATCTGCAATCTCACTCGAATAAGCCCACCACTAACCACACATTCATTCGTCTCACTCTGCACTAACATGCGCACCCAAATTCATATGGTCGACTCACTCACCCCTGTACACAAGTATGGGCATGTCGTGCCCCATTAAGGTTTTCGTTCCTAAATTACAAAAGAAGACATCTAAATGCACTACAATCCAGCCTTCCAGGGGCCCCTTGATAGAGACAGTTCTGTTTTTTCCATGATGGACTGGAATAATTCCTTAACAAATTCTTGGTTTCTTTAATTTCTTTTTAATGTAATTGATGTGAGGGAGTCTATTACTATTTGTAGAGAAATGTTTGCTTCATGCAACAACCATAAAAAACTTATTGTATTGAATGTTATTCGCTGAATGTGCCCGGAATGTGCGTGTGGCGATCGAGTCCAGAAATTTCTGTCAGGTGGTGGGGGGGCCCAACATCTAAAAAAAATTCAGCTGGGGGGATCAACCTACAAAGGTTTGAAGACCTCTGCATTAGGGCAACCCGCTCCTTCTTAAGCTTTAAAAGACAGTTAAAGGATATCCTCCTCAACCAATATCTCAACTAGCAGGACATCAATTGCCCACAAGTCTTATTTCCCTCCACTGTTTTCCTCCCCCCCAATTCTTTCTCTCATCCTAATTCATGCTCCCACTTTCATTTCCTTTGATTCATTCCAGCTGCACTGATTCTGTGTGATATCTGCTACACGTTTGTGCATATACTAATTCGTGTTTTAATTCTATTCAGCTGTATTGATTATATGTGTTCAGTGTTATAAACATGTATTGTTATAAAGCGTTCTTATACCTTCGGGTCTTGCCAGCTCTATATAAATCTCCTAAATAAATAAAAATAAAAACCGAGCAGCCACAATCCAGGTAAAGTGCCTGCATTCTGCTGAGGTCATATACATTGGTTCTTTCATGGATTCATTTAGTCATTCATCCATGAGGACGAATTTGCCAAAAATGTTTTTCTCTTCTTGCAGGGCTTCCAAAACTCTGAAGAAAGCTGGCAATATTTCAGGGTCCACCCAAAGCAGACTCAGTTTCAGTGTCCAAAACCGAAGTCTTTTCGGAGCATCAAGCAGAAGAAGTATCACTCTGCATGCAGATAGCAGAATCATGGACAAAGTTTCTCTCCAAGGTGCCAAACAAACTGTTAAGGTATGGAAAAGAAGACAGTGTGGCATATACTAAATAAGAAATGTACTATTATAGAATTTCCCATCAGTTTGTATAGTAGAAGACCATAGCATTGAATTGATATTATCTATTATCATGGAGATATCCTTGAGGTTTCACGACAATCTCATAGTCTATGTGGAGGAAAGCTTCAAAACTTAGTGTTTGGGTTAAGTTTCCAAAATGGTCTAAAAAATAATTTTCTGCAACACCCCCAAAATCACCATGGAAAGGAGAATGCTGTCATTAGAACAGGATGCTTGCCTGTAAGGTTAGTATATTTAAGGATTGACGGTGTTTATATACATAAAACACAGCCGAAATCGGTCACGCCGAAACATGTTTGGTTACTTAATGCTACAGAAGTGATGCTGTTTATTCCCTGCAACCTGCTGAATAAAAAGGAGAATACACGACTGTGTGTGGCGCCTCACCTGTTGGGTTCTTGTCTTTGGATATATAGCGGCCCCGCCCAGGGTCGCGAGGTGCCCCGCCGCGGACGAGCGTCTCCGGTGTGCTACAGGATATTCCAGCACACATAGAACAGCGTGACCGATTTCGGCTGTGTTTTATATGCAGGGAACCAGCGTTACTACTGCCAGCAACCCCACTAGAGGACTTTGAAATCAGTGGAGGGGTTCAGCTGGTGTGTAAACTACACCGACCAGAATGCTGTGCGAGTACACGCCCGAAGGCGTAACTATAAATCAACGCCGCGAATGAAGCGGAAGACTTGACAGCTGCACCTCTCTGTGCCAGTGAGCAAGGGCTACAAAGCCCAAAACATGTTTGGCTACTTAATGCTACAGAAGTGATGCTGTTTATTCCCTGCAACCTGCTGAATAAAAAGGAGAATACACGACTGTGTGTGGTGCCTCACCTGTTGGGTTCTTGTGTTTGGAGATATATATATATATATATATATATATATATATATATATATACTGACAGCTCTCACCAAGCAAAAGCACACATAATACCACTTTCTGTCAAACAGCTCCTGCTTGCAAAAAGTAGGGTTTTCATCTGTTTTCCTCAAAAAAATGTATCACCAGCATCTTTTATCCAGGTTTAGGATAGATGTGTACCTCCCACTGGTTAGTTTTCTTAAAGGATGGGTGGCAGGTGGACGTTTAGGCCCATGCAGGTGTGATGGTTCCTCAGGGCAGTCGTAGCTGTATGTCATCATGTTTTGCAGTTATTACACTTTGCCAAGGAAAAAGTATTCGATTCCAGTTTCGAGGAGGCTGAATTCACCCAAGTGAGACCAGCCATGCTTTTCCTTTCCATGCAGGAGAATGTTCTTATATGTGTATGTATGGGTTACTTTGTGAGGGGAAACAGCGTATATAACGCTGTCAATACCACGCTGGTAGGTAACAATGTGGACGTTACATTGTCGGCGTTGTTACCACGCATGGCATTACATCGCAAGTCGTTTCTATGACTTGCGCTAGATGGCGCGCAACACCAAGGAATGTGTTGGATTTTAAATCCAACACATTCCCTAATATTGCGCTAACTGGAGTAGGAATAGTAATTTATACTATTCCTAAATCCAGCGCGCCATCTAGTGCACGTCGTAGAAACCACTTGCGATGTAAAACCATGCGTGGTAACAACGCGGACAATGTAACGTCCGTGTTGTAACCTACTGCGTGGTAAGGTGGAGAAGCGTGGCTCAGTGGTTAGAGGCGGCAGACCCGGATGCTGAGATCGGCCGTGGACCAGGGTTCGATTCCCCGCCTCGCCGGGTCTCGGGCTCAAAAATTCCACGGACTCGACAATTCGCGCTCTGGTGCCTACTCGACTCACGGGGTCACACTCTGCGACTCTGGGCAATAGCTTGCTTAATCTCCACTACGGCCCCTCGCGGCGGGATGCCTGGCTTTCACCTTGTGGATACCCTGCCGAGGCATCTCACAGGGGAATACCAGGACGGGTTCCCTAAGCAAGCGCCTTGATACCTTCGGGTGATACGTGCGCTATATAAGTCGCAATACAAGGTATGTCATAGTAACATTATATATTCCTTTTCTGAGCAGTGTGGGAAAATTTCGCAGTGCCTGGCTATAATGCTTTCGTTGTTTTTAAAGAATGTCTTTTGTGTATATTGGCACCTGTATGTATTGGATTATCTGATACCTGCAAATAGGTTTATTCACTTTTGATATAGTCTGTATTGTGAGTCATGTATATATATGTTATTGGTTTTTATTGTGTTTTTATAATGTTTTATATCTTTTATGATTATTTATTTAACCTGAATAAAGACATTGTCTTCTTTTTCTACTGCATAAGTTACATTTCTATTCTTTCTGTACTACTAAAGAGTCATACTATTTATAACATATGTCATCTAATCCTGTTTTTAAAGTGGGTGTACTGTTTATCAGGGAACTGGCCTCTACACTGACTAATGTTTCCTGCTGTTGTAAGTGTATGGTAGTGCTTTGCAACTGTGTAAACTGTTCATTGAGACTTCACTCCATAGTGATGGCTGAGTATAGTTCTGTTTTATGACACACTGACCAGTTTACTTAGAACTCTAACCTAGGTGATGAATGACTGTAGTAGTAGATTGCAATAAATTCACCTGTTCATTAAGACGCTTCTCTAGGGTTATGGCTTAGTGTAGTAGACATTTACAACAGACTGGCCTCTCTGCTCACATTTTTCTCCAGGGTAAGGAATGATTTTACTAGCAGTTTGTGACATAATGGCCTGTCCACTAAGACCTCTCTGCTGGTTTTATGTTGTAATAGTATGTGTAAATCTGGCATTTGCACTAAAACCTCTTCCATCTTCACAAATTGTATTGCTGTGGTTTGCAATAGTCTAGCCTATAAGGTTAGACACTTACTTTGGTCATTAGTGTTTAAAGTAATGGTTCAGAAGTGACTGGACCAACCACTGGGAACTGTCTCATAGGTAATAGGTGAGTGTAGTAGTTGATAAGGTTACAGCGAGCTCTGTGCCATACATCTCTCACCTGTGTCCTCTTCTTATTTAAAAAAAATGAAATGGTATTTTATTAAGTATATTGAAGTTTCCTTTGCTTGATGATGTCGGCAGTGACGTCCTCAGTGATGTGATTTGAGATGTCAACAGTGATGCCAATGACCATGTCATGAGTGGTTTAATATTTGAGGTCATAAGCAGTGTCTTGCGGGAACATAAGTTATAGTTAGCCAAGGTAACTATAACTGCTGAATTTGTATGGGTTTGTGTATGTAAAATCTGCACCTAATTAGAACGTCGTTTCAACCTTTTGTTTTTTTTGGTGAATTTTGAAGTTTAAAAAAATCTATTTCCCTAAAAATAACTTCCCTGTAATCTTTGTTTTTTTCAGTGAAAAAATAAATGAATACATTTCAAATATATATGTTCCCCTGCTCCCCGCGCTCTTGGATCCCCACGCTGATCCACCAAAACAGAGTGGAGTCCGGCTGCAGCCTACTGAGGTTAAAACTCGCAATAAACCAGAGTAAAGGTGAGATTTTTTACCTCACAAGGAAGTCAAAGCCCCAAAGAAAGGGGGAGTAGCCATCCCAAGTTACAGTTATACCACAATGCTGTCCGGAAGGCTTAAGAAAGAAACAGCAAAAACCCGCAAGAAATTGAATAAAGAATTCACAAAACCGCTTGAGGGACTGGAGAGAATGAAACCTCACCTCCTGGCGCCATCCGCACCTCATCCGCAGCACCATGAATACGGATCTGGCCCCTCAGGCCGCACTATTAAGGCGGAAACAACAACTTCCCCAGTGTCCTCAACCCAACGCATAATATGCAAGACAAAACAATCAATGACGTAAAAAAGAGGACCCTCAGAGATTACTTTAAGAAACATGGAACCAAAGCTCAAGCTCCAACCAAACCCAATGAAACATCGTCCCCATCAGTCCAGCCCCCTCAAACTCCTCCCAATATTGACTCAGTTCAGATTAAAGTGCAGGCCTTGATTCACGAACAGCTTCATAACCAGGTCACCATCACATCCCCAGATGGCCACTCTACAAGAGACAAACTCTTTACTCCTGAAAAAAAACAGGCCAAGATCAGTTATTCGGTCAGGCGACACGTTTCTCCCTTTAGTTCATCAATCAAATAAGGAACAATGCTCATCGCCAATATCCATTTCAAGCGACGACTCTCCCTTCAAACTTAGATCACTCTTACAGCAGGAAATCAACCCTCACACTGAAAATATGGGCTCTCCTGGAAACAAAATAAACTCTACTCCTCAAGCAGCACAGTGGACCAGGACAACCCCAGGTAACATCAAACCGCTAATGCCAATGACGCCCCCTGTCTTGGTCCAGTATAAATCGCCTGACACAAAGTCAGGAGAGCCCAATGATCACTCCCTCTTGGATTTATCTTTCTTTAAGACAGAATTCAATAAAACAAAAGACGCGATTGAAGGTCATGACTCAGCAGCAGTTGAATCCTCTGCCACCCAGCTTTTACAAACCTTACAATCCACAGTGTCTGCATTAAATTATCATTTAGATAAACTTTACAAGTCGACCTTCTAAATATACTAGCTGTATACATGGCAGGCACCTTAATCACAAAAGCACAATCTAAAGTAAATGTGACCCAAGCGATATGCTGCTGTTCGCCAATAATCAATAGCTTGTCTACGCTTCCTCAGTTCCTTGCCCTGGTCCTGACAGAAATAAGGAAATTACCAACAAGTTTGCAAGACCCACCACATTCCTCATGCTCATACCCAAATAATATAACCACTCAGAAAGTCAAAGACCAAAGCATGAATCACAAAAACTAGCGAAAGTAACAAGGTTTCACCAGCTAAAATCGATATTTGACCGACCGACGTCTTAGTAGCAGTTCCGTTTCCAGACAACCAAGTGGCACCCCGGGAGTATGGTATTTTCCAAACCGCCAAACCAAATAATAAGAATAACATTACGTCAAAAAAATACATTGTTTACGACCGAGACAACGCAAAGTACCGACATCAGAGACGTCGACCCAGGGATGGGATTAATGAATAAATCCCCTCAAAACCAACATCTGAGCAAAAGGGAAAGGAAGAGACTACGTAAAAAACGCAATAAATGCAGCACAGCGACTCAAAATACGACCAGTGTCCCCACCCTATGTCGAAAGGGACAACACACGGCTCAATCAGCTCTGAAAGTTTTGATAGCATCTTTTCATCATTACAAAAACCACCCTTACAATTAATCACATAGTTAATCAGTAAGGTGCCATCAGCATCCTTCCGTTGCAAAAACGATTAGGATCCATATGAGGCCAGGGGAGAGGTTTCAGTAAAGCCTCCACAGCCTTTGATTTTAGGTGAGCCGGGAAAGGTCACTAATGTCAGAAACATTATCTCACACTGTTAAGACTGGACCAGAAGACCCGACAGTTTCAACAAATATGGTAAACACACCAAAGGAAAACCAAAACAGGGAAAACGTAGAAATGCACGAGGAGTATAGATCAAGAGGCAAGGAGAATTTTCAGATAACACTATTTAAGAATCCAAACATAATACAAACGGGCAAACCCCCCCCCCAACATAGTGGACCATCAACCTCAAAGTGAACAAGTGGGACATAAGCAACAATTATCCTATATTCAAAGGAGAATCGACCTACCCAAGACAATGGATAAAAACAACCACAAGACCCCTGGCCAGGACCCCACAATAACAAACCGAAAAGCCAAATTGCTATTATCCCTGAATACCACACACAAGGACCACACAATATCTTGAATAGAGGGACAATTCTGAAACTCTTTAAAAGTACCTCCGAACTGTGTCATATTGAATCCAACGATATCATTTCAATCAAATTCAAACCCATCGGAAGTAATCAACTCACTGAACCAACGTTAATCACTTTTTCAACTGTAGTAATCAAGGAGCAGGTACTATTAAGGTCCGACCCATTTAACAAATGGGGCATTAAAATAGTTCAACAAGTTGAACCACGGTATCCATCGGTTCTTGCAAAATCCCCGGCCTCATTAGATAAACCAGGACCACCATCCCTCGCAATACTAAGATCAGCTAAAGGCTGATCCCTCGGAAAGACTACTCGCGCTGAAATTGAGGAGGCCAAAATTATGGTGTCTGACTGGGCTTGGCTGCCAGTGGCCCTGGACGGGGTAAATTACAATTGAACTGGTATTCAACCCGGTCTCTCAGTATGTTCATGAAATATCAATGGTCTTACCCCAAAACTTAAATCCCCAGATGTGATAACGTTTTTTAAAAACCACGAGGTTATATTATTGCAGGATACATGGTCCCTGGTTAGTCTTCCAATAGAAGGATACTTTGTAATATAGAACACCCGCTCAGAGGCTGCACAAATCTGGCCGACCCAGCGGTGGTGTCTCGATTTACATTTTAGCTAAGTTAAAAGTTAATATAGCTCAATTGACAATTGAGGAGGACTGGATTTCAGGCATAAGGATTGATAATTCCAAACAAACTGAACAACTGATTTTGATCAACGTCTACATTTCACCAAGTATTAGGGAGAAAAAACTCAAGTTCAATCACCTAATTCAGATCTTGTGTAATTTACAAAGTAATTACAAAAGACCAGCCTGCTTAGTATCTGGCGACTATAACACATACCTTTTTCCAAGAATTTCCTGATGAGTACGACGCACAGTGGCCAGACATTCTGAAACAAACAAAACTCACCGGTGACAAACATAGCAAACTCGGTGAATACATGGGCCTACAACTCAGTACCCTGGGCTACACAATTTTGAATGGTCGCTTCCCGAAGGATAATCCACCGAACTGGACAAGATCAAATGGTGATACTCACTCCTTTCTAGACTACACCATCTGTAACAAGAAAATTCTCCCCTTGATTAAGAATTACACCATAGTTGCTCGAGGAGACAGTGATCATCGTCCCCAAGTGATCATCATGTCATTTCACCTAGCAAATCATGCTGTGACAAGCCTGACTTCTGGAGGAAATTATACTGAAAATCTCAAAAGGTTGAAATGGTCAGATCCAATTATACCAGCGTTGGCTATGGCTAAGATCAATGGAATTGTGAAAAGGCTATGGTCAATGGAATGTTGAAAAGAGAATTTATTTATGAAAAATAAAGTGAACACTGCATCAGGAAATGCATACCCCGGATTTGGACATTTGTTCTTTATGTGTGTCCCAGGGTGGGGTGAGACTTCGGGGTCGGGTGAGACTCTTCTACTTGGGGACTGACTCGGGACGTATGATCCAAAGAAGCAGAACCAGAGATCTTAAAGAAGCTTTTCAGTGAAGGTTTTATTTGTGTATAAGTCTTTCTTCTACGACTAGTAATCCGTTCTCGGGCAAAGGCTGCTGAATCGAACACCGTCGTACGAGGTGGATTCAGCTTGCCTCGGGAGTCTTGTCCGGCCGTCCCAGTGTGTGGACTCGCCGTATGAAAGGAAAGAGACAAGGTCGAATTAAGACAGGGTTCTGACACCGGTATACTCAGGGCCGGGAGTGAGGGAAACCAGTGCTCAATGGTGTCTATACAAACAAGGACCGTGGGGGAGGGGGGGAGGGGAGGGGAGGGGAAGTGATCGTGAGGAACGAGGTCTGTCTGAGGATGTAGCTTTACAAAGGGCTTTACGATTATACAGGTTTCTCACTGTGGACTCGGGGTCCCAACCAGCCCGCCACTTTGCCCCGTACCTGTTGGAGCCACGCTCCTCCCGTGGGAACGTGGCGGGCGACGCGTTGAAACATTGGCCTCCTGGCTTCTCCGTCTCCGCTCCGGGCTTCATGGTGGTCTCGATCTCCTCCGCTATCTTCTCTCCTCGCTTCTCGGGAAACGCTGTCCGCCTCTTCCGGGTTCCCGCCTCCTTTTGACGCCGGCGTGCCTCTCCAGAGGGGCGGGGTTTCGTCTGTGGAATCCGTTGCATTAAAGGGGCCGTGTTCTAATTCTCCCGCATTCGGCCACCAATAGTCGTGGTTGCCGTTCTCCCACTCTGCGTCTTCTGCATGACCAGGCTGCTGTGGAGAGAGAATGGAGGTATGTGAAAACTTGGGGACGGACCACCAGTCCAGAGTCAGATCCCCTGCTATGGTACCCTCATCAGCACACAGGGGGCTCGACCTGTCACAATGTGCTACTCATTTGTGCACTGTGATATGAAGTATTAATATCATTGTATAGAGTGCTGAAACCTCTCTGTATTGTCGATTCAATTATACCTGCCATAATGAGCAAATGTAGAGCCCTGCAAGATTCAAGGAGCATTGAAAAAATTCCGCCTATTATAGCATGGGATCTTTTCTCCCGGGAACTGCTTAAAAACTTCCCAAGTACTTTACTAAAAAACAAAAAACGCAATCCAGCAATAATAACAGATGAAATTAAGAAACTAAAATCAATACATAATAGTGCGCTAAGACAAGTACGTAGGCACCCTGGGGAAGATCATAAATTCAATAAATGTAAGCAAGCTCAAAAAGTACTCCGACAAGCAATATTCCTTGAGAAAATACTAAATCCTTGCTCCAGCTCGCAGAATTACCCCAATATGCACCCACAACTTTGGGAATTATTACGGAAAAAACAGCTCGAATTATAACTGTGGGTCACTCAGACAGAGCCCCGGGGCCAAATGGTCTACTGCAGTCTCTGTTTAAACAGGATACAGGATTCTGGGCCAAACAACTGGCACCCCTTTTCCTTACTGCTGGACCAACCCGGTATTACTGGAATTGTGGCATGGTGCCATTATACATCCAATTTATGAAGGTGGCAAGAGATCAGACCCGAAAAACTACAGGATGATTACCCTACTGGACGTGGAATTGAAACACTATGCCGACGAACTAGCACCCTTGAAAAACCATCAAATCAAGCAAGGTAGCAAAAAAGCCCCCTGGTTCAACGATGACCTTAAGAAATCCAAGAAGTTCTGTCGCACCCTCGAGAAAGCCTGGAGAAAAAACCCTACCACTGACAACCTGGCCACCTTCAAGAACGCCACCCGCAAACAACACCAACTGATCCGATCCACCAAGAAATCAGCATTCAAGGATCGACTTGACAACAACGCCCACAACAGCAAGGAACTATTCAACATCATCAAAGAATTTACCAACCCCACCGCCGCCACCAACGACATCACTCCCTCCCAAGACCTCTGCGACTCCCTAGCTTCATTCTTCCACAACAAAATCGCCGACATACATAACAGCTTTGAAAACCAGTCCGGAGACCAGTCCTCTCCACCCACCTCCGAACCAAACCCCCCCCGAACAACATTTGCACCTGGAACCCAATCACCACTGAAGACACCATCCGCCTGATGAACTCCATCCAATGAGGTTCGCCAATCGACCCATATCCCCACCACATTTTCAACAAAGCAGACTCTATTATCGCACCCCATCTCCGAGACGTCATCAACTGCTCCCTCAACTCCGCTACCTTCCCGAAAAGCTGGAAACATGCCGAACTCAGCGCCCTTCTGAAGAAACCCACAGCAGATCCCACTGAACTTAAGAACTACCGCCCCATCTCGCTCCTCCCATTCCCTGCCAAAGTCATTGAGAAAGCCGTCAACAGCCAGCTCACCGCCTTCCTCAAATCCAACAAATCTCTCGACCCCTCACAGTCCGGCTTCCGAGCCAAACACAGCACCGAGACCGCCCTCATCGCAGCAACAGACGACATTCGAACACTACTGGACAACGGAGAAACAGTTGCCCTCATCCTACTTGACCTCTCCGCAGCCTTCGACACAGTTTGTCATAGCACCCTCATACAACGCCTCAGCAACATCGGAATACAAGGAAAAGCATTGGACTGGATCATCTCGTTCCTCGCCGGAAGAACCCAGAGAGTCCGCCTCCCCCTTTTAGATCAAAGGCCACAGAAGTCATCTGCGGTGTACCACAAGGATCATCACTCAGTCCCACCCTCTTCAACGTATACATGAGTCCCCTCGCAGCCATCGCGCGCCAACACAACCTCAACATCATCTCCTACGCTGACGACACCCAGCTGATCCTCTCCCTCACCAAAGACCCAAACACCGCCAAAACCAACCTACACGAAGGGATGAATGAAGTAGCCGAATGGATGAAGAACAGCCGCCTAAAACTGAACTCGGACAAAACGGAAGTCCTCATCTTAGGCTCATCCCTCTCTGCCTGGGACGACTCATGGTGGCCACCGGCCCTGGGAACCGCACCCATACCTACGGACCACGCACGTAACCTGAGCTTCATCCTGGACTCCTCCCTCTCGATGACCAGACAAGTCAACGCCGTCTCATCATCATGCTTCAACATCCTAAGCATGCTCAAAAAAATCCTTCATTGGATCCCCACCGAAACAAGAAAGACGGTCACCCACGCACTGATCACAAGCCGACTGGATTACGGAAACACCCTTTACGCCGGAACCACAGCCAAACTACAGAAAAAGCTCCAACACATCCAAAACGCCTCAGCCAGACTCATACTAGACATCCCCCGCCAAGCTCACATTTCCGGCCACCTGAAAGACCTCCACTGGCTCCCCGTCAACAAGAGAATAACGTTCCGTCTCCTCACCCACGCACACAAAGCACTCTACGACCTAGGACCCGAATGCCTCAACACACGCCTGTCCTTCTACACCCCTACCCGCCAACTACGATCGTCCAACCAAGCCCTCGCCGCAATTCGGCGCATCCATAAATCCACCATGGGGGGTAGATCCTTCTGCTACTTAGCGGCCAAAACCTGGAACTCTCTCCCCACCCACCTCCGACTTACACAGAACCACCTCTCCTTCAGAAAGCAACTGAAAACTTGGATATTCGATAAGTAAAGTACCCCCCTCCCTCAAGCGCCTTGAGGCCCTCTGGGTGAGTAGTGCGCTATACAAATCTCTGAACTTGAACTTGAACTATGCCAAACTGCTCCTTCAAGATCTGGCGTCTTGGGCAACGAAAAACCATCTTATACCCTTCAACCAGACAGGATTTGTACAAAAATCAGGCACTATAACAAACTTGCTTGCAATATCTGTCCTGTTGGATAAAGTGGCAGCCTCAGGAATGTTAATGCATGGCTGTTTCGTTGACTTTAAGGCCGCTTTTGACCGTGTACCCCGAAGCTGATTATGGTTCAAACTGTGGAAATGGGGGATTCTATCAGTGCTTTTACAAGCCATAATTGCGCTACACACTAACACATGGATCCGCATAAAAATTGGGACGGATCGCATATCTCAAGGAAAATACAAACATCTTGTGGAGTGAAACAAGGTTGTGTGCTGGTGCCCCTTCTTTTCAATCTCTACATTTCCGATTTGTCAGAGTCACTTGATGAAATTAACTCTCATCCTCCAAAACTCCCCCGGGTAAGACTTAGTAATCTACTGTACGCGGATGACCTAGTCCTGCTTAGTCACACCAGGGCCGTCTTGCAGAGACTACTTGATCGACTGTCCCTTTACACCACCGAAAATGAACTGAAACTGAATTTAAAAAAGACAAGGGCAATCACCTTTGGGCTAAGGAAATACCAAGTTGGTGGTTGGCAATACAATGGTAAAAGTGTTGATAGAGTAGTTTCATATAAGTACCTGGGGGTCCACATGGATAGAAGGGGCTCATTCTCTAAACATAGAGACGAGGCAGAAGCCAAAGCCTTGACAATCCTGGTGGCCTTTAAGACCCTTGCTAGGCAACTGTCAGGTCCAAGCTTGACCCCACTCATAACTGTTATGAAAGCAAAAATCATCAACTTCCTCACCTACAGCCAGGAGATCATGCAAGGGAAAGACAACAGCCATGTGAATAAAATAACAACAAGGATATTCAAACAAGTGCTGAGCCTTCCCAAAACTTCATCCCCCGCTCAAATACGTCTTGAGTTTGGTCTCCAAGATCACCACGCAGTAGGAGTTGGAGCATTTATCAGGCTGTGCAATAAGTTGCGTACCTCCAGAGAAGGCAGTCTGGAGGCCCTTCTGTGGCAGGAAATCTCAGCCGGTCAATTTGGCAGATCATACCGGTGTTATCTACAAGACTCTCTAAAACTCCTGGACTAAGAAGAAATCTGGAGCTCAAATCCATTGCAGCAGCCACTTAAAATCCACATCAAAAGGAAAGTCCGCCTCTGGTCTTTCCACTCGGATAGAGCCCAACTGGCCCAACGTAAGCACACCTGGACAATCGTATCAGGGTTCAAGCCAGGAATCATGGCACCCTATTTGTCATGTACCTATTCAGTGTTCGAAAGAAAGATTTTTGGCCCCCAGAATTGGTGAATGGCCATTCCTGTATCATTTAAGTTGGCGATGCGCAAATACCAACGTAATGTGCAGGGAGTGCGGGAGTAGCAAGGAAACAATTGAGCATGTGGTATGTCTTTGTCCTGCACTCCTTGCCGACTGGAAGATCTTGCTAAAGAGTGAATGGAACAAACTCGGCATTCGCACGTGTCGACAAGCTATTCTTGCATCAATTAACCCGGATAATGCACTGCTTAACATCCGGTTCACCAAGTTCGCTACAAGCACAGCAAGAAGATTTATAATCAGTGAGAGCCAGCAAGTCAACAACGGTTAACCATAAAAGGGAGGATCAAGTCCAACATTGTTTTGTTGATTTACTTATTTGCTTTCTTGTGCGCCCCTGGAACTTTTTAATTATTATATGCAGGGATTTAACCATACAAATGGAATTGCACTATCAGTGGTATTAGTCATTAACTTTTAAATGACTAATGTCTTGCCCTGTGGCCTCAGCAGATGCTAAATTAGAATGGACAACTACGGTTCTTAACTGTTTCTCAATCGCTCTTTAAAAAGTTGTATTGTCTAGACGAAGTTAATATTTTACTTTTCCCTATCAAATCCCCAATAAACTCTACCCTCAATTCTGTCCTACCTCCACCTCTTTTAATCTTCTCGCCTCCTTGTCCTTGTCGAGATATGAAGGGCTGCCGTTTGGAAAGAAGAGGGGTGAGGCGCTTGGGTATTATTGTCCCAGGAGAACACTGTACATAACTAAAAATAACTCACTATAATAGGTGTGCGTGAGAGATGGCACACTGGAGAAGCTGGTATAAATTATTGTGTGTGCTTTTTGTGTGTGTGAACATTTTTTACTTTACTAACTTGGTCTGCCAAACTCTATAAGTAGAGGGCTGAAGTAACTGCAGTTAAGTGAATGTGTGCATCATTATTTAGCACAGAAATGTGTGCTACCTGCATTACAGAGCCTTTGTGTGCTGTTAATGTGACACTACAAGGCACCACATGGTGCTCCATTTGTTGAAGTTGCTAAAATAAAACTCTTTTCGGGAAGGGGAAGGGGATTATAGGCGTTTTAAAAAATGTCAACTATGTTTAAACTCTGCTTAATATTCAGCGCACCTTTTAGTCTGAGAGTTGTGTATTCAAATTTAATGGCAATAAGTGCACGCACAGTAATGAACCCCCTCAGATCTTGAGTATGTGTGTGTGTGGGGGCTCCACGGCCTGGGGTGGGGGTTGCTCGCAGAGTGGGAATAGTCTCATAGTCAATGTGTAGACTACACACACAGCACCAGTAAGTCACATTGAGGTGGGGGCTGTATTGTGAAAGGGCCTACACCCACCCCAATGCCACTGATCTGCCTATTTAACATGCTTACATTAGCCATAGCAATGCACCTCCACCCACTATGATCCTGCGCCCTAGAGCATCTGAGGAAGAGGTGTCATGCCTCAGGAGTCCAGGAGGCAGCGATGCCCCGGCAGTGGTGCATACATGGGTGCTAAAACATCCCAGTGAGAAATATGGCCCCCTCTCACAAGGTTAGGATTGGAGCTGTGCTTCCATAGAGATGCAGCCACTTTAAATATGCCAATTTCAAAGTGGAGTACTCTGCTAAACAGTTTCCATTGATTTAAGGCTGAAAATGAATGATTACGAGTAAAATAAAGTGCCGCAATAATGCAGCAAAATTTCTGTTTTTGAGCCTCAAATTTTGCAAATATATGCCACAATATCCTGGTGGGTCTGGTTATGAAACTTATGAATATTAGAGGAAAATTGATTGAAGGAAAATTAGGAATGTCTTGCACTTATAATAGAAGTACAATGCATTTGCCCTTTATGAAACCTATGAATATTGGAGGACAATTTATTGAAAGAAGATTAAGAATGTCTTGCACCTAACAGAAGTATTATAAATTTACTGAAATATGGTAAAGAGATTGCACATTTTGCACATTGATTATGGTTTACCTGTGTACTACCCAAAATGTCTTGTGCCTGTTCTAAAATTAACATTTTGGAGTTTACGTTTAATCTAATATAATAGATAAAGTAATTCATTTTAGATATTCATTGATATGATCAAATGTCTGTGGACTTTTGCACATAGATTATTGTTTTCATGATTATTGTTTTTATAAGTGTTGCATTTTATTAAACATACTTGAAGAATCGAAGAGGCATTTGCACTTTAAGTACCTAATTTGAAAAGTAATGTTTTAAATTCTACATTTCGCAGTCAGTAGAATAGAAAACATATAGGCGCCTAGATATCCTTATGAAATTGGAGGAATTGACAATCTTTCCCATTGATCCTCCCCTTTTTCTCTCCATAAAGTTAATGTGCACTGTTAGCCGCTTTCTCTACCACTTCCACTTTCCCCTCTTATCTCAATCTTTCTCACCCATCTATTTTTGATCTTCACTCTTCAACTGGAATTTCAACTCTAGGTAATTTCAGCTTTGGGGAAAAATGTATGCATTGAAAATTTCCAAATGTTATCTAAAATAAAATAAGATTAATTTATGAAGGAATATAAACAACTGACATACAAATTAAGTTGGAAATGGATAGCATATATGAAATTGAAAATGAAAAAACAATAAGAAAAAAGATGAATGTTATTTGTTCTATTATTGGAAATTGAATGTTGTTTTGCTGAATACAATATTAATGTGACATTGAATATGAGTACTTTACAGAGATTTTTTTTAAATGAATTCTTTCTTGATATAAAATGGAATCAAGAATATGCTATGATATAAGGAGATGTAGCAGTCTGGTTGATGTTTTTGAAGGGAGTGCAAATAAGGTTTTTTTCCCTTTGAATGCATGACTTTGACTATTGTAACCTTATGACCCTATTGAAGGCTATGGCTGCAACGCGTTGGTCTTTTTGTTGGCACCTTATGGAGAAATAAGCAAAAAGATTGGGGACCTTTGCTTTTGTCTTGCTTTCTCCCCATATTTTTCTCTCTCTCTCTCTCTCTCTCTCTCTCTCTCTCTCTCTCTCTCTCTCTCTCTCTATTTATATCTATCTATCTATATATATTCCTCGCATTAAGGAAAAAAACGCACTCCAACAGAATCGTTTTTAAGGAATTATTCTGTGCAATTAGTCACTACTGACCACCACCAACGTGTTTCAACCTACAATAGGTCTTGCTCACGGTATGTGAGTCCATCATCTCTTTCTTACTTTATAGTTCATCCCATTTGTGCCATTTAAGAGGCATTTTGGGATTTGTAGTGTTATGTACATTTACCAGTGTCAAGGCATTTTACTGATTTCTATCATCAGCCCTAGATCTTTTCTCTTATTTGTTCCGTATTCCTGATGGTATCCACTGTTCTTTTGCCACTTCATTATTGTGTAGCTTTATTGACAATCAGCACCACTGACATCCATCATGTTCAGGAATGCAAGTGTTCCATATGTTTATTCTGATTCGCTTAGTACATTGTTGAGCATGATTCTTTGTGCTAAGTGCACTCTTTTAGATTTTTTAATTGTTGACTTGTAATTTCTTAATTTTTAGAGCTAAGTGCTCTTTTAATTTGATTGTCATTTCTTTGTAACCATCCGGGAATATCAGTTCTATTCCATTTTTTCTTTTTCTCTTTTCTTTTTTCTGTTCCTCTTTCTCTCGAGCTTCACAAATGACTATATAATTCTTCGTCTTCATTCAAACCAAATGGAATCTGAGTTCTAAACCTTATGACCACGAGGAGAAAACAAAAAAGGACATCACGTACTTTGGCTTAACAACTGTATCTAAAAATGAACGAGAAGGGAATAGAACTTTGAAACTGTGCAGGTTGGAATCACGAATGATCATAAGGTTCAAAACTAAGATTGCATTCGGTTTGAATGGAGACGAAGAAGTATATGGTCACTTGTGAAGCTCGAGAGAAAGAGGAACAGAAAAAAGAAAAGAGAAAAAGAAAAAATGGAATAGAACTGATACAATGCGAGGAATCTTGGTAAACCAATTGATATACGAGGACAAGCCCGTCCTCAACACCGGCACCCGCTATGTGAAGTGCGCTCTCCTTGGGGCTGTTTGTTGAAGGATATATATAGTCACTGAAAAAAACATAGGTTTCAGGGACGTCATAGTTAGTTGGACGTTGGACTTGTACAAAACCAGAGAAATTCTGCCGTTATAGTTAGTTCAGCTAACTATAACTCACGCCCCCGCAATGCACTGCTGATGACGTCACAGTTTACATCATTCATGACATGGTCAGTGGCATCACTGATGACATCTCAAATGACATCACTGATGACATAACTGATGACATCATCCAGTGACTGTGTGTTTCTATAAAGTTTAAATATGTTTTATATATATGCCAAGGTGTATTGAAGAATGAGTGGGTGTATAAGTGTCTGGATGTAGGATTTAGTAGGTGCGTGACTGACTGTATAAGTGAGTGATTACATGTGTCTTACTGAATGCATGGGTTAGTGACTAAACTGTGTGAATGTCTGTATCAGTCTGTCTGTTGTTGTGTAAGCTGCTGCATGGGTTGGTGAGTAGCTACATGAGTGTCTATATGGGTTATTTATTGGTTGCCTGAGTATTTGTATGGGTGCCTGAGCGTGTGTGGGTGGGTGGGAGGTGTGTGACTATTTCCATAGATGTGTGAGTGGTTGATTCACTGGGTGTATGGGTTCAAAAGTGCATGTGGAAACAGCTTTATGCATGGGTGAGTGTGTGTATGGGTGGGTTGGTGAGTGAATGGATATCTCAGTGGTACATGTGCGAGTGACTACATATGTAAAAGGCAGTATATGTGAGTGATGGTGTATACAAATAACTATAGGTGAGAGTGAGTGATTGTGAGAGTGTCTGTATGGATGAGTGTTACTCTGGATGCGTAACAGTGTGTGAGTGTCTGTATAGGTGAATGAGTGCATATCATAGTATTAGATTGATGAGTGACTGCATGTATGAGTTTGGTTGAATGAGTGGATGTGTGTGTAGACCTAGGAATCAGTGAGTGCATATGTAGTAACTGTTATTGGTGCATCTATGGTTTCGAAAATGGTAGTCTGTATTTTAGAGTGGGTGTATCAAAGGTTATATTAGGGTGTGAGGAGGTGCATCAGATTTTCATGTGAATGATGTCATCAGTGATGTCATTTGAGATGGCATCCGTGATGTCATCAGTGTTGTCACTGACCATGTCATGAATGATGTAATATGTGACGTCATCAGCAGTGCATTGCGGGGGTGCGAGTTATAGTTAGCTGAACTAATTATAACAGCGGAATTTCTCTGGTTTTGAATGAGTGAAATGTACAACTAACTATAACGTCCCTGAAACCTATGGTTTTTTCACAGAATTTCATATGTTTTTTAAATGTTAATTTCTAACTATAACGTCCCTGAAACCTATGGCTTTTTTAGTAAATTTCAAAGATTTTTAAATGCTAATTTCTAATTATAACATATCAGTCGCATTTCCAGAGGGGTGGAGAAAGGTGAGCGTGGCCTTCAAACATCTTTTAGCAATCCCATTGTTCCATTGGCGTTCCGACACCATCAGGTGAAGTTCCAGCTATCGAATATCGCATTGAGTATATCAATACATACGCCAATAACATGATACTGGGGGGGGGAGGGGGCGCCACGCCCTGCAAGTGCAACCTGCACCACAAGGCCGGCTCCCTCAGCGAGACAGGTTAGCAGGGAACACAGCCGCCACATGTAATGTGGCCCCTCTAGGCACACTGCAAGCCCTGTTTATGCTGCCGCTAGCGCTGCTTGGTATGAACCTGAGTCCAAGTACCTGTTGGAGATGTGTCTGCAGTGGGCCGGTATTACACTGTTGGAGGTGAAACTGATAGTCTCTGTGCTGATAGCTGGGGACACAAAACGGGCATTAATGCAAAATTGGAGCAACCCTTCGGGTTCCACCTCCCTGGGAAGTACAATGACCATTGTAAACCTTGAGAAACCTTGTAGTCGTGCCCTCTATTGGCCTGTACACCTCCGCAGGCAGTGGTGAAATGACTGCAGTGAACTCAACCTCATTCGTGTCCCCCAACCCTGGAACAAATTCCGACGTTCATTGTAACCACATAGAAACACCCAGATTTGAACACATAACCTTCGGGGTCAGCGTCAGGGATGTTAACCACTAGGCCACGGTGACTAACTGGTACCTCTAGATCGAGAAACCGTGGCACTGTAACTTGAGTTAAAGTGGAGCATTGCCAGCCACACCACAAAACGCATTACTTCATTGCCTGAAGACCACACTACAGAGCCATTATTTGTGCTGCATTATTGGCGACCAGTGATTGTCGTGAATTCAATTCACTTGAGTTACAGTGGGGCAGTGCCATCTGGTGGCTGAAGTACCATGTTGTGTATATGTTACAGAACTTCAAACCTTTTCTTTTGCACCATGCCTCCAAAACGAATAGCTTTGTTGCCTTAACCCCTTCCACGCTCATGACGAGCTGGGCTCGTCATGAGGTAGCCTCCTCGCACGCTCATGACGAGCCCAGCTCGTCATGAAACATGGGAATGATCAAATCCCAGCACAGGAGGGGAAAATGCATAGCATCGATCTGGTTAAAGACAACACTGCCCCGCCATTATTCTTGCACAGCGTTAATGTCGAATGATATTATTCACGAAATCCTGCCCTTGCCTTACGGTTGCCTAATCCACTCAGGTTGCCGCCCTCGACAAACCTAAATGCGCACTGCCTGAGAGGTGGCTGTCATTATCGCCGCATGTACATTTGCCTAAGTTTGCAACCTGTACATTCGTTATTGGTAGCGCCTCCCTATAACCATTTGTGCTACCTCGTACCTGAAACACGCAAGTACTTTGGTTCAAACTAACCATCGGCATGCTAGACCATCATTGTGAACCTCTTCCACCAAACCAACGATCTAAGATGGTTTAAATGTGTGTTTTTCAATCGAGAACAAAAGGGTAATAATTCGAACTTTGAAACGCTTCCGTGTTATGCGCTTACCATTGGCTTGAGAGAAACAGATATTATCACTCAGTAGGCACAAACAAACAAATAAATCGGTTTAAATATCAGTTGGCAAGTGATACACGTTACTAACTTTTTACTGCTCTCAAATGAGCAACTTTTAGATCTTTAAAAACATCCTAATAAAAACCAAGTCTCATAGCACTACATGACCCGCATGGGGATCAAACCGACAACCTTGTTATTCCAAGTGCCACACTGTAATCGCTTGAGCTACCTCGTACGTGAGACGAAACAAATAACTCAGTTTAAATAGACATCAGCATGTGAGAACATTGAAACAAACATTATACAATGTTTCAAATAGCTGTTAGCAACTGAGAACAAACTTTCTTAAATTTGTTACTGTAAAATGCACTGTGCCATGTTATGTCACAATTACCGGTCAGCGTTGAGGCAGCTAGTGTGTTCCTCCCAGTGCCGTGACCCTGCACCTTCGCCATCGTAACAGGTGGACTGGAGCTTGCTGCCTCTGGTGAACTGCGAGCAGCCATGCGCGCCCCAAGATATCAATGCTCTGACCCCCATTGCTGATTGCAGCAAACTTGCATCGCCATTTGCTACGGATAAGTAGCTGGCAGGGTGAATACATGCAGGCCTTACGCTGTGTTTGTCGGAGAGAACGCTACGGGGGTCAGGGCTGCCTAGCTCGTGCGTCCCAGTATTAAAGTTCTCAGGCGAGCAGCAGGCTATTAGCAAAAACACCGGGCGGGGGGCGGAGAGGTTGCAACCAGCCATGTGCGCCTCATCTGAAGAACCGGGGTTTAACCCAGCGGCGTCAGGAGCACGCCTAAGATCTTCGAGTTCACCTGTCTTGGTATTCAAAGACACGGAATACTTCTGGATGGCGTCAGAGACCAAGTTTATTAGCTGCAGCTAGTAACAGTGATCCTAGAAATACATCACGGTGTAAATTCTCAGGAGACTGCTCATTTTACTAAGGCGAAACGTCTCCTTTTATACCCAATATTCACATTATAAATGTACACCCACTGCACAAAATTCTAGCCAATAAGATACATTTTCAAACAAAGTATCACATAGCAAAAACTCAATTTACAGTATCCCAACCCAAAAGTTAATTATTAGGAATGTCCCAAATTCAATCTCCACAAGCCGGACAAACCTATAATTGAAAGCATAACCCATGTAATGAAGAAACATAAAAAAAGAAACAGTAACAAATGCTGAACAAGATAAGGCATGTGCAAGGAAACTAAAAAGTTAACGATGTCCTGAACATTGATTGGCAATCTCAGACAAAGATCGATCAGGGAAATTGGCTTTGCGAGGTCAGTTTCAGGTAAAGAGGTCAGTTTCTTACAGTTCATTTCAGAGTCAAAAAGAAACCTAGTTAATGTATACATGAACCAAGAAGGCCAGGCCACTTTGTTCGCCAGGCTACCTTTACAGGCCTACGTGAGGGCAACACCAAATGGTGGCACAGAACAAAATGGAGTCAGACTCGAGAATTACAGAACCTCAGACCCTCCTTTTGCCATTACGTAGGGAATAACCTAAGACTCATGTTAATCTGAATCTAGGTCTATATCGATATTCATTAGGTCAGTAAAGTGTTGCTGTAGCATCATTTTATCATTCTCTACTTCTCTCAGGACAGATCTCCGAACACACATAGTAGCACAAAGACTACAAATGGCGGAACCACACTGGTTGCAAAGACAAGAGAAAAGGATGGCTAAAACCATACCAAGGAATGTCAGAATCTTCCATCCCCATTTAGACAGCAGTCCCCAAAACCATCCCGTCAATGACCAGTCTCCTTCGTCTACATGGATAGACTCAGAGATCTTATGCAACCTAGTGATGGCTTGGTACACTGTAGGGGCATTATCTGGTATGTAAAAACAGCAACTGGATCCAATCAATGTACATACTCCTCCTCGATCTGCAAGTATGATGTCTAATACCATACGATTCTGCAAAGTCATAAGGCGGTCCGCTTGAAGCTCAGCTGTAAAATTACTAAGAGCACCTGCTGTCTCATTAATAGTAGCTTCAACAACACAGACAAGCTGTCGAATATGCCTACTATTGATCATAGGACCCCAAAGGGGCAGGAAGCCCTTAAAGAAATCTCCTACTTCGTGTGCTGCAGTATCTTCCTTATTGAAGACACCTCTACCATATCTCGTTCTATGATAGTCTGAAGCAGTAGTGTATGTAGGGGGGAAGCAAAAACGCCACATAACATGTTCCTGAAAAATCAGGTGGCAACCATGTGTAGGCTCTGTCATGACAAACAAAATATGTGCCTTTAGCTGGCACAAACGGTGGAGAAGTCCGGGATGAATAGACATAGGTTTGAGCACACACACTCTTACCTAGCTGAGCTTTCGGATTCCGACCAGTACCATGCAAACAAAAATGGGCTCGGTGGGGTACAATCCAAATAGGGGGAGACCTTTTTCGGCTCTCCTTCTCTGTCAAGCTGGTACTATATCCAGTCACGTTCCAACCAACATAAGCCTGTACCTCATCCTTAGGGATAGCATTATATGCATCAATATCTCGGATCATGGCTACTATTCCCTTTATCAAGGCACTATTGCTGGAGTTATCTTTAAGGGAACATAAGGGGCATACCTCATTTGCATAGATAAACATGGTCTGTAAAGCCCACACAGACCCATTAAAAGAAAAAGGCAAAACCAAATATGGCATACCTTTATCTGTCGTATGAGGCATAAGACCACAAACCCAACAATTAGTGGTATTTACTACTAACTGATGCTGATGCAACAACAGTATGAACGAGTTGTTGACAAATTCTGATCTCCTTGTTTGTTCATGTTCAGGCAACGTATAAAACTGGTACAAAGAAACAGTAGTGAAAGAAAGCATAGGTTGGGAGGTGGGTGCAGATGTCTGTTGTGTAACATAGACAATCCAACCCACACAAGCTAACGTAATACTTAAAAACATCAAAAAGCACAATATTATAAAACATTTGCTATATATCAATGTACAAAATCTTGTCTTAAGATCTATTCTCTCAACATCTCTTTCAGTTACAACAGACTCCATCCTCTAACGTGCTGCTCGCGGCAATTTTCCTTCTTCACTCAAGTGTGCGTCCAGGCGTCCTAGACGTCCCTAGAACCGCAGACCTTTCGTCAGTACGCGTGCCACCCCTTATACGGCGACCCTGCAGCTGAACCCGGATGGAGGCTCAAAAAAGAAAAAGAAAAATAGTCTCTTGTCTGAAAGAGTGTAATTCACAAAACAATTCTGATTTTATTTGTCCTTTTTAGACCTTAAGTTGTAGCGTTCTTTACCAGGCACAGTTTGATCCTGAAAGAGTGTCTCTGGATGCGTAGTATCAAATTTCAAACACGGCGGCAGAGCTTCTTGCAAGACTTCATTATCCGCACGTTCTGACTGAGTCCATTCCAGATGTGCATCGCTAAAAGGTACAAATCTTGGAACCCTTTCACTCTCGGAATCGGCAACACCTTCCCGGACCCACTTATCGTACAATAAGGGCAAAGGTATCTTTTTGCAATGGGTACCATGTACCCAGTTTTTCTTGCCGAACACCTTAATAGCAGTCCGAGTTGATAACAGGACTTGGTATGGACCAGTCCATCTTGGTTCCAAGTTCTTTGACCTCTGGAAATTCCTGGTTAGAATCCAGTCGCCAGGTTGAATCGTGTGGCCTGCGTCTACAGAAACTTAAGGCAAAGTGTCCATGGACCTTTGTTTTGGTGCCTCCCACTGTAGGAAGATATCCATAACCACTTGTGGACCGTACTTGGATGCATTCAAAACCCATCTACGAGCAAGGAGATCTAACACTGCCCGCTCTTCGGGACCAGGAAGCTGACTACGTCTCTGCTTATGTTCAGAAACAGGGGTCATATTCAGTGACCCAAAGAAAGGAGACAAAAGACTAGTGACAGTCTCAGTCATTCGTTGCCGAGCAGAAGGAGAAGAAGTTGACATGAGGACAGGAGACAAAGTGTTTTGAGGCAAGAGAGAAGTAGGGACAGAAATAAGAGAAGTCGAAGATAAAGGAGTGTAAGGCAAAGGAGTTTGAGGCAAGGCTGGTGACAAAGCTGGCGGCCCTGGAGGGGGCTGCGCCGCGGGAGGAAGAACCTGTGAAGCAACAGATGGCTGAACAACAGCAGGGGGTTGAACGACAACTAGGGGTGCAACAACTGGAGGTAACGGAGGTGCAGTAGCACCCTGCACATAAGGGGTGGTAATCTCAGTAAATGTGACATCAAAGGATCCTTTTCAGGGTCTTAAGTCACATTTGAAAGGGGAGGTGGCAAAGCCGGGTAACATTTGTTAATGGCCATGCAATGTTGTCTATCTGACACTTCAATCGCATGATCTACTTCATCTTCCTTAAACTGCCTAGCAGCTTGCATTACCGACATATTCCTTTCCTTCCTATCTCTCTTAGCTTGCTTAATTTCTCGCTCTTTGGCTTCCTTACGTCAAAGGCGGAAAGAGTCAAACATCGCCGGCCGGGCTTTCTTCTTAAATAGCGCAACTTCTAGGTTATCTAAAACATCTGATTCAAAACTACCATGTTGGGGCCATCGTAAAACACCATCTTTCCTTGTATAACGGACCCATACTTCATTAAAGGTAATGGGACCCACACCATGCTTTAAATAGAGCTCATAAGTTGGAGTTCCAACCGGAGGTATCGGACACGAGTCCTCCAATCGGGAATCCTTATTACAACTACAACAAAACCATTTCCTAATTTTGCCAAAACCAGGCATCTTTAGCTCACTAGTCTTGCTTCAAACTTCAAGGGGTTATCAAAAATGATACACTCGTAAATATACGAACCCCTCGGCTTTGACTATTGCAATGGCCGAATCAAAACCAAGAAACAAAACAAAGTCGTGGGAGCGACCCACTTATACGTAACCAAAATGTCTGTCACGCCACCAGAAGACCGTCTAACGTCTCGCCTTACAAATCATCACAAGAGGGTCCAAGACAGGGCGACAGTCAGGGCAGCAGTCCTTCGCAGCCGTCGGAAAGGGGAAGCCTAGCAGAAAAAACCTTCGGTCCACGTCGACATGCAGGGGTCAATGAAGTGGCGGCCGTCCTCCAGAATTTCCTCACGGGGCTCCTCACAATCTTCGGGCTTGGACCCGTACCGCTGAAGTCGCCCCACGTTGGGCGCCAGTTGAAGAACCGGGGTTTAACCCAGCGGCGCCAGGGGCACGCCTAAGATCTTCGAGTTCACCTGTCTTGGTATTCAAAGACAGGCAATACTTCTGGATGGCGTCAGAGACCAAGTTTATTAGCTGCAGCTAGTAACAGTGATCCTAGAAATACATCACGGTGTAAATTTTCAGGAGACTGCTCATTTTACTAAGGCAAAATGTCTCCTTTTATACCTAATATTCACATTATAAATGTACACCCACTGCACAAAATTCTAGCCAATAAGATACATTTTCAAACAAAGTATCACATAGCAAAAACTCAATTTACAGTATCCCAACCCAAAAGTTAAATATTAGGAATGTCCCAAATTCAATCTCCACAAGCCGGACAAACCTATAATTGAAAGCATAACCCATGTAATGAAGAAACATAAAAAAAGAAACAGTAACAGATGCTGAACAAGATAAGGCATGTGCAAGGAAACTAAAAAGTTAACGATGTCCTGAACATTGATTGGCAATCTCAGACAAAGATCGATCAGGGAAATTGGCTTTGCGAGGTCAGTTTCAGGTGAAGAGGTCAGTTTCTTACAGTTCATTTCAGAGTCAAAAAGAAACCTAGTTAATGTATACATGAACTAAGAAGGCCTGGCCACTTTGTTCGCCAGGCTACCTTTACAGGCCTACGTGAGGGCAACACAAAATGGTGGCACAGAACAAAATGCAGTCAGACTCGAGAATTACAGAACCTCACATCATTACCGTACATTTTGCGCAGCCTCTTTATAATCCGTAATCTGCCTTTACTATTCCGACCGTCTGTACCTGTAGCCGGAAAACAAGCAAACTAAATCCCCGGGCACAAATCAAACATTTGCATCCAATATACTTTCAATTAGACATGCTTTCTTGAAGCCCTGGAACTGGCACAGACCCAACCGAAATTCCCGGCGCATCAGAGCCACATCTGGGCTCGCTGCAACACGACACCGACAGGGGCTAATTCCGGTACGTAACAGTCACCCAAAATAGTTCGTCCATACAGCAAACCTCAAGATGAGGGTCTGAATGGGCCCTGTTGAGATCCACTCATGACATGCCCATCGCCATAGGCTTGGTGGTGATTAATATCACTCAGCTGCCTCGATCTTGCTACCCGGAATACCGTGACTGATCAACCGAGGTTGCTGCAGTTCACTGACCCGGGCCCCCCGCACTCCCAAAGCCGCCCCAGCGTACTGAAGCTGGGGCAGAGGCAGCCTATCTGTGGTGCCGGGGAGGGCCCAGGGGCGCTCGTGGCACCCTGCCTGCAAATGCTGGCTCGCTGAACGGGGGCCTCAGCATCGCGTCACTCGCTGCCCCCCGCAGCTCGCCCCAGGCAAAACCAGGAAATCATTGTGCCCTACAGCACCGCCCCTCCCACCCGGGGCCACACCTTCAACAATTCAACAGCCCTTTGGCTTTTTGTCACTCTTGTGACCACACTTGATGGGAAAGACCGTAGCTGTCTTCACTGCCACGAAGAGGCCGCCCCATCTCGTGCGGTCTGTCTGTCTTTAACCTTTCTACTGGCTCTCTTTCCTGCTGTCTCTCACCCCGCCCCATCTCTCATTCTGTCCCGTCTCTCATTGTATTTGGGTTCAGTAGCAAAGTCTGTATCTGGCCGCTTATCTCAAAGCGTTCAAGCGGCGTCTTATCGCCCGTGATATTGTGTGCTCTGCAAAGGAGCCTCAACTCGGCAATAAAGATAAAGGTATTTATGCAACCGGAGCACGGACATTCAGCTTTGTCTACTCCTTAGTCTCGGGTGTGTAATAGCGTGCCCATAATCTGACCAATATGTATGTGCAAGTATGCCTATGTACACACACACACACATATATATATATATATATATATATATATTTTATTTTATCAGCATGTTTCTCGCACCCAGCGCGAATTCTACCATTAAAAAATTGCTTTTTTGGCCCTGAGCAGGCCTAGGGTGTCAGGGTGTTTCTACCCTGCCCCCTTTTCTTGTTTTTAAACATTTTTTTCACTGTTTTCTTGTGACTCGAGTCACAAGATGTCTGCCAACACTTCCTGGTTGGGAGTGTTGGCAGCCAATCACAGTGAAGCTCGTGCTCAAGAGGGTTTGCGAACCCACCGTTGCCCCAGATATCGAAACTTTTTCATTTCAACATTCTCAAGAACTACTGAACGGATTTACACTATTTAAAAAAAAAAAGGCTCTTTCTGAACCAAGACCTACTTTTTTGCTAAATTTGGTGGAATTCTGTTCAGCAGTTCGGGCTGCAGGAAATAGAAAATAACATGGAGAAAACACGTTTGGGACCCCCCTTTTTTCACGGCCCCCCGCTTGACGAATCACCACAAAACTTTCAAGATAAGAGCTGACCGGAGCGAGCCACTAGTTTTGAAAACTTTACGACATTCGTCAACCTGCCCCAAAGTTATTGGGAAAACAAAAAACGATTTTCCTATGGAAACTAGGTCCTAACTAAAACTACCTACTGGTTTACACCAGTAGGTAATATATATATATATCCAACACAACAGTTCCACACAGTTACAGGCAGAAGCACTCAGAGTTGTTTGAAAACTATAAACACACACTTGTAGTTAAAAGCACATTAAGGGCACTAAGCCCAAGAACTCGATCCTCTTTAAGATAGAAGCGCGAAAGAAACAATGAGATAATTGATAAAGCGCGATTTGACCAATGAATAATAATTGTTCAAATACTACAAGTCCCAACATGCACAGCACCTCATATGTGTATAAAACGTGAAAGAAAAGAAGGACTGACTGTCTAAAATTATGCCGTGATCAAGAACGCTGTAGTTCGAAACGCGTAGGCGATCTCAATTGTTATAAATAAATATCTTGGAAAATTATCTCTGAGTGGAGTGCCATCAATATTTGGAACTGTTGTGTTGGATATGATCTGGAGACTTCTTCGATCCCGTTGATGGCACCAGCGCAAATGAGCTCCCCCTGCGACGAGGCAAAGCGCGAGGGAATATATATACAGGACCCAGAAGGCCATTTCATCTGACCACGCCCTTGAAGGCAGGCTTTAATATCACGAGTGCATACTGCATCATCATTGCCAAGCAGGAGCCATTGAAGAAGGGATAGACTCCCGAAACCGGTCTGGCTGTACACGAACAGATGGTGACTGTTCTCTCTGCGTCTCCTGTTGCAGCTGCTCCTTAAAGAAATGGATCCAAATTTTACCATTCTTGTGGCTTCTTCCACTGAGGGCTAAACTCTTTGTTTGAATATTTTGCGGCTGAGCCCAGTCGCGGAAGCAAAGCCCGCCGCTTGCTGCGGACCCGTGATTGCGCCCAACGGTGCGATCATTACACGGGGGAGAGGTGTCCAGAAGCAGCTGACCACAGACAAGAGGACACCCAGAGCCACAGGCTCACCAGCCCACATGGGTTTTAATCGTAATTTTATTAACTGCCACAATGATGAACTCACACGAGGTACATGGTGTATGCACTACAGGACCCAGAAAGCCATTTCATCTGACCACGCCCTTGAAGGCAGGCTTTAATATCACGAGTGCATACTGCATCATCATTGCCAAGCAGGAGCCATTGAAGAAGGGATAGACTCCCGAAACCGGTCTGGCTGTACACGAACAGATGGTGACTGTTCTCTCTGCGTCTCCTGTTGCAGCTGCTCCTTAAAGAAATGGATCCAAATTTTACCATTCTTGTGGCTTCTTCCACTGAGGGCTAAACTCTTTGTTTGAATATTTTGCGGCTGAGCCCAGTCGCGGAAGCAAAGCCCGCCGCTTGCTGCGGACCCGTGATTGCGCCCAACGGTGCGATTACACGGGGGAGTGGTGTCCAGAAGCAGCTGACCACAGACAAGAGGACACCCAGAGCCACAGGCTCACCAGCCCACATGGGTTTTAATCGTAATTTTATTAACTGCCACAATGATGAACTCACACGAGGTACATGGTGTATGCACTACAGGACCCAGAAGGCCATTTCATCTGACCACGCCCTTGAAGGCAGGCTTTAATATCACGAGTGCATACTGCATCATCATTGCCAAGCAGGAGCCATTGAAGAAGGGATAGACTCCCGAAACCGGTCTGGCTGTACACGAACAGTCTCCTGTTGCAGCTGCTCCTTAAAGAAATGGATCCAAATTTTACCATTCTTGTGGCTTCTTCCACTGAGGGCTAAACTCTTTGTTTGAATATTTTGCGGCTGAGCCCAGTCGCGGAAGCAAAGCCCGCCGCTTGCTGCGGACCCGTGATTGCGCCCAACGGTGCGATCATTACACGGGGGAGTGGTGTCCAGAAGCAGCTGACCACAGACAAGAGGACACCCAGAGCCACAGGCTCACCAGCCCACATGGGTTTTAATCGTAATTTTATTAACTGCCACAATGATGAACTCACACGAGGTACATGGTGTATGCACTACAGGACCCAGAAGGCCATTTCATCTGACCACGCCCTTGAAGGCAGGCTTTAATATCACGAGTGCATACTGCATCATCATTGCCAAGCAGGAGCCATTGAAGAAGGGATAGACTCCCGAAACCGGTCTGGCTGTACATGAACAGATGGTGACTGTTCTCTCTGCGTCTCCTGTTGCAGCTGCTCCTTAAAGAAATGGATCCAAATTTTACCATTCTTGTGGCTTCTTCCACTGAGGGCTAAACTCTTTGTTTGAATATTTTGCGGCTGAGCCCAGTCGCGGAAGCAAAGCCCGCCGCTTGCTGCGGACCCGTGATTGCGCCCAACGGTGCGATCATTACACGGGGGAGTGGTGTCCAGAAGCAGCTGACCACAGACAAGAGGACACCCAGAGCCACAGGCTCACCAGCCCACATGGGTTTTAATCGTAATTTTATTAACTGCCACAATGATGAACTCACACGAGGTACATGGTGTATGCACTACAGGACCCAGAAGGCCATTTCATCTGACCACGCCCTTGAAGGCAGGCTTTAATATCACGAGTGCATACTGCATCATCATTGCCAAGCAGGAGCCATTGAAGAAGGGATAGACTCCCGAAACCGGTCTGGCTGTACATGAACAGATGGTGACTGTTCTCTCTGCGTCTCCTGTTGCAGCTGCTCCTTAAAGAAATGGATCCAAATTTTACCATTCTTGTGGCTTCTTCCACTGAGGGCTAAACTCTTTGTTTGAATATATATATATGTATATATATGTGTGTTTTGAGCAAAAACCCTCCAAAAGAAGACGCCGCACACCACTTTGTTTCTGAATCCTTATTTTATTTTACAAACCGTGATCAGGGACAGTTGCTGTCCGAAACGCGTAGGTGGGGAACCTACAGAAAATAAAATAAGGATTGAGAAACGAAGTGGTGTGCGGCGTCTTCTTTTGGAAGGTTTTGCTCAAAACATTGATTGCGAGGGCGTCCCGGACCTCGCCGCCAGCACCAGCCATTAAGTCGCTCCTCTCATATTGGGATATTTGCTGAAACAATATATATATATATATATATATATATATATATATATATATATATATATGGTATATTAATAGTAAATGCAAGTGTGGTAAAGGATGCGTAGTAAATGCGCTGTTATATCATACAACCGTTTCTAGAATCAAGTCACATGGTTACGTTTTAGATCCATTAAGTTGCAGGTGCAGGGATGAGTTCATGAGAAGCAGCAAAACTGAGAGTTAATGGTCTTTCCTGAATAAGTAAACATAGTGCCTGGCGCCTTTTTATTTTACTCAACATAATTCTGAAAATCACACTGTGGGTGTCAAGTACAAAATTAATCTTTGCAAGAAAAGGGATAATGCATTAAGTTGCCTTTAAAAGATGCATAGGTAAAAGTTAGCACACATCTATTTTAACAGCTATGAAATAAAACATTTACAGATTTAATCGACTTTGGTCCATCAACACTCGGAAATGCACTCACAGACAAATGAAATGGTTTGAGAAGTGCATATGGCTGCACAAGATTAATTTAGAACCAACATTGAGACATTTCTCAAAATGTCTCAAACTGACATTGAAAGCTTATGGGTTCAGGATACATTTTCTTTCTAGGTACTGTTGTAGTGTTAACGTGTTGGGCCCCCTTTAATTTGAACTATCATTTGTCTAATTCTCTCCTATCGCAAATTAACCTTACCTAGCATACCAGTTTTCGAAGGTCCTCCGATGGATCTTGTTCTGTGCTGGAAGGGGCTGGAATGCTTAGAGGATTAACAATTATCAAATGAGGACCGGGAATAAGATAATTGCCAACATACTATATTATACATAACTCTCAATTCATCCCACATCTGTTTCGGAATAAGCGCCTAAAATAAAATGAGCTTAGTCACAAGCAAAAAACAAGCATTGGAAATGCAATAGGTCTCGCACCATTAGAGTTAGTGCTTTTAGAATTGTTTATGGGTTTTTTTTGTAAATGTTTAGCATTTTTGTTTCCTGTAGCCAATGCTAAAGAATTACAAATAAAAAAAGCCATAAACATTTCTTAAAGCTCTAACTGAAATGGTCTGAGACCTATTGCACTGTGTGAGGGTGAGGGGTTGAGGATGAGTGAGGGTGAGGGTGAGAGTGGGTGAGGGTGAGTGAGGGTGAGGGGTTGAGGGTGAGTGAGGGTGAGGGGTTGAGGGTGAGTGAGAGTGAGGGTGAGTGAGGGTGAGTGAGGGTGAGTGAGGGTGAGGGGTTGAGGGTGAGTGAGAGTGAGGGTGAGTGAGGGTGAGGGGTTGAGGTTGAGGGTGAGGTGTTGAGGGTGAGTGAGGGTGAGGGTGAGTGAGGGTGAGGGTGAGTGAGGTGTTGAGGGTGAGTGAGGGTGAGGGTGAGTTAGGGTGAGGGGTTGAGGGTGAGTGAGAGTAGTTGAGGCTGAGTGAGGGTGAGTGAGAGTGAGGGTGAGTGAGGGGTTGAGGGTGAAGGTTTGAGGGTGAGGGTGAGCACACAAGCTTAGGAGTATGTCTTAGCACAACTTGCCCTCACCAATCACCTTTCACTTCTCAGGGCCTATGGACTTTCAAGGCTACAGATAGCATCTGCC
Organism: Lissotriton helveticus; assembly: GCF_964261635.1. Taxonomy (NCBI): domain Eukaryota; kingdom Metazoa; phylum Chordata; class Amphibia; order Caudata; family Salamandridae; genus Lissotriton; species Lissotriton helveticus. The sequence continues at coordinate 81,572,720 of NC_136058.1, forward strand.
ATGTGCCTTAGAGGAACATTTATGTTTTAAAAATGTATTTGACAAATAATTATCGATCCATAGTTCAGCGCCGGCGAGATTATGCATTTTTGATATTTTTTGTTGCTGCACAGGCACTCGTGAGCATCATCTTTACCAGACTATACTATGGGTGGGCCGAGAGTTAGGCAGTCCAGGATCTGGGTGTTGCCATTTTAGAATGGCCCCTTACTTGCCAACTGATGGAGAATTGTTGGGTGGTCTCACTACTACTCGCTGATCTTGTAATTCATGCTCTAATACAAATGAACACTAAATAGCTTTTTATTCACCATCTCAGCAAGAGGCCAACAATTGAATAAGCAGAGTGTGAACCCTTCAGTGAACAGCACCAGTGTAAGTTGTGGATGACTTGAGGATTGTCGCTCATATTTTAACAGATTCGTAACTATTTCACATACATCTTTTTAGTACGAAAGATTCGCTGTTTTTTATTTTCTCATCTCTGATGCATTTTACTTGTTTCTTTTCATTCCTGCATAAACCATAGAGCCAACTCGGCACAAACGTGTTATAATGTGGTCAGAGGGAGGGGCACTAGATGACGAGATGTGGACTACCGCCACATTATGCAAGCTTGCCAGAGCCTCTGTGCCTTGTGGTAAACTACAGCTGTTCTTGAACTGCTCAGAGCTGCTTCTTCATTCAACGTAAGCCATCGCTTCACTCCAATGAGAGCATCTGAGCATCCTGAAATTGACGTCCTTTGCATAATAAAAGTGTTTACATACCTCAAGCTTCTTTCTCTAGGATTCTTTCTGTAGGATTTCCTTCTGTTTCCTGCTCAATGGTTTCTTCAATGAAATGTTCTTAATTGCTTGTTTCTTTGCTGATTTTTTGGAGAGCAGAACTAGAGCACAGCTTGTAGCTACTCCTTTCAGTCTTTCGTCATATTTCAGTTACTGGTGCGTGTACTGCATCATTGAGGCACACGGCCCTGGTGCTGGGTGTGCAGGGTCGATTTTTACATTGACACAAACATGGGAAATAAGTGGTGCAAATTGAAATTATACTGTTTTCGTGCATGCTATTTAAAAAACAAAAATACGCTATTCCCTCAAAGTTATTACCAGCAAAATAACGAGAGTGTAGTTTGCACAAAGCTCTAAAATAGCACTGGAAACAAAGACAACAAGTGAAAGCAAGTTGCGGTAAAGCGGGTTTGGGCTTTCATTTAATGTTATTCCCGAAATGTGCTCCAGGCAACACGTTAATCTCTTTGTACGTCGTGTTTGTGCTGCATATTTGGAGGCTTGACAATAACATGCTAGTTGGGGCTGAGCAACACCAAAATGGTTAAAGGGACTGTAAGAAGGGACGGTGCAAGGAAAACAAACTGCGAGGGGCGGAAGGAAGGAGACAATGTAAAAAAAATTCAAATGAAAAGAAGCGAGACGGGTCAATTACATGTTCCCTCCAAGCGCAATGCCGCTGCCAGCAGCGGCAGAGCAAGAAAGTCAGCACAAACAAACGGTGCGAAGAGGTGGCTCAACATATAACGATGCCGACTTTGGAGAAGGAGAACAGGGTTCGAGCCTCAGCGTGGGCGGCATCATTAATTATAAATTAAATAAACTGAGATCTCCTGCATATTAAATATAAATAAATAAACAGCGTGCGTGGGGTGAGGGCAGGAAGCTGCCAGCTATTTAAAAAAAAAAAATACGCTATTCCCTCAAAGTTATTACCAGCAAAATAACGAGAGTGTAGTTTGCACAAAGCTCTAAAATAGCACTGGAAACAAAGACAACAAGTGAAAGCAAGTTGCGGTAAAGCGGGTTTGGGCTTTCATTTAATGTTATTCCCGAAATGTGCTCCAGGCAACACGTTAATCTCTTTGTACGTCGTGTTTGTGCTGCATATTTGGAGGCTTGACAATAACATGCTAGTTGGGGCTGAGCAACACCAAAATGGTTAAAGGGACTGTAAGAAGGGACGGTGCAAGGAAAACAAACTGCGAGGGGCGGAAGGAAGGAGACAATGTAAAAAAAATTCAAATGAAAAGAAGCGAGACGGGTCAATTACATGTTCCCTCCAAGCGCAATGCCGCTGCCAGCAGCGGCAGAGCAAGAAAGTCAGCACAAACAAACGGTGCGAAGAGGTGGCTCAACATATAACGATGCCGACTTTGGAGAAGGAGAACAGGGTTCGAGCCTCAGCGTGGGCGGCATCATTAATTATAAATTAAATAAACTGAGATCTCCTGCATATTAAATATAAATAAATAAACAGCGTGCGTGGGGTGAGGGCAGGAAGCTGCCAGCTATTTAAAAAAAAAAAAATACGCTATTCCCTCAAAGTTATTACCAGCAAAATAACGAGAGTGTAGTTTGCACAAAGCTCTAAAATAGCACTGGAAACAAAGACAACAAGTGAAAGCAAGTTGCGGTAAAGCGGGTTTGGGCTTTCATTTAATGTTATTCCCGAAATGTGCTCCAGGCAACACGTTAATCTCTTTGTACGTCGTGTTTGTGCTGCATATTTGGAGGCTTGACAATAACATGCTAGTTGGGGCTGAGCAACACCAAAATGGTTAAAGGGACTGTAAGAAGGGACGGTGCAAGGAAAACAAACTGCGAGGGGCGGAAGGAAGGAGACAATGTAAAAAAAATTCAAATGAAAAGAAGCGAGACGGGTCAATTACATGTTCCCTCCAAGCGCAATGCCGCTGCCAGCAGCGGCAGAGCAAGAAAGTCAGCACAAACAAACGGTGCGAAGAGGTGGCTCAACATATAACGATGCCGACTTTGGAGAAGGAGAACAGGGTTCGAGCCTCAGCGTGGGCGGCATCATTAATTATAAATTAAATAAACTGAGATCTCCTGCATATTAAATATAAATAAATAAACAGCGTGCGTGGGGTGAGGGCAGGAAGCTGCCAGCTATTTAAAAAACAAAAATACGCTATTCCCTCAAAGTTATTACCAGCAAAATAACGAGAGTGTAGTTTGCACAAAGCTCTAAAATAGCACTGGAAACAAAGACAACAAGTGAAAGCAAGTTGCGGTAAAGCGGGTTTGGGCTTTCATTTAATGTTATTCCCGAAATGTGCTCCAGGCAACACGTTAATCTCTTTGTACGTCGTGTTTGTGCTGCATATTTGGAGGCTTGACAATAACATGCTAGTTGGGGCTGAGCAACACCAAAATGGTTAAAGGGACTGTAAGAAGGGACGGTGCAAGGAAAACAAACTGCGAGGGGCGGAAGGAAGGAGACAATGTAAAAAAAATTCAAATGAAAAGAAGCGAGACGGGTCAATTACATGTTCCCTCCAAGCGCAATGCCGCTGCCAGCAGCGGCAGAGCAAGAAAGGGACTGTAAGAAGGGACGGTGCAAGGAAAACAAACTGCGAGGGGCGGAAGGAAGGAGACAATGTAAAAAAAATTCAAATGAAAAGAAGCGAGACGGGTCAATTACATGTTCCCTCCAAGCGCAATGCCGCTGCCAGCAGCGGCAGAGCAAGAAAGTCAGCACAAACAAACGGTGCGAAGAGGTGGCTCAACATATAACGATGCCGACTTTGGAGAAGGAGAACAGGGTTCGAGCCTCAGCGTGGGCGGCATCATTAATTATAAATTAAATAAACTGAGATCTCCTGCATATTAAATATAAATAAATAAACAGCGTGCGTGGGGTGAGGGCAGGAAGCTGCCAGATATGGAAATACCAGCATCAAAGAAAACAAGACGGAGGGAAGAGAGGGGAGAGGGGAGGGGGGAGGAGAAATGCGACACGGCGGGAAGGGGCAGGCAGGATGACTCAGGGGAGGGGGCGGAGCGGGGCAGAGCGGCATGTGGGTGTGAAGAAGCCGGGCCTTTGAAGTGAAGCTAAGCTTCACTTCAAAGGTGTCGGAGGAATGCGGGCGGCTGTGCACGCGCTTTTAAGCTCAATGCACATGCGCATTGAGCTTAAAAGTCACGGGCACTGCAAGGAATCGCCACGATTCCTTGCAAGTTAGATAAAGAGTAGATGAGCCCCTATAGTCTCGCTTGCTCGATGCGCATGCGCATCGACAGGCGAGACCTAATGAGTCAGAATCAGCAGAGTAATTTATCTTAGTTTTGTATTTCTATTTAAGTTTCAAATGAATAGCATACAACCCTAAATTCAAATTAGATGAGGTTTAATAAGGCGTTTGCAAACTCTGCGAGATCAAATATAAAGAGAATGATCTTCTTTTGCGGAGGGAGATTATTATTTTAAGAAAGGTTAATAAACAGGGGAAATTAGTTGCGTCTCATACCAACCCTTTAAGAGTGTTCGGTAAGTTCCAAAGCACCAGTTTCAGTTCATAAAGACCAAATATCTGCCTCTGTCCAACACTGCAGTGTCAATGCCGCAGCTGCTCTGACGTGAACCCTTTCAGCTGAAAAGGTTCCACAATGCTAGACTACCAGCCGGCAGAGGATCGCAGTATTTCGTCACACTTTGTGTTGTTAGGAAGCTAAGCCAGTGGGTCTTGCTTTAATGTTATAGTACAACATTTGTGTATGTCTGTGTTTGCACGATTTGGCACAATATAGCAAAATCAATGGTTGTTCATTATTGGTGAAATGGGCAGTATGAAAGGATGTTCCATTTCAAAGAAACAAGGCATGTGTGTCTCTTGCACTGTCTGTGCATCCCAATGCTCAGCTATGCACCAAGGTCATAAGGCTTTCACATTATGCTTTACTATAACTGGTTTTGAGAAGTGACCAGTAAAACCCAAGATGCTGCACCATGTTGGGGTTTGATGCTGTGGCTGCCTTGTCATTCTATAATCCTCTACATCCCCCAAACAATTCACTCCAAGATTTTCAGACTCATGAGGTTCTTGCATCTAAGCTGACACCCTAGGAGCTCAGGATGTCAAATCTCAGAAATTATTTTATTGCAACAAACCATGGCTTTTTATTTCTCTTTGCTAATGATGATATCCACAAGCTCTTTCTCTCTTCTCGACATGGAAGATGATGAGAGCTGTGACGCAGGAGTAACAGCTCCTAATATCCACTTCAACCACCAGATACATTCTGACTGAGCAATTCCGGATACAGCATAGGAACCTGGGAAAAGTTGGTAGGTGTGTGCTACCCATGACTAAGGGGACTAGCAACAACAACATAGTGTCAAACTCAGAGGAGGTGAGTGTGACGTAAAGTGGTCTTATCCTCACAGAACTGAGACTCTCACTTCGGAACTGGCAAAAATATGCTAGAACTCAGGAGATGCCATGAAAATTTGCCTGCTGGAGGGCGTCGCATGGAAACAGCATTTGTTAGCATCTCTAACAACAATAGGTGGGCATCGTTGACAGGATCATGTCTGCGAAAATGCACAAAAGTAATGGGTGAATGGGCAACATTTTCCATTGGCTGGTATAGAATCTAGAATTGCTCTTCTGGTTTTAGAATCTAGCCCTACATTTTTTTCAAACCTATTACGAAGTCTTAACAATTTTTAACTTTCATTTGAAAGCAAGCTCCCTCTTTTCCTAAAAGGAGAGCAAGAAAGAAATCAATCTGGTATCCTGTGTCCTTACAGTATACACAGAATTGGAAGCCCATAGGATCCATATTTTTGCTGCCTCTGATCTTCCCTGTTATGAAACGTGACTGAGACTGCAAAGGGAAATGGGAAATGGGAAGGGCAAGGATTGTTAATTTAGCATGTACTCAATCACAAGACATTTTGGAGTTGACTTAAATATATATTTGCAAGTTCTTCAGGTTGTGATCTTCTGGGTGTTATCAAGGGCTCTTCTTCTTCAAACACTGTAAGAACTGTAACATCTGTTTGGATCAGTTGTTTTCATTTGAAGTGGCATGTCACCCTTGGCATGTGAGCTATTCTGCCTTAAGCTATTATTTTTGGAAAACCATTTGCGCAGTAAAATGGGTAACGCCAACACATGATGGGAAATTAAACGTCCATGCCTCAAAAAAAAATCAAACTAGCAGAGAAGCCATGGATGCTTACTGATTCTAGACCTCAAATGTGCATTGTTTTTATCTAAAAATCACAGAATATTATCAACTATGGTTGGTCAGTCATTACCTGCCAGGACATGTGCCTGGAATTAACTACTAAATACTAGCCAAAATCTATTTTGTTTGTGCCATAGTCTGATCTGGGCAAAGCCAAAGCCTCCTCTGTTTCGGAATACTTTGAGCAAAGCATTGGTAATCTACAGTCTAATAACCTTTATTAGAACATTGGAATGTTGAGCGTTCCATTGAAAACAATAGAGTGCTTCGGGCTCCTAATGGCCGGTAGAAGGCGGAGCATCAACATTCTGGTGTTTAACAAAAGCCTCATGGAGCCCGAAGGGATATCAACCCCCTTGGGCTACATGAGGCCTTGTATTATACATTTTGATCATTCTGCCCTCTAAGGGCGGAATGTTCTAATAGCCTTAGAGCCTTCCGTAAAGAGGAATGGATGTCTAGGCAGAACATATATTTTTAATAGCGTACATTCTTAAGAACCAGGTTTACGCTTGTTTCTGTGTTCTCAAGAATATAGTGGCAAATACCTGGGGAACTTACTTATATCTGAAAAGTATTGATTATCGCTTAAGTTTTGCCAGCTGAAATATTTTATTTCTTCATCCCATTGGTAGAGGAGGTGGACTTAAAAAATCTCTACTTCTCCAATCTTCTTCGTGCATGGTATTCTAGTACATAAAAACATGGCAACATTCAGTTACAATTTCTTTTAATCAACTACACCAATTAACGTGCTTTATCTCTGACTCTAAAGGGTTGATTGGATCCATCATATATAGCAGAACATTTTCAGCAGTGACTACCCTCTACTGTTAGACTTTTCTTCAGTACTTAACTTGTGAAATAAGTGCTGGTGCCAAAGATTTCGCAGAAGCCAGCATCCACCACCAGACACACCATTATCTCACTTTCATAGGCTCTTTTTCATCCCGGCATTCTCCCTTTGACACTGTTTTTCGGTCTTTTGCCTCTTTTTTCCCCGCTTTTGTGTTAACTCTCTCTTGCTTTGGGTCAAAGTCTGATAGGTGAAAAGTTAAATGCATGCCTCCAAAATGATGGCCGGTGGGGCCCAACTGCAACCACCGGCTCAAATTAAGCACTGCATTCTCTTCACTGCTGCAACGAGCGCTGCACACGGGACTCATTTCCTATTATACAGCAACAACCAACTTGTCAGCCCTCCAAAATCCTGAATCCACCCTTGCACTCTTAATCCATAGTGTTGTAATACTGGGAAGTACATTATTATTATTATTATTATTATTCTGAGTTTTGTATAGCGCCTGGTTACCTATAGGCATCCCAGCGCTTACCAGAACATAACACTACTAAAGAATGAAGGGATTGAGGAGCCAAGATGGCGATCGGAACAGTCGCATAACCGCCTCGCTCCGTGATTTCTTCCTCCCCGCCACCTATCCTGTATTTCATCCTGTTCGGGGTGTTCCGAATTTGGTCACCAAGGAAAAGCCTTCACTTACCATCCTTGTCCGGGGCTCTGGCGTGCAGTCATCTCGGCGTTCTGCCCTTGTTGCGTTGCTGGCCTTCCCGGCCCTGACGCCGGGGCCTCGAGTGCTGTGCTTGCCCGGAGATGTTCGGAGTACCGGCGGTCCGGAACCGGTGGAGAGACCCGATGCTGGGAGCCTGAGAGCCGCGGGCCGGAAGCCCTGGAGCGGACCCACCCCCGCGGGTGGGCCACCCCGTATGTCCGATTGCCTGCCAGCCCAAAGAAGAGAAGCCGCGCTGTCCGGCACCCCTCAAGTGGGTAGCCCACTCCTGTTGCTTGTCCCGCCCGGGGTCCGGTGCTGGGCTCCCCCCGAGTGTTGTGGGGAGCACGCCCGTTCTTCTGGTGACTCTCCTTTCTCCGCCGAGCGCCATCCGCCGCGGATCGGTTGTGTGCCCTTGGGCCGCCGGTGATCCTGGTGGACTTGGAGGCGCCCACGATGATGGCGGCGGGCGCTGTGCTTAAGATGGCGGATGGCCCCTCGGAGAGTCTTTCTCCTGGAGACAGGGAAGTTGCTGCATTTGTCCTCTCCAGCCCTCGTTTGATTCGGGCGGCCCCTACTCGGAGTGCTGTCTTGTCTGCCCTGGCTGCTCTGGGGATCGACCTGTCCTTGAAATGCCGAGACTTGGAGTCGCGGATCTCCGCCATGGCTGCTCCGCCATTTTGTGATGCGGTGTCGTCTTCCCGAATTGTGATGGTTGAAACTTCTCCGGCTGCTGTGCTGGGATCTCCAGCTGGGTGTTTGATTCTATGGGATCATGTGGACCCGGTGCCGATGCTGCAGTGTTTCCTACATCCTGATTTCTCTGCTTCGTGCTGGACAGCCCAGATATTGTGCTTGGCCACGTGGATCGTTGAGGTACTTTTGCATTCTGACTGCTGCCGAGTTCTCCTGGTTGCTTCCTGTTGGCCGGGACGATGTTTTGCGGAGATCCCACTGGCCTTCCTGGACTGGTATGGACCCACTGTATCATTCTGCTTTTCGGCCGTGGCGGAGTCTGGAAGCTCGACTCTTCATAAAAGTGGACAGGGGTGATTGTGCCGGAGTACCTGTGGGACCCTTTTAAATGGCATCTCCAGGCCTCATTATTTTGGTTAGTTCTTGTTTTTCATCCTTGTGTGGGCTTTTTTCAATGTCCTTTTTTGACCTCGATTGGTGATCCGTTGTTGCGGGCGGGGTAGTATTCCATGTTTCGATCGCTGGCTCCTCTCCTCTCCTGTCCTTCTTTTTCCTCTCCTTCTCTCTCTTTCTTCTTTCTCTTTCTTTGTTATTATTCCCTTTCTCTTTCTTCTATATTTCGGGTGACTCTGGGCGACAGGCACGCTGTTTAGTGGGGTAGGCCGTAGCCATTACAGTGATGTAGGGTGGGGGGGGGGGTGTTTGTTATTTTAGTTTGTTTTGTTCTATGGTCCCTTTTTCCTTTTTCAGGGGGTGGGCTATGTCCCTTTGTTTTCACTCCTTTGTTTCGTACGTGTCCGCACTTTCTCCTTTTCCGGGGCGGGAGGGCTGTACATGTGGCGTCCACGTTATTTGTTTGCTGACATTTGACCTTTATTTTTGAACCTTTGCTGGGCGTGGGATGTCTTTGGGCTTCGCCCTACTAGGGTAATTTGATTGCGTGGGGGGCTGTCTCCCTCCCGCCCCCCCCTCTTTTTCTGTATATGTTGCGTGACGCCCGGTAGATATGGTTGCTGCCTCCTCTATAAAATGTAAAATGAAACCTTTCTTATCCTGGCGCTGACTGTCTAACGTCTTTATTTCACGTCTATCCTGTATTCATTCTATTGTACGCATTGATGTTGCCCCTTTTTTGACTCTCCTGCTTTTGCGGCCGGCCCCTGTGGTTGTAGGCCTGCGCTTGTACTTCTACGTGTCTTTCAATAAAGGTTTTTAAAAAAAATAAAATAAAAATAAAAATAAAAAAGAATGAAGGGATTAAACAGAAAACAGAAAAGTTTTTAAAAGTTTTCGAAACCGAAGCAGGCTAGCTTCCGAGCGCAATTGTAGGGGCAACGAGTTCCACAAAGAGGCCACATTTATTGAAAACCTTCTGCCACCCGTTCTTGCCTTCTTCACCCTGCCAACCTGAAGGAGATGTTGATCGTCAGAGCGAAGAGAACGAGGGGCCTTGTAGGGCTGGACCATCTCCCCCAGAATAGGTGGACCTACCCCGTGCAGGACTTTGTGAGCGATACAAAGTGACTTAAATTTCACCCTGTCTCTCACAGGGAGCCAGTGCAGTGCCCTCAACGCCGGGCGAGCAGATTGACGCCTAGGGAGACCCGTCAGAAGTCTGGCTGCCGCGTTCTGCACTTGCTGCAGTTTATTCAGGGTAGATTCGGGTGCACCCAGGAATAACGCATTGCTGAAATCCAGCCGCGAGATGATAAGTCCCTGGATGAGAAGCCTTCGGGTGGTCACTGGGAGCAGAGGCAAAATCTTCTGGGCTGCGCGGAGCAGGCCAAAGCACACGCCAGCAGTCTTTTTGGCATGAGTTTTAAACGATAGGTCCTGCTCCAGCCATACCCCCAAGCTCTTGATCTCCCGTTTGGGGGGGGGAACCGGTCCCAGACAGTCTGGCCAGCTGCTGGGGGACAAAGATGGAGAGGAGTTCCCCAGCAGCATCAGTTCCGTCTTGGAGCCATTTAACTTTAGGGCTGAGCTGCACATCCACGTGTAGATCTTCTCAAGACATGTGTGCAGCCGGTCGGGATGGTACGCCGACTGGGAAAGGCCTACCACCAGCTGAGTATCATCAGCATAACTGATGATTTTAATACCCAGCGGCAGTACCACACTCTCCAGGGGGGCCATGTAAACGTTGAATACAGTAGGGCTCAGTGATGAGCCCTGTGGCACACCACACTGGAGAGGGGTTGAAGATGATTTTTCATGGCCTTCCCACACCTCAAATGAATGATCTTCCAAAAAGGAAGCGAACCATTTGAGGGCCAGACCCGTGACCCCCACCCCTGACAGCCGTTGGAGAAGCACCTGATGGTCCACGGTATCAAAAGCAGCGCTGAGGTCCAGGAGGATCACTGCCACTGATCCCCCCGCATCCAGCATGCTCCTAGCATTCTCCACGACCGCCAACAGGGCAGTGTCAGTCCCCTGACCGGGACGGAAACCCGTTTGGGAATCGCCCAGGAGGGAATTGGCTTCCAAGAAGTCCGAGAGGCGTCTGTTCGCCAGCTTCTCAGCCACCTTACTGATACCCGGCAGCAAGGAGATAGGCCGAAAGTTGGCGAGGTCAGCGGGATCAAGGTTAGGCTTCTTCAAAAGGGCCTTAACCACTGCTCCTTTCCAACTGGGGGGGACTACCCCATGGGCAAAGGACAGGTTTATCAGGTCCGTCACCGGGCCACCAATCACAGAGGACACCTGTTTGAGATATTTAATAGGTGCTGGGTCTTTCGGAGAACCGCTCTTCATTGAGCCCAGAGCCGCCAGAACTTCCTCCATAGTAACCGGGCCCAGGGAGGCCATCTCCACCGATTGCATCTTAGATTGAAAGCTGGAATTGTCCACCAAGGCGGGGACCTCACCTAGCCGGGGGAGGGAGGCCAGTATGTTATCAATTTTTCTTTTGAAAAACGAGGCCAGTTCAGTGCATTTTTTGCGAGGGTCCTCATGTAAAACCCGGGGTTCAGGGGCATTAAGTAGCTCCTTAATAACCCTGAATGACTCTTTAGAAGAGTTGGCCGCAGAACCTATACGCTCTTCAAAGAATCTTGATTTTGCCACCCGTATAGCGGATTTATACCTACTTAGAGCCGTACGATATTCTTTGCGACTCGCCTCACTCCAATCTCTCCTCCAGGACCGCTCTAACTTCTTGCACCCCTTCCTCAAGGTTCTCAAGTCCGACGAATACCAAGGTGCCGAACCCATTCTCTTCCCATTTGTAAGTTGTTTCTTTTTGGGAAGGAGGGTATTCAGAGAGTGCACGAGCCAGGTATGTAAATTCGCATCAGCGACTATCGGATTGGCTCCTTGAGGGGGCCGCGTGGCCTCCAGGTGTACCGCCCAAGTGTCAACTGGGAGCCTCGACCAGGCTCTCTCAAGGGTATGAACCCTTGGGGCTACCGCAGCTGGACTATCAAATTGCCAAGTCGCGGACACCAAAAAGTGGTCTGTCCAAGGCATGGCAAGAGCCGGAGATGGAACAAAATGGTCCAAATTAGAGAGTATGGGATCGAGCAGATGGCCCTTCTCATGAGTCGCGCCCGAGTTGACCAGGTAGATTCCAAACGAGTTGAAATCGTCGATCAAATCGACTCCAGCAATGTTCGTAGGGTCATCCAGATGGATATTAAAATCCCCGAGGACAACAAAGTTGGCAGTAGAAGAGGCAAGAAGTGCGGTGGTTTCTAAAAGAGAGTTAGGGAAGCTACCCAGGGGTCCAGGGGGGCGGTAAATCAACAAGCCTACCAGAGATACTGTAGGTGACAGCCGAAGGGAGAACTGTAAGCTCTCACAATCAGTTACCCCTCCATTCTGGATCTTACAAGCGAGCGTGTCTCTATAAAGAACAGCAATTCCTCCTCCCCTCCCTTTCGGTCTATCAAGGTGGAGTATATGAAAGCCTGAAGGGAGTGCTCTAACCATGTCAGGGCCAGAACTGGGGGAGAGCCAGGTCTCAGTGAGAAACAACACATCGAGCTCGTGGTCCAGAATAAGTGAATGGATTTCAGTGGCATGGCACGACAAAGACCGACAATTAAGTAGGGCCATAGAGAGAGCACGTTTCACAGCCATTGAATTATGGCCAGAGAAACAGGCTCTACAAATCAGTTGTCCTGCTGTTGTCTGTGACCGCTCTTTCCGCCGAAAAAAACGCACGTGTGTAAATTAAGGAGTTTAGGGAGTAATGTATTATTATCAGCATTGTTGAGATTTTAATATACAATACTGAGGCTCATGCCTTATTTGACAGAAGTCTTTTTTAATGTCATTATTCATAATTTGTGGGGGGGGGGGGGGGAAAGAATGCAAGACCATACATATGTAAACACCTCTAAATACTACCGAGTACCTTTGAACGAAAAGACCAGTTTTCGCCTGCACTTTCTCTCATAAGAAATTCAGTTTCCCTTTTCTGTATTAAAAAGAAATGCACTGCAATGCTGTGAACACTGAATTACAACCAATCAGATGAGCCATTTTATTGCGAATAACAACATTTGGTTTTGCTAAGCTTGATTTCATTAAAGCAACTTACAGTATGTGTGTGTTTTACAGGTTTTTGATGACCAAGGGTTCGATGTGACACCACGCCCGCTATTTCTACCGGAGCCAGGAGCTTCTCAAACTAAACAAAATAAAATATTTGCCTCACAGGATATTTCAGGAGGTACAGCATCTGACATCCTATCCACCATCTCTCTTCAGACTGGTGTCACCGCCAGCTTTATGGGGCCATTTACAAGGTGTGTTGAGGGTGATGTCAAAGGTGTAATTTGGTGCTTCTCAAACATGCAAAATCCAAGTTCTGTTTGTGCGTTTATGAGCATTGATGGTTTTCACATACAAACATAATTCAATCCATAAGCATAACATGTGCTGCATATATAGTAACACAACATATTGAGCATCAACCTCCCAACAGCGGTAGAGAAGAGGTCAGCCCATGTCTTTTCAGTGCCAGAAGCTTCTATGAGCCACCTCAAAAACCGATTAACTCTAAAAAAAACTGAGCTAGGTGTTAGTGGTTTTTATCTAATAATGTGACATACTACTTGGAAAGTTATTTAGAAAAAAGTAATTTCCCCTTAATGTTTAATCATATGTGCAAAATGTTTTCTTTATAGGAGGAATGGGTAGAACTTAATTGGAGTGCTGTTTGTTCAAAACATGCATGAAATGCTCTGACTAAGGAATATTGCATGATCACCTTGGCTTATCTCCCACATAGTCCCATTAATCCAACCCCTATTATGGAAACACTTTTCTGTGAGGAATATCCAACTTACCCTTTGTGATTTTCTGTAAGATTCCATTCCTTAGGGAAGGCTGCATGTGGTACATAAACAGCACCACCAACATTACAGATAAGAAATATATCAAAAGCCCCCCAAAAATTTCTTAAGCGGACAAAATATATTGATTAGGATGAGGCTCAAGGAAGAAAGAGGTAGAGATTAGGACTAATTAAAAAGATATTTTTTTTTGTTGGTATCAACCAAAAGGAAGAAAAAATGAATCTAATCCAATGGGACACTGTTATTACAGCTTTGAATTGGTAAAATACCAACTCAAGCCAACCTACTAGTCCTATGCTTAAAGACTTTGCTGTTTAAATGGCGAAAGACTTTGTCATTTTCTATCTCGGCATGGATAGCACTGTCTCATCCTATGCTTAAAAACTTTGATAGAAAAACAGACATTTGAGGTGAGCAGATCTAGAGTGTCGCTGGTGTTGAGAGTGCTCTAACAGGAGCTGCTTTCCACCTAAACTGAGACCTACCCAGAGTTCTCTCCTTTTTTGCATAATTTATGCGTCACTCTATGCCTGAAAGGGTTTTGTTTTGACTTAATACTGGGTGCTCCCTTGTGTCTGGACAAAGCTATACCTCTCTGAAGAGCTCTAATTAGAGCGAAACACTGTGTCAGGGGTTGCTTTATTCATTTCAGGTTGGCTTGAGTTGGTATTTTACCAATTCAAAGCTGTAATATTGTGCCTGGAGTGATAAATGGCTTTTGTTATTTGACAGCTCGGCAAGGACTGCACTGTACTAGTCCTATGCTTAAAGACTTTGCTGTTTAAATGGCGAAAGACTTTGTCATTTTCTATCTCGGCATGGATAGCACTGTCTCATCCTATGCTTAAAAACTTTGATAGAAAAACAGACATTTGAGGTGAGCAGATCTAGAGTGTCGCTGGTGTTGAGAGTGCTCTAACAGGAGCTGCTTTCCACCTAAACTGAGACCTACCCAGAGTTCTCTCCTTCTTTTTTGCATAATTTATGCGTCACTCTATGCCTGAAAGGGTTTTGTTTTGACTTAATACTGGGTGCTCCCTTGTGTCTGGACAAAGCTATACCTCTCTGAAGAGCTCTAATTAGAGCGAAACACTGTGTCAGGGGTTGCTTTATTCATTTCAGGTTGGCTTGAGTTGGTATTTTACCAATTCAAAGCTGTAATATTGTGCCTGGAGTGATAAATGGCTTTTGTTATTTGACAGCTCGGCAAGGACTGCACTGTACTAGTCCTATGCTTAAAGACTTTGCTGTTTAAATGGCGAAAGACTTTGTCATTTTCTATCTCGGCATGGATAGCACTGTCTCATCCTATGCTTAAAAACTTTGATAGAAAAACAGACATTTGAGGTGAGCAGATCTAGAGTTTCGCTGGTGTTGAGAGTGCTCTAACAGGAGCTGCTTTCCACCTAAACTGAGACCTACCCAGAGTTCTCTCCTTCTTTTTTGTGTATATATATATATATATATATATATATATATATATATATATATATATATATATGTGTGTGTATATATATGTCTAAATCAAAGCAGCCTTTATATATTCACTGAAACAAACAAAGGATAAAGTGATGTTATAATTAGGTGAAAATTTCAGTTTAAACCTACAATTTAAAACTAAAAAACACTGAAATTTACCAGTCACAGTTATTTCAGATAACTGTAACACCCTTCCTCAGTGGTGTACAGTGTTGTAATCAATGTGTAATTTCAGATGTATTGATGATATCAATAATGTGAAAGAATATGTCCTGGGTGAAGTAATCTGTGAGCTCATAAGCAGTGCATGACAATGGCGTGACTTATAATTACCTGAAATAACAATAACTGGTGATTTTCAGTGGTAACCCTACACTGCCCCATTATATCTTATTATTTTAATCTTCAAGACACTGGGACTGAGTACCCATGTCCTGAAATGGCGACCGCAACATTTCTTATGTTGTGGTCAGCCAAACACAGGTCAAATTCCTGTGGGACTTGCGTGAATGAGATGGGTATTCAAAAAAAAAAAAGTTGTCTCGGTCAATCAGATATCTCTACAATATTTGAAGTTGCGTAACCCACCGGGCTCCAGCGAGAGTCCCCTGAACCCAAATGCCCAAATATATATACATTTTTAACCTTAATTTCTCAAAAACTATGTAACAGATTTATGTGAAATCACAAAAAGCACATTTTCTGGGTAACGTATGGGCGAATTTAGCGAATTCGCGATTCGCGTATTTACGAATTCGCAATCCGCAAAATTTGCGAACTTTCGCGAATTTGCAGATTTTTTTTGTGTTCGCAAGGGTTTCTGCCAGTTTGCGAGGGTTTTTTACGAGTTCGCAAACGCGAACTTACTTGTCGGGTCGCAACGGTCGCGACCATGTTGTTTCTACGTCTGATTCATCACAGCACCCTCTGTTTCACCACTGCCACCCTCTGGTTCACGCATGCCACCCTCTGGTTCATCATTGCCACCCTCTGGTTCATCACTGTAGATTATGGGGAGAGAAGCACACCTGCCCTGCCTCAACTGACATGAATTAATTTGGGGCTGATTAATGTGTCACTGAATTTGAGCTGGCACCTGCTTCCTTAGCTGTAAGTGCTTCCTGATTAATGATGAGCTTGAACTTTTGGACCTGCTAAGTGCTTTCAGTTTTGCAAAATTCGTTAGCACACCTGCCCTGCCTCAACGGACATGAATGAATTGGGGGCTGATTAATGTGTCACTGAATTTGAAGTTCCAGTCTGGCACCTGCTTCCTTATCTGTAATTGCTTTCTGTTGCAGTGTAATTTTTTTAACAGGACCTTTATAGCTATTCTCTGAGCCTGCTGTGAGGGTCAGAGCAGGGTCATAGAATAGTTGCAAGTAGGCAACTGAACTCTGGAGGGGCCCCTCAGGAAGCACTACAGGGAATGGTTACTAATGATGAGCTTGAACTTTTGCACCTGCTGAGTGCTTTCAGTTTTGCAAAAATCTTTTTTCTGCAATTTCACGCGATTCCCAGGGCGCGAATTTGCACGAGATCGAATTCGGAAGGCGCGAATTAATGCGAATATGCGATTTGTTTTTTGCGGCGTGTTAGTTCGCGTGGTTTTTTGCGTTTTCGCGAGCTGCTTGTAGCGCAACGACGTGAAGTTACCCTAGCGGTCGTACATGGGCGCGGCCATCTTGTTTGCGTGATGTATTTCCGTTTCCGGGCGCTATGTGTAATCTCGCGAAGTGTGCGGCTCGCTAGTACAAGTTCGCGTGGAATATCTCGCGCGAACGTACCCACGCGGTCGTGAACGTGCGTGGCCATCTTGTTTTTCATTTATTGCTATGGTTCTGGGCATCCTTTCTGTATCCTCTCTCAATCTCTGCCCTCCTTTGCTTGTTTGAAGTTTTTTTTGATCTATTTTACTTATTATCTGTCCCTCTACTTTGCTAGCTCTATATTTTTGTGTTTTCTGCTACTTTTGGTTAATTTTAAACTACTTTTTTAAACTCTTTTCTTTTCTTCTTCCCTATTCTATTTATTATTTATTATTTACCTTCCTTTCTGCCCAGACCATGGTAAAGGGAGCCGGGAAGCAGCCCGAGAAGGGGAAGGGTCCCGCACCCCGTGCCCGGCTCCCGTGCGGGCGTTTGAGGGGGGAGCTAGTGATGCCACTGGAGATCCTTAGCGCGGAGGAGGTGGCCGCACTAGTGTACTATATACAGCGCCGCCTCCCCAGGACCATCGCGGCAGGCGGCAGGATCGCAAGCGGCTACGGGCTCCGAGAGCGCCGGAAGCGGTGGGATAAGGTGTGCCGGGCCATGTATGAACACTCTCGGGTCCGGCGCACCTACAACCAGGCCACCCACCGTTGGACGGATCTCCTGGACCGGGAACGCGACCTGCTCGACCTGCTCGGCGTCGAGATCCCCGTTCTTGGTGAGTAGTAGTAGCAATTTCATCACTACTCTGTTTTCTCCTGCTCTGTGTGTTTTTATATTGCAAATTTTTGTTTTTTACCAAGAGCAATAATGCTGCCGATTACATTGTAGGTAAATTATATTTCAAAATCTTCTGTGCATTTCAGGTGCACTGCTCTCCTTCTCAGTAGCGTTACTACTATGCTTATTTGTTTTCGATTTTGTGTTAATTTCATTGGCCTGAGAAATTATGTATGAGTGTAGTTTACAGAACTGCGTAATGCTAGACACTAAGAGGCAGATTTGCAATTACCGGCGCATCCCTGCAAAGTAGCAGGGATGCGCCAGTAATTGTGCGCCACGCCACCACCACCCATGGTGCGCCGTATTTACGCATCTGTGCTGTAAAGGCGGCGCATTGCTGGAGTTGCGTCGCAACGATGGAGCAATGCTCTGGGGTGCCCTATCTCCCCAATGCTGCGTCAAGCTGTACGTCTGCTTCAAGCAGGCGCAGGGTTTGAGTGACGCATCATTGTCCTAAAAGTGTCTGATTGAAATCTTGTAGATTTCCCTCAGCCACTTTTAGGATGCGTTCCTGCGCAGGAACGCCCTCCCTTGCGCCGGAACGCCCCCTGATGGCGCAGGGCTTTACAACGTGATGCATCTCCATATGCGTCACGTTGTTAATATACGCTGTACCATGGTGCCTCTTTTGTTCTGCCGCTGCGTCACAAAAGTCACGCAACAACGGAGCAAAAGAGCCGCAAGGGGCTTGTAAATCTGCCCCTACAGACTCAAGTCCAGTCCTTCCTTTGTACACCTGGCAATAAGAAGAAATAGTGGTGGTGGATTGATAGTTTGAGTATTTTAATGACTGGTTAATGTAGTAGGAAACTTTTTAGTGTTGTCACTGATCTGCAATCACAATGAAGTTTGTCTGTCACTTCGCGTGCTGCGGACTGCTGCCTGCCAGTCCTAGGCGAACCTTTTTAGTAGTATGTTTAGTGAGTTACATAACTTTCCAAGTCGACGGTCCGCAAATCAAGCAATACTAATATCGTAGTAGACCACATGAGATAGGTCAATATATCCCGTGGAGTAGTTGTCTATTTGCTATTTCGCCAAAATATTTTGTTATTGTTCTTTTGAAATGTTTGATTTGGTTGACAACAATCATCCATGTTTTCGGGTCTTTCTTTCTTTCATGTTGTAAATCAGCTCCCCCCAGGGGCAAGAGGACAGAGGAGGAGGTGGTATCGGCTGCTGTAGAAGGCCAGGATCGGTCAGGCGAGGGCTCCTTTGCTGGCCCCGGTAAGTTTTTATTTTAATATAGCGTTCCTCATTCGATTTTTTCTAAATCGTCTTTGATCTTCTTGTAGACTGTATCTAAATTCTTATCCTGCCTCTACTATGACTCCCTGTGGTATTACTAGATTATTCTTATTAGTCTGTCTGTGTAGCTAACTAAGATTGCACGGTTGGCAAAAGGTGTTAACCCCTACGGTGCTCATGACAAGCTCAGCTCGTCATGAGGCACAGTGCTCCTGTGCCTCGTCATGACCACACCCATTAACATTATGGCCCAACACAGCAGAGGATTGACTCCAGCAGCCATGGTGTTAAACAAAACTCCCATTCTAGTCAGCAATAGCTCTATGCACTGAGTGCAGTCCTCTGGGTTGTCCATAATGTGTTTTGAAGTCTTCTAAATGTTTATGCTTTGACAATTCCCAACAAGAAACTGTCAATGAACACCAAGAAAGAATAAGATACTAGTTTACTTTTTGATTGGATAGGAGGACAATCCATACTACTATTGTTGCAGGGACAATTCTGCACAAACAGAACTATGGACACTAAATAGTGCATTGTTTTATCAATTATAATAGGCGCAGTTAGACTTTCCACATACCTCAGTCATAACAGAATTTGAACCCCCCCATCTCCTTACTGACTAGCTAGTGTGACAGAGTCATTTAGCTCCCTAATTCATCGATGATTGATCCCCAATGATGATTATCCAACCCAGGACATAAGACTACGGAGTCAGAGTCCAGAACTGTCAGAGCCACGGACTCATGCTTGTAAATTGCAAAACCTTTTGCTCAGTCACTCTTGACCAAAAACCACAGAGTCTATTTGAGTTTTAAAGCTTTATTAAAAGTAAAAACATCTATTAAAATCAAGTTTGTCATAAAACATAAACGGTTGATTAAAAATGGAAAAGTGCTTAGTGATTTATTTCACAAATTTATTGTGGGCGAGCCAAGCCCTCACCTGGTTTGAACTTTAATTTTTCTTTTTGGTGCTGAATCGTTGGTCACTCCGTCCTAGTGATGATGATCTGATATTGCTCTTGTTCTTAGAAGTGAAGCTTCTGTCTGTTATGAGAAAAATTGTGCGTGTTAAAAAGCAAGCATTCATCAGTTGTGCCAAAAAGTGCAGCAAGACCTCACCATTCCATGGAAAAAGGGAAATTTTTACTTTAGAGTAGACAGTCACAAATTATTAGATTAGTTTCTGTATTCACATTTTTTCATTCCTAGACAAAATACTAGTGAGTGGTGTATGTCTATGACATCTAACATTCTTAAATGTACTTTGTAGGTGGAACATCTGGTGCCGGGGCCAGCGTGGAGGTGGAGGAGGACACTTCTGGGGCGGAGGCGGTGCAAGTGCCGGAGGAAACTGCTGTGAGGGTTGCCACGGTAGTGGCGGGCAGTGGTAAGCTCTTATATTCCTTACGTATTGAGATTGCAGACTGCAGAGTGTGCTCTCTGCACGGGTGTAGTATATATGTTGTACAGTTAAGTTACTATACTGTTAAGAAGACTTTCAAATTTAGAACAAAGTTTTTATCAACCAGGTAGTAGCCTCCTCTAAATTGACTTCAACTCAGCGGTGAATTTTTTTTCGAGAATCCAAATCAGATCTGAGATGAACTTGATGGATGGGATGAACGAAAAGTGAAAAAAGGGTGTAAGTAAGTGTGGAAGGACGAGCAAGTTAAAAGTAATGATGACTGACAAAGAAGAATGATACGTGTTTGATTGGTGCCCAAGGTGGCTGGGAAGGAATATGATGCATGGCTGGGTGAAGGATGAAGCAAGGATGGGTGGAAGGAGAACAGCCTGGGTGGGTGAAACAGAAACTGTATGTGTGTGCAATATATCCTTTGGTTGAAATTCAAATGCAAGTCAAGCACGGATGTATGGCTTGCGGTTTCCCAAATAAAATGAAAAGGTTGTTTTCCCGCGAGAAAACGTAAGGTTTGTCCAGATGAGAGACATGAAGAAGAATGATTGACATATAGTTTGAATGGATGGATGCCTGGATCATGGTACTATCTGACTCTTAGATAGCATATGTGTATCTAGAGAGAGTAGACGGTCACTGGATGAACTAAGTGTTACTTTGAAGAGCATGTAACACCGCACCCGCACGTCCGTTCCAGTGTAGGAAAGGCAAGGAAAAGAAGTTTTAATTTTGTCCGAATACTACCATGAATAGTAGCAGTAGTTTGTATTGCAAGCACAGCATATATCCGGCTATTACGATGGCCACTCACTACCTCTGTTAATAAGTTTAGTAGAACTCGGTCATTCATGTGTGGATGTATCACTGTTCACTCAATAAAAAGCAAAGCACCTAAAGTCATCCCATATGTAAGCAAATACATGCCATGTGCAGTGATAGATAATCAGATTATTTATCTTCTTCATTTTTCTTTTCTAGTATTCATTGGCACTGTAGGGTGAAAGTTAAATTAATTAAGCAGTAACCCTTGTAACAGAGTATTCTCCGTGCCACCCGTAATAGAAAAGTAAGAGCATCACCACCTGCATGTACTGGACCGGTACAGGAACGCAAGTCTGTCTCACTCATCATGGCAGGCGTCTGTTTTTCTCGGGTGCAAGTTGACTGCGCTGGCATTATGCCGGCTTGCAGAAGTTAACGTACCAATTTTGCTAAACAGGAGAGAAGAAGAAGAATAAGACTGGTGTACTGTCATAGTCGACTCTAATGGAGTGAGTCCATAGTGCTCATAGAATTGATTCCTTAAACTCCCACTAATGTTAAAGCAAGGATGAAGAAGTGGGAGGTTAGATAGATAGATACTGGCCACAATAGTTATGTACTGCGCTTGCAAGTTGCTAGTTCTACTGTGACACAACTTTCTGCTGAATCATTTTGTGTTAATCTCAAAGAGCATTGGTTACAGACTATTTCTTTCTTTCTTCATATAGATGCTCCTTCCAAACCAACACGGAAGGAGCTGGCTAAAAGGGCCCGGCAACGGAGGCTGGAGGCGACTGTTACCGAATATCGGCAGCTGGTGGCCCAGGAGGAGGGGGACACGCAGTCGACCACAACATAGACCGGGACAGCGGCATCCTCCTCCGCGCTCCCTGGGTCAGCCAGTCAGCGCAGCAGGTCTCTAGCGGTACAGAGCCGGGGTACCGCAGCCACCCACCACCGCCAAGCAGCAAAAAAATCAGCTGCCCCCCACAGCAGTACCAAAAAAAGGTTGCACCGCCTTTCACTCAGGGTGTCCTACCTCGAGCAGGAGCTGTTGAACACCAAAACCCTGCTCGAGACCCTCCGCAAGGAGCATGCCGACCTGGCCCGAAAAGTGAACAGCAGCCAGCAGTAGGAGGAGACTGTCCCTTGCCCCTTTTTTAAAGACTTCTGGGGGATGGGAATTGGGAGTTGGGTTTTTTGGACTTTTCACGGACATTCGTTGGGGTTAGGGAGGGGGGTGGGTTGGGTCTTGCGGGAGATATTTATGTTAGGGATATAAATATACTTTAAACTTTATCTTAGCAAACATGTTTTTTACTGCTTTTGAGGCTGGTGGGTGGGGGTTTAACAGTAAGTTTGTTTTCCTGAAACTTAAGTGGCATCTTGATTCAAGTTGTGTAAGTAATTGCCCAAATGGTTTCAAAACTAAGTGCCTCTCACAGAGTAAGTGAATTCAATAGTACTAGGACTTTACTAGTACTACCGTCAGTCTCTCGTCTCTCCTAATATTCCATTATACTACCTCCCCCCAAACGCTTATTTTACCTGTAATTTGTGTTTGGAAAAAGGGCTAGGCACGGGGTTGGCTGCACGGGAAATGGCGATTAAGGTTGGCAATCCTGGGCGGATGAAATGTCATCATTGCCGTGGTACTAGTGGTGTTACACAGTGGCAGTTGCAGCATATGAAAAAAAAGAAAATGAAACCTTGTTTGTCCTTACCGTAGCATTAGAACGATACGATAGAGAATATAGCAGGTGACAGTACACTAGAACAGTGCCACAATGTAGCCTAACAAATGGTAAAGTATTGAAAGTATAACTACTACTTGCGTTGAATTTCTTTGACATTGGCTACTACTACAAGAAATAGTACTGAAGGTGAAGGACACAGCAGCGTAATCATTTGCCACGTCTAGGAGGAGGATATTCTTGATGATCAATCAAGTTGATGGCGCATATGAAAATCTGCTTTCATTTGCCAATAGTCATGGGTCTGTGTCAAGCTGAGTAAGAATATATCCTCGGATTCATTCACCAGCCTGTTGCTATGACCTTATCCTCCCCAGCAAGTGTGTGGAATTATTGCTGTCATTTAGTCACACATCAATCAAAACCACACAGCCCAGGGGAAGAGGGTTAGGGTTTGGAAATGGATGGGAATGGGGTTTTTTGGGAAAGTTTTGTTGAGAGAAGAAAAAAAAAGCACAGCATGGACAAACAATAATTGAAGATAAACAAATCTTTGGGTACAAAGGTATCCATAAATCTTTTAAGTGACATAAAGGAAGTGCATACACTACTGCATGCATGGTTACTGAAAAAAGTAAGTAGTACTTTCGACAACCGTGAATGAAAGAATGTGACAGTACAGGGCTGCAGTAATTATGCGTTTTCACTTGCCTATCTCTGCACTCAGAGAAACACTTCGTACATTAAATTAGGTTTGAAAAATAGCAGAAGTAAAACCTATACAATGGCTGAAGGGATGAATTTAGAAGCAGAGATCAAAGAAATGCAGAGTCACACCCATAGAAGTTCACAGCAATAACATTACTTAAAAGATAATTAGAAAAGAACGGATACTGTATCTGTATGTTGTTGTAGTTGTCCTGTTGAATTTGGGAAGTTGCATGCATCCAACCATCCCTCTTATTAGCGGGACTCCTCCATTCCATCTGACGCTCCGTCCATCAATGTTGGTGACCAGAAGACACCCTGTCCACTGCCTGCCTGGAGAATGCTGAATTGCGTCTCGCTAATGTGAAGCCTGACTTCATCCTTTTTTCGCATTGCACTGGCTGAAACCCGGCCTGTAATTATTGATGGAAAAACAGGAAGTGATATTAGAACACCACTGACAAATAAATATAAGGTATGCACGCTGTGTAGTGCAAAAAGTCACAGTTTAAGTTTCCTAATAGACAGTACAATATTTTTGAAAGTGCGTACTCTGTCTGAGTCTCCTTTTGAAGGATAAATAAGTATGGGCGAATTGATTTAGCGGATCTTTCCCCTCAAGCTAGGTGTACTGTAAACTGTGTTTTAGAACACAATTAGACCTTCCCAGCAGTGCTCCCAGACCCTGACTAAACCAAGTCGCAAACATTTAGAAGACCCCCAATCAGGTCTCAAAAAACGTGCGATACTGCTACCTGTCAGAGGCCTAGTAGAAAATGGTGACAAAACGTACTTTGAAAGTAAAGTAGGCCCAAATCCCCCCTTACCCACCATGGATTGTATTCAAACCACTTGCAAGCAAGCAAAAGTATCCATACCCAGAATTGCTCCAAGACTCGTAAACCCCCCCCACAAACACCAGGAACCCCCACAAACAGCCCCCCAAAAACGGTAGAGTGAGCGAAATCTCAGAAAATGCAAACATTTTTTCCCCAGGGAATGTCTCCAAAACACTTTCTTTCGGGTATTAGACCTTCCCAGCAATGGCCCCAGAACTGTCAACCCGGGTGAAAACAAGTTTAACACCCCCAACAAGCCAAAAGGCAAAACCCGGGAAAAGCCACACTTAGAAAACTTTGGGCCTACCTGGAATTCAGTCCAAATGCGCTCTGCAGGTAGGCCTCACTCCCCTTTTCCACCATGGATTTCCTGTAAAACAAATGCAATCAACATTAGAATGTGCCAGCAGTGCTCACAGACCCCAAAACCCACCCCCAACAACCTAAAAGCCCCCCAAACAGCACCCCAAAGACAGGCAAGTGATCAAAAGCGCAAAACCTTTTTCTGCTCCGATTTTCTCCAAATCACTTTTAGCCGGTATTACACCTTCCAAGCAAGGCCCCCAGACCTGTGAACCCGGGCAAAAACAAGTTTCACCCCCCAAAAAGCCGAAAAGCAAAACCGGGAAAAGCCACACTTAGGAAACTTTGGGCCTACCTGGAATGCAGTCCAAATGAGCTCTGCAGCTAGGCCCTAACTCCCCTTTTCCACCACGGATTTTCTGAAAAACAAATGCAATCAACATTAGACTGTGGCAGCAGTGCTCCCAGACCCTAAAACCCATCCCCAAAAACCTGGAAGCCCCCCAAACAGAACCCCAAAGACAGGCAAGTGAGCAAAAACGCAATATACTTTTTCACCTCCGATTTTCTCCAAACCACTTTTATCCGGTATTAGACCTTCACAGCAATGCCCCAGACCCGTCAACTCACCCGCAAAGAAGTAGAACACCCCCACAAGTGCAGAGTCTTTCTTCATTGGGCGTAATCCAGCCATCTGCTTTGAGGGAAATAGGAGTCTGGAGGAGGAGGATAGAGGAGCATGTTCTTGTGCACTTGTGAACCTGAGGAATGCAGACTGCGGCACCTTCAAATCAATAAGCAAATAAGTGAAGACAGTTCTGCTGATGGGCTTGTTTTTGTGATTAGGTGATTAAAGTTTTTTTTATATAGATTTTGCAAAACAAAGAAAGACAGACACACAGGAATAAAAGTTAATAAGGACGAAAAAGAAAGTTTGTGACTCATTTTCAGGGCTCGGTGTCAGGGAAGAAGAGCTCGTCCTCAAACTCTGCAAATTTAGACGGGAGTAGGTCAGTTAACAGAGAAGAAATTCCCTCATCTAAGTTGGTGTCCTCCTCGTCTTCTTTCTGCGTGCATTCTAGTATTTTGTAATCTGGTGGTATGAAGTGCTGATTCATCTTGATCATTGTTAACCTCTCTACATTTTTGGGCGAGAGGCGGGTCCTTTTGGAAGTTACAATGCCACCAGCAGCACTGAAAACACGTTCAGAAGACACACCTGCGAGTGGGCAAGACAAGTAATTTATAGCCAGGTTGGTGATCTCTGGCCACACATCTCTTTTCCCATGCCAATACGCCAATGGGTCATGATGAACATAGACCTCTGTTGAGTCATTCAGATAGGCCTGCACCATCGACTCAAAGTTCTCCAGGGTTCCTCCACTTTGCTTACTTTTTTCTGGGACCTTTTGAGAAGCAAACCCAAGCTGAGTTAGCCAATCCGCTTCTTCACAAATTATTACTGTTGTGTCTGGTGCAGATGATACGGTTGCTGGTGTCGTTAACGGCTGAGAGGGAAAATCACTCACTTCTGCCACAGCCACAGATGCACAAGTGGATTTCTTTGACTCCGGATGGCCTGCTGATGCTGATTTACTGCCTTTTCCTTCAATTTCCTGCCGTTCTCTTTCAAACCGAGTGGCTGACACAGCTAGCCAATGTTTGTACTTTGTAACATCTGCGTCATCAAAAGGAAAAAATACTCTGCCTGCCACTGCCTTTTGGTGCTCTAGCATGCGCAACAATGTAATAGCTTTTCCCAAATTACAGTCCTCCCTGCTGACTGCACGCGTGAAGACCTCAAAAGGACGAAGCATGTCTGTCAGGCTTTTAAATAGCTCCCCTTGCTCCACCTGTATCCTCAGGTCTATCATAGGTGTACCCAGTTTAAAGAAATACTGATCGACTACCGCATACTGCTCATACAGACGCTCAAGCATGTAGAAGGTTGAGTTCCAACGTGTTACCACTTCCTGGATGAGTGCTTTCACTGGCACTTTACGTTCATGTTGCAGGCACCTCAGCTGCTTCCGGGCCTTAAAAGAATGGTTGAAATGTGTGCACATTCTTCGGCAGGTGGTCAGTAACACGTAGACTGGACTTTCTTTACGCAAGAATTTTTTAACAACCAGGTTTATACAGTGCGCCAAACACGGCACTCTGAAATAGTTACCCTCATCCATGGCCTTAACTACATTGGCGCCATTATCCGTGGAAACATAACCAATCCTGCGTTTTCTTGGGGACAGCCATTGAAAGACCTTTGTGTTAAACTCATGCAAAATGTTTTCTGCTGTATGAGTTTTCTCCATGGCAAACATGGCTACTGTTGCATGTTTCCGAGCAGCTTTATAAACTTTGTCTGTGTCAACACCTGCGTTTAGCTTTGCTTTAACCCCTGAAAAAGAGACTCAGTGTGCAGTGATGCACATGTAATCAAGGGCTTGGCAACTGGTCCACATGTCTGTTGTCAGATGTACAGTGTGAACAGCACTCTTCTGCAAAGCTGCCCCAATCACCTCCAGCACATCTTCTTGTAGTGCTGGAACCGCAACTCTGGCAAAATAGAACCGGCTAGGAACCTTCCATTTAGGGCAGAGCGTTGCCACCATTTTAAGAAAACCCACCCCTTCCACAAAAGAAAAAGGGAGAAGGTCCAGCGCTAGCATTTTAGCCAGCTTAGTGTTATACAGACGTGCCGTTGGGTGGTTGCGTTCAAATGGCGCATCTGAAAACAACATGCTTCTAATGGTGGGCTGGACCATTTTACGGGATGATGATGACTTCTTCGACCCAGTTACGCTCAGTGATGATGAACTTTTTCGCATTGGTTTCTCACTCTCTCCCACACTCTCAGTGTGGCTCATATATCTTGCAGGGGGTGTGCTGCTGACAGGGGTACTGGGTGTAACTGAAGAAATGTTTGACGCTTCTTCTTCCTCGTCATCATCAGATGAAACATCAACGGATACAATTTGTTGACTTGCAATTTAGGCTGCCTTGATCTCCCTTAGGTGCGCATGCCATTTGACAGTGTGCTGTCTATCAAGATGACTTCTCTATCCTCCGGTACCATAGTTGGTACCAAGCTTACCACGACTAACTCGAACCTTACAAATGGTACAAATGGCTATGTTTTCCCTTGTTGGGCTAACACTAAAGAAGTCCCAAATGGCGGACTTCAAATGTCTGTGGGGGGCGGAGGAGGCGCTACTGGGAATTCTAATGCCAGATGAAGTGGAGGATGTGTGTTGCCGAAATGTACTACGTTGTGCACTTACAGCACCACTAATTGAGGAAATGGAGGTCGAGGTGGATGGAGGTCCCTTCTGGCGAGAAAATATGGAAGCTGTAGGTGGTGTTGGTGTACTAGTTAACTGCATTGTCCCATTGCCACGTCGCCAACATCACGCTCCGCAGCATTTCGGGATAGGGTAAAAATGTCTGTTTGCTGCATGCCCGCTGAGGCTGGAGTGACGTCTATGATGACTGCGTCGTCATCGTGAGAGTCTTCATCAGCAGGAGTATACGCCACTTCTTGTTCAGCGTCATCATCACACTCCATAACTATGAGACTTTCGGAGACCTTCCTTTTACGCTTAGCTACCTTTGTCAGATCATGGTGTGCCTCACTCTCAGACAGCACTGGTGGTTCCCAATTTTGATCCATATCATCAGAAGGAAGGGGGCTTGAAGAAGATGTAGACACCATCCTTGATCTTTTCCTTGCTGGGGATCTGGAAGACAATGAATCATCAGGAGGAGTGGCTTCCTCATATGATACCTCGGCTTGAATGTCGATTTCCTGATGTGCCCCTACTTCGGGAGGAACAACTATTGTGGGCACTTGTGCCGCTCCATGCACCTCTGCTTGCGCCTCTCCTTGCACCGCCTCTCCTTCCACATGTACTTGGGCTTGTACTTGCAGCACATGTGGTTGTTGTTGCGGCTGTGGTTGTTGAACACTCGTCAGATGAGTTACAACAACCTGTGTTGATTGAGGGATGCTGCTACTTTCTTGCGATGAGCCAACATCACTGGTCGATGGTGATTGAACAACTATACTGGCTGCCTCTGCAGCACTCAAGGGCTTGGACCTAAGTTGGCGTGGTGGTGGTGGCACTGAGCCCAATGGAGCGGAGGTGCTGCTCCCAGCTTGATCCCCAGCAGACCCCGCTGCTGCTGCAGGCGTACATTTTTTTCCCCAAAAAATGTGGCGGTCGGCACACCAGTCTCCTTGGTAAGTGGCGCCACTTGCTTCTTCTGCTCCTTACTGGCAACTTTCTTGCTGGAGGAGCTATGGGCAACTTTTTTTGGGGCCATCTTCTTCAGATGTCAGAATAGCAGGCCGCAGTTGCACAAGTTGCAGAGTTGTCTGTGGCCACACGTGACGTTGTGCTGCACACACCGCAGCAGGACTTCTTCCTGGCACTGATGAGGAACGATGAGGCTGATGATTCGTCTTTCTGCACCTAAAAGCAAACGAAGCCAGAGGAACATCAGTTAAATAAATGTTGCATATGTAGCGCTTCAATTAATAGTTTGCAAGTAAGCATTTTTATTATACCCACCCCCCATAATGGAAAGACCAATAAAATGCATGACTGACAGGGTACCCATGGGCATAATGGATGAAAGCATAGCAGACTGGTTGCAGGCCTATGGCACAACAAAGCACACTGCCTGGCTTCAATATGGCCCCTAGACCCCAACCCACATGGCCAGGCCCTGGACCAGGCCTCAAAATGGCCCCCACCCACATGGACAGGCCCCAACAACACCCCAAAAAGTTGAAAAACACACATAAATCACCACAATCCAATGCCATCCATGCCCTCAATCATGTTGAAATTCAAGACACCCCACAGAAAGACTCGATCCATGCACCACTGAGTACCCCTGAGCATAATGGATGAAAGCATGGCAGACTGGGTGCAGGCCTATGGCCCAACAAAGCACACTGCCAGGCTTCAAAATGGCCCCTAGACCCCCACCCACATGGCCAGGCCCTGCCTGGACCAGGCCTCAAAATGGCCCCCACCCACATGGACAGGCCCCAACACCACCCCAAAAAGTAAAAAAACACACAAAAATAACCACAATCCAATGCCATCCATGCCCTCCATGATGTTTATATTAAAGAGACCCCACAGAAAGACTCAGTCCATGCACCACTGAGTAGCCCTGGGCAAAAGGCCCCAACTACAGCCAAAAAATCGAAAAACACACAAAAATCACCGCAATCCAATGCCATCCATGCCCTCAATCACGTTGAAACTCAAGACACCCCACATAAAGACTTGGTCCATGCACCACTGAGTACCCCTGGGCATATTGGATAAAAGCATGGCAGACTGGGTGCAGGCCTATGGCACAACAAAGCACACTGCCTGGCTTCAAAATGGCCCCTAGACCCCACCCACATGGCCAGGCCCCAACACCACCCCATAAAGTCGAAAAACACACAAAAATCACCACAATCCAATGCCATCCATGCCCTCCATGATGTTTACATTAAAGAGACCCCAAAGAAAGACTCAGTCCATGCACCACTGAGTACCCCTGGGCAAAAGGCCCCAACAGCCAAAAAATCGAAAAACACACAAAAATCACCACAATCCAATGCCATCCATGCCCTCAATCATGTTGAAATTCAAGACACCCCACAGAAAGACTCGGTCCATGCACCACTGAGTACCCCTGGGCCTAATCGATGAAAGCATGGCAGACTGGGTGCAGGCCTATGGCACCACAAAGCACACTGCCTGGCTTCAAAATGGCCCCTAGACCCCCACCCACATGGCCAGGCCCTGCCTGGACCAGGCCTCAAAATGGCCCCCACCCACATGGACAGGCCCCAACACCACCCCAAAAAGTTGAAAAACACACAAAAATCACCACAATCCAATGCCATCCATGCCCTCCATGATGTTTACATTATAGAGACCCCACATAAAGACTCAGTCCATGCACCACTCAGTACCCCTGGGCAAAAGGCCCCAACAACAGCCAAAAAATCGAAAAACACACAAAAATCAGCACAACCCAATGCCATCCATGCCCTAAATGATGTTGAAATTCAACAAAACAGTTGTATCATGCACCCATAACTAACCCTGGTCCTACTGGATACTGTGGCTACCCACAATATATTTTATTTAATGTTCTGAAAAAGTTCCAAAATTGTAGTTGCAGCAACTGTAATGCCCCAAACAAACAACATCAACTTACTTGTGAAATTTCTAATCCAAAAGTGATCCAAAGAAAGTCAAAAAGGCCTCAAATCCAAATATCCAGCAGCATCCACAAAAAGTAATCCTTCCAGGTCAAGATCCAAATCAAAGTGACCAGGACATGAACAAAGCACTGGGAGGAGCCTGCTGGACAGGAACAAGAAGTTGGAGACTGTGGGGCACTTCCTTCCTCCCCCCCCCCCAAAATGGACTCCTTGCAAAAAAAAGTGCAGGCAAATGTCAACCTGAGGAGTTATTCTGATAAAAATAATCATTTTCAGAAGGTTTATGCTGCCTGCTGGTGGATTTCTTGTGCAGAATTGCAAATTTTCCAATTTTGCGAGCGCGAGATTGTTGCTGCCCGCTGCATCTACGTGTTCGCAATTGTTTACTCCCGCGATGCGTGATCGCGGGCCTTTATGACGTACTCGCGTTGACAAACTCTCGTTGCGCAAGGTGGCGGGTCGCGATGACGTAATCACGGTCGACAAACTCCCGCGGGATCACGCAGCAAGATACAAAATGGCGCAGCACACGCAAACATGGAGAAAAACAACTCTTCAAATGCTGAATGACGGTAAGTGAACGCCTCAATATTGTATTTGTCATGCGCGACCAAGCAGAAAAATCCGCTGCGTGCGAATTTTCGGCAAATTTGCCAGAATTCGCGGATCGCGAATTTGCCGAAAATCCGCAAATTCCGCGAGCGGAACGGATTTTACGCCCATACGATCTAGCTTTTTGCCGAATTTGGTCTAATTCCATTCAGCAGTTTGGGATGTAGTGCTGTTCAGAAATCCCTATGAAAATTTCATGGGGTAATTGTGTTTGGGACTCCCCTTATTTCTCAGCCCCACCTGATGGATCACCCCAAAACCTTCAAGAAAGGAGCTGAGGTCAATGAACCTTTTTTTGGACAGTTTGTGAAGATTTTCCAAAGGTGCCAAAGTTATTAGCAAACCAATAAAACACTCTTCCTATGGTAACTAGGTCCTAACTCTAACTACACAGTGGCAACTGCCACAAAATACCACAAAGTGGTAAAAGTGGGCTATTAACAACAACAGACAGACTTTGAGAAAACGTTTCTAGAGATCTTATTCTATGATGGAACCTTGAAGCTGTCCTTCGTTGCAATTGATATATGCTCCCCTAACTGCAGTACAAATGAAGGGGTTTTGCCAACGAAATACATGCTGACTGTGCTGTTTCAGATGCCTACAAAAGCATTAGGGGAAAGAGATATGTGTCAAGACAGTTCATCATTTCGATGTGATTGAATTTCATTGAAAGCCATAACCTGCTGGTAATGATCAAAATATTAGCCACTTATGATCTCAGCACAAGTACAATGAGTTCAAACATCACAACATTATACACACACAGTGGTTTGCTCTCTTCCAAAACAATCATTTAAAACAGATTGATCTGTGACTATATTTTGTTACACTTTCAAAGAACTATGAAAAATAGTGAAAACGCGTAAAAAGGAACTTACTACAGTAGATAAGTTAGTAGTATGGCTAAAATGTCCTTATTTGAATTACTTTAGCAATTTATATCCTTTGTACTTTGCCTTAGTATGGAATTCCAGTAAATTCACTCTAGTTGAGATTTTAGTGTGCTGGTTTTAATACCTTTAGTGTTATTTACTGACAATGAAAATGGAACGCATCAACCCTCATGAAACATCCATACATAGCTAGTGGCTGTATATTTTGCTACAAAAACAAGAATATTCTTCACTATATTATTTTCAATATATTTGTAGATCGACATTTGGAGGAAGCACAGTTTCTAAATTAAGCAGATCTACAGAATCCATTTCAGAGGAAATTGAGGACCACAGTTCGCGAAGGGACACAATTGTTAGTCTATCAGGTAAATGCTTTCTAGAGAATGAATGAATATATGGTTGTTAATATTTGATTTATAGTACACCACATTCCTCACGATTCCCTACAGTATCAAAAGTGCTGGGACACCCCTCAGGTCAGTGTTGTGCTTAATACATTTAATTCTGTTTCATAAGTGAATTTATACTGTATGTTTAAAAGAAAATGTATTTAATATTTTACTGAATTTAAAAACATTTGATTGAAAATAGAGAGCAAATTAAAGTGAGTTCAAAATGTAATTTACACCCATCATGTACTTCAACCATGTGTGGCTTTCCAGCAAATGAGGCATTTTTTGCATCATGTTAATCATGTTCTTGCACAACAAGAGGAGACTGGCTGAATTTTGATTGAAGATAGTATTATCTTGGCCATGGCCTTTAAAAACAAAAGATTCTGTCTTGAAGATAACATATTCTTGTACTGGTAAGGAGTGCATCATCAAAATGCACGCTTAATGTGGTTGGGGAGTGTGTTTGCACCTTCTAAAAATTAGAGATTCGGTTAGATTACGGATGCAGGTAGATCACAATTCAATAGTCAATACCAAACATCACAACTGCCTTCACAATTAGCTTTATACTAAAATACTAAAATATCATGTGTGAATTATTCTCAAAAGTTGGCCATGTTCTAGTGATTTAATGTTCCCATATTAACCCAGGAATTTATTGACATTCCTATGGCTCTCACAAATTATGAAGCAGAAACCCTAGGACCTATATCACGTACTATTTCACAGGTTACATGAAGTGATTGTGTCCTAGGCAAAGACTTTTGTTTTCATGTTGTTTAACTTTAATATGCCATTCTTCTTTAAATGTTATTAGATCATTAAAAGGTATAGAAGCTGCTCATATTATTAGAAAGCATATGCAAGGGGTCGTGGGATAGACATTTAGGGCCAAATGTACACCGTTTTTTGATGGTGCAAGTAGCCCGATTAATTAAATCAGTCCATTTGCGGCCACAAAAAAGTCTTTTTACATGTACCAAACCAACTTTTGTGATCCAGTAACCCATTGCCAAATAGCAAATTGGGTTAGCGAGTCGGTATTAGGAAGGGGCGTGTTAACGGCATCCCTTCCTAATAGTGACACAGTAGTATTTTTGAATGGTTTGCAAATAGAATGCTGTTATAAAACATTAAAATTTTACCACCTACTTCAAATAGGTGGTAACCCATTCGCAAATGGGGAGGGATCGCAAGAGGACCCCTTTCCCTTTGTGAATGTATGCTAAAACTTCTTTTAAGAGCACTGCTTACTTACAATTTTTGTCTTTGAAACGCATCCCATTTTCCTTTACATTTGCATTTACAAAAAAAATTGCTTTAGTTAAAAGTGAACACAGACATAGTGGTCTGTTGGCATCAGTAGGCCCCATCCCTGTGTTTTTAGCAATTCCCAATGAGTCGCAAATTATGACCTACCTTATTAATACTGATGAAGTGGGTACATTTTCGAATCACTGGGAATCGCAAATGGTGTAAAACACATTGTTGAACATAGTTGTTTGCGATTTCCTTACTATATCGGCCAGACGTGGAGCACTGCAACTTGTGGCTTCTGATAATAAAATATGACTCCAGCCTTACCTTTAATCCTGTTTGTCAGGATATCCCCTTGTTAGGCCACCTGCAGAGCAGTCTTGCTCATGTGAGCAAGACTGCGAGTCAGTTGAAACGCGTTGGTGGTGGTCGATGGTGTAATTTGCACACAATAAATTGCTAAAAACGAAAACTTTGTTGGAGTGCGGTACTTTCCTGAACTAGGAACCTTTGATGTGGCTATATCGAGGGGGACAAGCCCGTCCCTTGTACCGGCACCCGCTGTGAAAGCGCGCTCTCCTTGTGGGCTGTTTGATATTGTGATAAAACTATAATTACCTTACAGTACTATTACGAAAAAACTAGAATAATTTCACAGTTGTCCACTTCACCAGCTGCAAAACGTTTTGAAGCAATTCATGCTACATAAACTATTAGCAATCAAATGAATGAACTAACCTTTGTGCTGGGTCACCAGCTCAATAGTGGTTTGGCCTTTAAAGGAAGAAGCGAACTAAATGATAATTGTCACATCCAACAAACTTCTGCTGATTAACAGACATAAATATTTCTCCCAACCATTAGGCTTCCAATATCCTCTCCACTGCATTTGATATAGTGAACAGTCTTAAAATGTTGCTCCACATTCCTGCATGACCTGCATTATTTCACGCAAAGGGTATTTCAAGCTCTCTATAACTGTCAGCCACCTGTGGTGTCCCCCAAGGCTCTGTCTCTTCCATACTTTTCAACCTTCTCCGATACCTTCGATCTAGCTAGCGCTATATAAAACTCTCAAATAAGTAAATAACCTTTAAATAAAACCACTGGAAGTCATCTTGTTTACCATGAGCCTGGCATCTGCCATTTTTCTGTTGATGACACCCATCTCTACCTAAAGTTATTGGAAGTCAATGCAGTGTCAAAAAACCCAACCAGGTGCAGCGCATCTCTACTGCTCAATCTTAAACATTTCAACCCAGAATCAACTTCCATCACATTGCCCAGTCTTGGTATACCTTCACCAGTATTCTACTCATGCCCTTCTCACTGGCATCTTCAGATGCTCAAAAGCATCCATTAAATGTATTGGCCATGCTGCTGCACGCCTTATTAAAGAGTAATCTAAACTTTAATCTGTGTAGCAGAGATACTGCCCACTTATGGTGGACTTTGCTGCTCCAAAAGCCACCCACTTTCCAGACTGGAACTATAAAATTGCGATGGTTAGAAAAGTGGAAGACATGCATCCTCGGCCTATATTCACAGGCGACAATATGTAGCTGGGAATATGCGGATGAAATAGGAGGGAATTAGACTCCCCTCCAGTGTTGTGAGAAGCAGTGATAGTCATGCATGTTGTCCCCCAGAGCTTCAACCACATCTTGTATTGATCCCATATACGGCTATATCTCTAAGCATTTGCCTTCATTGAGTCCTTGTTTCACAACAAATGATTGTACCTCTTTTTTCCTCTGTCCCTGCATGATGTATCCAACCATTCATTGTCTTGATGTATTCTACAGAAAGAAACCACTTTGCTTGCAGTCAATCGGCAATGCCATCAAAAAAGACTTCACATAGGATGGTCACTATTAGTGCTTCTTCTGGCAACACTGGTCACCTCCATCTTCCAGAGTGAACACTATTTCCAAACACGCTCTGTCCAGTATCAAAAATCAATATCCACATTTAATCACGTGCCTGAAAATGTCTTCATTGTCCCTGGCCTTATCAAAAGCAGCCCACATTCATCACTTTTCCTTGATTCTCAGCCCTCACAGCCAAAAAGAGTTCAGTTTGTCTGTTATGACTTTCTCATCGCTTTTGGCTTTTAGATATTTCATCACATTCAGGTATGTTCCATTAAATTTCGAACCTCTGACATCAGGGCCACTTCCCTGAATTATTTCAGTGGACATTATGCTTCATCTCTCCATTCGTGGAATGGGCATTCAAACAAGGTGGGTCTGCCAATACATTTTCAATAAGTTCCCTTCTGCGAGGCACTACCCTCCAAACAGTCTGAGACAAGAAATCAGGAGAGAGCACGGGGCAGTGTGGGATATCATTTCATTGCTGTGTTTCTGTGGGCAAGAGAAAAGAGTGTGTCCAGAAGGACTAGTTTACACACTTTATAGAGCATACCCAAGACCATCAATTCTAGGGTTCTTATTGCTTTATTTTGCTTATTTTAAATTATTTAGATTAGCGAAGCAAATAAATATTTTTTCATGTCTTAGAAAATAAGCCTTCCATTTACAGAGCACCACATTTACAAAAACACATTTTTACACAATATTATATTTCATTTAAAAACGAAAAAATTCAAAGACAAAAAAATGACAAGTGAAACAAACTTAGACAATCGTGTGAAATAGCATTAACATTGAATGTACAACACCAGTCCTAGTTTTAACATAAGGCACCAAGCGGACGTTAGATTCTTAACAAGACATTGTCATTTGTCCTGCCTAGGCCGAGAGACCGGGGTTATGTCTTCAAAACAATCTTGCCTACACAAGAGGAAAAAATGATTACTACATTCCTTAAGGCACAATATATACACAATCCCCCGAGCTCACAAGAGCCAATGCGTTTCGACTCCACACAATTCACGGATTCTCCTCAGGACTTGGACAAGGTTGATATCTTTAAAAAACAACAAAACCATAAGTGAATTTGTCGATTTTGAGAGGCTTTAGACATAAAAACACTTCACTAATAGAACATTGTTTTCCAACAGTGAGGCGCCAATTACTGACTACACTCAAGCCGTCAGTGCAACTTTGTAAAGTCTCTGTGGAAACTGGGACTTTTAACTAAAGGTAAAGGTCGCTCTTTACTAATCTCATAGCTTGTGAACACCAGCACATTGTATAAATACAGCCATATGTGCGCGCAACGTAATGTTTTGGTCATTACCTTGCCCCTAGATTTTTCGTCACTTCTCATGGCAAATTGAACCGTCAGGCACTTAGAAGAGGTTTCAACTATTCCTCTATACATAGGGCGGACGCACATCACGCCGCTTTCAAGGTACTCAAATGCAGTATCTGTTGTAAATATTCTTTGGGTCGCAGTTTAGGAAACATAAAATATTCACTTATGGTTATGTTGTTTTTTATAGATATCAACCATGTCCAAGTCCAAGTCCTGAGGAGAATCCGTGAATTGTGTGGATTCGAAACGCGTTAGCTTTTGTGAGCTTTGCAATGCCCTTTCCCTATTTCATTGATAAATCTGATCTAATTTGTTTCACTTTTGGAGCAAAACAATCCAAGTGGATAAGAATTCTGATGACTGTAGTTCTCTTGCACTAGTTATATTGCTTCACAGCAAAGTGTCTTTCTTAGTTTTTAATTCCTAAAGAACTACTACTTTCAAAGCACAGATCAGTAGTTTCTTTTTTTTGTTTGTTTTACAGATATACAAATTCGGAGAGATGAGATCCGGGAACAGCTGACTGAGCAAGATCTTAATAAGGTTGTGGATGTATTCTTAACAGAGACAGAAACACTATGGTTTTTGGACATGCCTGCTTTGTTGGTATCAGTGGACGCTGAAGAAGCAGAACAAATCAAGTATGTTTATTTTAAAACATAATACTATTCGGTTTACTTCAGAAGGTAGCATCAGCACATAATAAGTATGTACAAATGGGAAACAACCTTTACAACGCAGTAATTACATTGCACCACCTTTACATAGCAGTCATTACATCGCAGCATCCTTTACATAGCATGTCATTACAACGCAGCCATTCATTGCATGTCACTACAACGCATGTCACTACAATGCAGGCATTACATCGCAAGTCATTACAATGCATACCATTACAATACATAGTACCCTTGCTCTGTCCAACACTTACCTTACTGTTGCACTCATTGGAGTTAGAATAGTAATTTTTACCCCTACACTATCCAACATTTACCCTACTGTTGCACTATCAGGAGTTAGAATAGTAACTTTTTACCCCTACACTATCCAACACTTACCCTAAATGCATTGTAATGGTATGCATTGTAATGGTATGCGTTGTAAAGGTAGTTTCTGAAAATGCGAAGTAATGGCATGCAATGTAAAAGAATGCATTGTAAAGGATGTTGCGATGTAAAAACTGCATTGTATAAGCATGCATTGTAAATGTATGCGTTGGAACGTCATACATTCTGTACAAATACAGTTAGCTGGTCTGGGTCTACTTGTAAAATCAATTTTCTTGACAATGGGCTCTAGTCAAGGAAAAAACCTTAACAAGTATGGGCGCATGGGGTGTTGCTAGGCACGCCATTATGGTGGAAGCAAGTTAGATTGGCTCCGTCAGCCAGATACTGAAATCAGTCGCATCACGAGACAGCTGGGTGCCTAAAACGTCTGCTTTGGTCCCCCAGACGGGGCTTACGTGAAGTCTGCAGCAATGTATTGTTTGGGGCCCACGTGCCACTGCCGGGGGCCAGGGAAGACTGTGAGGAGGAGACCAACAATTTGAGGACGGTATCGTAGTTTGCATTGGTGGGTGGACACCAAATCCAGCCCGCTAATTTGCGCTGCCGTTGAGACCGCCTGGGCCGCACTTAATCCGGCTTGTGCACTGCACCAGCCAATACCATTAACCTACTGTGGTGACAGCGGGGGGCCAATGGAGTCGCAGCTATGATAACAGGGCTGCCTGCCCAGGAGACTCCTGTGCTATTTGGCCGTCGTGGGAGCTGGTGAGGGAAAGCGGCTGATCTGGGAACGATCTGCCGTCTAGCGGCTCCCAGCCCCCACTGGTGGTGCGGCGTGGGCAGTGGACATCTCGTTGACGCCAGGCCCCCACGCTCCATGCGGGTTGCAGTGGTGTGACTGGGGCCTAAAAGGAGAGGCCTCTTAAAATAAGAATGTGGGACGCAGATCCCCCCCGGAGTATTTGGCCCTGTCGGCTGTGAAACCAGGGACCGTACCAGTGTGATCAGGATGCCCCCCAATGCTGTGTTCACCACCGAGACGCACTGGATTACCGAGGTCCTGATTGGGTGTGGTTGAGGGGCTCCCCCACTCGAGACGGGTCGTGGCAGTAGAGCCTGGGCCTAAGAAGGAGGCCCAAAAACGAATGACTCAGACTCCTTTGGAGCACCCAGCCCTGGCGGCTATGACACTGGGGATTACATTGGTGTAGCAGAGACGCCCTTGAGTGTTGTGTACCTACTGGGTGGCCCGGTGTGCGTTGTGGATGGCCAGCGCCCAATGGTGCCTACCAGGTGGGGGGACCTCCATGTGAATACCATAGGTGCTGCATAATATCAAAGCTAAGTGATTGGATAAGGCCAGGGCTTGCTGTATGTGGGACTGCAAGAACTGAATAGCCATTGACGCCCTCCCCCTGTAGTGGGGCTGAGCCTTGCATTCACACAGTGTTAAGTTAGCATGAGCCTATTAGAAGTTTAAACGCCATTTTACCTTTCTGCTGTCTTTTGCACACGGCACACACTTTACTAATTGTTTAGAGTTAGGCTGAGTGTTTTGTTTCACATGAGAATAACTTGTTTTTCTACATCGCTCGACTTGCTTTGTAAGCTTAGTCTGAAGAGTGAGTGCCGAGGCCTTCAAGGTTACTTCAACACTGTGGCTGTTGTTTGAACTGATCAGCGCACGTTCTAGACATAACACATATGCAGCTGCGGCCACCTCAGATACTGGCACCTTTAATAATGCACTGTGTCGGCATGATTGAACTCACTTGGAGAACATTCGTATGTTGAGAGCTTGTGCAGAACTTGATGTGATTTACTCCTGCTAATCCTTGAGGTATGGGGTCGCCTATGCAAGCCTAAGAGACCTTCTGTAGTTATAAAATAACCTACTAGCGAAGGAGGGTGAAATATAGATATATATTTAACCTGTTTCCATTTAGCATTATAACATGCTTTCTCCCTTTGTATTTTATGGAATAGTAATTATGCTGACAATCTTATTTCTTATCATATGTCTGCTTGTATTAGCTAAAATGCTGCACTTTAGATCACGGCGTTAAAATAAATATTTTAAAGTTGCACGTGTCTCCCTTTACTCCCTGTTCTGGACTGGTATGAGAGTATAACGAAAGAGTGTTCATGTTTCCCACTTTTCCTGAGGTAATCTAAGCCGCATGTTCTAGGTTGTCTACTCATTGGTTTCTTTGCTGTAGGACTAAGTGCTAATGTGACACAGATTGCTTGTCTGGTAGGGGATTTTGGCTACTAAGGTGAGTTTTTGGTACACCCTAATTCACTGAGGTCCTGAGTCTCTGTGCACGGATGTATGTCGTTACTACGCATGCTTTTACAACGCATGCCTTTACCACGCAACTTTTACAACGCAAGTCGTTACTATGACTTGCGTTGGGGGGCGCTGGATAGTGAATAGTTTAACTTACTATTCAAACTCCAGTGCCCGTGGATAGTAGGGAAGGTTTTGGATAGTAAATTAAACTATTCCCTATCCTACAGCGCCCCCCAGTGCAAGTCGTTGTAACGACTTGCGTTGTAAAAGTTGCGTGGTAAAGGTAATGGGTGGTAAAAGTTGCGTTGTAAACTCTGTTCCCCCTGTGCACAGTTCTGTGTCTGAGCAGAATCCCTACTATCCCTATTGTTGGTGGACACCTCAATGGGCGGTGTAAGCACCATACCCCCTCACCATGACAAAAGATAAAGCAACCGGCGGGAACCCTAAACAAAGCACCATGGACACGTTCACTGGGGACGGTGCTAAATCCAGAGGATCTGAGGGTTACCCAGTTGTCCCACCAGATAATTCCGTACTACTAGCAGCAATTACCAAAACAAGAATGGCCCTGGAGGCCCTGATAGGCTCGGTCAGATCAGAAGTATTGCTGCTGCGCCAAAATCTCAGGGGGGCAGTGGAGCGTATCACAGAGGCAGAGACGAGGGTCTCAGGGGTATAGGATGCCGTTTCTGAGCAGCAGGCGAAGGTCTCATCCCTGGAGAAAATCACCAAGGGCCTCGCCACGTGGGTAGAAGATGCAAAGGAAGAGCCCGCAGAAACAACCTCCGTTTCGTGGGGTTCCTGGAGAACAACAAAGATGGAGACTCTGAAAAATTCCTCTCCGAATGGCTGGCCTCGTGGATTACAGAAGATGCTCTACCCCCCTGCTTCATCATAGAATGTGCACACAAACCCCAATTGCAGCGTCCACCTCCTG
The DNA here is from genome assembly GCF_964261635.1 of Lissotriton helveticus. NCBI lineage: Eukaryota > Metazoa > Chordata > Amphibia > Caudata > Salamandridae > Lissotriton > Lissotriton helveticus. Next base: position 81,614,057 of record NC_136058.1, read on the forward strand.
GGGCACGACGGTGACCCATGATCACTGGTATCATCAATTACCATGACAGAGACTCAATCCTTAAGCAAGGCAGGATGAAGGGGGATCTCTTCTATGATTCCCAGAGAATTATGATCTTCCCGGACTATAAGAGAGCAGTCATCCAGCTGCGCCAGTCATGTTAGGATGCCAAGGCATGGCTGCACAAGCCTAAAATCGAGTACTCACTTCAATTCCTGGCCAGGCTAGGAGTCATATACAACTCACAAACTCTTTTCTTTGATATGCCGGAGACATTTTCAGCTGGATGGATGAGAAGACTCGGCCCAAGCCCCACACTCCTCCTTGATATGAATCAGACTCGTCCTCGGGTGAACTGCACCGCTGACAAAGCCAGCAGAAGGACAGACAGTGGCACGAGTCCAGGGCCACATGGCGATCCAAGACACAAGAGGGTGATCAAAATAAAGCTTCTGCTGGGAGTGCCTCTACACAGTTGAAATGAACATACATTTAAACCCAAGGACTATGCTCCAAGATATTTGTGTTATGACTATTCAGCCACCCGTTAATTACTCACGGGCCGGACCACTTAGGCACACCCTGCCTTTGTTGTTAAGTTGCCATTATTGCTTATGGGTATGCGGGGATCCATTGGAGGCACATGTCGTCAGCCCCTCGTTGGGGCCGTCTGGGCGTCCCATCCGCGACAGATGCTTCCATTCTATGAGATATTGGGGTGGGGGGACGATGGTTTTATGTTTTTTGTATCCAATGTTTAGACAGTGCAATAGTAGATAGATGTCCTACTGCGCAACTCTATACAACATACCACCCAAACACATATCAAGGTTGCTGCCAATAGATGAGACCCCACATGGGCAGCTTCGCTTCATGCACTTGAATGTTAGAGGGGTACTTGATAAATTCAAGCTGGGCGCGATACTTCGCTATGCAAAGCGTTCTAGAGCAGACATTGTGATGCTGCAAGAGATGCATCTGATGGGCAACAAAGACACTGTGTCTAGACCGCTATGGTTATGATCAAGTGTACCACGCAGGGTTCGCTTGGGGCTCTAGGGGTGTAGCCATTCTCATACATCGTTGAGTTCCATTCATACACACTTCCCAATGGGCTGAAACACATGGGAGATATATTATTGTCCTTGGATCCATCAAAGGCAAACACATAGTTATGGGTAGCATATACGCCCACCCCGTTATCTCAAACATTCATTGATTGTTTCATAAAAGTGTGGGCTCTCCTACCAGAGTGTCTCGCAATCATGGGTGGGGACTGGAATGGTAAAATGCATGTCAATTTCGATAGGGTTCCCCCCCCTGGGGCCAAAGAGAATCCCAAGGAGTCCAAACTAATAAGTCGGGTGAACATGTTGGGCTGGGTAGACGCATGGAGGACGAAACATCCCTATGACAATGGCTACACATATCACTCTGCTGTGCATAATACATCTTCCCGATTAGATTATCTATTCATACCTGGCTGTCATATTCAGAGAATAACTGAAGCCACAATCCTGCCCCGTGGCTTATATGCTAACTCCCCCATTACACTAACACTTGCGACTGGTTCACACCAACACCCATTCGGATGGCGGCTATCCCCATGGCATCTGCACAACCGAAAATACAGGGACCAAATAAATGAAGCAGTCGTGGAGTATTTTATCCATAACGAAAATGCCGTCTCATCACCAGAGACACTGTTGGAAGCCAGGAAGCCCACTATACGCAGGGTGAACATAAGTTACAATGCGGCAGAGCATAGGCGCAGGACGAGGGAGCTCCTACACCTAGAAACACAAATCATAACACTAGAAAGTCGCTGTCACAAGCGTGAATCTGCTATAGCGCGTAGGAATCTACGATTGGCTAAGCAACAATATGAAAGCACATTAATGGAAGAAGCCAAGCAAGCTTGTCTGGCATCCCAAAGCTGAATATATCAATGGGGAGATAAATCTAGCAAATTACTATATCGATCATGTAAGTTGACAACAACATCCACCTCCGTCCCCCTATTCAGGATGTGCAGGGAATGACTATTACAGACTGTAACGGGGCAGGGTCTGGGGGAGTGGTATCAAGCGAGACTGAGTCAGGGAAAAGTGCTCGTAAAGAAGGTTTTATTTTTAAGTATGCTTTTCTCCTTTTACTAGTCACTCGCAATCTGGCGAATTCGTTCCTCCCGTGGGACCGTGGTAGGGCGAGTCGCCGAGTCGGTGGCCTCCTGGCTTGATGGTATCAGCTGGGCTCCGCTCATCTTCCTCCTCGTCGGCTCCAAGTCTCGATCGGTCTGCTCTCCGTTTCCACTCCAATACTCCTTCCGCCTCCAGGGAATCGCCGTCCGCCGTCTCGGAGGTTCTTCCGGCTTTTAGTCCCGCATCGACGTCAGGGGGCGGGGCCATGACGCTCTGTGCTCCAGGGTTAAAGGGACCCTGCACCTTTTCCTCCGGGCTGTACCATACTGTTTCTCCTTCCGTGGGAAACCAATCTGCTGGGTCAGATTCGGCAGTCTGTGCAAGAGGAACAGAAAGGGGGGTCAGCGGTACGACAGACCACCAGTCCGAGGCAACCCCATTGTCCATTTCAGAGGCACCCACCTCCCCGTCACACAGACCCGACAGAAATCGGCAGTAGTTTTGCGCAATTCTACATTGAGCTATATCGACCAAGAGAGGTGATACATGTTTCACTGATCGAGAGTTTCCTAGATGATATCCCACTACATACTGTCCCGGGGGATGCACGAGACTCCCTAGAAACACCCATAACACTGGAGGAGGTCACATCAGCCGTGTCCGAGCTACGGATGGGTAAAGCTCCAGGCCCTAATGGATACCCGAGCGAGTTCAACAACGCGTTTATATCTCAACTAGGCCCTCATCTCCTTAATACCATCAAAGAATCGATAGAGAAGACACACCTCCCATCCGACTGGCGGCACACAGAGATAGTGGTTTTTCCCAAACCAGGCAGACCACCCGAACAATACTCCTCATACCGTCCAATATCTCTCCTAAACACAGAGGCCAAAATCCTAGCTAAAATTCTAGCGAATAGGCTGCTACCGTATATGTTGGATATTGCCCACTTAGATCAAGCTGGTTTCATGCCCCATCGCTCTACCCGTCATAACATCCGGTGAGCACATAATACGATCGCAGCCATGGATTGATTAAATAGACCAGCAGCATTACTAATAGCAGATATGGACAAAGCCTTTGATTCTATTAGCTGGACATATCTATTTACACTCCTGCTACGTTATAACTTCGGCCAATAGTTTATTAAATATATACACCGATTTGATCGCTACAATACGAGTCGCCAATTGCACTTCACCCCCATTTCCAGTGGGACGGGGAACATGGCAGGGATGCCCCCTATCCCCTCTCTTATATTTCCTAGCCATCGAGCCACTGTCGTATCGGTATGGAAAGATGCGCTAATTTGGGGATTTGAATGGACAATAGACATATCTTATTGCATCGTATTATATTCGGACAATATGCTTTTTTTCCTATGGGGGGAGGAGGCGCATCCTGAGTAGAGCTCTGTACATGTTTTCAATCTAAGTACTGTGGTGGTATTGCAGCAACAGACATGCAGGCCTATTACACAGCCTTACATCTTCAGGTAATTAATGACTGGCGCTATGGATCTAGTGACAACCCAGCATACGCAACAGAACAATGGATATTAAATGACCTGACTCTTACCTCCCATTTATATAGTAATTCGAATCACCGCATGGTGTTACCCGCCACCAAAGTAGTTATTCTTTCTTGGCAACAATCCCTCTGCCGAATGGGGTGGTGGGGTTGCATCACCCGTGAAATGCCTCTCTAGCATCACCAGTTATTATTTCACTTGAGGGGCTCCAAGGGTTTCGCAAATGGGATTATATCAGCATCTCAAACACTGGCGACGTCTTTCAGAATACTGTCCTCAAATCGTTCCAGGCCCTTAAGGATAAATTTTCCCTACACTAATCTCAGTTCTACAAATACTTGCAGTTGTTTCGTCAAGCTATATCTCCCCACATTGATAAAGTTAAATCAATTCCAGAATCTAATCCATTAGAGGCCAAATTCCTCAAGGAATATTTGGGCGAGCATAAGATTTACAAAATATATCAATGTCTCATCACTCATAGCGCCACTACTCTCGAGAAACTTAAAGATGACTGGCAAACAAATATCGTCCCTCTAGATTCCGACGATTGGACTGAAGCCCTCGAGTCCTCCAGTGGGACAGCCATATCCTCTTGATTGCGACTCATTCAATTTAAGTACCTACAAAGGGCTCACAATCCACGCTACAGATTATGGAGACAGGCCTAATAGAATCTTCTACATGCGTACGCTGTCAAAGTGATGAGGGGTCCTTCATACATACGGTGTAGAGGGGTCCTTCATACATACGGTGTGGAAGTGCACAGCGCTGGATAGGTTTTGGGCAGGAGTGCTGGCATGCTCAGTCGAGGTGCTTGGATGTGAACTACCTAGATCCCCTAGACTGACACTACTGCAGATAACGGACACAATAGGTGGTAATAAATATAAACAACATCTCCTCTGGTTGGGCCTTACCAACGGGATATCGCCAGAGCATGGAAACTAGATACACCTCCTACTATTAGGGCCTGACGGAATGGAATGGATTTTTGCATGGGTTTGGAGTTCCGAGTCTTCCAGGCCTGTGGATGCACACAGAAACATCCAAAGATTTGGCAGAGATGTGCGGATTACCGGGAACTGGTCCTGCCGGGGCTAGAGACCCCGACTGATACAATAGACTCTGAAATTAGGTCTTATGAAGCGCAGGAAAGACAAATGCTATGAAAGAAGAATGAGTATAATTATGACCTATATCTATCTTTTACATGTGCAAATCACTCATATGATACCATTGGATTTATTTTGTTGGAAAGTTATGTTTGTAATAAATATTAGCATTGATAACACATTTATACATTCTCAAAATAATTATGTAAACATGATAAAGATCTCAGTAATTGAATGTATGCCAATAAAATCTGTATTCGTGCCTCTGACGCAACCATTTCCATTTTTTTCTGTTCACAAACATTTCCAGAAGTACGCATGGAAATATTTGCCAACTGTATATTTTAAGGCGCACTTCTGCAAATGTTATGTGACTTTTTGTGAAGGCTTCTCTTCGCCGTGTGCTCAGAACTTCATACAGTGGAAATGGAGACTACAGTGAAAATGCATTTTTGGGAGAAAAACACTTACCCACTGGAGAAAGCACTTTCCCTATACCTTCACCATATCTTGGGTGATTCGATCCCCTTCCCATCCCCAAACGGAAGATACTCTAGTCCTTGGCTCTGACCATATCTATAGATGAGCTCATGTTGGAGTTTAGGAATTGCCACAAGCATAAATATTCATGTGCGTTCCCAAAGTTTTAAGCAAACCATGCCATGAAGCATACACTTCCACCCCTTGATTGATGTTTACTTCTATGGATCTCTCTACCCTCATGGTGAAACAATCTTCAATAGTAAATGCTTATATGCCCTCCAGCAATCCCTTCGTGAATTCCTGGCACACATATGAATGGTAAATGTGGTTGTAAATGTAAGTTTATGACTGAATTTCCATATATATATATATATATATATATATATATATATATATATACAATCCTAACTATATATACCGACTGGCTATCGCCAGTAGGTAATATATATATATATGAATTTCCATATATATATATATATATATATATATATATATATATATATATATATATATATATATATATATATCTCACATACTCATATATATATATAGGGAGGGCACTCGCTCTTGTACTTGAACTGCAATTAAATGGATTGCTGGCATTGACTCCTGTGATGTGGCTTTTGTTCGTGTTTACGATTTAACTAAACACTTTCTGATTGAAGACGAGGTCCGCGCCTGTTGTCACCGTCACGTTTGGCGGTCAGGATCCAGCGTTGAATATATATATATATATATATATATATATATATATATATATATATATATATATATATATATATATATATATATATATATTACCTACTGGCGATAGCCAGTAGGTATATATAGTTAGGATTGTTTTTCATAGGGAAATCGCAACATTCTATTGGGAATAACTTTGGCGCCGGTTGAGGAATCTTCCTGATATTTTCCTTAACTTTGCCTCGCGGCGCTCCGCTCCTTCCCTGAAAGTATGGGGGGGATTCGTCAAGCGGGGGCCGAGATAAAAGGGGGTCCCAAAACGTGTTTTCCCCATGTTAATTTTCATAGGGCCGTTGGACTCACTTTTAGCCCGAACGGCTGAATGGTTTTCCACCAAACTTGGCAAAATTGTAGGGACTGGTAGCCCGATGTGCCTTTGCTATGTCTCAAGATATGTGCTCTAGTGGTTTTTACGAAAATTAATTTTGAAAAAATATATATTGGGCTATATATATGTTAGAGCCTAAATGTAGCCCAATGTAGCCCAATGTAGCCCAAAGATGGCCACCAGAGACAAAAAAAACAAATGTAGCCCAAATATCAGCCAGATGTAGCCCAACTATAGCCCAATGACAGAATGTCCCAGAGTGTTCTAAAGAACAACTAGAACGCTAACAGTCTTACTTATGACAAAAGTATGGCACACCTGAAGTCATCTTGATTGGAATAAAGTGGTAACACTTAATACATTTAATTTAAAAAGGAACAAAATGAGGGGTTTCATTTTGCCATAGAAATTTTATATATATATATATATATTCACTGAAAAAACCATAGGTTACAGACCAGTTATAGTTAGGAATTAGCATTTAAAAAACCTTTGAAATTCACTGAAAAAACCATAGGTTTCACACCAGTTATAGTTAGCTGGAAATTTTACTCGCATAAAACCATTGAAATTCCCACGTTATAGTTAGTTGGACTCACTATAACTTGCACGTCTGCAATGCACTACCGATGACGTCACATATTACATCACTCATGCATATATTTAAATATTTAAACATTACTCGCTAATATATGTATTCACTAAGATACACTTAATAAGCCAGTTAACCAATCAATTTTTTTTTTAAAACACTGAAAAAAACGTAGGTTTCAGGCCTTATATAGTTAGGAATTAGCATTTAAAAAACCTTTGAAATTCACTGAAAAAACCATAGGTTTCAGGCCTTATATAGTTAGGAATTAGCATTTAAAAAAACCTTTGAAATTCACTGAAAAAAACATAGGTTTCAGGAGTTATATAGTTAGGAATTCGTTTTTAAAAAACCTTTGAAATTCACTCAAAAAACTATAAGTTTTAGTGGTGTTATAGTTAGCTGGACATTTTACTCATACAAAACCAATGAAATTGCTCCTACATAGTTAGTTGTACTAACTATATTGCGCGCACCCGCAATCCACTGCTGATGATGTCACATATTAGATCATTCATGACATGGTCAGTGACATCACTGATGACATCTCAAATGACATCACTGATGACATCCAGGAAGAAAAGGTGGCACAGATGCCACTGTCATCATTCCAGAACAGCCAATAGAATAATGGTCAATGGCAAGACAAGTCTCAACACGGAAATGGTAAGCGTCAAAGCATTCAAGATCACCACTGTGGCAAGCAAACTCATTATCAAGATACGTGCTGCTACCGATGTACTCTCCTTTGACTCCCTATTCAAGATCACTTTCTTGGCCAATATCAATATTGACACCTAAAATACTTAGGGCCCTATTACGAGTCTGGCAGTCCAAGGACTGCCAGACTCATGATGGTGCGGCGGTGGTGGATCCAGACATCGCAGCACCGGTGGTCTGATCACCCCATTAGGAGTTGGGTGGTCAGAGGTGGCGGTCCCGCCAAGCATATTTTGAGTTTCTTCTCCTCTAGGGTTTACATGGAGGTTCTTCCCCGATCCAAACCTTGAAGGAAAGGAAACAAAGAGGTCCTTTACAGGGCCTCCCTGTGTCTCAACTGCATGTGGGTGCACACAGGGGAGCATAACATGTGCCGCCCTATGTGTATGCACATAGGTTGCTGTGGCATGGATTTTCGAGTCCATGGCGTGCAGGAACCTTGTAGTGCAGTCCCATTGCGGTGCCTTTTTCAAAGGCACCACCACCACCTTTGAAAGAGGCACCACCTCAGGACTGCCATGCTGCCCCTGGCCAGACCATTGAAAGTCGTAATCTGGTGAGCAGGCGGCGACCTTCTGCGGAGTGGTGGCGTGCGTAATCGGGCCCTTAGTGTAAGAAATTGCATTATTAGTTGAGGGTTGGGAAAACCCATCTCTAATAATAATAACGATCCATGTTAGGATTAACCACTAAAGTCACTAAATAAAGCTATGCTTAACCCTCTGATAACTCAGTACAAAGCAGTCAGTCTTGCTCTTTACACTCAGAGATAATGTGTAAAATATTTATGCAGTACTTAAACAGAACTAAAATGAAAACATAACATAAGAAATAGCCCAAACCATTTCAGAAAAATAGAGAATATTTGAATAAATAAAACAACATTGAAAAGATACAAAAGTAGAACCAGAGATATGATTTTTTTAAAGTTTGAATTATAAATCGCACCAAATAGCATAACTCACCAACCTCTGTTATCTGGTTACACTAGACCGGGGCAAACTCAAAAGATGTTACTGCGTGGTGGTTGTGTTTTTATTGTGTTGATATTGTGATGATTTGTGCTGGGCTGGGGTTATATTGGGGTGTTTTCAGTTAATGTATTGTGTTGAGGCATGTGTGGGATTTCATATGCAAGTATATGGACTCTCTTGGTTGGACGTGCTCTGAGTTTGGAATCTTTTTAATGTTTTGAACAGAGAAACCTAGGCAACGTGTAGGTTTGTGTTTCTATAAAAAATTGTGCTATTGTGAGTTATTCTTGGTGTGTGTGTGTTTGGGTGGGATGCATAGCATTCTTTGAATACATGTGTACTTGAAAGTGACATGTTAGGGGGAGATGGGCTGCAGATTATTGGTATATTCTGATCACTGGTAGCACGATGGTGGCCCCGATAAAGTGCAGTCTCTGGTATGATGGTGGTATTCCTATTTATACAGTGGACTTATGCTCCATGGTAGTTTCCACTACTAACATAACACGCATTTGCAATGCAATAGGTCTCGCATTTGCGAGAGTTTGAGCTCTTGGCATTGTAAATGACAATGCCTTTTATTTATGTGTTGGTTTTTAACACATAAATAAAAGACATTGTCATTTACAAAGCCAATAGCTTAAACTCTCGTAAATGCTACAGTCTACAGTCAACTATGTGCTTTGGTTGTCCATAAAACTCTGCCCGGTCAGGAATCCTTGGGCTGCCGGGGCTTGGGGGGAGCCTGTGTGGATATTACAGTTGATTTAATTAGCTGCGCATTTCTGGGGCAACTTCCCCTTGATCACAGGACAGAAAGTTTACAAGGCAGCAAAGTGCCTCATTCACATAACAGTACAGACAAGTAACTCCGGGTGTGGGTTCATTTCAAACATACTCCCGGCCGCTGTAGGTCGGAACTGCTCCCGGTGACTCAGGTTCACCCTGTTACACAGGGCAGTGGCACCCGGGTGATCCTTCGATAGTAATAACACCCAGTGGTAATAAACACAGACTCACCTGCAGCACTCCCGCAGAGGCATCGCCCCGTGTACAGGGCCTCTGAAGAAAGAAAACCACTGCCTGGTCTCAAGTAGCTCTGCCTGTTCTGTTGAAGTGGTGGGGGCCCAGAGAAGAGAGGGGCCCCCAGTGACCTAGTGTGCAATGCACAGAAGCTGCCTCGCCGGTACGTGTTCTTAAGTAGCACTATGGTAGGGCTGCAAATGCCGGAGCGGTTGGAACCAGACATCGGACACAGGCTTGAGACGCGCAGCTTGGTGGTAAAATGGTTTAATTAGTTGGGGCTTGTATACAGCGTCACAGCGCCCCCTTTCAACCACTTCTATGCGCTATAAGCAATATAAACGTGTCACATTGAATAAGCGAATGGTCGCAAGCCTGTGATCATACCTATCTTTCACTGTGTGGGGAGTATAAGAAGGCAAGACCACGTCGAGGAAGTAAAATACAACAAGATACTGCCTACCATAAGGTTCTGCCTCTAAGTGACGTCAGGCGGCCGCACGCACTTCCGCTCATGCGCAGAGTGTTCTTGGCCGCGCCCGCTTCTCCGCTTGCTGATGGCGTACAAGAGGCGATGGACGGCACTGGAACCCCTGGCCGCGTCGGCCCCGCCCGCCGTAGCAGCACTGGAGCCCCTGGCTGCATCGCCCCCGCCCGCCCGCCCATCGATCCATTGGGAGCCTGTCAGAAGGAGGGATTCGAACAACAAAAGAGCCCGGTGAGGAAAGGAGGGGGGGAGCGTGTGTGTATGCAGTGTGTATGCAGTGTGTGTGTGTGTGTGTGTGTGTGTGTGTGTGTGCACGCGTGCATGCCTGTGTGTGTGTGTGTGTGTGTGTGTGCGTGCGCGAGTGCCTGCCTGCGTGTGTGTGGCTGTGGGCGGGCCTGCGTGTTTGCGGGGATTCGGAGCCAGGGGACGGGCAGCCACAAACAAAAGCGCGAGGCGCGCTCACGCGGACAAATCTGAGACAGCAGAGGCGCGTGGCCGAATGCTGTCTCAGATTCCCCCGAAAGTAACAGCTATAGGTCCTGAGCTAGACAGCGCATGCTACGCATGCGCAGCTCTACGCTCGACCTAAAAATGATACTGAAGAACAAATTAAAGGCTTAACCATTTTCAAAACATTCTGCAATGTTTTGTTTAATTAATGCCATTCAAAAGGAAATTGGATACAGGATTTCAAACATATGCTACAAACATGTTTCATGACAAATTTAGAATGCACGTCATCAAGGCTGAGTACATTTTAAATCCGGAATTAAAAAATCACGCCAACATTTTTAATTGGGAGACTTAACGGTAGATCTGATCACCTTATTGAAATATTTTCATTCACGCTGTGAGCACTGCCCGTTAATATTCTTATTGTTAATTGAGATTTGTAAAGCGCATATCACTGGTATGTCTCTAAGCTCTAAAGAGAGAGTAGCTATTGCCCACCCCAGTGAGTGACTATTGGTCTCTAGTCAATATGTGTGAATTATGCCCAGGCTTCGTGAAGAGGAGGGTCTTCAATTTTTTACTAAAAGGGATAAGGGAGTTTTCTTTACAAAGGAATCCTGCCAGCTTATTCCACAGCTGTGGGATCAGTACAGAGAAGAATATAGCATGTTACTACGCATGCTTTTACTACGCGGTTTGTAACAATGCGGTCGTTACAACCACTGCATTGTTACAAAGCAATGCCATTACTGCGCAAGTCATTACATCGACTTGCAGTAGATGGCGCCGTAACATTAGGAATGTATAATTTACTATTCCAACTCCAGCCTACGTAACAGTAGGAAAGGTGTTGGAATAGTGAATTATACTATTCCTTATGTTAGAGTGCCATCTACTGCAAGTCGATGTAATGACCTACGTAGTAATGGCATCGCGTTGTAACAACGCGGTCGTTGTAATGACCGCGTTGTAAAGGCATCGTGGTCTAATGACAGCAATGTAAAGATTGTTTGCCGACCTTGTGGGTGATGCAGAGGCCTTTAAACCTGGCTCACTGCTGGATGGGGTGCCAGTGAAGCTGTTGCAACAGAAGTGTGGCCCGTGCCCTTCTAGGGAGCTTGAAGATCAGTTTAGCTGCATCATTCATAGCTACTTGCAGCTTGCCCAGTAGCTTTTCGGGTAATCCAATGTAAAGTGCCTTACCATAGTCTAGGTGGGACACGATCAGTGTGGTCACCACCGTCCGCAGGGTAATATCAGATTTCGACCATAAGATTAAATGGGACGAATACCCATTTTAGGAAATGTGGTTTATAATGAATAACAATCTGACTGGCAGCATCATAACCCCTTGGTGGACCTGATGGATATTAGTTAAATATCCTAACCATAATGGTGACAATTCTTGTTATAATGGTGGCAGTTTTTGACAGAATGTAGGGATCTGTGTCATTAGTTCTCACCATGTACATAGTGGTGCCATGTCTTAGTGTTGTTAATTCTTGCCAAATTGTTCCCACCTGTGTCATGATTTTGATCTCCCCCATTTAATGTTTGCACTAATATAATGGTGATAATTCTTTACATCTTATGGACATTCTTTGCAGAATGGTGTGCCCCCTGGTGGTATGCTTGCACTGACATCATGTATGTCATTCTTGTCATTTAATAGGATTGCCACTTTCATTTTGGACGTTTTCAATTATTTTTAGAAATATAATGCTTTGTATGAATTTGCAGAATACCGGTGTTCACCATATTGTACATGAGAGAGACCGTATTGGCATTCCAAACTTATTAGATATATTATCAGATAGTTCATTTTGTCCATAGAAATTAAGTATATGACTTGCTAAGTGTAGCTAGTACATTGTCATTTGAGTGATCTGATTACAAAAGTAAGAAAAACAAATAGAGATTAAGAAGCAAAATTAGTAGTTAGGAAGGAGAGATAAAGAGAGAGAGTGAGAGCCCAGTACACAAGCAAGGAAGGTGGGGGAGGGAGAGGAGCTGAGGTTCAAGGAGTTCCATGGAGTAGTCCGGCAGAGGAGTGGACCGAAAATTTCGGTCAGTGTCTGTGTTGAACCTCTTGTTGTCTCTGCGGCCTCACGGAAATATTCGGTCCACTCCTCTGCCGGACTACTCCATGGGGCAAATTTGGCAACAAGCCAAATAATGCTCTAAGAGGGAATCCCCCTCACACATGTAAAGCACCTTAGCGAGTGCTACACATTTTTCAAAATCACACAATCACTTAAAATCAAGTAATTTGCACTTACACACTTTGGTCCTGAGGAAAGCCAGTTTTCATCATAAAGGCCTGGCTGAAACATGCAGACCACACCTGGATGTAGGAGACCCTAATTAACACTCCTATAACATCCAACAGCCTTTTTTAATGCTAACAGTGACCCAGTTATTACAATATAATTTACCGTCGGGTACTGGGACCCCTGTATAGCTTTTAAATTGTCACCTTCACGTCACTCCACTGCACACTCAGAAACATACCTGCTCCGCTGTATTCAGGCGTCGAAGCACACCCGGGACACACTCGGTGTCACTAAGTGGGCCCGATGATGAAGCATGCCACCAACCTGGTTGGTGGGTGAGGGCTTCATGAACAAACAAAGGATTTGTACCCTGTCTTACAGTCTTGAGTCTATGTAAATCCACAAATAGGCTAGTCCTTTTTGATCTCACATATAAAACCCTGGGGATACGGACTAGCTACCTAGTCCTCTCTCTCTCCTTTGATAGTGATATAAGTTAAACCTCTTGCCAGCCCCAAAGCTTCCTTTTTAATGCATGTAATTCACCCCTAACGCAGGCCCTGGAAAGCCCATGGACAGGGTGTAGTTTACTTAAAAAGCGAAACATGTACTTTTAAGTTTTACATGTCCTGGTAGTGAAAGACTCTTAAATACATTTCTCACTACTACAAGGCCTAAATTTCCCATAGAATAACATTGGAGTTACCTTATTACATTTTATAAGTGTAATTTACAAATGGGAAGACATAAAGGATTCATGTTTGGTGTCTCTGGAATCCTAATTTAAAATTCTAACTTATGGTGAAGTTGTATTTAAAATTACAGTTCTGAAAATGCCACTTTTAGAAAATTGGCATTTTCTTGCCTTAGCCATTTGGTGCTTGCAGTCTGTCTCTGATCACATGGCTGGGTGTAGTTGGCAGTTGAGGTTTGTGTATTCCACCTAGACAGCCACACACAGTGGGAGCTTAGGTGTGACTGAGTGGGCTATCCTGACTAGATGGGATGTGGTGCTGGACCCTGCCTCACGTAAACCTGAATAGGCTGTGTCTTGTCCCCACACAAAGGGCTGCCTGTCACCTGTAGTTAGTCTGGAGCCAGGGCTGACTGTGCATCTGTGCACTTCAAAGGCATCTCTCTAGTAGTGTCTACCCACTTCAAAGGCACAATTGTGTATAAACGAAGGACCCCAGACACCCCCACTTTAGTCCTCTCCTCCGACCCAGGTCCTTGCATCTGTCGTCAATGGCAGCTCGATGACGATGCTTGCCTCCGCATGGCAGCCTCGCACTCTTCGGAACCAACGCATCGCCTCAGCTGCGCACCGTATCCTCGATGCCCGCACTTCGCATTGCACGCCCCATTGACGGGATCCTTGATGACGACGCAACATGACCTCACACCGAAGCCTTGCTGCATCTCAGAACCAATGCATTGCTTCGATTGTGCATCGCTTCTTTAGCTTGTATCCATGCAACGCTCTGCAAACAAGATTTCAGGTACTTTGTTCAGCAGGCCTACCCGTGTCCCTGTAGCCAGCTTATGCTCCATCACAGTCTGCCTGAATTTGTGAACTTGTCCCATAACTAGATATGCCATGTTGGTGCTTTGTTCTTTTTGGCGCTATTTTACCTTAAAATCTTTAAAATTCAATATTTCCAGTTTCCCTGATTAGATTTTATGTCGTTCTGTTCCTATTTTATTTATTAAAATATGCTACATCTTTCTAAATCTGGTACGGGATCTTTTTGTGTGATGTTTTCACAGTTTTACTGTTTGTGGTGTTTCACAAATACTTTCCACATTGCCTTCAAGTTAAGCTTGATTACTCTGTGCCAAGCTACCAGAGGGTGAACAAAGGTTAATTTGGGGTTTTTGTGTGCCTTGCCCTTACTAGGATTGTGGTTGCTGGTTGACCAGGACTCACACCCCAGTCAACAAGTAACCCAATTTAAAACACCATTGTACATCGCTATGTTATACTTCATATGTGTCTTATGTTCTATGTACAATCTCCCACTGCTCTTGAGGATATGTCCGTGCTCATTAAATGCCAACAATAAATGTATAAACATAAATTCATCCATACACACACACGCCTTAATGAACCATGAAGTCAATTATTCATTCATCCATCCATTCATGAACGTGACGAAAGTAAACTCACTTGCCAATTAATGAATAAATATTTTTTACGCTACAGCCTAGGCCTATTTTATTCGCCGGTGCTTGTTTCTTGTCTTTTTCTTTTTTAATGTGTATATATCTGTAGTACTATGCCCAGTAATCCCACCAGAGGGCGTCTGAAACCATAAAAACGATTACATACGTGAATACTGATGTAATCTAGCAAGGCTACAGGTATGCTCATTTAGTTTCTGTAATGATGCTTCTCTTGTAAAGGCAGATGGACGTAGTTTATGAGACCCAGTGGCAACGTTTTTAATTTATTTGTCTCTTTTCTGTTATGGCGAGGCGCAGTTAAGAACGTGGTTAAAAAAGAATGAATGATATAAGGATTAACTTTTTAAAAATTAACAATGCGACCATTTGTTACTAAAATAAAATTACATTTTGCCTAGAGTGAATCGGTACACACATTAGCCCTGAAATACAAAGTATTGTCAAAAGCGTGGTCCATATAAAACCTTTTGAACTAGGTTGAAGTTTAAAAAGGAACACGCAAACATAAATGAATAATATTGCCTTGTTGCATTTGGTATCTTCCATTATTTCTACACATTGACACAACTGCCATAAACAAATTACTCGGGAATACCAGCTGCAAGTCCTACCCAGCTTCAATCACGTGGAATGTGCTCCTTGATTACTGCATTAGGGATTTTGTTTTCATTTGCTTCACACCTTGTGGATTTTGTCCTCATTTTTTTTCTTGGACTTTCCTCTTTTTACATATGCAGCAATTCCTTTGAAAAACTCATCATTCCAGTTTACAGCATTAATCAAAATTAATTTTCCTGTCATGACAAAATGACCAATTTGAAATATCCTTTTTCTGACCAATTAAACACACTTGTCACATCAGCAAGATCATTGAAAAAGCAGGCTATGTCCAACTCTTGGGGAACCAAGTCAGGTTCCCCAGCGGATCCGTGTCCCCCTAGCGTTTTTCGCCTGGCACGCCCTATTTTGGAGGAGCATATTATCTCTCTCCTTAACAGCTTATTGGAGACCAGCCATATACCAGCAGGATTCAAGGAGGCCCGAGTCAAGCCTCTGATAAAAAAGCCAGGTGCCGATCCTGCTGTCCTAAAAAACTATAGGCCGATCTCCCAATTGCCTTTTCTGTCTAAGATCTTGGAGCAGCATGTCCTGAAGTCCCTGTCCTTATACCTGGAGTCTCATCATCTACTCCATGAATGGCAGGCAGGGTTTCGTGCACACCACAGCACCGTGTTGGTGATGCTCTCGGTGCTGGATGAATTAAGAGGTATGGCTGACAGTAAGAAACCGAGCGCTCTGATACTTTTAGATCTTTCAGCGGCGTTTGATACTGTCAGCCATACCCTTCTCCTGGACAGACTGGCTGCTTTTGGGGTTAGGGACGTGGCCTACAAGTGGCTTCAATCGTTTCTAACGGGGAGGACGCAGAGGATCCAATTGGGGGACTGTACATCTGATGTGGGTACTTTGGAGTGCGGGGTCCCGCAGGGCTCCGCACTATCCCCATTACTGTTTAATCTCTACCTGCAACCATTGATTGATTCCTTGGTTAACATGGGATGCAAAGTATTTAACTACGCCGACGATACCCAGCTGTTACTTAGCATCGACAATACAGTTGCGGCGCAGACCCATGCTCAGAATATCCTTAGTCACACGGTCGGGTGGATGACTGTAAATCAGTTGAAAATAAATCCGGATAAAACAGAGGTTTTGGTAGTTTCAACTACTAACTCACCTTGGAGTGACCTATATTGGCCACAGGAGTTAGGTCCTAGCCCGAAACCATGTGCAAATGTGAAAAGCCTGGGCATCAAGCTTGACCACGAACTGTCAATGGGTAGTCAGATTTCCTCTGTTGTAGGGAGCTGTACCAACTTAATTAGACAGCTGCGTAAGCTAGTTCCCATTCTTTCTTTGTCCATGCTTCGTTCGGTCGTTGTTGCAACCATTATCTCAAGACTGGACTATGGGAACGCCCTCTATTTAGGTCTTCCCAAAACCCTGACCAATAGATTGCAGGTTGTTATGAACGACGTGGCACGATTAATCTTTAGGCTCCCTAAGAGGACCCATGCTTCCCCTCTATTGCACAGCCTACATTGGCTCCCTATAAAAGAGAGGGTAGAGTTTAAAAGCCTATGTAAGGCTCATAAGGCAATTTATGGGCAAGCACCTGCTTATATCAAAGATCGCCTGGAGGTGTATAACACCAAGCGAACACTTAGGTCCTCCGATACTCAGCTACTGGCCTGTCCCTGTTACAAGCTGGTAACCAAGGGGGGAGGGAGATCCTTCTCAGTCCAGGCCCCTCAGTTATGGAATAAGCTACCAGAAGCCCTACGTAGAGAAGGAAATCTCTTGCGTTTTAGGAAGTCGCTGAAAACATTGTTGTTTAGGAAAGTTTTGGGTGCGATGTAAAATCTTACCTTTGTAGTGGCCTGTATCACGCATTAAGTCGTTGCTGGAGTTTCCATCTGTCTGAGCGCCTAGAGACCTGCCGGTGATTTGGCGCTATATAAACTCAAGGTAACAATAACAATAACAATAACAATAACAACTCTAGGCTCACATAAATGGCAACCATATCTTTCACGACCAGCAGTCTGAGTTCAAATCGCGCTGTATAATGGAGACTGCTAACTTACACACTGGAGATAATGCACTCCAGACCACAGATGAAAAGGACTCCTGCCTCTTGGTACTGCTGGACCTTTTGGCTGCTTTTGACGGAGCCAACCATCCCACCATCATATACACCTTGGAGACTCAAATGAAGTTTACTGGCACTGTCCTTCACTGGTTCTCCTCCTAGCTTTCTAACGAACACCAGTTTTTTCACATTGACACCACTAGATCGCAACAGATCCCTTTCAACTGCCGAGCCCCTCAGGGTTCAATACTGTCTTCTGTCATATTCAACCTCTACATGAACTCACTAGATACTCTTCTCCCATATAACAGTGTTAAGATTCACCAATATGCTGATGATTTTATATTTTTTACAGGGCTTTTTATAGCGTGAACTTGACCCAAATTGGGTATCAGAGCGCTTTGCATAGGACCAGTTGCATTACATGAGGACACATTCATTTTTGTTAGGCACGGGGAGATTAAGGGATTTGCCCAGAATCCCAGGATGTTCATCGTCATTGCCGAGACTCGAACCCAGTTCCCCAGATTCAAGGTCGACCTCCCTAGCAGAGAAATCTTTACTTGAAAGTAGGAGTGGGAGAACTCTTGAAGTCTCACTCAGCGGAATTCCCCTGAGTTAAAACAAAACAAAGCAAGATTCACTGGAGTTCTGCCAACGGGTGGAAAATATGCAAGTCGCACTGCTATATACCGCAAGTAGCATGAACAGCACCATGCGGTGCACAAGAACTCGTGGCCATTCGAGTTGATTTTGCTGCAGATCGGGTAGAAAATCTACTTGAGAGGCACCAAATCTGCTTGAGAAGCAACCCTGTGACCGCGATCATCCACGTTAGAAAATCACGCTAAGGGACGCCAAATATCGCTCGCATTTCTGGAGCCTCATGGGGGGAAAATTCCACCACACGGCGATTGATGGAATTTGGTCAAAACTTCACTTTACAAGAGTAATACAGAGATGCCAAAATCTGCCAATTCCGGGGACGGAATGAAACATTCTGCCCACCACTGCTTTAGACATTCTTTGCCTCAAACACTGCCTGCACATCATCCAGACTTGGTTGACCAGCGCCTAACTGAAGCTCAACCCATCCAAGACCAAATTTCTGTAATGTGCCAAGAACAGCAAATAAGAAACAATCCAAACCTGGCTCAACAACATGATCCTTGATTGCTTTGAACCCCAGCTTTAACCGAATGCTAAGACACTTGCATTCACCTTGGATATCCGCCTCTTCCTCAAGTAACACCCTGCCAAAAAACAAACACAACCTGGCACCAGTTCTGTCTTCTAAAGAAACTAAAACCATTTCTTCCAGAAGATGGCATCAGAGCTGCTGTTCTAACCCCCATAGTCTCACCTTTGGATGCTAGTGACGCCCTCCTCACTGGCACCTCTGAAAGGCATCCTATGCACCACACCGCATCTCAGCAGAAGTAGAATTACATCACCCCTATTCTGATCGTTCTTAATTGGAGTCCCTTGCTAGCCTGCACCATATTCAAAACCAGCAGCCTCACGTACAGAGCCATTCTAACCAGCACCCCCACTTATCTCACAGGCAGACTCACCATCTCTGGTTGTTCTCGGTGCATTCGCAGGACGGGCTGCACACTATGAGGTGTAAAAAAACGAAAAAAACAGGCTGCAGACCCTTTCCATCTATGCACTAGGTTCTGGAACACATCCCTGTACTCATCAGGGCCACCCCGAACACTGCTCCAATTTAAGAAAGAGTTGAAGACTCGCCTCCTTAAAGAACACTACATCACAATCCATTAATCGTCCATAACCCAACCACCTTTCCTGTCAATGATGGACTTTCGGTTTATTTTTGACATTCTACAGCGCTCCACAGCTTTGTGGATAGATTTATGTGATAAAAATACCATCTACATTCATGCATACCTACCTGTCAGGGCCCTGTAGGGAGGAATAGTAGAGATCCCATTGAGGGTGGATCATGCTAATCCTTAAGAGTAGCAAAGGGAAATTCCTCACTTGTAATGAGGTGGCCCAGGGTACGGATGTGATGGTTTTGCCAGGATGTTGGGGACTCCTTCAGCCTAGGGGAGGGAGCCACCATCACCCACTTACTATCAAGCCTTACCTCCTGGCCATGTCAGAATTGAGCAGGGAGTAGGGTATCCCATTTTTATACAGAAGACAGTTATCAGGCCACTGGCAGAGGGTGGGGGATCAGAACAACCCATTGATGGGCTTCCTTCGTCTTTCCCATCATATTAATGTGGCCAGGGTGTGGGCTTTGAGAACATGGTGGTGTAAGGGTCTATGAAAGTTTTACACTTCCAAGATTTACAATTATAAGAAATGGTATTATTGGACCAAGTCGCTCACCGGATGACCCACGAGGATGAGTTATCTATGAGAGTGGGTTGCTCTGTCTTAGATGAAATGGCAGCAGGCAAGAAAACTACATTGAACTACAGCCAGTCCTTTTAAAAAAAAAAGGCACAGTGAGACCTGCACCTGCAATGGAGATGCGATCACATCCCTTCAAGTCCTAATTAGCCTCATCCCAGCATTTTGGACACCCCAGAAGCCTGCGTTTGAAGCTTTGCATTAATGTATGCATTACATCTTTGAACTGGCTCCCAAAAGAGAACATCCATTTGTATGATGTTTGCTACTTCTGTGATGTGGAAGAAGACATACAGACCACATCAAAGAATGTTTTTTGCATAAAAGCAAAAATAGAGTTATTTCATTTTTAAAACATTTTGAAGACTTCCACTAGACCAACACATGTATGAACGTCTGGCCCTTGAACCCCTGCTTTCGTTTTTTTTGCCTTCACGTTTGCTGGCAGTGTGATAAAAATTGTAAAAAATATTTTGCCTCACACTTAGTCTCATCTTCCATAATTTGACATGGATAATATATTTCCTTTTCTCCATTTCTTAAACAATTAATAGAACATGACAAATCAGTTTGCTCCATGTTTGCATCGGTATATAAGTTGGTTTGAAGAAAATACAATTTGCTGCTGTCCATATTACACCAGCAACGAGAATAATTCTAGTTCTTTTTTTGCTCAAGTGCGGTTTCTGTAGTACCATGTTGTTGCTTACTAGAGGTTGCACCTCTGTCCCCATGTTTGGTGAAAGAAAAGTAAGCATGGGTTTTATGAGTTAGCTTAACACCTAGTATTGTGAGTAGGTGGCAATGAGTAGGTAAGTCAAGATAACTCTTGTGATTAATGTTCCTGCTAGAGAGAGAGAGAGAGAGAGTTGGAGATTTGTCTAGTGACAATTTTTACTAGTCATAAGTAGTGCAGAGGGTTAATATGCCTACTGCAAAGAATAGATCTGTATTTTATGTGGATAGCTGAGTTGATTAGTAAATCCAGCCTTTACCAGTGCTTTAAAACAAATGAAATGTATGTGAAAGAGGTTATGGAGAGCTGAGGGGCTCTTTTGCGGGGGGTTAGTGAGAGAATCGGAGGACGAGGCCATGGCAGAGGGGGCGCCAAAAAAGATTGTCACACCAGGTGCCACCAGTGCTAAAACTGGCTCTGGGCAGCAGCATTTATTGTGCAATCAACTAGTGTGACAGCAAAACAAGTCTTCAGTCCTACTATTGACTGCTGCAGTTTAAACCTGCGGTGTGACCTGTTAAAATAATCCTAGTATGTCACCCCTATGTAAATCTTGTATCCACAATGTAAGGTGTATATTATTTAAAAGTGGGACACATAGAAAATGAATGTTACCCTGTCCCCACAGTCCCTAAACTCTATTTTCATTGTGGCAAGCCTGGATGTCCCATTTGGGAAAACAGAGTGTAGATTAAAATGCTAATAGTGAATCTTAGGAACTGACCAGGTAAAAAAAATAAAAAATTACAAAATAATTTCTAATAGTTATTAAAAATTCAATTTAATGGTGAGATAGGATTTTTAATAAATATTAAGGAAAAGTAACTTTTGAAATTTTACTTTTTCCCTCCCTGAAGTTCCTGGAGGCTAATTTGCATTAACTCCCTAGCAACTTGCAGTCAGTGCTCAGCCAGGAAGAGATGTCAAAGAGGTGTGTCCAGGAGCACACAATAGGCTGACCTGAATGCCAGCAATGACTCCTCTGAGCTCCATAGAATATGCACGGTGGGAGCTGTGGGAATTCAGTTGACACTACAGTGTCAAATCCTACCTAATCATCCTAGATGGATGCTGAGACATATGCAACACGTTGGTGCTCTTGATACAGAGTGAACAAGATGCCAGGGTAATTATTATGGATCACTTGTCTGGGTGCTGCAGAACCCTGGTTCTGTCTTTCCAGACATCTGTCTCTGGCTTTGTTGTGGCAATAGTTAAACTGGATTTTAGTGTGAGATGAGGGTGAAGACTGGGATTACCATAGTACACTCCTCACTCACACACCCCGCCTCAGAGCCCAATTTTAGAGTGGCCGAAGACCTTCGCTATTTCTGATTTGCCTTGAAACATTGCATTTTGGGCCTGTTTGCTAAAAAGTATATTGGAACTGCTGCAAATTTATAGAGGTCAGGGACTGGAAACCTTTACTCCATTTGGTTGAATGGGTCTAGATGTCTTTGGACGTCCCCCCACCCATAGGCCGGTGACCCTTACAAACCAAGACCATCAACAAAACCTCCCACAGAAAACTGCCACACTTACGAAAAGAAACTCAGTAGATTGTACCTGCTGCTCTAGGCCCCTGTGACCTTTGAAAGGGACCTGAGGATGTTGGACACCTTTCTACTTGAAATCAAAGGACAAAGGGATTGTCAAGGATCACTAGAAATGATACAAACCCCCCACACATTTCAAATGATCTTCTTAAGGCATACTCTGAGTCACTCTTCCCTCCTTATATCCTCACTTTCCAGAAATCTTACTTATACACCATCTAGACCTGGGACAGGTGGCGGAAAATATGGTCTCTGCTGCTGCCTGTTCTATAAATCCTTTCGCTTGAGGGACGCTTGCTCTACTGCATACACTGTTGCAGTCTGCACGTCTTTCTGTTGGTGATGGGAACTTGCACTGGTCATGTTCATATAATACATGTTTCACATTTTTTAAGTTGTCCCATGTTAGGAATAAAAGACTGGTGCCTCTAGGTTTGCAGGGCTTAGGTGGAGCCAGTTACATCTGGTAAATGACTCTTTAGACTGGAAGATCTTGACACAGTCACACATGTATGCCTTTACAGAAACGGGTGAGTTTGTCTAGCGAGAATGTTACAGCCTGTGTATCTGTAAGAAGGAAAGGAGTGGTGGTCTTTCATTCAGGGGAATGACTCGTGAAGATCCAGAGACTGTTTAAATGACTACTCACTGTATTGACCAGGTGCATGTATTTGTATTCATAGGTCTTCCTTTCCCTATCTGCCTTGAAATCACTTTTGAAAGTGTACCAACTTAAAAATCCAAATAATTGTACCCAGGCACTGTCAACAAACCAGAGGATTGAAACTGGCATATCAGTAACTTTGCATAGCCCTTAGCCACCTACCGTGTCTTTGAGTATTCACCTATCATTTTATTGACACTGACTCTGATGTACCCATCTTTCTGTGACAGAAGAAGTGTTTGTGATTAACTGTATCCCTGGACTTCTTCATGTAAAGAGGAACTGGCCAATGATGTAATTAGTTGCACCACAGCCTTATTTAGTTAATGATTCTACCCCAACCCTACTGGGTTCCCAGTGATACTATTGAGGCATTTGTACCACTGTTCTTTCTGATGAGGTTAATGACCTTTTTACACAGATGCTACCAACATGGGTGTCTAATAACTGCAATTAGGCTGTGCCCCAGGCAACCAGCTTTCCAGAGTCAATAGTCTGACGTGAATGAGTCTACCCTAGGCCTGTAGTTGTTCTAAGGACCAGAGTTGTTGCCAGGACAAATGACTAAATGGTCATTTGCCCTGAGGATCTATCTGAGACATCCACATATAGTTTTAGGTCTGATACAGAATGTATGGGCTCTCAGACACCCACACGACCAGCAGCGGCTCCTTTATTAGAGCATTGGGGCATTGTCCCCCTATCCTTGGCCCCTCAAGCTCCTGAAATTAATGTAAATAAATCTAGAGTTTAAATGTTTTTCTTCCGGTTGTGGCTATTTGCATTTTTTTACAGTTAATTGGCCACGAGCCAGTTACTTAGTGATGAGTGGGTGGGGCTCAAAAATCTAAGGCACACACTTGCACTTCAAAGTGCACATGTCAGGTTGGCAGATAAGCCCGACATGCTTACCAGAAGCCTGTTCACCATCTGTGATAGAAAGAATAGGGGGTAGGCAGGCACAGCTTTCTGCACTCAGAATGAGCACTGGGTTCACCTGCCTGATCAAATCCTGGTGCTGCTCTCAGCAAGGGAGCAACATCTGGGTTGCTTAGGATTTGCAGCACTAAGGGCAGTTGCACACTACAGTAACTAATCCATGTGTGCTTAACGCCTCTTTAAGACCTCATCTTTTCTCCCTCCACTTCGTCTAACTACTCTGCAGCACTGCAGAAAAAGAGATGGTTGGATAGGGGTAGGGACCGGCTGTGGGTGAGAAAGAAGGGTCAGTAGGGAAGACCGAGAAGGTACGTTTGCAGATGCCGTGAACCTGGAGGACTTCACCCAGGCGATTGTGGCCATGCAGACTCTGCACTTCAGTGTCACCCGTGTCTTTGACTGCTTGAAGGAGGGGCTCAAGAACAAGGGGGAGGGGACATGGAGGAGTGCGAGAAAGTCTTCCTTTAAGGGGTGGGGGGGAGCACGAGGTTCTGGGAGTGGTGACCTGAGACCTCAGGTGAGGGCTGAGGGGCAAGGGACCTGGGCTCTGGAGTGCTGGTGGGATGAGGCAAGGGACCTGGGGCTCTGGAGTGCTGGGGGCAAGGGACCTGGTGCTCTCAAGTGCAGGAGGACATTTGGAATGGAAAGTTAAGTAAACAAACTGTAGTGCGTTTCATTGGCGCTATAGTTCTGCACACGAGTTGTAAGGCCTGGTTTAGAGTTGGGAGGCAGTGCAAAGACTCCATGTTCTGCAATAACAGATATACTGGAGATTGCCACTACCCACGTGAGATTCCAACATTCATTGGCCCGCGATGGCTGATTGCAGTGTGGGGTGGCACCGTCACCCGCCCCCCTGGAGGGCAATTAAGCCCCCTCCCCTGAGGGGCAGGCTGTTCTGCAGTACCTTCTCACCTGGAAAAAGGGAATGGATGTAGGTGCAGGAAGTTTAGAACCAACCCCCGGGTGATGTTTTGTACCCTTCCCACCACATAATCTTCAGGTAAGTGATGGGGTATTTTAGAGATAGTCTGGTGGGGTCTAGGTATTGTTTACGTTACTAATATGGTTTTATTTTTTAGCAAATTGTGTATACATGGCTTGCTTTAAGCGTGCCGGAATGTTCCAGTGATTGGATGTGTGCCACTGTCCTAGTATTTTTCTGTGTATATACACACCACTGATTGTCAGCATTTTCAGTGTGTAGTACAGTGCCAGTGGTCCCAGAAATGTGTGGCATTCAGTGTGTGCATATATGCTGGTGTGCATCTCTGAAAGGGTGTGCAAGCCAGCTTTGCTTTTAGTTAGCATGGCTGGTGCCTGTGCATCTGTGAGTGTCTTGTGTGTTGGCAAGCGCTTAGCAGCACCTGCATGCCACTCTATGTGCAGAGAACTTAGTTTGCTGGTCTGCAAAACCATGCTGTCTATTTGCATTTCACTTTCAACATTAGAGTATACGTGTATTTAAAGTATGTGTTTGTGCAGTGTTGTCTCTGATCATACAAAAACCGTGCAGTGATTTACCAACTGTTCTGTACATACAATTGTGTTTTCTCTATTCTCAGACATGAATGTCTTATTTCTCTCTTTACCAAGCACTCTTAAAAATGCCAACCAGTGTGGATGACTTGAATCCTACACATTGGAGTCCTCTTTGTCTTATGTAATATGTTCTAATTACTGATTTACCCATGTATTATTCATTGTCTGTGTGTGTGTGTGTGTGATGTAAAGTGCTCTGACACCCTCCACTTGTTTGAGAGGTGCTATAAAAAATGAAATACATATGACAGAGGGGCTATGGAGAGATGATGGGCACTGTTGGAGGGTGATAGTGAGGAAATCATTGAAGGGTCCCAGCAAAGATTGTTTGTTGAATCTTGGTGCACTCTAAGGTCATCATTTACTGTGCTTTAAAAGTGAAAACAATTGAATATATAATGAAAAATGTGTTGTAGCAAATGCCATTTTGCCCACATTTTCTTGGGTGCTCACTATGCAGCATACTGCTGGTCTGACAAAATGTGCCAGGGCTGCTTTAGAACCCCGATTGTTTCAAAATATGTGCTTATCCATGATAGATTGTCGGTGACGTGGCATCAAAGGCAAGGTGCTTGGGCTTTCCTGCACCAAAATAGTTTACAGGTCTGTATTCATGTTCTGACAAATGGATTCTGCCTGAATAAAACTGTTGAAAACAGGCACTTCCGGCCGATCCAAATGCAAGCGATAAATACAAACCATTTGTCAGGACATAAACACAGGACCTGTTAAGAGATGGCAGGACATCTGGCCTCAGGCTGTAGGCTGCTCTGTGTAAAGTACATCTCCTACAAAGTACATCAGTGATGTCATTTCAGATGTCATCAGTGATGTCATCAGTGAAGTCACTGACCATGTCATGAATTATGTAATTTGTGACATCATCAGCTGTGCATTGCGGGCGCGCGAGTTATAGTTAGCAGAACTAACTATAGCGGAGGAATTTCTATGGTTTTGTAAGAATGAATTGTCCAGCTAACTATAACACCCCTCAAACCTATGGTTTTTTCAGTGAATTTCTAAGGTTTTTTAAATACTAATTTCTAACTATACCGTGTCTGAAACATATTGTTTTTAAAGTGAATGTCAAAGGGTTTTTAAATGCTAGTTTCTAACTATGCCTAAAGAGGTAGGACATGTGATGAAAAAAGAAACAACGCACAGAAAGAAGCAAAACAAATGCAGAAAGAAGCAACAGAAGTCCACAAAGACGAAGACATGCGCAGAAAGAACCAACAGAGGAGCAGAAAGAGGCCTTGTTGCAAAATAATCCTGTGCCCACAAATTTTTCAGACGGGTACTGATGGTAACTGATTCTGACTAACCAGGCCTAGAGCCAGTGCTATGCAAAAAGACACTTAGAATACAGTGAAAACACCTACATACACTAGGGAACACTATGCGTTGGGGTACTCCTGTGATTAGCATGACCTCCTCTGTAAGGCTCTAGTACATAATACTCAAGAACAAAAAGGGTTTGGCTTAAGCGCAGTAAGGCTACGCCACATTAGCAAACAATAAAACAAGTGCCAATACTGCTCAATTCTTTTCTCTGACACAACTCAAGATGAGTACCACGTCCTCATCTTAATAGACCACTCTTTCAGTCCTGAAATATATCACAAAAAATGTATGTTTATTTTTACATTTGTTTTTGAAATTTTAGTCATTCTTTTTATATTTTATACATCAGACAGTAAAGTTTTTGATTCTCTATTCAAAGCAACTACTTCCTTCATACAGTTGGAAGGAGTGAAAGCTCCTACTACTAAAAACCATGTGTGAATATATACATTGGGGTGTTAGAAGGCATGTGCAGACGGTGCAAAAAGGACTTGAAAACTGAACAGCTTCACTTCAAACTCATTCATGAATATCATACAACCAACATAGTTACACCATACGAACAACACAAGAGACGAACAGTGAGGGATAGTGATAGTTGTGTGTGAAAAGATATCCCTAAGCTTATATCATTTCTTAAGCTAAGGATACAACGATAATTAATAACAACTTTTTCTATTCTTTAATCACAATGAGTAAATTAGGCCACCATAAACTCAATCCATTCAGGCTATTTACAACAATGATTGGCCTAAAAGGGGACAAGAAAAAATCAAGAAAAGCAAGGTCAACTAAGAAAGGGGGTCGACGTGTTTCGAATCCCTTAAATTCATGGGATTCTCTTCAGGACCAAGACAGAAACATATCTGAAAGACATAAGATCCACAAAAGGACATTCAGTCAGTTTGAACAGCTAAGCGACTCTCAACTTAACATTCAGACCAGCATACATTCATGCAGTACCTGTTGGGCTTGCTTGAGGTCTTGTCAGCGGGGAAGCTATAGGCAGAAAGAATGCCATGTCAGTCTTTTAGTTTGTTATCCTCAAAACAGTGGGGGCGGAGGTTCTCTTTTATTGGTGGATATTACTCACTTTTATGTGACCAGTGAGCTGGTTCTCCTGTCAATTAATCCAAATGCCAGTTTCGTTTGAAGATCAAACAATCATTATTCTACTCATTTCTGTTAAAGATGAATTAATTCCTCTTCAATCCTGAGGGTCCCTGGGGGGCAACTAGCCCACCACTTACCTCCAGTAAGCGCCACTGCGCTGCGTTGCAGAGAGGTGGCCCAGGTCATGCCCCTTTTTACACCACTCTGCAACACAGCTCTTAATTCCCCAACTTAAAATGCGCCACAGGGCGTGTTTACACACATGTCACCTCAGGCTCCGCCCCCACCCTTCTCCACTGTGCAAACGCACCTTCCTGGTTTGGAGTGTTGACAGCCAATTAGAATAAAGCTTGTCATTGGGAGGGTGCGCAGATTCTCCGTGCCTCTAAATATCGAAACTTTTATTTTTGCTTTTCTTAGCAACTACTGAACGGATTTACACCATAAAAACAAGGTTGCTTTCTGAAGCAAGCACTACATTTTTGCCAAATTTGGTGTAATTCCGTTCAGCAGTTCGGGCTGTAGCCGTGGCTAAATTTCCTATGGAAATGAACATGGGGAAAACAAGTTTTGGGACCCCCCTTTTTTTCGGCCCCCGCTTGCCGAATCACCCTGAAACTTTAAAGATAGGAGCTGACTTGAGCGCCCGACTAGTTTTGAAAATGTTGTGAAGATTCGTCAATCGGCGCCAAGGTTATTGGGAAGAGAAAAAATGCTTTTTGAATCGAAACCAGGTCCTAATTATAACTACCTACTGGCGATCGCCATCTAGGTATATATATATATATATATATATATATATATATACATATATATATATATATATGTATATATATATATGTATTCTCGCTCCAAATTCTTTGTGTTCAAAAAGGAAATTTCTGCACTCACGGGGGTATCCAACAAAAGGTTTTATTTACCAATTGACCAACAACAAGCAACAGACGTGGTCGCATTTCGGCGAAATGTCTTCTTCTATGTCAATAACATTTCAGAAAACTACATGTTTTTGAAGCATTCCTCCTTCACGGTAACAGAGAAAGGACCATTGTGCTAATTCTTGAACGCAGCACCATTTTGAAGTGTGCAATACTTCTACATTCAATATGCACTGTCATTCTTTGAATAGAATCGATCCCTAAGCAACAGTTCTACCCTTGTACTATTACACTTTCTTAGGAATGTTAAAAATATTTTATATATTTTCATAACATCACTATTTTTGTTATGAATAACACATTCCTTCAGCCGTGTATCGGCTTTTTGACAATGGCCCTGAGACAACTATGTGATCTCGCCGTGGATCGACGTATGTCCCTTTCCTGCTAAACCGTGATTATTCATCACCTAAAGTCAAACTTATATTTTCTTTAACTTTTTTCTATTTCTTTCTCTATATTTTACATTCTTTCGCAAATCAACATCCGCGTACAAATCTCTTTTCCAAAGTTCAATTTTCAAAATTACAAAATACAAAAACGACATGTTTTGATTCAAAATTCATGAGGCACCTATTCATATTAACATGATTTATCAACTAATTAATTTTAACTTTGACAGATTAGAGAAAAACTGGTGGGGGGGGAAGAGGGTCTGGGAGTGGTGACCTGAGACCTCAGGTGAGGGCTGAGGGGCAAGGGGCCTGGGCTCTGGAGTGCTGGTGGGATGAGGCAAGGGGCCTGGGCTCTGGAGTGCTGAGGGGCAAGGGACCTGGTGCTCTCAAGTGCAGGAGGACATTTGGAATGGAACGTTAAGTAAACAAACTGTAGTGCGTTTCAATGGCGCTATAGTTCTACACAAGAGTTTTAAGGCCTGGTTTAGAGTTGGGAGTCAGTGCAAAGACTCCAATTTCTGTGATAACAGATATACTGGAGATTGCCACTACCCACGTAGATTCCAACATTTGAGAGTGATGTCATCAGTGATGTCACTGACCATGTCATGAATGATGTAATATGTGACATGATCAGCAGTGGATTGCGGGTGCGCGATATATAGTTAGTGCAACTAACTATATATGGAATTTCAATGGTTTTGTGTGAGTAAAATAAGGTTTTTTAAATGCTAATTCCTAACTATATATGGTCTATAACCTATGGTTTTTTCAGTGAATTTCAATGGTTTTTTAATAGCAAATATCATAAGCTGTCGAATGTCAAGTACGTGGTAAGTAAAAACATTTTCGTGTTTATGCACACTGATCTGCTTTGAATGCTGCCCCCCACCCCTCATTTCTATTAGGAGTACTCTCTCTTTGCAGATAGTGAAGGGTAGTTAACGCAGGCCTTTGCCCCCGTTGTAATCCGTCGTGCCTGCTTCTCTCTCCATTTGATTGATTGTTCTCTTTGGTTCATTCTCTATTTACAAACAAGCACAGAGTCGCAATACTCTGTTTAGTCTTTGCAGATAGCGAAAAATCGTGTAAAAAAACAAAAGGAATCGAGCAAAATCAGTAGGCCACTAATGGGATCTCTTTTTGACCTCCCTAAAATAGAAACATTAGGAACAACCTGTTGATAATACCAATGTGTATGTACATAAGCGGCGTTCATTTGTGTTCACAGTACCCCTTGTTGATTGTTTGAATCGAGCATTGAATTGTTCGAAGTTGGTTCTCTTAAGAATCTTCTCTGCCTGCAAACGAGGAAGAATAGGAATATTCTCTCTCCCTTTGCAGATAGTGAAGGGTAGGTAACGCAAACCTTTAACACGTCGTGCCTATTTCGTTCCTCATTGATTGATTGTTTCCCCAAACATTGACTGTTTGGGAATTGGTTCTTTTTGGAGGTATTCCCTGTTTGCAAATATACGTAGGAAAATCTTTGCAAATAGTGAAAGGGTACGTAATGCGGACCTTTCTCCCCCGTTGTAATCTGTCATGCCTATCTACTCCCCACTGATTGATGCACCTGTTTCACCCGGACCATTTACTAGAGATACGTCATCTGGCCCGACCAGAGAGCACCCCTAGTGAAAAGGACATATGCAATAATAACGAAGTGATCACTGTATCCTGTTAACAGAAACTTTAGCATGAAACAACCTGGAAAGAAAAGAATAGGAAAACGAAAATCAGTAGGCCACTGATGAACATGAACTTTTATTAAACAACGAACAAAGAAACGATAACATAACGTAATGATAAAACCTATTAATGTCCTAGAAACAAGAAAACGTTAAAATATGCTAGTGGTGAGAGACCAGAAAAACAGTAAGAGAAACCAAATCACCCCTCGCTGTCCCACCGCCTGCCACGCCAAAAAAATCGATAGACTAGGGAAAATGCAAGTCAGTAGAACATCCGCCCCCACTCTGGAAACTTCCAAGGTGGGGCAGGGTTGCGGCTACGCCCAGCCGGGAGCAGCCCATATAAGGCGGGTCCTGCTGCCACGCCTCGGCCAGGAGATCCTAACGTAGGGTGTAGCCGGAGGAGAGGCCGAGGCCAGCGGGACCCGGCCAGGGGATTGCCTTTACAACGCTGAAGAGTTGCAGGGGGGGGAATATCTCCTCGACCCTCCCCTCTCTCTCCCAGTCCGGCCGCGGTGGCCCTTGACAGTTTCAGGTAGTCCCGCCACATGCTCTTCCGGTCCGGCCACCAACGGTCGGGGGGCCGAGGCCGATGGGATCCGGCTGCAGCCGATAAACCAAGGAACCCGTTCATGGGGCCAGAGCCAGGGGCGTCCGGCCGACATCCACCGGAAGCCCGGCCCGAAGACGGATGGGACACTTCTTCTTTCTTGAATAATGGCTGCGACAACACTGGGGGGGGATGTCTTGCACATGCCTCCGACCCCCCCCCCCCCCTCGTCCTCATCGCCTGGTCCGGCCATAACAAATCTCAAGCGAGACGCCGTGGGGTGCACTGGGAGGGAGAGACGGTGCGAACAGGCCTCTCCCGCCTCCCCAGGTGGAGGCTTCCCAGCTGCACCCTCAGCGCTCCAGGCGCCCAGAAAAGGGTTCTTCCACTGTGGCCATGCTGCAACGTCTCGCCCGGCAGGGTGGAGCCCGTCCGCTCATTTGACCCCGCGATCGCCAGTAGCTACCGAACTCTCAAAATGGCGGTCGACCTGGCAAGAGCGGGCCCAGCATAAAGAAATGGCCCGGTCACTGGTTGACTCCACCACCGTAGTCCTCCACGACCTTGAAGATTCTAGAGGAGCCACGGGAGTCTCCGACCCCCGATGGGGAATGACTGCCATGATCGCCCGTGGAGTGACGAAACTGTATCCGCGGGACGTCGGCGCTCCCATGCTGGCGCCAGCCTCACTTTGAATTACTAGAATCCTGCAGACCTCAGTTCCGGTGAAAGCACAGTGTGACCCGGTAGGAAAAATTGTTGCACCCCCTCCCCTTTTTGACTGATAGTTCAAACCACCGATCCTTTCCTTTGCCCTTTTAACGGAACTTTGGACTGCCTCCCCCTCTTTTACATTTTCTAGAGAAAACAAAACATTAACCACTACATTAGCATAGCAGTTGACACCAGAACTGTTTTCAAATTGAAAACCAACAACATCTTCAACAGAATCCTTTTTGTTTCTGCTGTGACCCTGCTACAGCACAGTCATTGTCCCCAGCAGTAATTCTGCAATGCCGGTAAGAATAGCTGTGGTGCCTACTGGACTCACTCACCCCCGCGGCGCCCCACGCCGTTATTTGCTGGGCGGCAACTTACTAGACATCACTTTCGTGCCATCTAGATTTCAGCGCGTTCTGCTGCCTTGGAACTATTCGCACAACAGACTGCTACTGACGACCCACCCCCAGGCAACATCTTCTGAATTTTCATAATTTGAAAGAACTAGTAACATGTCCTCATCAGGAATTCAAAAGAAATTGCCACGGTCTCTTCGTTGTTTAAATGTTTTTACTGTTTTTGTTTTGTTGTATATATTTATATGTTATTAAAGTTTTATATTCCTACTACTTTGTTGGAGTGCTATATATTTTTAATGTGACACATAATTGTAAAAACTTTGATGTACAAAGAGTAATTCCTGGAATCTTCCGCTTCAGGCTCGGTCCCCTCCCCAATCACAATACAGGATGGTTTTCAGATAGTAGGAACACGTGTGGTGTGACGGATCTCATCGGGT
This sequence comes from Lissotriton helveticus, assembly GCF_964261635.1. Lineage (NCBI taxonomy): Eukaryota > Metazoa > Chordata > Amphibia > Caudata > Salamandridae > Lissotriton > Lissotriton helveticus. The sequence goes on from NC_136058.1 coordinate 81,647,136, forward strand.
GTGGGCCTTATCTACTATAACTCCTTTGAAGAGGGGTGATTCTTTACAGCTGGAGCCATAAACTACATCTGCAGGGCTAGCTGATAGCCTGGACAATCGGACACAGAGGAAGAGGAGTGTCAGAGGATGCGGTAGTGAATAGGGCGAAAGGGAGGTGTCGGGCGGGCACAGAGTGTGATTCTCAGGGAAGAGCAGCGCAGATGGGGGGAGGTTTATTGCCCATGCATAAGACAGAGAGCGGGGGTGACCAGTGCCTGGGGAAGATGCTTGCGAGGGTGGGGAGCCATGCTACGAATCGACAGCGTGCAGAGAGTGGGTCTGGTCAAGGCATCTAAAATGGCTGCCGTGCACGACAAAAGTGTGGCATTTCAAAAAAGGCAAGATGGCGCAAACAATGTTTTTCAACACTTCCTCATTTCCTTCGAATCGAACGTTAACAGACGTTGGTGCAAATTACCAAAGTTAAGCGATATTTATCGCTAACGATGCTTACCAACGAATTTTTTACCGCTAAGCATCGTCAGAAATTATCGAAGATAAACCTTGCTATTATCAAGGTTTATCGCAAATGCGATAATAAACGGCCGCAATGCATGAATATCGCTAAAAAGTCAGCGATATTCATGCATTACCGAGCTAATGCTCTTAGCCATGTTATCCACCTCCCATTGGATAACATGGCTAAGAACTGCTCAGGGCAGGTGTTACTTTTTGGAGATATTCGCGCTTAGCGCGAATATCTCCAAAAGTTGGTAATAGGAGATAGATATCTTGCATGTTGTAATGCAAATTATTGTGGTATATGGAACTCATACCATAATCTCTCAGGAAAGCAGAAACTGATCCTTTTGGGACCGCCTGAAAAGGCCTAGGGGGTGAGGGGTACTCTACTTTGCCCCCTTTTCACGTTCCGAACTATTTTATTTTACTCTCTTCTGTAATTACACAAAATAGCAGCGATAAGATGCATCGGAGACACACAGTGAGAGAAAGGAGGCCGGAGATGAAGAAGAGATGTCAAATACACATTGGAGATAATATAGTGGCAGAAGGGAAGTAAATATGAGTAAACTTACCATGTAACATAAAAATGTTGTACTCTATACTATAAGTCTCATTTTATACTACAATCACTTCGCTACAACCTCATAAATTAAAAATAAAAATGAATAATGTCTCAAACAATTTTTGATTTCTAAATATAAATGTATTCTTCAGAATTTTCTAAATTTGAAAGAACTAGTAACATGTCCTCATCAGCAATTTCCTCATGAAAAGTCTGCAATGATGATTCTTGTAACTCTATGGTCTCCAAACATTCGATAAATTCGCCATCAACAGATTGATCAAAAAAATCATTCAAGTCATCTCCTCCTTGTGACAATATTTCATTATTGGTGCTGTCAATTTCAATCAATGTAGTGGAATCATTCAAGTCATCTCCTCCTTGTGACAATATTTCATTATTGGTGCTGTCAATTTCAATCAATGTAGTGGAATCATTCAAGTCATCTCCTCGTGACAATATTTCATTATTGGTGCTCTCAATTTCAATCAATGTAGTGGAATCATTCAAGTCATCTCCTCCTTGTGACAATATTTCATTATTGGTGCTGTCAATTTCAATCAATCTAATGAAATCATACACGTCATCTCCTCCTTGTGACAATATTTCATTATTGGTGCTCTCAATTTCAATCAATGTAGTGGACAATTCAAAAGAAATTGCCACGGTCTCTTCATTGTGAGCCATTTTATTTTGAAATTGCTTGCTGTAAATTGCAGAAAAAAATAATCACTTTCATTTATCGTTTTTAGTAATACATAATATAAAACTAACTTTATCAAGTATTTAGTATAACAGAAGGACTGCAAATAAATAACAGAAAACATTTTTCAAATTATCTTCAAGTGTACAACATAGTTCCCCTTACAAATTAACAACTCACCTTTTTAAAAGTAGGAGAAGTGTTAGTACTGTGTAAATCAAACACCAGAAATTCACCACCAAAAATTCCTCACAAATGTACCTCAGACAGTAGTATCACAAAATGGCTGTGGTTTCCTCCCATTTGACATATATACATAACCAATTAACTTTCATCACACACAAATACAAAACCAAAGTAACATTTTAATTGGTTCTAAATTTCAACACTTTCAAATGTGTTTTCCCCATGCAATTTTCCATAGGACATTTACATACGTCTACAGCCTGAATGGCTGAACGGAATTACACCAAACTTGGCAAAATGGTACATCAAACCTAAGAGGTCAGGAAGGATCTACTATGCCCCCTTATGGTCATTTGCCCCTTCGCTTTGGCCTCCTCTTGTCTCTCGATCCTACCGAGAGACAAGATGGCGGCCGCTACGGACTGTTTGGAATGTTGACAGACGCCGGAGAACCAATCAGCTTCGCAAAGCTCCGTAACGCGAAAAGTACGCGAAGCGGAGCGCTGTTACAGATATATATCTTTTTTTGAACGTTAATTTCTCAAAATCCACTGGAGCACATATATTGAGACCTAGCAAAGGCACATCGGGCTACCAGTCCCTAATATTTTGCCAAGTTTCGTGCAAATCCATTCAGCCGTTCGATTATTGACATTTAGATACGTCTACAGCCTGAATGGCTGAACGGAATTACACCAAACTTTACACCAAACTTGGCAAAATGGTACATCAAACCTAAGAGGTCAGGGAGGATCTACTATGCCCCCTTATGGTCATTTGCCCCTTCGCTTTCGCCTCCTCTTGTCTCTCGATCCTACCGAGAGACAAGATGGCGGCCGCTACGGACTGTTTGGAATGTTGACAGACGCCGGAGAACCAATCAGCTTCGCTTCACAAAGCTCCGTTGCGCGAAAAGTCCGCGAACCGGAGCGCTGCCCGGTCCGCTGTTACAGATATATATCTTTTTTTAGCGTTAATTTCTCAAAATCCACTGAAGCACATATATTGAGACCTACAAAAGGCACATCGGGCTACCAGTCCCTACAATTTTGCCAAGTTTCGTGCAAATCCATTCAGCCGTTCGGGCTAAAAGTGAGGCCAACCGGCCTATGGAAAACTCAATGTTAAAAACACGTTTTGGGACCCCCCTTTTTTCTCGACCCCCCCTGGACGAACCCCCCCCCAATTTTCAGGGGCTGCTCAGAAACAAAATGTGCAATTTTCCTGAAAATTTCAGCCAATTCCGTCCACAAACGCCAAAGGTATTAGACATAGAATTTTCAAAAATCCCATAGAGAAAAAATCCTAACTATATATACCTACTGGCGACCGCCAGTAGGTAATATATATATATATATATATTTATATATATAATATATATATATATATTCTCGCTCCAAATTCTTCATGTTCGAAAAGGAAATTTCCGCACTCACGGGGTATCCAACAAAAGGCTTTATTTACCAATTGACCAACAACAAGCATCAGACGTGGTCGCATTTCGGCGAAATGTCTTCTTCTATGTCAATAACATTTCAGAAAACGACATGTTTTTGAAGCATTCCTCCTTCACAGTAACAGAGAAAGGACCATCGTGCCAATTATTAAACGCAGTACCATTTTGAAGTGTGCAATACTTCTACATTTAATATGCACTGTCATTCTTTGCAATAGAATCGAGCCCTAAGCAACAATTCTACCCGCCTACTATTACACTTTCATAGGTGCACATTTGTCATTAAATCACCAATGTTTTATATATTTTCATAACATCACTGTTTTTGTTATGAATAACACATTCCTTCAGCCGTGTATCGGCTTTTTGACAATGTGGTGCGTTGTAAGTTGGGGAATTAAGTCCCCCTGAATCCTGAGGGTCCCTGGGGTCCAACTAGCCCACCAGGTACCTCCTGTAAGTGCCACACAGCTTCATTGCAGAGAGGTGTAAAAAGGGGCGTGGCCTCGGACCACCTCTCTGCAACGCAGCACTGTGGCGTTTACTGGAGGTATGTGGTGGGCTAGTTGACCCCCAGGGACCCTGAGGATTCCAGGGGACTTAATCCTCCAACTTAAAACGCGACACAGGCGCGTTTGCACAGTGGTGCAGGGAGGGGGACAGAGCCTGATGTGACATGTGTGCAAACACATCCTGTGGCATGTTTTAAGTTGGGAGATTAAGTCCCCTTGAATCCCTATGGTCCCTGGGGGCTAACTAGCCCACCAGGTATCTCCAGCAAGCGCCACAAGGCTGCCTTGGAGAGAGGTGGTCCGAGGCCATGCTCCTTTTGACACCTTTCTGCAACGCAGCTCTGTGGTGCCCACAGGAGATACCTGGTGGGCTAGTTGGACCCCAGGGACCTTCAGGATTTAAAGGGACTTAATCCCCCAACTTAAAACGAGCCACAAATCTTTGTGAAATTCTCAAAAAAAAGTCTATCCAGGTCAGCTCCTATCCTCAAAGTTTGGGGGTGATTCGTCAAGTGGGGGCTGAGAAAAAAGGGGGTCCCAAAACACAGTTTCTCCATGTTAATTTCCATAGACAATCTTGCAACAAGCTACAGTCCGAACTGCTGAATGGAATTACCCCAAATTTGGCAAAAAAGGTAGGGCTTGGTTCAGAACGCGACCTTTTCTTAAAATGGTGTAAATCCTTTCTGTAGTTTTTGAGAAATTTTAAAAATAAGCGTGAAAAATTCAATTTCCCATAGGAAACTTTGTGCAAGGATACAGCCGAAACTACTGAACAGAATTACCCCAAATTTGGCAGAAAGGTAGTGCTTGGATTAGAAAGCAACCTTTTTTAAAAATGGTGTAAATCTGTTCAGTGGTTGTTGAGAAATTAGAAAAACAAAAGTTTTAATATCTGGGCGGACCCTAAGTCCCGTGCGCAAGCTTCACTGTGATTGGCTGCTAGTAGTGGAAACCAGTAAGTGTTGGCAGCCATCTTGTGGCTCGGTAGAAGCGAGTCACCCGAAAACGGAGAAACAAAGGTATAAAACAAGGGAAGGGGGCAATGTAGAAATACCCTGACCCCGAGGGCCCAAACAGCATAAAAAAAAAAAAAACAGCAGAATGCGTCCTGGGGTCGCGTGTTTTTTTAAAAATTTTTTTTTTTTTAAAAAAAAGACCTTTATTGTCCAAAACAAACACAATACACAGCGTCTGGCCAACAACCCCGGGGCAGGCCGCCATCAAATTATCAGATACTTCGTTCAAGTTTTTACACAGCCTTACAGCCGCCATCCCTGGGGCGCGGCGGCAGATCACTGTCACCCCTGCGGGTTTGACTACCGCTCAATTCGAATCATAGAGGTCCAATTTTTTTTTTTTTTCCTTAAAACATTGAACGCTTAACCAACTAGTAGTTACCACTTTCGGTCCCTTATGTTCCTGGCTTTGTGAATTGTGCCCCCGTGTGGTCCTGAACAGGCTCCCCCGTGCCAGCATGCGCTTGCCCAATGTCTGTGGGCATTCTGATCCCTCCTCCGTGTGCAGTGTCCTCCCCCCTGCTTCCGCTGCCATATTTCCCCCCCACTCCTCCCAGCTGCGTGTGAGTCCTCCCTCCTGTGTAATGTGGCCTGTCTCCCCTCCCCTTACTCTAATGGGTCAACCTCTCCCTCAAAGTAAAAAAGGGCTTAGGCGCACAGCGTCAAGTTGGGGAATGGATTACTGGAGAAGCTGATGGTGGGTTAGAGTGTGTGTAAAGGTGCTCCAACAGGCGACGCAACTGGCCAAATGCGTCCTATGATGCTTAAGATGAGTGTGTTACGTGGTACGTAAGCACATCCCTGTATAGTGGGCACACTTATGGAGTTCAGGATAGCTGACTCAAATGAAAGTTCAATGATGATAATAACTGGAGAATCAGCTTTCACCAAGATTCCCTAAAGAGACATTTACCATTCAGCCAGATGCTTAGAGTCACCCGAATTGTATCTAATGAGGACAAAAGAGACTCTCAACTCCAATCTATGGCTAGGAGATTCTCAACCAGAGGGTATCCACATGATGTCATTGAAGAAGCCCAAGAAAAGGTCAAATTGATTCCCCGGTTGGAAACTTTAAAAAACAAAAAGAAGGATTCAACCTCCAGAATGGCACTGGTCTCCAGATACTCCACCTCAAGCAAGATCTACAAAAAAACCATCCTAAAACACTGGCGCATTTTATCATCGGAACCAGACTTTGGCGATTTGTTCAAAGAACCTCCCATTTTCGCGTACAGTAGACCGATGAACATTAAGGAAATATTATCTAAACCAACAGCGACGAAAACCCACCACACGGGCACCCGCCCTTGTTACCATTGTAGCAACTGCAACAATGTCATTGCAGGCAATACTTTAAACCACCCTATGAGAGGCTTTAAGATCAACCTCAACGTAGATGCCACATGTGATTCAGCTAATTTGATTTATCTGCTCAAATGCCCATGTGGAAAGTCCTACGTGGGAAAAACCAGCAGAAAAATAAAAATCAGACTCAACGAACATAAGTCCAATATCAGGACAAAGAATCCTAAATCAAATGTGGCTGTTCATTTCAATGAAGCCCACCATAGTGTGGCACAACTGAAATACCTTGTATTAGAAATGGTCACCCACACTGAGGGCAGGGACAACAACAAGACCCTCTTACAACGAGAAACCTCGTGGATTTATAGACTTCAGTCCCTGAAACCTTTTGGCCTCAATGACCGAACCGAACTCAGTTGTTACCTGTAATTGTTTTGCCTTGATGCTATGTACTTTGTTCTGTATACAACATTTGTCTAGTCACCACACTCCACTTTAAGATGGCCGCCCTCACTACCTTTCACTTTGGTGTCCTTTCACTATTTCAACACCATTCACCCTCCCAGCGAACTCCGCAGTAACTCCGCGAAGTTCGTGATACTCGGTCCACCTCGTGAACCTCTCCACAGTAAGTCACCTTTCACCGCTTGCCGTTCAGCGTTCTGTTTGATTTTATGCCTCACGCATTTGTCACATTTCTTAATCCTCCCTCCTGTCTTGCAGCACTGATGTGAGCCTTCTGCCGAGTGCGTTAACGTGAGACCCGTTTCACTTGTTTTCACAACCCGTTTTGCTTTTACCCGCACGACCTACCCTCCGTTATACTCCTCTGTTTAACTGCACATTCACCGGTCCCCTCCAAGGAACCCCTTACATATTTTTAATTTCCGCACTCTTTTAAGTTTACTATTCTCATTTGCATGACACGGGTGACACCGTTTTAAATTCACTGGCTTATACGAACATGCATGTTACTCCACATTGCTTGACATCGTTGATCTAAGTTGCATTTTTGTATCCCTCCGCAGCGCTCCTTGACAAAGGACTTTCCATAGTCCGAAATGCATTGGAGCACCTTTTGAAATAATTCGTTTGATTGCATTCAACCATTTTGCGTGATGTAACGCTACCAACATAAGAACTTATGAATCATGATAAATTAACTCTTTGATGACACTTTCGTGTGGATTCTCCAGTTATTATCATCATTGAACTTTCATTTGAGTCAGCTATCCTGAACTCCATAAGTGTGCCCACTATACAGGGATGTGCTTACGTACCACGTAACACACTCATCTTAAGCATCAACCTCTCCCTCCTCATCGGAAGTCAATGATTCCTCCTCTTCCAGTGGTTCGCACAGGTCCCCCCTAAATGCATTCCACGGGAGCCATATCTTGTTCCACTTACGCGGGCACGCTCTAAGGGTATATATTGTTCTTTCCACCAACAGGACCCTGTCCATGGTCGCGCACCACTGTGTTAGCGTCGGGGTGGTTTCAGCCCCCCACTTCTGTGCTATGTCCCTTTTGGCGATCACCATACCCAATGTGGCCCATTGCCGCCCGTGCCTGGTGAGATCTGTGGGTTCCCATATGTTGAGCAGGCATCTCCGAGGGTCCGGAGTCAGGGACACCTCCAAGGTTTGTGAAATGGTCCTCATGACCTGTCTCCAAAACTCCTGAATGCGGGGGCAGTCCCATAAAGTGTGGAACAGCGTCCCTTCCTCCCCGCAACCGCGCAGGCAGTACGGGTTTTGTGTTCTGTGAATAGCGTAGAGCAACGTACGTGTATAGTACACCCTGTGTAAAGTTTTTAGTTGCACAAGGCGAAATCTCGCTGATATGCCCACCTCCCTGGGTGCCGCCAACGCCTCATTCCATTCCGACTCGTCCATGTCCCCTACCTCCTCCACCCATTTGGCTTTTAGCGCTATGGTCGGGTCCGTCAGGTTATTGACTAGTTTGCGATACGTGAGGGAGGTTGCTCGCTCCTGCATGAAGTCCGTAAGCAGCCTATTCTCTAAGGGTGATGCTTCCGGGAGTGTCGTACCGCCGGGAATGGCAGTCAGTAAAGCATGTCTCACCTGTATATACCGGTACTGCTCCGTGGGCCCCATCTCATACTGCTGTCGCAATTGGTCGAAGGGGATCACAGTACCCCCCTCCCATAAATCCCCCACTGTGGATATGCCTATGTTGTCCCACGCTGCAAAGCCCTTACTACTCCTCAGATTACCTAGTGCCCTCGCGTCCCATAAAGGGGTCAGTCTTGTGATCGTCCCTTTCCATCCCAGTTTTGCCTGTGCCCTATGCCACAGCGACACAGCGAGCTTCGTGGGTCCAATGAGTGTACGTGCCTTACGCAGGTCATAGAGTGGGGCCAGGATGGTGCTGGTACCCAGCTGCAGTCTGTCCGCCCGGTATGCCGGGTCGTTCTGGGGAGCATGTAGCCACTGGTTGATGGATTTCAATTGGGCGGCCCAATAATAGAGCTGCAGGTTTGGTAGCGCTATCCCTCCATCATACCACCCCCTATGTAGTTTGGCCTGGGCTATCCTTGCCGGGCGGTTGCTCCACATTAGACCAGCAACCACCGTGGCCACCTTCCTGAAATACCTATCGTGGACCGGGTAAGGGGTATTCTCCAGAATGTACAGGAACCGGGGCAGAGACATCATCTTGTAGAGAGCCGCTCTACCCAGCAATGTCAGCGGAAGCGCCGCCCAGAATTTAACATCCTGTTTAAGGCGTTCAAGGGGTGGCGATAGATTCTTACGGAAGAATTCCGCAGGATCCCTCGTAACATGGACCCCCAGGTATCGGAACGAGGATCCCGCCATTTTAAGAGGGCACACGTCTCCCAGATCGGGGGACGGGCCCTGCAGTACATACAGCTCCGACTTGTTCCAATTCAGAGTATACCCTGACACCTTCCCCTGCTCGTCACAAATGTGCAGTAATGCCGGCACTCCCCTTTCTGGTTCAGATAAATACACCAACATGTCGTCTGCGTACAAAGACAGTCTGTCCTCCCAACCCTCAGCCCAAACAATCCCCCTTAGCAATGGGGTGGATCTTATCAGGGTCGCTGGGGGTTCCAATGCTAGTGCAAAAAGCAACGGCGAGAGCGGGCAGCCTTGACGAGTGCCTCGTCCTAATCGGAACGTCCGGGAGATATGGCCGTTGGCGACCACGTGCGCCAATGGCTCGGTATATAGCAGACGAATCCAGGCCATGAATTTCGGGCCGAACCCCATACGCCCCAGGACTTCGAACAGGTACTCCCACTCCACCATATCAAACGCCATTTTAGCGTCCAATGCCAGGATCACCGCCTTTTCTGTCAGCGTGTCGGCCTTCGCCAGTACGTTATGCACCCTACGTAGGTTGAGAGCGGTGTTTCTGTGGGGCATAAAGCCCGACTGGTCTGGGTGTATTAGGTGGGGCAGGACGGTCATCAACCGAGTGGCGAGCGTGTTTTATTTTAATGAGGCCTTGGGTGGGCTAGGTTCCGGGGCATTTATTAAAAAATAATAGCGGGGCTAGCCGGGGTTGCGGGGGCCCGCTGGGGTCTGCGCAGCCCCGGGGCTTCACTCAATGTTGGGAGGGGGTTGCGCGGCCCCCCTCCTGGAGGCCTGTATGTGCTTATAACTTTGCCATCATTTGACGAATCTTTATGAAATTATCCAAAAAGTTTCTCTAAATTTGATTAGGTCCTATATTGAAAGTTTGGGCAGTGAATGGTGTAGGAGGGGCTGAGAAAAAAAGGGGGTCCCAAAACATGTTTTGTCCGTGCAGTTTCAATACAAAACTTTATAGAAGACTAGAGGTGAAACTGCTGAACTGAATTACGGCATGTTTGGCAGGGAGAAAGGTGATGGTCCAGAAAGCTCGCTTTTGTTTAAATGGTGTAAATCTGTTCAGTAGTTTTTGAGAAATATCAACTTTTTTAGATATCAATATTTGAGAATTCTGAGATGTGATTGGCTGAGGGGTTACAAGCAGGAGCGTGTGGCTTATTGGCTGTAAACTGTTGAAACCAGGAAGTGTTGGCAGCCATTTTGTGATTTACTCCCTTAGCTTGCATGTCTCTGTGTAGAAGGCATCGGGTCTGCAGTTTTACCTCTGCGAAGCAACACTGGCATCTGCGTGAGATATGCCTTTCACGCTGCCTCTCCTCATATCACTAGGTTGTGGCTATGGCTTTAGAAGCCCGTTCGTCGGCTCCCACCTCTCTACGTTTGCAAGCTAGTACGCTGCTGTGGGGTGCAGGTGTCCCTTTGCGAGACTGGGTGCAAACTGTTGATAAGTCACACTGTCTGAGCATTAAAAAGCCATTTTGTGATTGAGTCCGTCAGCTCGCATCTGTGCAAGGCAACTCTAAAAACATACCAGAGCTCTGTCTGTGCGAAATACTCCCTTCACGCTCCCTCTGCCCAACATCACCACTTCACAGCTATGCCTTTAGCAGCCAGTGCATTGGCTCGCAGCTCTCTACCTTTGCGAGCTACTACGCTGCTGTGCCTCTACCTCTGCGAGCTAATACGCTGCTGTTCCTTTGGGAGCGGACGACCCGTAGTTCTTCCTCTGCGAGTCGACTCCAGGGGCCGCTGCTGTCCCTCTGCGAGCCTGGGTGTGAACGGTTGGTAAGTCACACTATATGAGCATTGAAAAGCCATTTTGTGATTATGCCTATCAGCTCGCATCTGTCCGAGGTAATTCTGAAAACATACCGTAGGTCTGTCTGTGAGAGATATCCCTTTCACGCTGCCTCTCCCCACATCAGCAGGTACTGCATTCTCTTCCCACATCACCAGCATAACCTCAACAACCTTTTTGGGCCCGCAAGTCTCCCTCTGGGAAGCAGCTGCTTGTCCGCCATTCCCGCTCACCCCCCCACAAACAAATGTGCGCTTTTAAATCGCGCGCGGCGCGAAACACCGTAATTTGCTGATTGTGGGACGGGGAAGCCTGTGCACGCAGGGGCTCCTGTACTTGCCGCATTTCTTGATTAATGGAGTGCGACTGGGGGCTGTTTGTGGGCCTTTGTGTAAATATTTGCTAATTGCAGCACTGTCATGCGCTGCAATTAGCACATATTTTCACAATGGCCCACACTCAGCCCCCAGTCACGCTCGATTGAGAGAAGAAATGCAGCAAATCAAAAAGCACGTCGTGTGGTTTACACGTCTTGCTTTTGGACTTAATGCTTGTCTTGTTTTAATGAAACATGACTGTGGGCTGATTGTAGGCTATTGTGAAGATATTTATGTCAATTGCAGCGTACGATGGTGCTGCAGTTAACAGCAATACTTTCACAAATGCCCACAATCAGCCCACAGCCGCGTTCTGTTAGGAAAAGAAATGCATTAAGTCCAAAAGCACGACGTGTAAAGCACACGTCATGCTTTAGAGTTGCTGCATTTCTTCTATGTTAACGTGGAATATCGGTAAATAAAAGGGATAGATCCTACATCAGTCTGGCCTCAAACAGCAAGCTGATAATCAGGGGCAGAAGAGACTGTGACCAAAATAAAGCATGGTAGCAATGGAAGAATTAGTCTGGAGATGGTATTGCAAGACTAGCGCTTCTCTAAGCACCGCTGTTGTGTACCAGTCAGAAACCATGCATTTCTTTGTACTATTTGGGTGTCACCCTTCCTCCCATTTTCAACTTGGATTTGTGATAGTATTTACATAGCTGCCAAGGTTTCAGATTGATATGTGTGACATTTTCATAACTTCAGTTTAATTATGAGTGACATTTCAACAACGATGAGTCACACTTTCACACAAGAAAAATCAAGCAATAAAGACTCGGGAAACAAATAAATTATATCAATAATTACACCCATTTCAGCAACGAGAAACTAAGAAGTTACCGAACTAAAGTGCACCAGCGGCAGGCAGCTGAAAATTGATTAGAGTCATGCTGCGTGACTTCACCGTTCTCAGACTCAGTACACTAAATGCAGGTGGGGCAGGCAGCTCAGAATGATTGGGCCATTAATGTTATTTATTAATAACAGCCATGGCAAGATAGCTGAACTACTAAAACACAGATGCCTTGACCAGCTTTTGCCCACACTGGGCTCCCTGGATCCTCTCTGCTGCCCGCATTCAAACAGATCCTGAGCATTAGTGTGGCTCCCATAGCCTATTTGTCTCAAATGGGACATGGCCTAAAATAGAAGGATGTGAGGCTCCAACATGAATAACACGGACCTCAGCTGCAATGGTGTCTAAGCTGCAACAGTGGTGAACTCATTTCTGTCACCCGTGCTTGAGTCTTGCGTGTTCGGTGCTGCATGCAGTGCAGGAGTCAGACTCCCTGTGCAAGCGTCATTCTAGCAGGTTCACCAGAGGGGTGGCACAGGCGGTTGTGCTCCTACAGTAAGCTGAGGCAGTGACTTCAAGCTGGTCAGCCGACCTGTACCTTTTGAAAAGAACCATGGCACAGTGCTACCAGGAGGACACCAGTTGAGTTGATATTGATCAGTGACAAGTGTTAAAAGGCAAATTTGACACTTGGATGGGATTCTATGTCTGCACTTACTTGCGAAGATAGCCACTGCATTCCTGTTTTCAGGCCGACTGCCCACCTACTCAGAGTCTGGCTAAAAGGACATGCTCGTTTGGCATGTTAAACGTGTGCCGCCCCCAGTATCAGACTCACTGAGGCGCAGCTCGTCTCAGAGTTGTACTGGGCAGTGGGTTCTAGCGGCCGCTGTGGTCCGTGGAGTCATCATTTGATTCTAATTTACTGTTCTGCTAATTAGCCGCAGCCTAGCTTCCCAAACTTTTAAATGCAGCCGGCAGCAGGAGGTTGTGACGTCTCGTGGTGGTTTGCCACCACGCAGCGGCTTTAATATCATTTCCGTCTAAGCATTGATAAATTGTAAGCAACCAGTGAGCTACCAACTACTAGCTCAGCCAGCCCCCAATTGTGCGCTGCCAATTCTGCTTTAGTTTATCCATCGAAGCACTGTGAAGGCTTGACAGAGGAGGCAGGCACTATGCCTATTACGCGTGACAATGCATTTCGGTGCGGTAATGCGGACCGCCACACTGAAATGCGCTAGTCGTATGCCTGATGCTTGGTACTTGGCAGGACTGTATTTACGTTAATTGCAGCACATGACAGGTGCTGCGATTAACAGAAATACTTTCACAAATGCCCACAATCAGCCTGCAGCCGCGCTCTATGAAGAAAAAGAATGCAGCAAGTCTAAAAGCACGACTTATAAAGCACACGTCGTACTTTTGGACTTGATGCATGTCTTTTCCATAGCTGCCAAGATTATTTATTAATTTTTGTGTTTTTATGAGTGACATTCAACGACTATGAGTAACACTTTCTCGCAAGTAAAATCAAGCAGTGAAGATAACGGAAACATAACATTACCAGAAATAACACCCATCTCAGCAACAAGAAACTCTAAAAAATCTTAAAGCCGCTATAAGCACAGAAAATGGCATGGTGTCCCATTAGTTGGGATGTGAGTGAAGGAAAATGGGCTCTGTGAGATTATTCTTTTTGATATGCTTGGGGAGTTTAATTGATTTGCCCAGATCACAGGACATTAGGCCGACCAGAGACTCAAAATCCATCTACTAAGTCGAGAGCTCGAGCATTAAGCCACAACCTCTATGACAAGAATGCAAGCAGTTTCAATATTATATGCAACTTTAAGCAACAAACAACCATTGACAAAGCTAAGAGTCCTGACTTGTTGTAGGTGTAATGTTACTTGTATTATATATCTGGATGCAATGACAGAAGAAGCAAAATATCAGTCGGGTTTCACAATATTCTTAGCACAGATTTTTCGCTTCATTGCTTTTAAGCCATGCCCTTAATTGAATCGGTCATGCCCCTTTGATAAACCCCCCAACTTAAAGCCCTGGTCTACACGCGCGTTCAGGTTCTTGACGCACATAGCCTTGGCTGCAGAGCACAGAAACTTTACTCTGCCAAACATAGAGGAAAAAAATTAGAGGGAACATTGCTTGTGAGGTTGGACAAATAAGAATCTTAGTCATGTATAGATTTACATATAAAACATTTTATTAAAACAAAACATCAACAAAGAAAACTATGTGTGTAAAACTTTTTACTAAAACAAAACAACAACAAATAAAACTACTTACAGCAATGGCGTGTCATCCCTCGACAACTTGTGAATCACAGCCTGCAAGACTAAAAGAAAGATAAGATGGTGCATCATGCGTCCAGAAAAGGTGAGAGAAAAAGAGGGAAAGAGAGAGATACAAGGAAGATAGAAAGAGAAAAACAGTGTGACAGAGAGGAAGACAGTGTGAGAGAGAAGAGAGAAAGAGTGATAGAGGAAGAGAGGAAGAGAGAGAGAAAGAGTGAGAGAGGAAGGGAGAGAGTGAAACCGTGTGAGAGAGAGAGAGGGAGAGATGGAGAAAGAGAGCGAGAAGAAGAGAGAGAGAAAGAGTGAGAGAGAGGAAGGGAGAGAAAGAGAAAGTCCACTGCACGCTCACTTTTAGAATAGGTTTATCGTGGAAGGGGCCCTATTACCAAGGCAGCGCTAAGCCAATTAACGTGACTTTAAGCCACGTTAATTGCGTTAACGCTGCCTTGATAATAGAGCGATGCACAAATCGCTGCGTTATCGGCAGAAAAGTGCAGATAATGCGCAATAAGGGGCTTGATAATATGCCCCAAAGAGAGAGAAAGGAAGAGATGGAGAGGGAGTGTTGACACTGGAGAAAATCTTCACAGCTCACCTTTCTGCCATCGGTGTGTGTCCAACCAGGTGCCGAGTCAGAGTGTACCCTCAAGTTTAGTGATCTGAAAGATAGTATAGAATTACATACAACTGCACACGCGTAATTCTCTGTTTTGCCTCTGCGCACCCAGGCTGCTGCACCCCATCCACTCCCACTGCAAGAAGGTGTCTGTGCGCTTTTTTGCGCTCAGGGTGCTGTACCCCATCCACTCCCACTGCCCAGAGGTGACTTCCCGTTCCTGCGCACCCAGACTGCTGCACCCCATCCACTCCTACTGCCCGGAGGTGACTGCCCGTTCCTGCGCACCCAGACTGCTGTACCTCATCCACTTCCAGTGCTGCCCAGAGGTGACTGCCTGTTCCTGCGCACCCAGACTGCTGCACCCCATCCACTCCCACTGCTCGGAGGTGACTGCCCGTTCCTGCACATCCTGACTGCTGCACCCCATCCACTCCCACTGTCTAGAGGTGTTTGCCCGCTCCTGTGCACCCTGGCTGCTGCCCACTACCTACTCCCACCGCCCAGAGCTGACTACTTGCTGCTGCGGAAAAAAGGCTCTCTGCTCACCTTCTGCGACCGGCGTGTGCGTAAGAGGGTCCACCATGTGCCAAAGCAACCTTCTCAGGCGTTGAGGATGGCCACACATCATCGCAGTTTCAACAGGCATTGAGCTCTGGTGGTGTTGGGGGGGGGGGAACGCCAATTCGTGAAACACAGCCTGTTAGATAAAAAGGAAGATACGATTGTGCGTCATGCGTCCATCAAAGGAGAGAGGAAGAGAGAGAGAGAGAAAGAGTGAGAGTGACACTGGAGAAAATCTTCGCAGCTCATCGTTCTGTCACCTGGTTTGTCTCCAACCACGTGCAGGGACAGAGTGCACCCTCAAGGTCCACATCTGAAAGATAGTAGAGAAATAGTAATTGTAGGAAAGTCCAGTATGCAGGAATGAAAAGACAGAGACGGTAATTCTCTTGATGTGGTTTGATCCTCAGAACACGTCTTTTAAGCAGCAAGTATAACGGAAAAATGAGTGAACCCCTGTTAACTTCTACCTCCCAACCGTCTCACATTTAAAACATAACATTCCCAAATCAACGCGAGGCAGCCACGAGCTGTGAGAGGAATGTCACTCTCGTGTCTGCATGCTTCAATGATCCTAACACACCCTACATCCTTAAAAAAAAAAAGAGAGAAAGGAAAGGTTGTCAAAATTTTATGGTAAATTTAAGGGTACAAAGTATGAAAAAATAAATAGTCAACTACTTTGCTACAGATGTGGGAGCGACAGACATTTGACCGACTCTAAAAACGGTTCTGCTATTGGAATTATTTTTTCAAAATGCAATAAGGCAGGGTAAAGCCAGGTTATATACGACTGTGTATGCCTAAATCGCTGTGACACGTTTTTGTATTCAAGCTGCTACACCCCATGCACTCCTGCTGCCCAGAGGTATCTGCCCACTGCTGTGCACTCAGGCCTCACTGCTCACCTTTTTGCGGTCAGGGCACCCTCCACATAATGCAGCCCCGCTCTGCAAGCCAGAAACGTCACACTTGGTGCTGAGTCTTGATATCGCTATGGCAGAGGACATACCCGTGCACCCATCATCATCGCAGAGTGGTCACCCGCTCAGTCCTTGCGGTGCCACTAACTCAGTGACTAGTTAGGGCACGCACGTGGCGGTACCCCCCCTGGTGCATGGCTCAGACCTACACCGCGGCCGTACCACCGGGACAGGCCATCACCGCAGGCTCCACAGCCGCTCAGCACTTACAATGCCCTTAACTCAGTAGACCGAAATTCACAGTTTCGTGACCGTGTGCCTCAAGTGCATCCGCTGCAAGCAACTCTAAAATGGCATAGAGCACGTGCGCCAGTTTTTTTTATTGGCAGGGTCACGTGTTATGCGACGGGTGTGCTGGATGTGTGTGTTGTGGGTGTATAGAAGCCGTGAGGGAGTGGCTGTGGTGTGCTGAGAACTAGACCTGTGACCAGGAGATCACTATAATGAAAATGTGAGCCATATAGTGTTGTTGTCCTTTCTTGTAAGCGTGAGCGGAGTGGGCTGGCGTGGCATATGCCAGTGCTGCATGAGGCTGTGAAGAATGACTGTGGAGGTATGGTCGCTGCTCCGTTGTGAGGTATATGAGGAATCAACTCATGCGGGTGTCTGTGTTGTAGTGCTGCCATCACCCGGGTTGCATGCTCAAATGTGTCATTCTGTGAGTGAAGTCCCACAACATGGCCAACATGGAAGGTACGGGGAATCACTGACCCTACATTCATCCATTGTTCCACACATGAAAGATGGTGGACATGACGCAATTCTGTGGATATGAATGTTTATTGCACATTCAGTGGAGTGTTGCAGCTGTACCAATACAGGGCCATGGAAAGTTCAGGTTGCAGTTTTTGGGACATGGAGGGCAGCCAATTAGAGCGAAGCTCATGTTTGGAGTTAGGCTGCACAAACATATGTACTTATGTGGTCCGTCCGCTAGACTGCCGACCTTGGTGCTGGAAACCAAGGTTCGAGCCTCGGGGTCGCGTCCACATCCTGTAATTGTGGGCAAATCACTTAATCTCCGCGTGCTTAAATGTGTAATGTAAATACGGGGCTAATGTAAAGCGCTCCAATACTTTCGGGTCAAGGTTCGCGCTATATAAATATGCAAAAATAAAAAACTCACTATACACTCTCCTTGCAGTACTCTAATGATCCAGTCTCTACCTACGTACTTGTACAATGAGCGAAACAACGTTACATAACTGAAGTTTTCCCCACTGCCAGAGGTAACATGATTGCATATGCTGTCTACAGCACAATGTAATGTGGTAGGGCCCATGGGAAGCATCTTGCAAACATAATGAACACACGGACACAGATAGATAGTTGAACTGGGTACGGGCATGTGCACTCAACTCCTTTTTATTACCATGGTTACATGTCCAGTGACGTGTGTGCTGGGTGCATGTGGGGTGAGTGTAAGCCAGTGCCCTGGGAATGGTTGGTGGTGGTAACAAGTACAAAAGTAATCATAGGACCATACACAGAGATTCAATCATAAAGGGTCTATGACTTGTGCTGCAGTAATGTAGAGGCACTAGATGTGAAATAATACACAAAAGATTCTATCGTAAAGAGTTTATGACTTGTGGTGCACTTAGGGGCGAGAAATCTGAAATTATACACAAAAAATTCTATCATAAAGGGTCCATGAGTTGTGGTGCACTGAGGTAGGGGCATCGGAAGCATTCAGCGTGTGCGGAGCCTGCGATGATACGTGGTCATGGCGGGCCACACTGCGAGCAATGTCTCTTGCCTAGTGGACTGCGTCATCTGCAATCGCGACTGGAACAAAAGATGAAACATCTATGGAATACATTGTCGAAACATGTAGCTTTTAGGGACGTTATAGTTCAAATTGTGAACTGTGCTGTCCGCAGCGTAGAGTGTCATTCAGTGTTCGTTTGGACTTGCAAGATTAATTTGGTCATTGTAGTTAAGCTATAATTGATATAAAACAAGTTCTTGAAGCAAGGATACTAAAAGAATATTATGTAGGTTTTGAGGGACGCTGCATACTGCACTCTGCAATTAATGAAAGAAGAGCCAATTTAATGGTGAGCTCTGATGACCACAGTGTAGGCAGGAGGCAGCGGTCAGCAAGGGCCCACAGCCATGTGGCGTTGAGTACAGCTGCACAGGTATTGGCAATTTAGCGTGTGTGCAGCCAGCGATGATATGTGGTTCACTGAGTTAGTGGCACGTGAACGAACCAGCTTGTGTGGAGCCTGCGATGATGCGTGGTGTGATCTGGCTGCAATGGTAGCAATGCCTTTTGCCTACTGAATTCTGCCATATTAAGTCCACGTGGCGATGACTTATGGTGCACTGAGTTAGTGGTACCTCTGGCGCTCAGCGTGTGCACACTCTGCGATGATGCGTGGTGTGATCGGGCCGCACCAGTAGCAATGTCTTTTGCCTACTGAATTCTGCCTTATTAAGTCCACGTGGTGATGACTTATGGTGCACTGAGTTATTGGTATCTCTGGTGCTCAGCGTGTGCACACTCTGCGATGATGCGTGGTCCGTGGGACGGCACAGGGAGCAATGTATGTTGGCTACTGGACTGCGTCATCTGGAATAGCCACTCCACCAGAATTGTGAGCCCTGCTGTCTGCAGTATAGACAGGAGGCAGCGGTCAGCAAGGGCCCACAGCCACATGGCGTTGAGTAGAGCTGCACAGATTGGCAGCATTTGTTCTTCTTAACCCATTATAGTCTCTTACAGATTTTGCATCGCTACTAATCTTGAATTGTGAACCATGATAACCCCAGTGTAGGGCAGAGGCAGTGGTCAGGATAGGCCCACAGCCACATGGCATTGAGTTGAGCTGCGCAGGAAGTGGTACCTGCAGCACTCAGCGTGTTCACAGCCAGTGATGATACATAGTCCCGGCGGGCCACACTTGTAGCAATGTCTATTGTCTAATACATTCTGCCATATTAAGTCCATGTGGCGTTGATTTGTGGTGCACTGAGTTAGTGGTACCTCTGGCGCTCAGTGTGTACGCAGAATGCGATCATGCGTGGTCCGGGCTGGCTGCAGTGGGAGCAATGTGTCTTGCCTACTGGACAGTGTCATCTGCAATCACCACTGCATCTAAATTGTGAGGCCTGCTGTCCACACTGTAGATCAAAGGCAGTAGTCTGTACAGACATAAGTCTGCGGTGCTGCGCTGCTGTGTTCGCAGGGGGCCTGTGTCGAGTAGGCTTGCATTCATGGCGGCAGCCACGTGACAGGGTGAGGTCCACCGCTCTGGTAGACTTGATGGCCTTCCCACAAGTGAACCACGCCCAGAGCCCCAGCCAATTTATTCAAACTCCTATGCTGGAGTGGCATACATTGGACCAGCCCACTCAGCTGCCGGTTCTAGGGGGGGGGGGGTGACAACACAGCTACATGACCGAGATCTTCCCCACTGCCTGAGGTAACATGGTTGCATCCACTGTGCACAACACTACAAGTATCAGTAGTATATGTCCACATGGAGAGGTTTGTGCTCTACATAGTCCAGCACCTCAGCGCTACACTTTGTATTGTGTGTATAATATTGATGGGTGACTTGCGTCCTTCACACATCTCCCACATTCAGCTATTGTGCGGCTGAGAGGCCATGGCGTTTTGGGAAGGTCCGTTGTCCTGTTCTGCGCTGCCTCGGTGGTAGTAGGGAGGGTGTGCTCAGGGGGGAGGTCTGGGGGTGGTGGCGGCAGGTGTTGTGGCCTTCTTGGGTATTGGAGCTGCATGATCAGTAGCTCTATGACATGTTGGTCTTTAGATGTAACTCTGAGTTGGGCTCCAATTCACACTGTAGATAGTTGTCCTGCTTTATACCAGTTAAAGGCTGATGTTAAATTCTTACTGCTAACTCGGCTTATCGCCTGCTTTTTTGATCGCATCGCAGATTTGGCTGATCATTGAAAATATAGGGCAGTGGTGTTTTCATGTTTGTTTGCACGGGAACGCCTACTCTGCAGATCATTAGCTTTAGTTGTGGCTCTCATTTGTGGCGATTATTTTGGCAGAAGGTATCGATAGGAAAGTGGTGAGATTTGCAGTTTTTACCAGGTTGAGAATGGGATGATAATTTAAAAACACAGAAAAAAAGAGAGGTTTAATGAACATTATAATTAGAAATTAGCATTTAAAAAAAACATTGAAATTCACTGGAAAAAACATACGTTTCAGGGACGTTATAGTTAGTTGGACATTTCACTCATACAAAACCATAGAAATTGACCCAATATAGTTAGTTGAGCTGACTATAACTCGCGCCCCCGCAATACACTGCTGATGACGTCACATATTACATCGTTCATGACATGGTCAGTGACATCACTAATGACATCACTGATGGCATCTCAAATGACATCAATGATGAGATCACTGATGACATCATCCATGTGAAAATGTGATGCAACTTCTCACATCCTAATATAACATTTGATCCACCGTCTCCAAAATACAGAATACCATTTTTGAAACCATAGACACATCAATACCAGTTACTACATATGTAGGCACTGATTTTTAGGTACACACATACATCTACTCATTCACCCATAGAATCACTCATACATGCAGTCAATCATCAATACAACACTATCATATGCACTCATACTCCTACACAGACACTCATACACCAGCACTCATCCACAGTTACTCACACACCTAGTCACTCGGGCAAATAATCAATTACACCTCCATTTACTGACCTATACAGTTATACACACACCACCTCACTAATTCAAACATATACTAACACATACTTACTCTATTATACAACCACTGATACAAGTACACCCTGATCCATACAGACACTCTCACAATATATAATATAGGGCATTATATTATTATTGAACATGAGTTATAGTTTCAGCGGATAACTATAACTGGTGAATTTTTAGTTGTCTTGTTCGTTTAAAATAGTATGTTTTAACTAGAATTTTCACATATCTATATTGTAATTGTAACCTTTTTTTCTCAGTGAAATTCCGAGGATTTTTATTTTTATGTAAAGTAAATATTATTACAATTCTTAAATATATTATCAATGTAACTGTTTTTTTCTCATTGACTACACCACCCCGCCTACCTAAAGAGGTCAGTGGATATGGAGATCTGGAGTGTTTTGAATGGCCATGCTGACATTAATGTAAATGTATAAGTCTGACCCAGTGATTTATTTTCTTCAAGGTTAAAGAATGACGTCTACACCGAGATTAGTAAAAATAGAGTTGGAAATGACAGATATATAGAAAGAATGACACAGACCTTTAATGGAGCGCCAAAGAGTAAAGAAGTACAGAGTGAGAAAATCCATATGGCAGACGCAGGTAACTATTTACAGATTAAGTTAATTGTTTCAGACAATTCAGAGGAAGTGATTAGCATGTCTTATATTCAAGGCAGTAGACATTTCTCAAGAACATATTCTCATTGATGTAATATTTTTAATATGTGGATTTTCGTTTCTCATTCTTCAGTCAATATTATCTGATTTAAAAAAAAAAACTACAAATGGAGATGGTGATGAGATATTATCTAGCATTTGTGTGTCACACTTTTCCTGATAGTCTTACATTGCATCACTCTAACTGTTCTACAGCGATTACAGATGGGCATGTCTGTTTGGTTGGAGAGGTGTGTGGTTCTTATATGACCCAAGTGAGAAGAGCTGGACGACATGACTGAGGTCCTGTCATGTGGTCTTGAGTTGTTGTGGCAAACCTAAATGCTGCTGGTATGTTTTCTCATGCCTATAGGGTTTGTGACTTGAAACTGCATCTTTCTCCTTCTACATTTCTACTATACTCCCATCCCTCCCCTTCTAAGTAATTGGATAGAATATCCAATATTATTACTTGCAGAATGTTTCCAGTTTACCATGGTCTAATCCTTTAGTATCTCACAATTCAGATCAAAACATTGACAATGAATCTGTGTAGTTAAATATTTTACTAATTGTACCAGGAAATGGCATAGGTTTAATCAGTCAATCAATCAATCAGGTGTCTGTAAAGCGCTCTACTCACCCATGAGGATCTCAAGGCGATGAGGGGGAAAAGGGTGCGGGCAGCTCCGTGGTCATCCGAAGAGCCAGGTCTTGAGGTCCTTTCTGAACAGGTGCTGTGTCGGGCTTCGTCTGATGCTGAGGGGGAGTTTGTTCCAGGTCTTGGCCGCGATGTAGGAGAAGGATCTGCCACCCGTTCTGGCACTGTGGATGCAGGGGACCGTGGCTAGAGCTAGGTCGGTGAAATGGAGGTTTCTCCTGGGGGCGTGAAAGGGGGATACTTTCATTGCGGTATTGGGGTCCGGTGTTATGCAAGACTTTCTAAGCATTTGTGAGCAATTTTAAGGTTGGTTTATTTTTGACGGGGAGCCAGTGGAGGTCATGGAGGTGCTGGGCGATATGGTCCTGTCATGGGATGCTGAGGACGAGTCTGGCTGCGGCATTGTGGATGGTTTGGAGTTTGTGAAGGAGAGTTTTGTTGATTCTGGTGTAGAGCGCTTTTCCGTAGTCTAGTCTGCTGGTGATGAGTGTGTGGGGGACAGCCTTCCTGGAGTCGTGGGAGGGAATTGAGGTACTGGGTTTTTCAGAACCGGTACTTAACCGGTAACCCAGCGGTGTCAGGGAATACACACCCAAAGACCTCGAGTCCTTTTCCTGATTCAGACCACAGAAACTCAGAGTCTTCTAGGTGAAGTCAAGGATCGATTTATTGGTTGCAACCAAGGTAACAAGCGTCCTGGAAGTACAACACACAGGGAGTATGTTCTCAGGAGACTGTCGCAATTTACAAAATCAGGCTTCTCTTCTGATACAGAATATTAAGCTTCAGGCAAACATACCTGATTTTACAGTAGATCATTGACATAACTTCTTAGACAAAAGAAAGGCAGAGTCATGATGACATGTCCATATTTCATTTAGCCCGGCCATAACAAATCACCTGGTGAGGCCCGACCCATCATCAGATATCGGTGGACCCCAATAAAAACGGGCACCTCCTCATCATAAAGTTAAGTGAAGCAAAAGAGTAAAGACAGATGTGAGCAAGATACGGCAGGTGTGTGCGCAATGAGGAGGTTTATGGCCAGCTAGCCCTGATGCTATCTTGCTTGGCCACTGGAGAGGAACTGACCTAACAGGTCCGGCCTGGGGCAATGGTTCCAACTGGCATAGGTCAAGGAAAAGTCGATCAGGGTGTACGTGTCCTTCTGGGGTCGAATCCAGCTGGTTTATAAGCCTATGTAAAGGGCAACTCACAAAATGGCTGCCATACACAAAATGGAAGCCGAGGGTTCTGAACGAGAGTGACGATTTCGAAGTGAAATCGTCACTCGAATATGCTGAAAATACCTGTACAGGACGTACTCGTCATTCTCGGTCTTTTGGTACTAAATTCGTCAATTTACGATGAAGTTTTATTCTCGAGTGCAGACACATTACACGGGTCCAGAATTTTTAGTACTACAATCCCTCCTTTTGCCCTTACATAGGCAATTAATCCGTCCTCATGTTAATCTGAGTCCAGATCCATATTCCTAAAGTCATTGAGATGTTGCTGTAACATCATCCTAGTACTTAGTTCATCTCTTGATACAGGCTTCCTTGCACATGATGTAACACAAAGGCCACATATTGCAGGAGCACACTGTACGCATAGACAGAACAGGAAAAGAATGGCTAAGACCATCCCAATGACCATCAGAATTTTCCATCCCCAGGTGGATATCACTTCCCAGACCCATCCCATCAATGACCAATCTCCTTTATCCACATTAATGGATTCGGAAATCTTATGTAGTTTGGAGATGGCCTGGTACACTGTTGGAGCGTTATCAGGGATGAAGATGCAGCAACTAGATTGGATCAATCTGCATACTCCACCTCGGTCTGCAAGGATGACATCTAAGGCGACCCTGTTCTGAAGGGTCATAAGACGATCCGACTGGAGCTCAGCAGTCAAGTTACTAAGGGCACCAGCAGTTTCAGTCACGGTGGACTCGACTACCCTTGTCAATTGTCTTATGTTCCTACTGTTAGCCATGGATCCCCAGAACGGCAGAAAACCCTTTGCGAAGTCCCCAAATTCTTGACCTGCAGTGTCCTCTTTACTCAAGACACCTCTAACTACCCTTGTCCTGTGGTAATCCGCCGTTGCTGTGTAGGTGGGAGGCAACAGGAAGGAAACAAAACAGGAGCCCGAAAGGTCAGGGGGCAACCATGTATAGGCTCTATCATGGCAGATGAAATAGGTACCCTTAGCTGCTAAACACGCAGGGGAAGTCTGAGATCCAAAGACATACGTTTCTGTACAGACACTCTTCCCTAACTGAGCTCTGGGATTCCTGCCAATACCTTGCAGACACAGGTGACCCTGATGGGGTACGATCCATATTGGGGATGATCCTTTAGCTTGCTGTCTCTCACTGAGAGTGGCTTCATATCCGGTCACGTTCCAATTTACATATGCAAGTATCTCATCGTCAGGAGTATCTTCATAAGAAATTACTTCCTTAATCATGTCAACTATGCCTTTTACTAGGGCGCTAGTCTTGAGGTTGTCTTTTACAGAACGTAGGGGTTGGATTTCACGTGCATATATGAACATCGTTCTGTACGCCCATACAGAGCCATTACGACTGAAAGGCAAAACTAGATAAGGGATACCTTTATCCGTAGTGTGAGGCATAAGGCCACAAACCCAACAGTCAGTTGTGTTCATCACCAGCTGGTGCTGGTGCAATAGCTGAATGAAGGAGTTATTAATGAACTCTAATCTTCTATTGTATTCATGGCCAGGAAGGGGGTGGAAAGAATGAGAGGAAACAGTAGTAGGAGGTATGGGTGATGCAGTGGGTGCAAATGTTACACGAAAGGAGAATAAAGCGTAACTTATCAAAAATATCATCATACTGAATAACATACAAATGCACATTGTGAAAAAACTTTTCTTTGTCATCGTGTTACACAGTCTCTGCTTAAAGTTCATTTGTTTGGCAGGCCTCTCTACATCAGGAAACTCCATCCTCTCTAAGGTGCTGCCCGCGGTGGGAGGTTGCCTCTGCTAAGGGATGCTTCCGTCAGTCTAGGGCAACTCCCTTGGACCAACCAGAACTACCGACCTAACGTCGTCAGCTGCACCCCAAAGACTTTAATCAACCGCGGCCCTAGCAGCGGAACCCGGATGGCGGTTCAAAAAACAAAAATGAGCAAGTTTCTTAGATGGGAGAGCTGCACTTTCACAAATAGTACTTGGGGAAAAAGAAAATATCTTTTTATTTGTCCATGAATTTTTAGTCTCAAATTGCAAAAGAAAGTATTTTATTAGTTCGTTTTTCTCGGTCTCAAATTGTATCGCTGCTTCCCAGGTATTGTTTGATCCTGGAACAGAAGGTCAGGCTCTGTAATGTTCACTCGCTTGGATGGTGGCACAGCCATGTGCAAAATGTTTTCGTTTTCTTGTTCAGAGTCAGTTCCTTTCACATGTGAATCATTAAAAGGGACGGTATTTGGCACGGCATCAAGTTCTTGGTCAGCGACACCCTCCCGGACCCACTGGTCATAGGGCAGAGGTAAGGGTACCCTTTTACAGTGGACCCCGTGGATCCAGGCCTTCTTCCCTTCCACTCGAACTGCCGATCTGGTAGAGAGAAGGACGAGGTATGGTCCCGTCCACCTGGGCTGGTCGTTTTTGGTCCTTTGGAAATTCTTTATCAACACCCAGGATCCAGGGTTTATGGGGTGTCCTGGAGTATCAGAGGCCGGAGGCAGGGAGTCATGTACCAGTTGATACAACACACGCAATTTAGCCGTCAATTCATACAGGTAATCAAGCAAAATAGGGTGTTCTAGCTCGCTGAACTTCGTGGGCCTAGGCACTCCCCATATGTTGGCTGGCCAGCCAAAGACAATTTCATAAGGGCTGAGTATCACTCGCGAATGCACAGTCATTCTGGTGGATAGGAGTGCTAAGGGTAGAGCGTCAGGCCATTTAAGACCTGTGCTCGCTTGGATTTTGGCCAATTTAAGTTTAAGCGTGCCGTTGTAACATTCTACTAATCCAGCTGATTGGGGGTGATTTGCAGCGTGGAACTTCTGCCTAATGCCTAGCCCTTCACACACTCTTTTCATCACACGACCCACAAATTCACTCCCATTATCAGACCAGACCATTCTAGGCATTCCGAATCTAGGGAAGTACTCTTTCACAAGGGCTTTCGCTGTGGACAAGGCAGTATTGTCTTTTAGGGGATAGGCTTCTATCCATCTTGAGAAAGCACAAACAACAACGAGCATGTATTTTAAGTTGTTGCACCTTTCCATGTGGATGAAATCTAGCTGCAAAACCTCGAACGGATACGTAGGAGGTGCAAAATGACCAGCTGGAGTTGGGGTTCCCCTACCAGGATTGTGTTGCAGACATACCATGCAATTCTTGACAACATTCTCTGCACATTTGGGAATTCCTGAATTTTTCCACACTGGGGCCAACAACTCGCAAATCCCTTTCACGCTGATATGAGCCATTCTGACTACTGCAAGCACGTACGCATCGGGTAACAACCACCTCTGATGCTCCGACAATTCAATCCAGCAACCATTCGCATCCATTCTACCCGAACTTTCTCTCCACGTACTCAACTCTTTCTCTGTGGCTTCGGCTTGAATGGATTTCACGCTCTCTATCGTGTCTTCACACATTCCTACGTCACCAATCCATCTCGCAGGGCCTGCAACATACATTCGACTCGTCACATTCCTTGCGGTTTCTTTCGCGGTTTCATCAGCAAATGCGTTTCCATGACCAACGTCATCAGTCACCTTCTTGTGAGCACTACATTTTACAATCGCCACTTGTAAAGGCAAAGTCAGTGATTCTAGAAGCTCATTTACCAACTGACCATGCTTAATTTTAGCTCCATACGAAGTCAGGAACCCACGTTCTCTCCACAATCGTCCAAAACTGTGAGCCACACCAAACGCGTACTGGCTGTCGGTGTAGACAGTCACTTTCATTCCTTTCGACAATACGCATGCTCTCGTGAGTGCAATTAGCTCCGCTGCCTGAGCTGAATTATGTGGGATGCGTGTAGCTTCAACAATCGTGTGCAAAGTCGTGACAGCATATGCTGCAGTCGTATCGCCATTCGGAAGCTTGAAACATGAACCATCCACCCACAATGTACCATCACATTCAGCAAGAGGAGTGTCAAAGAGGTCTACTCTTCCTTTCGTCTCTTCTTCTGTTCTATAAAGACAATCATGCTGTTCTGAAGCGTCTGATTCTTCTATGAATGGTAATAACGTGGCTGGGTTAAGGGTGTTGCACTTTTGAATGTGCACATGACTTGCTAGCAATGTCAATTCGTAACTGGACAGTCGAGCACTAGTTAAGTGCTGTGTCTTGGTCCTATTTAACAATGTGTCTACTGCATGCGGGACCATCATGACTAGTGTATTATTCATGACCAGGCCAGCAGACTGTCGAATAGAAACAGCTGCTGCCGCTGTGGCTCTTAGACAACTTGGCAATGCTCTAGCTACCGGGTCCAAAGTCGACAAAAAATACGCGCATGGACGTTGTTTGTCCCCAAATGACTGAGTCAGTACTGATAATGCGCAACCTTCCTTCTCGTGGACGTACAATGTAAAAGGCTTACTGTTGTTGGGGTTACCTAACACCGGAGCCGAACATAATGCTGTGCGTAATTCGGAAAAACTCGTTTGACACTCTTCAGACCAAGGGATGGGATTGGGTGTATCTTTACACGTCAACGCCACCAAAGGTTTGGCCAATAACGAAAAATTAGGGATCCATTGTCTACAATATGATGTAATGCCCAAGAAAGCACGTATTTCTCTCTGTGTTCTTGGCACACTCAATTTCGCTATTGCCTGAATTCTCTCTGGGGTCAGTTTCCTTCCCTCCTTCGATAAGAGATGACCTAAGTAGGTCACCTCTTGTCGGCAGTATTGAAGCTTGGAAAGTGACACCTTGTGATGGAAATCACACAGATGACGTAACAATGACATTGTTGCTTGCTTGCAAATTTCTTCAGTATCCGCAGCTATAAGCAAATCGTCAACATACTGTACAAGAGTAGCACCTTTTGGCAAAACAATCGTATCAAGCTGTGCTTTTAGAGCTTGACTGTATATTGACGGACTTTCACAGTAGCCCTGGGGAGCGCGTTTAAAACAGAAGCTTCGACCTCCTAAACTGAAGGAAAAAATATCCCTGCTCTCCTCGGCGATCGGGATGCTGAAGAAAGCATTCTTCAGGTCAATCACCGAAAACCAAGTGGCAGAAGCTGGAATCATAGTTAACAATGTGGTAATGTCTGGGACAACTGGAAATTGTGGCACCACGATCTTATTCACCTCTCTGAGATCGATCACAAATCTGTACACCGGTGGCTGAGATGGGTCAGTTCGTTTTAAAACAGGTAGAACAGGACTATTGCAAACGTTGCCTCTTGTTTCTTCAATCACATCTTTTTCAATTAACTCGTGAACGATCGCTAGCAAAGCTTTCTCGCCTTCACTAGAAATTCTATATTGGGGAATTCGTGGCATTTGAACATTGGTTTTCAATGTTACAACATATGGTGGAATTTCTAAAAGACCGACATCGTTAGGACCAGTAGCCCAAAGAATGTCCGGAAGAAACGACAACTCTGTTGGAAGTTTGTCTCTCGACAAATACATGGCAGAAACCACTTTCTTACCTAAAGTGAGTTGCACTCCCGAGGGAGAACAGTACAAAGTCGCATACAATCTTTTTAACAGATCCAATCCCAACAAATTTTCACCACAACCTGTTGTCAGAATAAGGGGTGCTTCTAATTCACGGGGACCAACAGAAAGAATCAAAGGGTCAGAAATTGGATTTCTAACCGGGGCGCCAGAAAAACCTACTGATACATTTGTTTCGCCAGACAAAGGTGCGCCAGGGAGTTTTGAGTGTTTAATGGAACTCTTTGTAGCACCAGTATCCAACAGAAAAGGCTCTGACACACCTGATGTAATCACCTCAACGTATGGTCCACTCTGATCTACTGGAACTGAAACAACTCCCTCTCTTTGTCTATGGCTGTCCTAGCAATCATTACTCTCCCAATTCTCACTTTCTGTATAGTAATCATTTGTATAGTACTGAGCTGTCCTACCAGATGTGTTATTCTGCTGATCAAACTTGTTCATGGAATTTTGAGGTGGAAGGGGACGTTCGTTCCGGGGGGCATTCCCGTGTCCTCTTCCTCTAGGCGCTTGCTGAGCACCTCGACCTCTTACACCAGAAGCGCCATTCGCGCGCTGTAGTAGGATAGGGCAACTATATTTAAAATGACCTTCCTCCTTGCAATACGAACATTGGTTGGGACCTACAGAAACACGTGGTTGACAATACTCGATCCTTTGCGAGTTCCTCTGATACTGTTGAGGCTGCTGAAAAGTATTTTGGTAGTGATTCTGACCATTATTATTTTGATTACGACCACCACGTGGTGGATATGCTTGCTGTAACAAGACCTTCGTTTTCAACTCTTTCGTTTTCTTTTCTACTTTATCTTTCTCGTCTTTGTCTCGATTTTCGTAATACTGTGCTGTAGCTAATATCTGTGCCGAAGACGAGACTGCCCAAGAACTTTCCGAGTCCTTTAACTTTTTGCACAACTCGGGAAGCAAATTGTGCACGAATTTATCGACGAACAGTCTCTGACCACCTTCTGTGCTCATATCTTGACCACTGTGGTTGACAAAAGTTTCTTCAAATCTGGTGAAGAAATCAGACACCGTTTCATCTTTCTTTTGTTTACATGCAGACAGTTTATCCCAATTCACGCGTATTTCAGGCATTATCTTTTTCATATAATCAGTTATTTTACCAGGCAGTTCTGCTATCAATGGTTCAGGCTTAGCGCCACCTACTTGTAGGGCATCTGTCGCCGTAATGTTAGCCCATGAGTCACCTAATTCCTGATCATGATCCGTGAGACGAATCTTTCCCCATAAAGGCTGTGGAACAACGTTCCCAAATAACATATCGATATCGGCTAAATTCATTACACATGACCCAGCAGTCTGCGACAACTCTTTGTAATATCCTGCAGGATTTTTACGCGGATCAGGTAATGTCTGTTTAAGTGCTAAAACTTCAGCTCGCTTCCATGGGACATGTAACCATACACGCTGAAAGTGTGGCAGAATAGGTGGGACAGCAGTCGTGTCACCCTCTCTCCATTGTGGGGGAACTTCTCTCATAGGGTATTGTCGCGCCTTTTTCCTACTAGATGTACTAGGCTACCCCATGTTTCACATATAACTCGTAGGTTGGAGTTCCAACCAGAGGAACCGGACATGAGTCCTCCAATCGGGAGTCCCTATTATTATAACCAAGACAAAACAAATTTCCAAGTCTAAGACCAGGCATCTTCGCTCTCTAGTCTAGTTCCAAACTTCAAAGGTTTATCAATTACGATATTTCTCGTGAATACACGAGTCCTTCGGTTTTGGTGCTTGCAAGTACCAACACAAAACTTTTTATCCCAAGGATACCAAAACTAAGATCAACTAAGGACTGGGAGACGCTCCACTTATACTTAACTGAAATATCGATGACGTCACCAGAAGACTCGTCTCAGTGTTTCGCTCTACCAAACTTCAAGGGTCCAAATCAGGGCGATAGCCAGGGCAGCAGTCCTTGTAGCCGTCGGGAAGCGGGGAACCTCGCAGCAAAGACTTTCAGACCACGTTCAGGGGTCGATGAAGTGGCAGGCCTTCCTCCAGAATTTTCACACGAAGCTCCTCACGAACCTCTGGCTGGACCGGTACCGCTGGAATCGCCCCAAACGTTGGGCGCCAACTGAGGTAGTGGGTTTTTCAGAACCGGTACTTAACCGGTAACCCAGCGGTGTCAGGGAATACACACCCAAAGACCTCGAGTCCTTTTCCTGATTCAGACCACAGAAACTCAGAGTCTTCTAGGTGAAGTCAAGGATCGATTTATTGGTTGCAACCAAGGTAACAAGCGTCCTGGAAGTACAACACACAGGGAGTATGTTCTCAGGAGACTGTCGCAATTTACAAAATCAGGCTTCTCTTCTTATACAGAATATTAAGCTTCAGGCAAACATACCTGATTTTATGGTAGATCATTGACATAACTTCTTAGACAAAAGAAAGGCAGAGTCATGATGACATGTCCATATTTCATTTAGCCCGGCCATAACAAATCACCTGGTGAGGCCCGACCCTTCATCAGATATCGGTGGACCCCAATAAAAACGGGCACCTCCCCATCATAAAGTTAAGTGAAGCAAAAGAGTAAAGACAGATGTGAGCAAGATACGGCAGGTGTGTGCGCAATGAGGAGGTTTATGGCCGGCTGAGCCCTGATGCTATCTTGCTTGGCCACTGGAGAGGAACTGACCTAACAGGTCCGGCCTGGGGCAATGGTTCCAACTGGCATAGGTCAAGGAAAAGTCGATCAGGGTGTACGTGTCCTTCTGGGGTCGAATCCACCTGGTTTATAAGCCTATGTAAAGGGCAACTCACAAAATGGCTGCCATACACAAAATGGAAGTCGAGGGTTCTGAACGAGAGTGACGATTTCGAAGTGAAATCGTCACTCGAATATGCTGAAAATACCTGTACAGGACGTACTCGTCATTCTCGGTCTTTTGGTACTAAATTCGTCAATTTACGATAAAGTTTTATTCTCGAGTGCAGACACATTACACGGGTCCAGAATTTTTAGTACTACAGAATCTATTTGAAGGTCTTGCAGATTATACAGAGGGTGTCGAAGCACATGGAGGATACAGCGTTGATCCGGTGGTTCATGTTGATTGAGGAGTCGAGTATGATGCCAAGGTCTGTAGGGTTGGGTGGATTTCCGAGGGCGGGGGGCCACCAGGTGTTGTCCCATGCAGGAGCAGGTAAACATGAGGATATGGACTTCTGTTTTTTTTAGTTGAGCTTCAGGCAGCTGCTGCTCATCTAGGATGCGACATCCTTCATTCCGTCTTGGAAACTGTGCCTGGTGATGTAGGGTTCCTTGGTGAGAGAGAGAATGAGATGGATGTCGTTGGCTTAAGATACAATGTTGAGTCTGTGTTTTCTGAAGATGGTGGCGAGGGGGCCATGCAGATGTTGAAGAGTGTGGTCATGAGGGAGGATCCTTGGGGTACTTCACATTTGATCTCTGTGGGCTCGGAGCGGGAGGGCGGGAGTCTTATTCTTTGTGTTCTGCCTGAGAAAAAAGATCGGAACCAGTCTGAGGCGGTTCCCTTGATACCGGCGTCGTGAAGTCTGGCGGCTTGTTTGCGGTGGGAGACAGTGTCAAAGGCTGCTGAGAGGTCTAGTAGTATGAGGGCTGCAGTGTGGCAGTGATAGAGGAGGGTGTGAATTTCGTCAGTGGTGGCTATGAGGGCGGTCTTGGTGCTGTGGTTGCTGCAGAATCTGGATTGAGAGGAGTTGAGGATGTTCTTGGTTTCCATGAAGTGCGTTAGCTGGGAGTTGATGACTCTCTCGATGACCTTGGCAGTTAAGGGTAGAAGAGAGATGGGCCTGTCAGTCAGGTCTGCGGAGGGTATTTTGACTTCGGCATGTTTCCAGTAGTCGGGGGACAGTGGCTGTTACGAGCATGCAGTCGATTGTCCATCGTAGTTCTGGTGCGATGGCAGCCCTGTGGAATATGTGAAATGGGCAGGGGTCAGTGGGTGCTCCGAAGTGAATGCTTTTCATGGTCTTTGCGGTGTCTTCTGTGGTGACAGGGGTCCAGGCGAGGAGGGTTGGCTGGGTGGCATTGCTGGTGGAGGGTGTAGGGTCAATGCCGTGGTCTTGGTCGTTGAAGTTGTCGTAGATGGTCCAGATCTTGTGGTGGACAAAGGAGCTAAGTTTGCTGCAGTGGTCTTGGAGGGAGTGGCATCAGTAGTTTCGCTGTGGGGTCTGGTGAATTCTTGTATGAAGGCGAACAGTTCCTTGGAGTTGGGGGAGTTGGAGAGGATTCTGTCCTGGATGAAGTTTCTCTTAGTTGAACTGATAAGTTGGTGGTGAGCCATGGTGGCAGCCTTGTAGGCAGTGCGTGCTTATGGGGTTTTGATGTTTCTCCATGCTTTCTCCAGTCGTCGGCACGAGCGCTCTGATTCTTGGAGGTTCGTGGTTAACCAGGTGGCGTTTGCGAAGTTCTGAAGAGGGGCGAGGGTGTTGGCGCAGTGGGCGATCCATTGGTGAAGGTTGTTAGCTGCTTTGTCGGCGTCTGTCGTGGTAGGGGGAGGACTGCAGCTGAAGGCAGAGATGAGGTGTTTTTCTGTGATTTTGCTTCAGTTTCTGCATGGTAGGTGAGCATGCGCTTGTGTGTGGTGTGTTTTGAGAAGGAGAAATGGACTCAGTAGTGGTCCGTCCAGAGAGGTTGCGTGGAGTGACTGAAGTGAATGTTGTTTCCTCCAGCGAAGATGGAGTAGAGAGTGTGTACTGCAGTGTCTGTGAGGTAGACAAGTTGCTTCAGTCCAAAGTTAGCGAGGTTCTCTAGGAGGGTGGTGGTGTTGGGCTCGCTAGGCTGTCTAGGTGGAAGTGCAGGTCTCCGAGCAGTATGTAGTCTGTGGAGGTGAGGGCATGGGGAGCGATGCAGTCTGCGATGGCATTGCTAAATGGGGAGCGGGCTCTGGGTGGTCTGTAGGCAAATGTCCAGCAGAGTGTCGTTATGGGGTTGGGCTGGATCTGGAAGTAGATGTGTTCCATGGGGTGCAAGGCGTCGTCCGAGTTGGAGGTTTTCAGTCGGAGGGAGCTTTTGTGGACGATAGTGAGGTCTCATCCGGGACAGTCGGGCGGTCCTTTCTCTGGAAGTTGTATCTGTCGGTGATGGCAGTTGCAACATCGGGAGTGGAGCTGGAATTGGTCCAGGTCTTTGTGGGGAAGGCAATGTCGGGTGAGTGGGTTTTGAGGAGGTTCCAAACTTCTACTACGCGTCTGTGCAGGGAGCGCTCGTTGAGAAGGATGCAGCTCAGGGGTTTGTGTATGCTGGCGTCCGGTGGGATGGGTGCAGCTTTCTGTTTCTGGAGGTGGGTGAAGGTGTGGTGGCAGTGTCGGCAAGCGAATGGGCCTTGGGGGCTGCTTGGCGTTGGGAGCTGGCAGTTGATGTTGCATCCAGGATTGAGCGCATGGAGAGTGCTGGGGTCATAGTGGCAGGGGGGTCAGGGGACAAGCAGGTCGAAGGTCTTGCTTGCCTTATTGCGCAATGGCTGCTATTAAGTAGGGGTCGGGAGGGGGAGAGCATCAGGGAGGCAGGAGTGTGAATATGTGGGGGAGGGGCTGCAGGGGCAGTAGCGGCAGAAAAAGCAAAAAAAAGGAAAACAGAGGCAAACACCGGAAATAGGCAAAAAGGCAAAGACAGAAAAAGGAAATAGAAAATAAAAACAGAAAAAGACAGCAAAAGGCTGATAGAGCAGACCAGCAGCTGAGCAGGCTCTTCCACTGTACCACCAGGGCAGGAGCCTGTGGGTGGAGGAGGGCCTCAGACACCTACATGGGACACCAGAAAGTGCTGGTGGTAGTGCCTTAAGGATAGAGTTGTGGGAGGGGAGAGCAGTTTACACTAGCTAGCTGATCCTATGAAATATATAATCGAAGACAACCTCAGGTTGTGGCAGTAGTGCCTCCCTACTGCGACATCAGACAGTTTCAAGGATAGAGGTACTGTCCTTGTTATGAAGCATAACTTCACGTCACCCTCTCAAGGTCTGGGGGCCATTAACCTCCTACGACGAATGGCCATCGTCAGCTGCATCAACGCCTAAGGGATGCCCACCCAAAGACTTAGGGCAGCATCACTGCACGGGATCATCTCACATCCCTTGTGCCCTTGCCAAGCAATGGGCTTCCCCAGTAAAAGCAGTAAAATGTGCTAACACTTTATGGAGCTCCATGAAGGCCAAAGAATGGTGACAATTGAGCATTACTCCTTTTGTTGGACTGTCTCCCTCAGTAATTCATATAAACAAGGTTCCTGCTAGCACTTACTTTTGTGCTCCACCCTGATGTTCACTTTGCCATATGGGGCTACTGATACCACCACAATCTGCCCCAACACCTCCTGGAAGGATCTATTCTCTCAACCTTTACATGTCCATTGCTATGACCGTCACGCCTTCCTTCCATTCCGATTAATAAACCCTGAACTCAAGGATAACAAAAACCCTTCTACTTTCATTGTTAGAAATTGGGGTCTCTAATTGGCACTGGTAGGTACCTTTGTCCTAATAGGGACCCTTGCTTCTAGTCAGGGTAAGGGGATATACTTCTAAAATAACCCCTGCTCACCCCCTTGGAAGCTTGGCATGAGCAGACAGGCTTATCTCAGCGGCAGTGTGTAAAGCATTTGTGAACACATACAGTAATACAGTGAAAACAGTACAAATGGACACTACACCAGTTTAGAAAAATAGCAAATCTTCACCTAAACCAACAAGACCAAATACAATAAAACTCCAACATACAATACTCTGGAAAAATAGTCCTTGTGCAAAATAACCTTTAAATTGCAGGAAAATCAATAGTTCTTCCGACCCGGTAGCTCTTCCTTGGGCCACTGTAATACTGAATACGACAGAGTCTAACAATTCCAGCTGACCACGTCGATACGGACCAGCTAAATCATCAACAGACTCAGACACAGTACCTTTCTTGTTGCGACCAACATGTCGGTGCGAGTTGGTCGGGTCAAACATTGCGTTGCGGCAGACGATGTCCTCACGATTTGGTGCAGGCAGCGGCTCGTTGACGGAGTTGGTGAGACCAGGGCTTGCGTTGAAGGGTGAGACAGTGCTCGCTACGGTGCTGGCAGGTCACAGAGTGGCAATGGAGCCTTTCGATGTTCGGGTCGGGCAGCGACGGAGTCAGTGACGTCCTTGTAGTGTGTAGCGAAGCGTTGCGGAATGCAGTGCCCACAGGACGCGGTGCAAGCAGCAGCTCATTGACGTAGTTTGTGAGACCAGGGTTGCGTTGCATAGCGGGGCGTTGCGAAGCAAGACGTTGCTCTCGGCGGTGCTTTCATGACACGGAATCCTGCAACGGACTCGATGACAGTGTTGGTTACCCTTTTCTTCTGCCGAGATGATCAGAGACGGTGCCCACAGACACGGTGAGGTCTTTGCTGTTCCTGAAACCTCTAGAACAAGTGGCAAGCTCAGTTCAAGCTCTTGGAGATCTTTTCTTCAAGCAGGGGTACAAAGCAAGCAGCATAGTCCTTTTCTCCTTTCCTTGGCAGCAAGAAGCCACTGAAGGTCAACCCTAGACAGCAAACAGCACAGGGCAGGGACAGTGTTCTCCCCAGCTTCTCCGCCTCTTCTCCTTGGCAAAGATTCTTCTTGATTTCCCAGAAGTGATCTAAAAATCTGGGTCTGGGTCCCTCTTTTTATACACACACAACCTTTGTTCTCTGAAGGCAGAGAATGTCTGTACCCAGCCAAAACCAGTTCTGTCCTCACTGGTGCAGCCTCCTGACAGGAGGTGCAGACAGCTTTGTTGAAGGCAGACCAGGCCCATTCAGGTGAAAGGAAATCTCCTCCCCCTACTCTAAATGCAGCACAGGTCTATTCATCCCAGCCCTGACTCATCAGACTTCTGGAGCCACTGCCCCTCTCCAGCCTCTGTCATCCAAAAGCCAGACATGCAATACACAAACCTAGCAGAGGTACACTGGATGGTTAGGCAAGAAAATACCCACTTTCTAAAAGTGGTATTTTCAAACACAGAATGCAAAAATCGCCCTCACTAAAAGATGTAGTTTAACATTCTGAGTTGAGGCATATTAAACTTTATTTTCCTACCTCGTTCCCAGGGCCAGTTATGTTTATAAGATGTTATAAACAAACTCTCCATTCTGTCCTATGGGAACAGGTAACCTTGCAATAGTGAAAAACGAAATTGACAGTAATTCACTATCGGGACATGCCACACACATCAGGGCATGTCCTACCTTTCACATACTCTGCACCCTGCCCACAGGGGTACCTTAGTCCTACCTTAGGAGTGACTGATATGTAAGAAAAGGGAAAGTTAGGGCCTGGCAAGTGGGTGCACTTGCCAAGTCGACATGGCAGTGCCACCCTGCACACAGGCTCTGCAATTGCAGGCCAGAGTTAAATATACGGGTTGCTTCTGTGGGCACAATCAGTGCTGCAAGCCCACCAGCAGCATTTGATGTATAGGACCTGGGCACACCCAGTGCACTGTACTAGGGACTGACTAGTAAATCGTATTGCTAATCATGGAATCATCAATCCATAACAGTAATTTACAAAAGGAGCACTTTCTCTTTGGCACTGAACAGCAGTGGCAAAGTGCCCAAAGCATCTAGACCAGCAAAATGAAGTCCAACACACAGCAAAACCACAGGAGGCAAAGGCAAAAAATGCAGGGGAAACCTACGCCAGTGGTGCCAGGTCTAACATACATGGTAACAGACTCCTGCTAAATTGTATTGTGGTATACTTATATAGCGCACCTGTCACCACCAAGCACAAAACTTCCTAACTGCTGAATCGGGACAAAACATTATACTCAGGTGTGACTCCAAGTTCAAGGACCGCGCCTAAAATGTACACTAAATATGAAAAAATACCACAGGAATTGTCAATCTTAAATTGTCGATAATATTCCTGTGGTAACCAGTGGTCTGACTTATAACCTTGCTCTCGGAGCCACTGTATCTTCATCTGTGAATATGGATGGCTGTGTGCCAGATGGACCATATGCATGGGAGCATGTAGATCTGTGTGCATGGGTGTATATTTGTCTCCGGGCCCTTGTTCTTGGATGGTTGTACATGTGTACCTGGATGGCTTTAGGTACCTTGCTTAGGGAAGAGGTGTGGCGCCGCGGCCAGGGCGACTGACTCCGGAATCTGGGGATCACGGTTCGATCCCCGGCACCGGCGGCAGATTAGCCCAGCACCATGTGACTCTGGGCAATAGCTTGCTTAATCTTCCCGACAGCCCCCAGCGCCTAGAGACCCTAACGGGTGATTGTGCGCTTTACAAATGTGGATATTATTGCTCTGTCTGGATATTTGAATGTGTCATCTATGTCTACTGTGGTAATTGACAGAACAAAACGTGTTTGTAATGTTTAAATTTCCAGAAGTTGTGGTTTATTTCTTATTAATGGAGTGTAAGTGTGAAAACTGTTTCATGTAACAAGCAATTGGGAATGAAGAGAACTATCGTTTTTGCTCTTTTTGTATTTGTGTGAATAAACATGGCACTCACCTCTGCACTGCATTTATATTTTTGTTATACGTTTTGTTAGCCATAATGGCCACTGTCTGGGACCTGTATGATTCCATGACTGAATTGGCAAGTGAGGAACCCACAAAAACAATAACCAGAAGCAGCAAGTCATCAGGAACCATTACAGGCAGTAGATCGAATGTAAGCAAAGTTGTTGATGGAAGCACAATGACAAGTAGATCAGGTGAGTGTGTTCCTTTCTGATTGCTTTACTGTGTGTTCTTTCTGGTCTCCTTGTAAATGTAATCTTTCTGGGCAAAGAACAGCTAGCTTGCCACAAACTACTTGGTTTTAGCAGCACGATACATGTTTGTAAGTCCAAAGAACAAAAGTAGGTGGAGTTTAGAAGAAAATTAGTTATTCCCCAGTTTAAAAACTGTGTTCTCCAAGGCTATTGTCCCCAGGAGATCGGATCTATAACTCCAAGCATGAGTGTGTATTGGGTCTGTGGAAGTGACATAAAGGCAAAACTGTCTGTAAGTCAGTTTTGGCTCATGCAGCACAAAGTATATTTTTATAAAGTTACTGTTCTAGTAAAATGATCAATATAATTTTAACAATGCAATGTAATTTGTAAAACTAAGGGCCAATGTATGAAAGCTTTTTGCATTTCTTAACGGGCTGAATCGCAATTTTGTCCTGTTAAGAAAGGCAAAAGAGCCTTATAATATGTACAAAGGCCGAAAAACGGTTGCAATTCTACCCAGCAGAAATCACAAATTGTGACCGTGATTTAGGTAATGCAAACAGGGATAACCTATCTGCAATTCCTATAGCACATGTACAAATCATTTTCTTAATGTGAATTGGGCATTTAGGAAATGCTATTACCGTCGACTCAAAGTCGATGGTAAACATTTGCAAAATTTAAAAATGCATTTAAAAATGCAATTTTTAATGTGACATGAAGCGCCACTATGGCTCTTGGACATATGTGCACTTACATGCGCACTACGAATTTCAAGGGGATGCCTCCTTGGAGGCCTTAAGCCCAGAGGCACCCTTGGGTTTGGGTTTCCTAAACTGCGAAGATTTCCTATTTGGCCCATACGTTGGAAGGCAATAGCATTTCCTATTTGCGAATTCCTGATAGCAATTTCTACACTGTAGGAATCGCTATTAGGGAATCGCAAATTTTGTTAATACCATTTTGCTTCTTCTAAATAGCAAATTCTACAGACAGCTATTCAGGAAAGGCAAAGTAAGACTTTTGTAGATGTGGCCCTACGTTTCTTATTACATGGCAGGCAGAGCAGAATTACAGAATAGAATTCTATTTTGACTGACAACGACTGACTCATTGCCTAGGGAATCTAGAGGTAGGAACACTAAGCCCAATATTTCCAGCTGATACTTTCGGACAGTAAAATTTAATGAGGCTTTGACTGCAGTAGCATCTAAGCCGTGTCCCCCGGTCCCAGAAAAATCTATTATGCCCATTCCCCTCCCTTAGCAGCAGCATAGCACAGCACACAGAATCCTAATGGCAGCAACGGGGGAGACAACAAAATAAATGATGCCCTTTCTTACACTGCACATCTGAGTTTGATCAGAGGGGAAGTCTGTTGTCCTGAAGCTACTCCTGAGAATAATTTCCTGACAGTTTTGTTGGGTCAGAATCTCTTATCTTTTAAGAGTAAAAGTTGCATTCTGATTTGGCATTTTTAAAAATGGAATCTTCTCAGTCTACCCCGAAGCTAGATTTATTTGGTGCAGATACCATCCTATTTCTGTTAGAGTGCCCTTAGATTTCTTGGTATCTATCAATAATCGAACAGTTTCTCTTTCTGTGCTAATTCTTTCATTCCGATACCACGCAATGTCATCTTGAATAGAAAGGTTAGTTACGAGTAAAAAAAAAAGAAATTGAGAATTTTGCTTTTATTTTATTGCCATTTTTAAAACGTATTTGAATAATATCAGTAATAAGTGGAGTAAGGAATTGGGAGAAAGTATTTAAATATCACAAATCTCACGTTGTCCTCATAACCTAGAGCATTTGCTAATACCTGCAATGTTGCGACAAACAGATACATTTCACAAATTGTCGCCCATGTAGATCACTTGTATGTTTATTTATACGAAATATTGCCCTACCGATTCTGCTATAAACATAACTCAATGTATATTGGGATGCTTGCTAGTCAGAGTCTTGAAATTGCAAATTTTGGTGTATGGCATGTCAGTTCCAAGCGAAGAAAGAACCTTTCTACATAAGAACATGGTTATGGCAAGATTGGTGCTGGTCGCCATTGCACTGACAGGAAATCATTTGAAGGAGCGGTGGGCCTTGCTAATAGTAAGCTATGTGAATGAAACATGTATTATTGAGAACAGAGATGGACATGCCAGGTTTAGCACCACGTGGATGCTGACATAACACAATGTCTAACACTTACAACTAAACTCTAATATCAGATGTTCTGTACTTACTTATATGTGTGCGTTTTTGAACGTAAATGTATACTGCTCGTTTGCTATTTTGTTTTCGTGTAAGTCCCTGCTTTTTACACCCTTTTGTTTCTTTTTCGTCTGTTTTATAAGGCTTTCATGTTTCTACTTTAAGTTATCATTCCTTGTAAACCAACGTAACATGACATTTAAAAATAATCAAGAAATGCAGAAAGTGCGACTTCAGTCTATGACCTGTTGAGATTTAATTAATAGGATATCCAAATAAATTCTTTACAGAGTTTGACTCGTGATGGATCTTCTGAAAGTGCTGCAACTGCT
The DNA here is from genome assembly GCF_964261635.1 of Lissotriton helveticus. Lineage (NCBI taxonomy): Eukaryota > Metazoa > Chordata > Amphibia > Caudata > Salamandridae > Lissotriton > Lissotriton helveticus. The sequence continues at coordinate 81,688,743 of NC_136058.1, forward strand.
TTTTCCGACTGAGCATCAATCATGATTTCTTTTAAAGTATGAAATCAGTTTAATAGATCGCATACCTTTTAAAGTCTCGGTTCTAACACGAATATTTGTTTGTTTCGCCTATTTATTTAAATGTCTTGTTTTATAGTAGTTATATCACCAGTCATTTGCATGAATATGTGAAACAGTTTTGCCACATTTTTAGCCATCAATGTTATTACCTTCTTGAAGTTCTTTCTCCCCATTTACTCTTTTTACACACCGAAAGTCTTCATTGTTGCTAATCCATATTTAAACAATGAAAAGTGGTTCCATACTGATTTATGTTTTCAAAGGCCCTAGCAATCTAGTTGCCACTGTTGAAACCGGCAGTTGTAGAAGCAGGCGACCGTTTCTGATGAGATCTGAGACAAAGTCCGTGAAAAATGTGCTTCAGTGTTCCATTGTGGACTGGCCTTTGGGATAGTCTTGGAATGTGTCACAGTCAGATAAGCCAGCTTAAAAGGCAAGTGTTTTGGCTGTTTTTTGGTCCTGTCATGGCCCACTCTCTGACCCTTTCAAGCTGGCCCATATGGTAATGCCAGGCTGCCCACAAGGCCAGTCCAACACCGGCACGGTTTTTGAAATGTGGGCAAAGGCAACTGGTCAGGTTTACCTCCAGCTCCTGTAGCCCTAATAATAATGCCACATAATTTCAGTTTCTTTTACCTATAGAAGGTCATCAGTTTTGGAACCAACAATAAATGCTAGGTTGGCTTGCAGGTTGGCTGATGTCAAATTCCTAATGTATATATTGACCGAAAGAGTTCTTGCCCCAGACCCTCTCAAGGCTCTTCCTGAGAGACACAAAAGCCTAAATGACTTTCCTGATCTCCCAGCAGCTCCCCCATGCACACATCATACATTACCCAAAGGGAAAGAATAGGTTTAGATCTACTCTACATTCTCTAAGTCCAAATACTGCCTTCTCACATAAGTAAACAAACCAATGGCAGCCATAGCAAGTTGTCAAGCCACGCTGTACTACAGCCTTCCTTCCATCAGAACCGACTATGGCCTCAACTGCACTTGGAATTGCTCCAGCCAGACTCCTTGTGCACACAAGCAGGTCTACAAACAAGACATCTCCACTCTTTGACTCTCTTGTGCCATCTCTTCCTGGAGAACAGCTCTAATCCACATCCTGAGAACAGACCGCCAGAACCATCCATAGTCTTTATCTACTTTGATAATATATTTTCTTAAAACTTCAACTTGCAATATTCCAGAAGGCTGATGTAAACTGTCCTGACTCAACAAGAACGGTGGAAATGTATTCTTGTTGATTTCCACCTGTGTTTGGAGTAAATGTTACATTTTTTTGGGAATGGGATATGAAAAGATTGGTTAAAATGCACAATGTTTGAGAGTGTTCGCCAGCTTTCCATGGCATCCCCACACTGAAATGCACACTTTCCATCCAAGGGACTAGATTTCCTCTCAAATATGACTTTGAACTAGTAAATCATACAAGTTGTGCACCTAAGTTGAACTTGGGTACACGTATGACCCCATTATTCTAATGCAACAGATTCCCCTTAGGCATACACGTACCTGATTCATTACCTCCTAAATTCATCATGTCATGTGACACTGCTATTTCTTTTTCTCAACTGAAGTCCGGGACATCAAACAGCCATAGTCCTTCTTTAAAATTAGTTTTATTAAAAAAAAAGTGTAGTTCTTTATAGTTCATTCTATGCACTTTAGTCCAAGGTCACAGTCTGACTGGAGTGTAGGTATATATTGAGGGCAGTACACTTTTCTTTGTGTGCACTAGAGTTAGGGGATAATTGCTTGGCACTGCGTTTCCCAGTTCCTATTGTGTTATTTTATGTTATGCTGATTTATAGAGTGCACTATCATCCAGGAGGGTATCTGGGCACTTAGCAGGTTTGGACACCTAGAGCTAAGTGGGAATACTCAAAAATCCAGGACTTCAGCTTCTTGCGGAATGCAAGATGTGAGGAATAGGCTGTTATGTACAGCGGCAGGTAGCTCCATGCTTAAAGAGCGATGTAGGAGAAGGTTTGACCACCATATTTGTACAAGTAGGTTTGTCAAAAGCAGATGCGATTGCTGAGGTAAGTTGGGCCAGTGTTATATAGTGCATTGAAAGTGTGGGTGAGAAGTTTGAATTGTGCTTGTTGTGAATAGGGAGCTAGTGTAGACCCTTCAGGCGTGGTGTGATGTGAGTGTGACGTGGGAGGTTGAGAGAAATTCTGGTCAATGAGTTCAGAATGGTCTGCAGCCTTCTGGTGAGTTTCTTGTTGATCCTGGCATTGAGGGTGTTCTCATAGTTCAGCTTGCTTGTGAACAGGGCATGAGTGATGCTTTTCCGGGTGCTGATTGGGAGCTATTTAAAAATCTTCCTCAGCAACTTCAGGGTATGAACACATGAGGAGGTGACAGCATTGAGTTGAATAGTCATGTCCAGTTTGCTGTCGAGGATGAAAGCGAGGTTATCGGTGTGTGTGGTAGGGGTGGGTGCCAGCACTAGCTCTCTTGTCCACTAAGTGGAGTCCCACAGTAATGTGCTCTTCCCAAAGATTATGATTTCGGTCTTGTCAGTGTTCAGCTTTCGGTAGTTGGTCTTTATCCATTGGGCAATTTCAGTCATTGAATGTGTTCCGTGTACTCAGGTTCTTGTCCGTGAGGAAAGAATGAATTTCATGTCATTGGCATAGGAGAGAACGTTGATATCATGACAGCGGATGATGCTGGCTAGAGGGATCATATATACAAACGAGGTCACAGTTTTCAATGGTGTTAGGTGCCAGGCTGACTGACTTGATCTTTCCAGTCAAAAAGAAGCAGATTCATTGCAGTGTGTATCCTAGAATTGTGATGTTGTATGGGCCTTGGATGGGATGGATTGGGAGACTGTCAAATACTGCAGAGAAGTCCAGAAGGATGAAAGGTACCTGCATCGTTTGTTCAGAGTCATGCGGATGTCATCCTTGGCAGTGTCTATTCTGTGGTTGGGTCTAAAGCCAGACTGAGTCATGTTGAGTAGTTGGTGCTCGTTGAGGTATTTGATGAGGTTTCTGTTGATGATTTATCTCTAAGACATTGACCAGGAATTGTAGCAGAGAAATTGGTCTGTAGTTGGTAAGTACTGAATGGTCTGCAGAGTATTTTTTTAGTGATGGGAGGATTGCATATTGCGTTACCTGTTTCCAAGCATTTGGGATGGTTGCAGAGCAGAAGGGAGCATTCAGATAGGTTATGAGCTTGTCGCTGATGGGTTTCAGTCCTCTGGAGTATGCGTGGTGGGGGCAGTGGTTCTTTGTGGCCCCTGAGTGCATCAAGTTAATGGTGGCGGTCGTTTCTTCTTGGGTGATGACAGGCCAAGTGGTTAGCATTGGTTCTTTGAATAATATCCAGAAGCATTTGCCGTCTGTTGGGTCCAGGTGTGTGATGAAGTTGCGGTAAATGGCTGTGATTATGTTGCTGAACAATTGAAAGAGATTGTTTGAGAGGCCCTGCGAGGGAGTTATTGAGTTGGATATGGTCATTGATGATGTGCAATCTTTCACAATGGTGAAGATTTCTTTGATTTATTAGTGCTGGCATCTATGTGGTCGACCAGAGCAGCACGTTTGATGGTGTGGATCAATTGATGGTAGCGTCTTATGGCAGATTTGAACATGCTCCTCACTGCAATGTCCTGCCTAGTTCTCCATTTGCGCTCCAGTTGTTTGCAGTGGTGGACCATTAGTCTGAGTTCCTCTGTGTACCAACTGGCCTGGAGTCTGAATCTTATAGTACTGCTGTGTTTGAGGGCGGCCAGGGAGTAGGTGCAAGAGGTTATCCAACTGTTTTTTTTATTTTAATTTTTTTAAACTTTATTTATTTGCATTTTCGAAATAAAAGCTTTACAAAAAAGAAAACAGTTTGTCAATGTTATAAGATAAACATTCTGCGGCGAGCAAAAAAGCCAAATGGCTTATAATAGGAATTTCCCTGATATCCAGTGCACATGTAGCAGGGGTCAATGACATACATCCACACATACAGTATTTGCCTTGATGTTTAAGCAGTTATCATGATCATTTAGCTGCTACAGCTTCATTTAGCATTACCTGTGACACATAGTAAGGATTGGGATACAGCAGGGGTTATGCCCCTTGGACCTACGGTGTCTGTGGTGTCTGTACAGGCGTGATATAAATTTCTTGCAAACGTAGTAGGTATGACAATAAGGGGTTGTCAAATATCCACCGGTCTAGAGGCGGGCGGCTGTAGTTGGGTATACGTATCACTGGTGGTGTTGCAGTATGTCATGCTGTGCAACCATGTGTGGAGTGTAGGGACAGTTTTCCATGATCATTTAATGGCCACTTCGTGTTTAGCAAGCAGGATCACCATTGCTAAAAAACGTCACTGGGATCTAGAGAGGTCATGGACATACCCCAGGAGAGCAAGGAAGGGTGATGGTGTTATTTATAACTCAACCATCTGAGATATCTCTTGAAAAATTGATTTCCAATAGTCCCCTGTTATAAGGCACGTCCACGTCATGTGTGCAAAGTCCGCGTTCGGGGCACTACATCTCGGGCAGGCGTCCGAAAGCACAGGGTCAATGCGATGTAGCTTGCTAGGGGTAGTATATACTCACCGCAGGAACTTAAAATGCAATAGTTTACGGCAGTGGTTAGGCGACACTTTTCACGTTTGTGAGCAGCAACTATACCATTGGAGGTCAGTTAAGGGGTGTCCAAGAGCGCTCTCCCATGCAGCCCTCACAGCCACATCTCTACTCGGGAGCCGCGCTAGGGGCAGTGCGCGGGAGTACAGTGCACTCATACCAGTCACCTTTGCTAGCTTAAGCCAGCTCGTAGTGGACAGCGTTTGAATGTCACGCAGGTCTCTAAGGAAACCACACAGCAGCAGTGTATGGAGAGGGGCCGGAAGTGCCAAGTCACCCTCAGGCCGATAGTACGGGATACGAATATCCATGTTATACCAGTGTCGAGCAAAACTCGCCTGGGTAACCAGGTAGTAAATTTGCAGGTTCAGAACGCCAAATCTACCTCTCTCGTAGGGCAACACCAAGGTGTTCCATCCAACCTGGTGCTCCCTACCACCCCACACTAGCTTCCCAAGCAAGATGCGCAACTTGGGAAAAAAAACTATTATAGAGAGGGATTGGAATGTTCGTGAAAAAGTACAAAAATTGTGGCAACATCACCATTTTTATTATGGTTATCCGACCTGCCATTGTCAACGGGAGTCGCAGCCATCGTTCTGTTAATTTGAGCCTCTCAACCGCCGGGCCATAGTTCAGCTGCAGGACACGATCCTGGTCCCTGTGAATATGGATACCCAGGTATTTGACTGAGTCATCGCACCAAGTTAATGGGTAGTACCCTGCTCTAGCACAAACCGCCTCGGCCAACGGGAACACTTCTGATTTATCCCAATTTATGTTTAAACCTGACAGGGTGCCATATCAAGTCACCTCACTAAGCAACAGTGGTAAATTGTCATCAGGATGCCGCACGTAAAGTATTATGTCATCGGCATAAAATGTGAGCAGTAATGGTCCAGTTTTGAATTGTAGGCCGCGGTGGCTGTGCTTGCTCTGTAAATGGTGCACCAACGGGTCTAACACCAGTATGGTAAGGAGGGGGACAGGGGGGCATCCCTGCCCCGTGCCGCGAGTGAGAGGGAATGCCCCAGTCCGCGTGCCATTGAGGCGGATACAGGCCGTAGGTTGAGTGCACAACAATCTGATCACTGACGAGAACCGTTCAGGCATCCCCAGATTGTGCATGGTGGTATAGAGAAATGGCCATTCCAGTGAATCGAACGCCTTTTCGGCGTCTAATAGCAACGCTCTAGCCGGTAGAGCTGGTTCAAGCCTGTTCAATGTAGTGAATAATGTGCGTGTATTCAAAGCTGTGGATTTGTGTGGAATAAAGCCCGATTACGCTGGGGATATGAGTTTCTCGATAATCAATGCGAGCCTGATAGCTATCCCTTTAGCAAAAATTTTATTGTCAAAGTTCAGCAAGTGGTCTTTACTGGGTTTAGGTATTAGGATTATAACTGCTTCTCTTAGAGTGGGCAGGAGTATCCCCTTATCCACTGCCTCCTGAAATACGTCAATAGGATGTGAACTAGGAAATCTTTGTACTTTCTATAGGAGCAGCCTGTAAAGCAGTCTAGGTCAGGTGCTTTAGAGCCATCAAGCGCGTTAATGGCGTCTGATAGTTCCCCCTCAGTGAAGGGTTCGGCCAGGAACTCCTGGTGGGCCTTGTCCATGCAGGAGAGGGAAATCTCGTGAATGTACTCCTGACAATTCTCCAAGGATGCAACAGTCTTAGAGGTGTATAGCTCTATAAAGTATTTAAGTACCTCTGGTAGTATTCCTACATTTCCTGTTATCCGCTCTCCCATATCCTCAGTAAGTTCAGCTATGTATGTTGGTTTGCGGGCATGTTGCATCAATCTTGCCAGTGTTCTGCTGGGTCTTTCTTCCTCCTCATACCGGTGAGCTATGGCATATTTGCCCCGAAATTTGGCTTCTCTGTCTGCGGCCTCACTGAACTCAGCCAGCAGGACAGCACACTTAAGCATGTCAGGGGGGTCTGTGTCATGTGCACTACTGTCAAGGTCCCTATGTTTTGTCTCTATCTGCACAATAGTGTGGCAAAGTGACTGGAGCACTCCAGCATGTTTAGAAATGCATATACTCTTTGCGTATGTCTTGAACACCTCCCAGAGGGTGGCCTTGGAGTCTACAGAACCAACGTTCAACTGAAAATATTTCACAATAGCTTCTCCTAGTTCAGCTGCAAAAGCCGAGTCTCGTAGGGCCATATCCGGAAAACGCCAAGTGTGCTCCAGCCCTCGGAATCTGTAAGTGCGCCAATACCGGGGAGTGGTCAGACAACATTTGCGGCAAATGTGTGATGTCTTTGAGCCAAAGTATGGCAGCCGCCGAGAGGCACCAATAGTCAAGGCATGTCCAGGTGTTGTGGGGTGCAAAGTAGTGTGTGCATCCTAATCGCGCATATAGTGGTGTCGCCATGCATCTACCAAATCTAACTGTTTCCAAATACTGCCTTCTCACATAAGTAAACAAACCAATGGCAGCCAGAGCAAGTTGTCAAGCCACGCTGTACTACAGCCTTCCTTCCATCAGAACCGACTATGGCCTCAACTGTACTTGGAATTGCTCCAGCCAGACTCCTTGTGCACACAAGCAGGTCTACAAACAAGACATCTCCACTCTTTGACTCTCTTGTGCCATCTCTTCCTGGAGAACAGCTCTAATCCACATCCTGAGAACAGACCGCCAGAACCATCCATAGTCTTTATCTACTTTGATAATATATTTTCTTAAAACTTCAACTTGCATTATTCCAGAAGGCTGATGTAAACTGTCCTGACTCAACAAGAACGGTGGAAATGTATTCTTGTTGATTTCCACCTGTGTTTGGAGTAAATGTTACATTTTTTTGGGAATGGGATATGAAAAGATTGGTTAAAATGCACAATGTTTGAGAGTGTTCGCCTGCTTTCCATGGCATCCCCACACTGGAATGCACACTTTCCATCCAAGGGACTAGATTTCCTCTCAAATATGACTTTGAACTAGTAAATCATACAAGTTGTGCACCTAAGTTGAACTTGGGTACACGTATGACCCCATTATTCTAATGCAACAGATTCCCCTTAGGCATACACGTACCTGATTCCTTACCTCCTAAATTCATCATGTCATGTGACACTGCTATTTCTTTTTCTCAACTGAAGTCCGGGACATCAAACAGCCATAGTCCTTCTTTAAAATTAGTTTTATTTAAAAAAAAAAGTGTAGTTCTTTATAGTTCATTCTATGCACTTTAGTCCAAGGTCACAGTCTGACTGGAGTGTAGGTATATATTGAGGGCAGTACACTTTTCTTTGTGTGCACTAGAGTTAGGGGATAATTGCTTGCCACTGCGTTTCCCAGTTCCTATTGTGTTATTTTATGTTATGCTGATTTATAGAGTGCACTATCATCCAGGAGGGTATCTGGGCACTTAGCAGGTTTGGACACCTAGAGCTAAGTGGGAATACTCAAAAATCCAGGACTTCAGCTTCTTGCGGAATGCAAGATGTGAGGAATAGGCTGTTATGTACAGCGGCAGGTAGCTCCATGCTTAAAGAGCGATGTAGGAGAAGGTTTGACCACCATATTTGTACAAGTAGGTTTGTCAAAAGCAGATGCGATTGCTGAGGTAAGTTGGGCCAGTGTTATATAGTGCATTGAAAGTGTGGGTGAGAAGTTTGAATTGTGCTTGTTGTGAATAGGGAGCTAGTGTAGACCCTTCAGGCGTGGTGTGATGTGAGTGTGACGTGGGAGGTTGAGAGAAATTCTGGTCAATGAGTTCAGAATGGTCTGCAGCCTTCTGGTGAGTTTCTTGTTGATCCTGGCATTGAGGGTGTTCTCATAGTTCAGCTTGCTTGTGAACAGGGCATGAGTGATGCTTTTCCGGGTGCTGATTGGGAGCTATTTAAAAATCTTCGTCAGCAACTTCAGGGTATGAACACATGAGGAGGTGACAGCATTGAGTTGAATAGTCATGTCCAGTTTGCTGTCGAGGATGAAAGCGAGGTTATCGGCGTGTGTGGTAGGGGTGGGTGCCAGCACTAGCTCTCTTGTCCACTAAGTGGAGTCCCACAGTAATGTGCTCTTCCCAAAGATTATGATTTCGGTCTTGTCAGTGTTCAGCTTTCGGTAGTTGGTCTTTATCCATTGGGCAATTTCAGTCATTGAATGTGTTCCGTGTACTCAGACTCTTGTCCGTGAGGAAAGAATGAATTTCATGTCATTGGCATAGGAGAGAACGTTGATATCATGACAGCGGATGATGCTGGCTAGAGGGATCATATATACAAATGAGGTCACAGTTTTCAATGGTGTTAGGTGCCAGGCTGATTGACTTGATCTTTCCAGTCAGAAAGAAGCAGATTCATTGCAGTGTGTATCCTAAAATTGTGATGTTGTATGGGCCTTGGATGGGATGGATTGGGAGACTGTCAAATACTGCAGAGAAGTCCAGAAGGATGAAAGGTGCCTGCATCGTTTGTTCAGAGTCATGCGGATGTCATCCTTGGCAGTGTCTATTCTGTGGTTGGGTCTAAAGCCAGACTGAGTCATGTTGAGTAGTTGGTGCTCGTTGAGGTATTTGATGAGGTTTCTGTTGATGATTTATCTCTAAGACATTGACCAGCAATTGTAGCAGAGAAATTGGTCTGTAGTTGGCAAGTACTGAATGGTCTGCAGAGTATTTTTTTAGTGATGGGAGGATTGCATATTGCGTTACCTGTTTCCAAGCATTTGGGATGGTTGCAGAGCAGAAGGGAGCATTCAGATAGGTTATGAGCTTGTCGCTGATGGGTTTCAGTCCTCTGGAGTATGCGTGGTGGGGGCAGTGGTTCTTTGTGGCCCCTGAGTGCATCAAGTTAATGGTGGCGGTCGTTTCTTCTTGGGTGATGACAGGCCAAGTGGTTAGCATTGGTTCTTTGAATAATATCCAGAAGCATTTGCCGTCTGTTGGGTCCAGGTGTGTGCTGAAGTTGCGGTAAATGGCTGTGATTATGTTGCTGAACAATTGAAAGAGATTGTTTGAGAGGCCCTGCGAGGGAGTTATTAAGTTGGATATGGTCATTGATGATGTGTAATCTTTCACAATAGTGAAGATTTCTTTGATTTATTAGTGCTGGCATCTATGTGGTCGACCAGAGCAGCACGTTTGATGGTGTGGATCAATTGATGGTAGCGTCTTATGGCAGATTTGAACATGCTCCTCACTGCAATGTCCTGCCTAGTTCTCCATTTGCGCTCCAGTTGTTTGCAGTGGTGGACCATTAGTCTGAGTTCCTCTGTGTACCAACTGGCCTGGAGTCTGAATCTTATAGTACTGCTGTGTTTGAGGGCGGCCAGGGAGTAGGTGCAAGAGGTTATCCAACTGTTTTTTAATTTTAATTTTTTTAAACTGTATTTATTTGCATTTTCGAAATAAAAGCTTTACAAAAAAGAAAACAGTTTGTCAATGTTATAAGATAAACATTCTGCGGCGAGCAAAAAAGCCAAATGGCTTATAATAGGAATTTCCCTGATATCCAGTGCACATGTAGCAGGGGTCAATGACATACATCCACACATACAGTATTTGCCTTGATGTTTAAGCAGTTATCATGATCATTTAGCTGCTACAGCTTAATTTAGCATTACCTGTGACACATAGTAAGGATTGGGATACAGCAGGGGTTATGCCCCTTGGACCTACGGTGTCTGTGGTGTCTGTATAGGCGTGATATAAATTTCTTGCAAACGTAGTAGGTATGACAATAAGGGGTTGCCAAATATCCACCGGTCTAGAGGCGGGCGGCTGTAGTTGGGTATACGTATCACTGGTGGTGTTGCAGTATGTCATGCTGTGCAACCATGTGTGGAGTGTAGGGACAGTTTTCCATGATCACTTAATGGCCACTTCGTGTTTAGCAAGTGTAGCGAATACGTGGCCAAGGGGGCTGATTCCCTATCATGAACAAAAAATGGGAAAAGTCCGTAAGACTACAGCTACCAGAATGCCTTGGGGCATTCTCCACAGACATAAGCCCCTCCTATACAGGGGAAAAGTGCTTGTCAATTAACCTGCTTCCAGAGAGGAATGGCGGATGGTATTCCCCGCCGGATTCCAGCGTGAAGATTCAAGCCTTGTTACTGAATTCTTGTGTTCTTGTTATGGACCTGGTGCAATCTGGACCTCCGATGACATGGAGAGTGTTTGAGGAAATCGACACGCAGTTCCTGTGGAAGGAGAGCGGGCTCGCCTCCTTTACATCAATCCTTTTTCTGGGAAATAGGATATCCTTGTGGAAAGAGAAGCCACGATGCTATTAAACGCGCAGAGATGCGTTTCAAGGGCACGTGAGTAAAAATAAAGCATTTCACTGTGCACCGCGTCTGAGAGTAAGACGCGTCCGGTGCAATTGCTTTCAGTATTAGTGAAGGCATTCTTAGTGAAGAATACCTTAGTGTTTTGTGGGCACAACTTATTTTCATTTCCGTTGGAGTATGTTTTGAAGGAGCTGAACAATTACTCTGAATTATGGACATGAATCAGTACTATTTTAAATGATCCATGGAAGTGTTGTGACTGCAACAACGCTGTGTTAGAAGTGAAGACAAGTACCCTTAATGACTTTTTCTGTTTCGGTGTTTGGCAGCGTTCCAAGACTGTGCAACTAAGGGGAAGTGATTTATTGCTGACATTAACCCTCGGACATTGGGCAGGAGATATTTTTGGTCTCAGATTCGAAAGCACTTGCAGAATACGAAATATTGCAGCTGTCTATGAGACTTTGGTGAGTTGGAGGAGGGGACGAACAGTACCTTGTATAAAGAGTACCAGTGAACAGAGAGTAATCTTCTGCTTTGTCGCCCTTTTACATAGCGTTGGAGGCCTTTCTGACACAGCGCAGAGTGCATACCACGCCCCAGAGAGGGATACAGAAACCACAGCCTCTTTATTATTTTACCCACTTCCCCTTTTTCCCTCGGGGCACGAATTCACGCAGAGCGTATATTCTTCTCTGTTGGGGGTCGTGTCGAGAGGGATTGGGGGGGCTTAGCTTCAGACATCGTCTCCGCTGGGTACAAGAACAAGGTTAGTGGCGTTCTTTGTTCTTGCGCTGCTGCCAATCCCGACAGCAAGCAGGAACACCATTGCTAAAAAACGGCACTGGGATCTAGAGAGGTCATGGACATACCCCAGGAGAGCAAGGAAGGGTGATGGTGTTATTTATAACTCAACCATCTGAGATATCTCTTGAAAAATTGATTTCCAATAGTCCTCTATTATAAGGCACGTCCACGTCATGTGTGCAAAGTCCGCGTTCGGGGCACTACATCTCGGGCAGGCGTCCGAAAGCACAGGGTCAATGCGATGTAGCTTGCTAGGGGTAGTATATACTCACCGCAGGAACTTAAAATGCAATAGTTTACGGCAGTGGTTAGGCAACACTTTTCACGTTTGTGAGCAGCAACTATACCATTGGAGGTCAGTTAAGGGGTGTCCAAGAGCGCTCTCCCATGCAGCCCTCACAGCCACATCTCTACTCGGGAGCCGCGCTAGGGGCAGTGCGCGGGAGTACAGTGCACTCATACCAGTCACCTTTGCTAGCTTAAGCCAGCTCGTAGTGGACAGCGTTTGAATGTCACGCAGGTCTCTAAGGAAACCACGCAGCAGCAGTGTATGGAGTGGGGCCGGAAGTGCCAAGTCACCCTCAGGCCGATAGTACGGGATACGAATATCCATGTTATACCAGTGTCGAGCAAAACTCGCCTGGGTAACCAGGTAGTAAATTTGCAGGTTCAGAACGCCAAATCTACCTCTCTCGTAGGGCAACACCAAGGTGTTCCATCCAACCTGGTGCTCCCTACCACCCCACACTAGCTTCCCAAGCAAGATGCGCAACTTGGAAAAAAAACTATTATAGAGAGGGATTGGAATGTTCGTGAAAAAGTACAAAAATTGTGGCAACATCACCATTTTTATTATGGTTATCCGACCTGCCATTGTCAACGGGAGTCGCAGCCATCGTTCTGTTATTTTGAGCCTCTCAACCGCCGGGCCATAGTTCAGCTGCAGGACACGATCCTGGTCCCTGTGAATATGGATACCCAGGTATTTGACTGAGTCATCGCACCAAGTTAATGGGTAGTACCCTGCTCTAGCACAAACCGCCTCGGCCAACGGGAACACTTCTGATTTATCCCAATTTATGTTTAAACCTGACAGGGTGCCATATCAAGTCACCTCACTAAGCAACAGTGGTAAATTGTCATCAGGATGCCGCACGTAAAGTATTATGTCATCGGCATAAAATGTGAGCAGTAATGGTCCAGTTTTGAATTGTAGGCCGCGGTGGCTGTGCTTGCTCTGTAAATGGTGCACCAACGGGTCTAACACCAGTATGATAAGGAGGGGGACAGGGGGGCATCCCTGCCCCGTGCCGCGAGTGAGAGGGAATGCCCCAGTCCGCGTGCCATTGAGGCGGATACAGGCCGTAGGTTGAGTGCACAACAATCTGATCACTGACGAGAACCGTTCAGGCATCCCCAGATTGTGCATGGTGGTATAGAGAAATAGCCATTCCAGTGAATCGAACGCCTTTTCGGCGTCTAATAGCAACGCTCTAGCCGGTAGAGCTGGTTCAAGCCTGTTCAATGTAGTGAATAATGTGCGTGTATTCAAAGCTGTGGATTTGTGTGGAATAAAGCCCGATTACGCTGGGGATATGAGTTTCTCGATAATCAATGCGAGCCTGATAGCTATCCCTTTAGCAAAAATGTTATTGTCAAAGTTCAGCAAGTGGTCTTTACTGGGTTTAGGTATTAGGATTATAACTGCTTCTCTTAGAGTGGGCAGGAGTATCCCCTTATCCACTGCCTCCTGAAATACGTCAATAAGATGTGAACTAGGAAATCTTTTTACTTTCTATAGGAGCAGCCTGTAAAGCAGTCTAGGTCAGGTGCTTTAGAGCCATCAAGCGCGTTAATGGCGTCTGATAGTTCCCCCTCAGTGAAGGGTTCGGCCAGGAACTCCTGGTGGGCCTTGTCCATGCAGGACTAGGAAATCTCGTGAATGTACTCCTGACAATTCTCCAAGGATGCATCAGTCTTAGAGGTGTATAGCTCTATAAAGTATTTAAGTACCTCTGGTAGTATTCCTACATTTCCTGTTATCCGCTCTCCCATATCCTCAGTAAGTTCAGCTATGTATGTTGGTTTGCGAGCATGTTGCATCAATCTTGCCAGTGTTCTGCTGGGTCTTTCTTCCTCCTCATACAGGTGAGCTATGGCATATTTGCCCCGAAATTTGGCTTCTCTGTCTGCGGCCTCGCTGAACTCAGCCAGCAGGACAGCGCACTTAAGCATGTCAGGGGGGTCTGTGTCATGTGCACTACTGTCAAGGTCCCTAAGTTTTGTCTCTATCTGCACAATAGTGTGGCAAAGTGACTGTAGCACTCCAGCATGTTTAGAAATGCATATACTCCTTGCGTATGTCTTGAACACCTCCCAGAGGGTGGCCTTGGAGTCTACAGAACCAACGTTCAACTGAAAATATTTCACAATAGCTTCTCCTAGTTCAGCTGCAAAAGCCGAGTCTCGTAGGGCCATATCCGGAAAATGCCAAGTGTGCTCCAGCCCTCGGAATCTGTAAGTGCGCCAATACCGGGGAGTGGTCAGACAACATTTGCGGCAAATGTGTGATGTCTTTGAGCCAAAGTATGGCAGCCGCCGAGAGGCACCAATAGTCAAGGCATGTCCAGGTGTTGTGGGGTGCAAAGTAGTGTGTGCATCCTAAATCGCGCATATAGTGGTGTCGCCATGCATCTACCAAATCTAACTGTTTCATGACATCCAGCAAGGCGCACCTCGCACGTGGTTTGGTGGCAGCTGTACATGAAGTGCTATCCAACTCCAGGTTAAGTGTTAGGTTAAAATCACCTCCCAGATATAAAGGGTCTGCCCCCATGCGGATAATATGTGAACACATGTCATTAAAAAACTCAGGGTCGTCTACTTTTAGGGCGTAGAGATTGACAAAGAGTACAGAGTGTTACAACATATGGCCTTTAACCAACACATATCTTCCGCCCGCATCGCTGTATACCTCCTCCTCACGAAAGGGCAGTCTCCTGTGGATAAGCACTGCCACTCCTCGGGCATAGGAACTGTAACCAGCAAAGTATCTATGTGCCCCCCAGGCAGCCGCCACTAGTGAGTTAGCATTCATGGACAGATGGGTTTCCTGCAGGAAGGCAGCATCGACCTGGTGGTGCTGTAAGTAATTTGTCACTTGTTTACACTTTGCGGGCATTGTTAGGACCCCGTCCATTCCAAGATATTAGGGCCACATTGGCCTCTGCCAGAACCTCGCTAGCCATATTCCACAACAATTGGGCCAATTGACATTCTAATTCTGAATTTAGACTTGCTAAACCGCAAAGGAAATACGAATGAACATGCAAATCGTGAGGTTAACCAACTGTCCCGGAACCCGCCCGTCCTCCCACCAACCATCCACCCCACCAACTGTGGGAGGAAAGACCCCATCTCTCATTATATTGCCAAAATGTAGGAACAAACTAAAAACCAAAACAGTATAACCACAAAGGAACAGATAGGTGTGCATCCGCACTTGGGAGGTGACAATACCCCGCCATGTCCCCAAACTATGTCATACCATAACTATATATTCACACATCTGTGGCGGCACACTATGGTGCCTGCTGTACTTTACTGTGAGGAGCTGCGACAAAACTGTAGGATAGTGTTCAACGGCAACACACTTTGAAATAAGAACACAGCACTAGGAGCTAACCGGTACCAAACAGTTCCGTACTCGCTCCTGAGTCCTGAATGTCCTGAGTGTGCGACAGAGATGTGACATTGTTCTTCTTCGTGGCATTGGAGTATTGACGGCAGAACTCCTGAGCTTCATGGACAGTATCAAAGATCCGAGACCGTCCGTCCACATCCAGCTTGAGGCACGCAGGGTACAGCATTCCATAGGCAAGGCCCAGCTTTCGCAGAGCAGCCTTGACCCCTGCATATTCCCGGCGTGCCTCCTGCACCATTGCTGTAAAATCAGGGAATAGGGAGATATTGGAGCCCTGCCAGTTCAGTTGACCCTTCTCCCAGGCCAAACGCAGAGCAGTGTCCCTATCACTGAAATTCAAGAGCTGTGCTATGATCGGACAGGGAGGACACCCTGGATTCGGGAGCGGCCCCTGGATACGATGTGCTCGTTCTATGACAAAGGCGTCGGTGAACGATTCCCTGCCAAAAAGTTCAGTGAGGAGTTTTTTGACAAAGAGGGCCAATCTGCCCGTGTTTGTTGTCTCGGCCTCTCCCGTAATGCGGATGTTGTTCCTGCACCCCCGGGCCTCCAGATCTTCATTTTTTATCGCTACAGATTTGAGGGGCCTCTCCATTCTCTCGTACTTCTTAGCAGTTTGGGCCACGCCATCCTCCACATGTGAGATTCTACTCTCTGCCACTGTCAAACGCCCCTCATTTGTGTCTAACAGGGCCCCCATTGTGTCTAGGCACTGATCGAGGGTATCAAATCTAGTGTCCAGAGCTTTTAATCCTGCCGTAGCTCAGCCAAGAGATCCTCTGATCCCGTTGCTGTCATTGTGGGAACCTCGCCAGCCTCCGCCATGGTGGGCTGTTGTGCCGCCATGCCATGCCCAAAGCTTTGAAAGATAGTGTACCTTGTTGGGGGTCCTTGCTCCCCTTACCCCCCTATCGTGCTGTGCAACATGGGCAATGGTGGCTATGAGCAGGTCCCTCGGCCAAGTACAGCAGACCAGCCACAACAAGTGCCACCCAGCCACAAAAGCAGGAACAATACCGGCCCCCTCACAGCCCCGTTCAAAACGCAATCGGAGGGCGTAACAAAACTGCAGCACTCAGGGCAGTTAGAACTGGGCCAGGCACCCCAGTAGAATCCGTAATAGCAACTGGTGGGCAAGGGTGGGTAACTGACATGCGTGGCACCATCAGGCAGAGGGCCCCGGCAATCACAGTCGCTCACAGGTTAACAGTGACACAGTCCAGCATATGTGCGTGCAGGACAGCCCCGCAGGCCGGTCACATGGTGCAGCACAGCCGATGTCATCTTAGGGCAAGCAATGGGAGAGGGCATCAGTGGAGGGCCCCGCAAAATGTCCACATGGGGTAGGGTGGGCAGCGTCAGCCGCAGGCTGCCGATAGAATGTGTGAGGGGTGGGGGGCACAGCCGCAGGGGGCAGAGCTCCTGCCGGGTGTCAGACACAGCCGACCTGCAAACTCGTCCATGGCCCCTGTTGCCGCGGGGCTTCCAAGGAAGCCCGCACTCAGCCGCGATGAGGGGGAGCCTCAAACCCCACCACAGCCGCTTACCTCCCCTGCTGCCAGTGTCTGATCTGGTCCTCCAACACGGAACCGCCACGCGCCGACCTGTGGCTCACTGCCTCACTTGAGGCCCCAGCTTTAGGCCCAGCCTCAGGCCTCACCACACCACAGCACCCTCCTCGGCGCCGATCCGCGCCACGAGCACCAGCCGGTCCATAGTTACATCCTCCGCTGCCCCCTAGCTGCACACATCGCCGAGAGTCATTCTCCTGGCGATATCGTCCTCTGCGCCGCCACAGTAGAGACTTGAAGGGAGGATTACGGCGGCGCTACTAGCCTGCACGGCCATCTCGGTCGGTGGCTAGGACAAGAAGAATCTAAACATCTTTGGGCTTAGAATACCTTCTCTCTCCTTGTTCTGTGGCAATTGGTCTTTTCAGGGAGTTTCCTGCACCAAACAAGAACTGCATTTCGTGCACAACTGTGTCAGTTGTAAAAAACAGAAATTGAATCATCATGAAGTGACAGCCCCTTTTACAGCTTTTTTTCAAGAAGCCTTAAAATAAATACAGTTTAACAGAACTATTGTGAGATTCAACTACTTTTATTTTTCATGATATCCAGCTGTAATTGTATTATGTTTTTATCTTAAATGTACATAAAGCATTATTTCGGTAGGTAAAACTAAAGTCTCTCTCTACAATACTAGATCTCCCTCAATTAGAACCTTCTCTTGTTGCTTATTTACTTGATTCAGTAGTCTCCGTGACAATTGGTTTCATTTCAACCCAGCTGAAGGTGTAAAACATCTGCCTGGAATCCTGAAAAACGTTCCCTTCAGGGAACCGTGGCTCAGGGCAATTCATGTGTGGCACATTAAGCTGACATTGCAAACTTCATGGATCGTACTTATCTCGCTAGTGAGCTTACATTTCCTTTGCTTTCACTGGTGGTGGGAGATGAATTTGGTGCACTACATTTTCCAAATCCCTTGCTTCTCAGCCGAAACAAAACCCTTACCTCCTAGCCTTGCCTGGAGAGGTTTAATTTAGCTCTCAAAGTTCTTGGATACACTGTAATTTCTGGGCGTTTTGTGGATCTGAACCAACCACAAACTCTTCTTTAACTATAAATGTTCATTACCAGCCCACAAATTGAATCCCTTTTGGACGATTCCCTTTTGTCAGCAAGAACTTTTTCAAGAGTACTTATGAGGACCCTCCTGGATATATTTTGCTAATCTCCGTGACATGTTTACTACTGCCTGATTGTAACTGCTTCAAGCGTTGATTAAGAAACATGAAACATGTAATTGACACCAAGCCAACTCTTGTTGAGGACTTTGTGTCATTTTGAACTACATGGTCTGCTCTCTGGTAGCCATATGAGTTCTGGTTTGATTGAATCCCAGATATTTCGAAGGGTTGAGGAGCGATCTTGTCTGTGGGATGCTGAGCTTCAAGATGTTCAAGTAAATGATTAAAACATGAACACCATCATATAATTTGTGTCCACCTCAAACAAATTCAAAATAATAGTTCTTGAGAGGCTCAATTTGTAGGCCGATGGGCAAGTAAAACTTATCCTCGAGATTATGCAAACACAAACGAATTAATCAAATGCCCCTGGTAAAGCAAAAACCTTTTGAGAAATATACAAAACTTAAATATTAAAAAAAATGTGGAGCCATCACAAAACTTTGCACTTCTAGTGTCTACAACCACTTGTTAATGAGATGTTTAACCGGCTCGCCTTCAAGAAACGATACACCATGGGTGTGACCTGAGCTAGCGTGCCAGGAAGTTGCCTCTGTGTTGTTGAGTCCCTGTATCCCTGATTCCAACATAAGTATTTGTACATTTGTATTAGGGACAGGTAATCAAGATACCATGCTAGAAATAATAGTTTTTTGATACTATGCATGATTTGATAAATATTATTGTGCATTTTAACATCATAGTGTCTAAAAATATTTTTTTTATTTTTCAGATAGCAGCGGTGCCAGTAGTTCTATAATGGATGTCGAAAATATTATTCTAGCTCGAATTCCTGAAGAAACGTCAAATGCTGCAGATGAAATATTGCATTCAGCAAAATTTCAGACCGATTTATTTTTCATGGAAAGAATTCTAATGGAGAATAATTTTCAGTCCAAACTTGCAACTTATCGTCAGTTACCTATTCTTACAGGTAAACTTCCATTTCACGTTACACCTGTGCAAAAAAGATAATCATTTTCCCTCACTTTAATTGCTTACATTTTAATAATTGAATAATTCTTATATTTCATTTGTGTATTTCTTAAATCAATATAGACAATTTCTAGCGCCAAACCCCTCCATGATGTAAATTGTGAATTTGAAGGGTTGCAATAGTTTAGGAGATAGTCAAGTTTTAGCAATGTTTACAATGTGCAGGGTTGTAACGCAGCTCCCCGCAACCCCTGTGGTGTAGAGGGCTCTCCACCTTTCAGATTACGACTTTGGTGGTGTTGGAGCAGAGTAATACGTCACTGCCCCACACGGCCAAAGTTGACTGCCGACCACCCGCCTGCCAGATTAGGATTTTTCTTCTGGCCTGGTGGGCAGTCCTTTTGTATTTTGTATTCCCGCGGGCGCACCTTTAAAAAAAGGCTTTGCAATCGGAACGCCAAAGCAAGTTTCTGCATGGGATGGACGGTTTAGTCCATGCCGTGCAGAAATTGGGTGTGCATGTTCACAGGGAGGCACACCCTGTGCCCCCCTGCATGCATCCCAGTGCACAGGGGCAAGAGGGTTGTTTACTCTCAGCCAGCCTTTTCTTTGCGGGCTCATCACTATGAAAAGGCTGGTGGTGGAAAAACTCATAATATGCTTGGCAGTGCCGCTGCAGCAACGCCAAGCATAGTGCTTCCCCAGACCGCCAGGAAACACGATTCCCTGGCGGTTGCAGCAGGCCCAAAACATTCCGCCCGCTGTACTTGTAATATAGCGGTTGGACCACTGATACAGTGGTTCCTGACCGCCACTGCACCTCCAACACGGGTTCAGTAGTACAATGGACCGCCAAGCTCTTAATCAGGTCCTTAGTATGAATAACTGTGAGATATGGAAGAGAATTGCTCATCACATTTTGCATGGGTCCCATAATTTTATATTAAGTCACTGACTATGTAGTCTGCAATTTGGCCTTTTACAACTAATGTCCTATCTGCTACATATTAGAAAAAAACCAAGTGTGGTAAAGGGCATTTTAGATGCACCAGGTATGGAGGGAATTTCTAGAAAAGAGAGAGCGAGAGAGAGGCTGCCTTACATAAGGGCACACCATCCCAAAAATGTCACTAAATCGTTTGTTGCTTTTCACAATAGGCTCCAGCACGTGTGGAGTGATTGCAAGTGTCTTTATTCATGCATGCCAAAATTGTGTTTTGGCTAATGTATAGCCTTGATCAGGATATGGATCACCATTTTGTTTCACATTTTTATACTAGTTAAAGCATTGTGTGTGTATGCTCAATAGACATAAATAAAATACTAAAGAGTAAGTGTAATTTTTGAAAGAAAGAACACATTTAGTACAATAAAAGTAATTATTAGACAGTGTGTTCATATTTTCAAGAGAGAGAAATTCATCAATACTTCAACTCTATTAATTGCCTCACTAGTGAGCAATTATTTGCAAATCAGTTTCAATAATTAACAATTAATGAGCTATATTGTTAGCTATTTCACAGTATAATTAATTAAATCCCATTTTGCCAGTCCAAAATGCAGCAAACTTTGTGACTATTACTCTTAAGTCCATTCCATTCTGTAAGAAACCTAATAAACAAAACAAACATTAAACAATAATTAGATTCATTGCTTTAATCAACAACTTTAGCGGTACAGCTGTGTTTATGTTCATAAATGTTCAAAGACCTTCTTATCTATATTTAAGCATCTTAGGTCTTTTGTGTCTAATTCCACAACATCATTTAATTCACAGTGTCTCAGAACTATTTCCCTGACTCCCCATTTTGTACAATGGAGAGTTTGCCCAGGTGTGGAGGAGTGGGCGCAGGACCTTGCCGGCCGCATCACTCATGACACCAATAATGTCTTTTAACATGTAATGAGTGATGTAATATGTGAAGTCATAAGGAGTGCATGACAGGGCACAATTTATGATTAATTCACTAAACTATAACTAGTGAATTTCAGTGCGTTTTATGTTTTTAAATAAGTTCTTAACTCATTTGAAAATCCAACTTTAAAATCACATTAACCTTTGGTTTTTTTTCAGTTTCAGTGACTTGTTTTTTTCACATAATTTAAGATGTTATTATCAAACCTAACTTGAACCAGAAATTTGCGACAGCCATTTTGAGACTTGGCTTTAGCATGAGTCTCTAGAAAAATGTTAAAAAAAGGGTCAGGGCTAAAAAGCATTTATTTTTTACATTTTCACCAAAAAACGGGGCAGAACCACTACTCTGGTGAATAAAAAAAAAAAAAAAACAGGTTCCTGCGCTTGCTTTGAAATGAGCTCTTGGGAAGGCCTGGTCCACATTCCCAAGGCTCTTAAAGCCCCGGAGACCACCTCCTGAGGCTTTATTTACATAGTGGATGGAGGCCATGTGAACTCCCCTCCTGGGCTTCCTGAAAGCCCCAGGGACCACCTCCTTCTCAGGGCTTTCATTTTAATAATGCAGAGAGGGCTGCATGACACGCCCTTTCTGGTCGTACTACAAGCCACGGGGACAACCATCTCCCAGGGGCAATACATTTAACAAATTGTGGGGAGCTGTATGGACCCCCCATAGGCCTGGGGACCACCACCTTCCAGAGACCTACACAACATATAATACTGTGAGGGTGGCCATGCAGCTCCCGTCCCGAGCCATAAACGGCACATGGGACCACCACATCCCCAGGGCCAGCCCATGTAAACAGAAGGAGGGGGGTCCGTGTGCCATATATGTCCCTAGGGACCACCACCCTCCTGCTATGTCCTGGGGTGCCCACCCCTGGGACATAGCATTTTGCTCTTACTTGGCAGGAGCTATGACAGCTCCCGCCAAGTCAGAGCAAACACAAACTCTACTCCCAGGAAACTGGAGCTGTGAAAGTGCTCCCGCTTGCTGGTAGCTGAGTTTTCAGCAGTTTGGGCAGGGAAACAGATGAAACGATTGCTCTCACAGACAGGGAGCTGCACGTTTAGCAGCTCCCCTTCTGTGAGAGGAATGCTGGCTCCGCTGGAGGTGGGGAGCCGACAGGGGCCACAGGGGCGTTCAGGCTAATTCACGGTCCACAGCAATGTGGACAGGATGCCCTGGGTGGGCTCCGGGGCAAGCAGCAACTCAAGTCCTGGTCCCTGGGGTACGGGAACCTCAGGGCTGAAATCGGCCCGGGGAGAGGGGGGGGCACGCATGATGCACTCTTGTCCATATTTCTCAGCAAAACCACATTGAAGAAAAAATCTGAAGCTGAGCATATCTACATCACACCATTTTAAAACATTTGTTACAAATATAAGGCTCATAACATTAAAATGTAGCCCACATCAACCAAATGCCTAAACAAGTCAGTCGCCAAATACTTCCAAAGTGCTTGAGTTCCCTATTACAGCTTATAAAACCTTTATCTTTATTATAAAAACTAGTTAATGTATTTTCTAAAATTGCCCGAAGGATTCTAGGAGCTCAATTAACATCTCCTTGCAAAGTAAATCAGTGAAAATTGCTTCCCTTTAAAGGCGAATGTCTCTTAATTTGTGGAGGCAAAAATATCTAAACCTTAGCAAAAGGGTAGGTAGAAAATGAATGTGGAAACCGAACACCAGTTTGTTTTGTTCTAGTGTACTCCTAGTTATTTGCTTCCTAGTCATTCATTGAGAGGCAAAGATGGACTAGGTGTCTGAATCCAAGCCTGAAACTTTCGGACCACCTACTTCACAAACAGTCTCAATGTTTCAGTATTGGTCAAGAGCAGCCACGTCTGATTTCAGATGTCCGCTTTCTAAGATTAAAGCCTTTGCCACTAGCGACATGGAAGTTTTAGACTAATTTCTATGAATAGTTCATGTTAGACCTGGCATCATTGGCATGAGTCTCTCCTCCATTTTTTCTGTTTGCCTCCTCTGTTTACGATGTTTTTGCTGGTAAATGCTTTGGGCACTGTGCCACTGCTGATCAGTGCCGCAGTGCAAGTGCTCCCTATGTGAAATTGCTGTATTGATTGAATTCCATGTTTGGCTTATTTGGTTTACTGTCAGTCCCTAGTAGAGTGCACCAGGAGTGCCAGGGCTTGTAAATACAAATGCTGCTAGTGGGCCTGCAGCACGTATTGTGCCACCCACAAGAGCGGCCTAGTAAAAGTATGTCTGAAGGTCTACCATTGCTAGACCACGTGCAGTCTGGTACTGTCACGCAGACTGCGCAAGTACACCTACTTGCCAGTCCCTAAACCTTCCCTTAACTTCATGTTAGTCACCCCTATGGTAGGCCCAAGTGCAGGGTGCATTGTAAGCCTAAGGTAGGACAAGCCTGACAAGGTTGGCATGTCCTAATAGTGAATTACAGCCATATTCGTTTTTCACTATTGTAAGGTTACCTGCTCTCCATCAGTTAGAATGGGCTGCCAGGATTATTAATGCTATAATCCTAGCGGGCTCGGGGAGCATGGTGCAATGTCAAGTTTGGTATCCCTGAACTCAGGGTTTAATAACGCATCCGTTTGTGTGGATGGTTTTTGGACTCTGTGTTTGAAAATAGCACTTTTAGAAAGTTGCTATTTTCTTGTCTAACTGTCTACCGGTCTCTGCTGGTTCTGGTGTGCGTGTGACAGGAGCTGGGTGGCTCCAGAGGTCTGAATGAGTCAGTGTGGGATGAGTGGGGCATTTGCATTGAGAGTAGGGGAAGAGTAGCTCCTGATAGCCTGCCCTGCCTGATACAATGCTGGCTCCGCCCCCCTGCCAGGCGACTGATGACTCTGTGCCTGCCTGGGACTTTCCTGGCCCACCTCCTGCCAGGCAACTGATGGCCCTGCCCCTGCCAGTGACAATGCTGGCTCCGCTCCTGCTGGGCGGCTGAAGACTCTGCCCTGCACAGTGAATAGGCCAGGTGCTTCGGCCTGGCAACACCCACAACAAACCCAAGATGGGGGGAAATTCCCCTGCATGGACAAAGGGATCAAAGCCAAAAAGGGGTATAAGAGAAGGACCCCTGAACCAAGAATTTAGATCACTTCTGACAAGGAAACCTGAACCAAGGACAAGAAGCCTGCTGATCTAAGGACTGCCTACCCCTTCTGCCAGAGTGCTGTTTGTTGGGGGAATCCTGCATTGCTTCTTTATTTTTGCCAAGGAACCAGGAGAGAGGAACTGTGTGTGTACTCTCAATCTTTGCTAAGAAAATCTCCAAGGGCTGGAAGAGTGCCAGTCTCCTGTTGAAGTCACAGGGCTAAAGGACTTCATCTGCTTAAAGTGCTGTTTGCTGGAACTTGTGAATCCAGCACCTCTGAAAGAATCCAGCAATCTCGACGCCGACTGACGCCGCCGAATCCAGCTCGACATCGTGAGTAACGGCTCCAGTGTCCCGCTTCCTCGACGCCGGCCGCCGGGCCCGATCGACGCCAGCAACAACGCCAGTGAGTAGTGAGTTCGGCTCCAGCTCCAAGTGACCTCGTGTCTGCACCGCTGCTGATCGCATCGACTTCGAGCCTTCTCGACGCCGTGAGCGCTGCTCACTCTTGCAACATCGACATCGACAACGCCGTATCCTGCTTCATTTCGTGGGCGCTGCTCCTGCCTGACTTCGGTCGACGCCGCTGCAGATCGCCCCGACTCCGAGGCTCGATCGACGCCGAAGACGCGACGCCGGACATCTCGACGCCGCTGATCATCGAGTGCTTCACTTTTCCAAGGTACTGTGTTGTGGGGGTCTGTGCGACTCCGGGCTCGACGTAGCGCTCCTCGCGGTCGACGCCGAACCTTTGGATTAACTTTGCCTCGACGTCGTGTGACTCCCGTGTGGGTTACATTGTTGACAAGAACTGTGTTTTAAAGAAGAAGAGTTGCTTTTGATACTAAAGACTTTGTGCTAAGAAGAAACCGTGCTTGAATTATTATTTTTCCTTCCAAGAGTATTTATTAAGACTGTGGTATATTTTTGTCGTTATTTGGTCTTGTGCTAAGCCTTATATAAAAATCCTTATTTTTATAATACTACTGTGTCGTGTCCATTTGTAGTGTATTCACTTTATTACTGTATGTGGTCATAAATGCTTAACGCACTGCCTCTGAGATAAGCCTGTCTGCTTTGCCAAGCTACCAAGGGGGTGAGCAGAGGTTATCTAAGTGTGTGATCCCCTTGCCCTGACTAGAAAAGGTGTGTCCCTATTTGTCAGAAGTGTATACCTCTGCCAACTAGAGACAGCCGCTTCTAACATTGGTGGGTCAGCGGTGAGGATTTGAACTTTGCATTTATGACCCATGTGCAGTGATTAGTGGTCGCTACATAGTGAAAGCAGACCATAGCGCAGCCACAATCTAATTTGGAAGGATTCTATTTTTGTTCTCCGCTTTCCTGGAACTTGATTTTTTAAACTGCCAGTTTTGACCATGAGTGATGCCGGAGTCACTACCCCTGCTGTTATTGTGGAGTAATTTGATAGGAGTAAGATCAACGACTATCAGTTAAAGGATCTGAAATCCTTTTGCAAGCAATTTAAAGTTCCTACCACAGGCTGCAAAAACAAACCAGAATATCTCAAAGCATTGCAGGCCTGGGTAGAGGCCAGAGATCCCTCTGATGCGGTGGTGGTACCGCCAGGGGAAGGGGAGGAGGAGGTGCCAGTGAATGGGCCCACATCCCCTCCTGGCAGCAGTGTTTCCTCCAAAGGTCTTTCTCCTGAAGAAAGAGAAGAAAGGACGAAAGAGCGAGCTTACAACATGGAAATGGCAAAACTTAAGATAAATGGGCAGTTGGAGATAGAGAATGCAAGAGGCAGGAGAGAAGCTGACATGGAGATCAAAAGGTTAGAGTTTGAAAGAGAGAAGTTAGCGTTTGAGCGTGATACCAGGATGAGGGAGTTGGAGCTCAAAGCTAAAGAGTTAGAATTGAATCCCTCTGGTGGCAGCATCCCATCTGTGCCTGCAGAAAGTAGGTTTTATTTTCCTAAAGATGTGATCAAAGATTTTCAGAAGAATGAGGATATTGGTCAATGGTTTAAAGCATATGAGTTAGCATTGTTGGCCCACCGGGTCCCTGAGAAGGATTGGGGAGCGGGGTTGTGGGGTCGCTTTGTGAATGAGGGAAGAGATACCCTGTTAGACATGCCTGTTGAGGATAGGATGTCTTATACTCATATGAAAGATGCTTTAATGTTAAGGTATGGCCTAACCCCAGAAAAGTACAGACAGGCCTTTAGAGAATGTAAGAAGTTGCCTGGTACCACGTGGGTGGAATATGTGTCATATTTTTGCAGAGCCATGGATGGTTGGGTAAAGGGCAGCAAAGTGGAAAGTTATGATGCTCTTTATGATTTGTTTGCTTGGGAGCACTTGTCTAATAACTGTTTTCCAGAGCTGCGCCAGCACCTTATTGATAGCAAGATATCTAACCCTAGAAAACTTGCTTAAGAGGCGGACCGCTGGGTCAGTACCAGGGTCCACAAGGGTCCAGTGGGAAACTCAGCCAAAGGTGGGCAGGGTCCCTAGCAGAAGAGTGGGGGGACAAGGGTAAACAGAGGGAGTTCCAGAAAGGGCCCCAAAGTAATCCCCAAGGGAACCAAGGGAAGGGTTCCCAGCCTCCCCCAGATAAGAAATCAGAGGCCCCGACAGGTAAACCTGTTCGTAGGGGCCCCATGACCTGCTTCGCTTGTAAGCAGGTGGGACACCGTTTTTATGATCCTCAGTGTCCCTTGAAGAACTCTAGTGCACCACCCAGTGCACCACCACGTGCCGCCCCCCGTCAGTTGGCGAGTGTAGCCCTGGGAGGGGAGGAGATGGTTGCCCATGGTGGGGAGGGTCCCGCAGAGATGTCCCTGGTCTCTCTAGGAGACATGGAATTGGTCCCTCCACACCCTCTGCCTAGTAACACTAAGAAATATAGGCAGTGGGTGACCATTAATGGCCATAGAGTGGAAGCTCTCAGGGACACCGGAGCGAGTGTGACAGCTGTCAAGTGTCACTTGGTGTCCAGAGAGCAGGTTGTTCCCCACGCATTCTACCCTGTGATAGCTGCTGACAACTCCCAGAGAGAGTGTGAGGTAGCTCAAGTTTCCTTTGAATGGGGGGAGTTTCAGGTACTCTTCAAGTTGCTGTAAGGCCCGCCATGCCTGTTGATTGTCTCCTGGGCAATGATTTGGAAGACTCCCCTTGGGCTAAGGTGGAGAGGGAGACACATTTGAAAATGTTGGGTGTGCCAGAGTGGGTGTGTGCAACCACTCGATCCATGACAGCAAGTAAGGGTGTTGATGGGGTTCTGGAGCCTGAAAGTATGGCCCAGGACCCAGCTGTGAAGAGAAGAGGCAGGGGGCGCGGGAAACCGTCCCCCGTAGTTCCCATGGTCCAGGAGGAGGCAGACCTTGAGGGGTATGCCCTGGAACCCACAGGTGAACAAGTTGCTGAACTGGGAGACCTGCCCGAGCTGACCCATTGGCAGCAGGATGGTGGTCCCTCCAGGGAGCAATTCCGTGCAGAACAGAAAGTGTGCCCTTCTCTTGTGGGTATGAGGCAGCAGGCCTCAGCCCAAACCTCAGGTGATCAGTCAGGGTCACATTTTGTTTACTGGGAGAACGACCTCCTGTATAGCGAGCCTAAGGCTGCTGAGCCTGGGTCAGCCCGTGTGCTGGTGGTACCCCAGCGCTTCAGAGCCTTCCTACTGGGTTTGGCTCATGACGTTCCTTTAGCTGGACATCTGGGGCAGGACAAGACCTATGACAGGCTTGTCACCCATTTTTATTGGCCTCAGATGAGAAGGGATACAGATATCCATTGCAAGACCTGTCAAACTTGCCAGGCAAGTGGGAAAAGCGGGCGGAAGCAGAAGGCTCCCCTCCAACCTTTTCCCGTGGTCAGTACCCCCTTTGACCGGGTGGGGATTGACATTGTTGGGCCCCTGGACCCCAAGACAGCCCTGGGCAACAGGTTCATCCTGGTCTTGGTGGACCATGCCACACGGTACCCGGAAGCCATCCCTCTCAGAACAGTGACGGCCCCCGTGGTGGGACGGGCACTGATGGGTGTTTTCTCCAGAATGGGGTTCCCCAGAGAGGTGGTGTCAGACCGGGGCACCAACTTCATTTCCAACTATATGAAGTCGCTGTGGAAGGAGTGTGGGGTAACTTATAAGTTCACCACTCCTTACCACCCTCAAGGTAATGGGTTGGTTGAAAGATTCAACCGTACCCTTAAAGGCATGATTATGGGTCTTGAAGAACCAATGAGGCGTAAATGGGACGTCCTCTTGCCATGCCTGTTGTTTGCTTACCGTGAGGTGCCACAAAAGTCTCTAGGGTTCAGCCCCTTTGAGCTTTTGTATGGTCACCCGGTAAAAGGACCTTTGAGTCTGGTCAAAGAAGGCTGGGAGCAATCTCCCAGGAAACCTCCCCAGGATGTATACAGTTACATGCTGGCCTTTAGGAACCAGACTAGGTGCTTCAGAGATCTTGCTCAGGCAAATCTGGAGGCCAGCCAGGAAGAGATGAAGCGGTGGTACGACCAGAAAGCCACTCTGGTAGAGCTTCAGCCTGGACAAAAAGTTTGGGTCATGTCCCCTGTGGAACCTTGTGCGCTCAAGGACAGATGGACTGGACCATTTAAGGTTGTGGAGAAAAAGAGCGATGTCACCTACATGGTGGACTTGGAATCTCCCAGGAACCCCTTGCGGGTCCTGCATGTCAACCGTTTAAAGCCCCACTTAGAAAGGTCCGAAGTGGGCATGCTCCTAGCTACAGATGCTGGAATGGAGGAGGAGAGTGAGCCTCTTCCTGACCTCCTGTCTACAAAAGAGCAAGATGGGTCAGTGGATGGTGTTGTCCTCTCTGACACCCTGACCCCTGAACAGCAGCAGGATTGTCGCCAATTGTTGGGACAATTCCCTGATCTGTTTTCCTTGATTCCTGGTGTCACTCAGTGGTGTGTCCATGATGTGGACACCGGGGACAGCACTCCTGTGAAGCACAAGGCTTACAGAGTGACTGACAAGGTCAGAGCATACATCAAGGAGGAGGTCTCCAAAATGTTTGCCTTAGGGGTGGTTGAGTCCTCTAGCAGTCCTTGGGCCAGCCCAGTGGTCTTGGTCCCAAAGGCTGCAGCGCCTGGTGCTTCACCGGAACTTCGGTTCTGTGTGGATTACCGAGGACTCAATTCAGTCACCAAGACTGACGCGCACCCCATCCCCAGAGCTGATGAGCTCATAGATCGGTTGGGGGCTGCCCGGTACCTTAGTACGTTTTATCTAACGTCTGGGTACTGGCAGATCGCCTTGACTGATGGGGCAAAAGAGAGGTCAGCATTCTCCACACCAGATGGGCACTACCAGTTCCGGGTTATGCCCTTTGGGATGAAGAATGACCCTGCCACCTTCCAGAGGTTGGTCAACCAGGTCTTGGCTGGACTGGAGGATTTCAGTGCCGCCTACCTGGACGACATCGCAGTGTTCAGCGCCAGCTGGGAGGAACACTTGCGCCACCTCCAGGAAGTGTTGTTGGCCCTGCGCAGAGCAGGCCTCACAATCAAAGCCAGTGAGTGCCAGATTGGGCAGGGTTCAGTGGTGTACTTGGGGCACCAAGTAGGGAGCGGCAAGGTGGCCCCCCTGCAACCCAAGATTGATACCATCCTGGCATGGGCACCGCCCAAAACCCAGACTCAGGTGAGAGCCTTCTTGGGTCTCACGGGTTATTACAGGAGGTTCGTCAAGGATTATGGTAACATTGTGCACCCCTTGACTTCGCTGACTTCCAGGAAGCAGCCACGACTTGTGATCTGGACTGACGCCTGTCAGACGGCCTTTGACACCCTGAAAACTGCAATGTGCACAGCACCCATACTCCAGGCACCCGACTTTTCTAAAGAATTTGTTGTCCAGACGGACGCTTCAGAGCATGGCGTGGGGGCTGTTCTAGCTCAGGTGAATGAAGAGGGCCGAGTGTTGAAAGTTGGACTGAGACCGTCAACATTATCGGCGCCCTCTTGCTCTCCTTAACCTTTTTGTGCGCGTAAAACAGCCGCCATTTTGAACACCATGGCTTCACTGCTCCCGCCGAGAGCCAGCGCGCCTCTCTCCCACTCCTAGCTTCGCCGGCATCCCCCCCCCGCATACTGACAACCCCCCTGCCTGCACCTGCCGCGAATCATAAAACCCCTTTTCCCCGTGTGCCCGTTCGTCTTCCTCGTTCCCAGCGCGACACCTCCCTTCTTCCCATTTATGATCCACGGCCCTTTGATGCAAACCCCTTTTCCCCGTGTGCCCGTTCGTCTTCCTCGTTCCCAGCGCGACACCTCCCTTCTTCCCATTTATGATCCCCGGCCCTTTGATGCAAACCCCTTTTCCCCGTGTGCCCGTTCGTCTTCCTCGTTCCCAGGCCGACACCCAGCTCTGCCGATACTGTTCCTTGCCCCTCCCCGTACAATAGAAAGTTCCCCCCCAGCAAGGGATCCCCGGGTTGATCAAAGCCCCCCGCCCTACGAGACCCGATCAAACCCCACACACTCCGTGAATCGGCGGAATATCCAGCTGCGCGATGATCACCACCTGTTGTGACCGGGGCGGGGACTTCCACTGTAACCTTGCGTGGGAACGGGCTGGGAAAGGGGGGGATTCTGAGGATGTCTTTCCGTACATCAAAGTATCGACGAGAATGTGTTACATGCAATAAACAGATAAACATGTGTATAAGAGGCCAGGCCTCAGGGATGCAGTTAGAGCACCTCAGAACGATACCTTCTGTCCGTTTCGTTGTGTTCTCCTCCGGAGAAAATAAAAACCTTGTTTCCTGCCTTCCAGTCTCCAGCGCCTGCCTCTTCAATAGTTTAACTTCTTTGTGGGTTCAAGAGGCGACACCGCCGGGCAATACTTAAGGATCTTATATTCTGGTTGGTAGTGCCCCCCAATTATTTTCACAATTGGCGTCCCAAGCGTGGGGCCCATCAGCGACCCATGGATCCAGTGGGAGAGGTCCTGACGACAAAGTGAACGACTGCAACGATCGGGAACGCGTCTGTCCGATAGACCCTCGTCTGACAGCCGATCATCCGAACTTCACTGGTTCCGAACAGACCTCTCTCGAGTGATCTACGGTCCTGACTGGGAACCATCAGGAGTGCCGCGAGGATAACGAAGAAGAGAGGACGATCGGGCGCTGGATTCGGAAGACAGGAAACTGTCCATGCGGTCCGGGTAAGGTCGTGTAACCACGACAAGTCGCGAAATAATTGCTTGATTGCTTGTTTGTTTAAAAAATACTAGTATTGCTCTTTTTATTTATTTGGAGATTCACTGTCTGCAAACGGAGAAACAACGGGCTCTCTCTTTGCAAGCAGTGGAGGATAGGTAGGGCAGCAGCCGTGCTTATTTTTTCTCCCCCACTCAATAATCACTTGAAACTGAACTGTTGTTCGCAAAACTATTGTTTCCTGGAGATTCCCTGTCTGCAAACAGGGAAGAGACCACCCTTTTTGCAGATAGTGAAAAGGGTAGGTAACGCAGATCTTTGCGGACCTGCTCATTCTCCCCATTGTTATTTATTGGTCTTTTGTTATTTTTGATCCATGAGGTATTCACTGCCTGCAAACAACGTAGAATAGAAATATTCTGTCCAGTCTTTGCACCTAGTGATAAGATAGGCAGTGCTGACTTTTTAGTCCCTCGTTACGAGCCGTCATGTCTGTCTTCTCCCCACTGATTAGTAGCCTGTTTAGCCCGGACCGCCTATTAGAGATGGACCATCCAGCCCCACTGGAAGGCACCCCTAATAAGGACATGTTCATGAAGCATGGATTGACCGCTATAGCCTATAGTAAACTATGGCATAAATATACAAAAAAGGGTCAAGAAAGTCAATGGCCCCTGATAGGATCCTTCGATGATGATAAAATAAAAACGCTAGAAACTGCCCTGGGTAAAAACAAGACAACACCTACTATGCTTGACAGCTTCGGCATGTGGCGAAAAGAAACTGAACAACGTAAAAAGAAAACTGAGAGTAGGTTGGAAAAAGAGCTGCGAAAAGCAGCCCACCTAGCTGCTCAGAAACTAGAAAAAGAGATAAAGGAAAGAGAGAAAGCTAAACAGAAACTAGAAATGGAAACGCCAAGCCAGTGTCCGGTTAGAACCCCCTCCATGCTCTACCCTGATTTACCCTCGAAACGACAAGCCAATGAGGACCTGCTGTTAGGTCCTCCTATCATCTACATGCCCCCTCCATATGCCCCTTCTCAACCCGTGGCGCAGCACGCGCCACCCCCAGGTACAAACGAAGGTACCGCCACAGCGTCGGCCCCAATGGCCTCTGTGCCAGCTGAACCCCTTGTATTAAAACCCGCATCAACAACAACGTTAGACGACCATGAGACTCGAGGGGCTGGCCCTGCAAGAACAAACAGACTAGACAAAGATGAGCGAGCGGGGATCGACAAAATAGCAAGGACACTGGTAGAAAGGAAGGATGATGAAGAGTACATCACAGATATGTTCAGCTCGTATACAGGGAGTCACAGACGACATTTTACCGTACGACTGTGTTATCATGTCTTGAATGCATACGAGGACCGATATCGAGACAAAGGTCCCGAGAGCCTAAGGACTCTGTACCGGAAGGTCGATATCGGGGATGAGGGCGAGTGTGACGTGTCGGACCTCCTTACGCGTACGCTTGAGGTTTTCCGCCACCTCACTGAACGAAAGCCGGGAGCTAAATCCGCAGCCCCCGTAGTGACCGAACCACCAACCGAGCAATCTAACACCATGATGCCGATACGTGAGGCTGCCCCTTACTGGGTTCCTCCTCGGGGTACAGGGACTCACGATGATGCAAACAACCAAGATGCGAAGGGAAGGGTAGTATACAACTGGGTCTACCAGCCATGGGACCGGCAAGAGATACTGACATTCCGGAAATCTCTACCCGACCTACGTAAAAACCCCACTGCCTTCTATACTGAATTGGGTACAGCCCTGGGTTCAACGATCATGACCCTGGCTGACATCGACTTGTTCTTCGGGTTATGTCTACCAGCTGATGTGTGGAAGCAAATCCGGAAAGTCGACCACCTTGAGCTGTTTGGACATACCTGGTCACAACTCGATGACCTGGACAAACAACGGGGACCAGGACAAAAGCCGTTGAAATCCATTCTAGACCTCCCAGATAAAATCGTAGAGAAATTAAAAACCCTAATCCCAGAAAAGAAAGTGGACTGGTCGATAGTAACAGCCTGTCGCCAAAAACCCCAGGAGGATGTATCGGAATACTTCTCCCGGTTTGAAACGGTGTTCTCCGATTACAGCGGCCAGGACATGACCACTGCAACCGGACACCATCTGTTTGTCCAGAATTATGTTAAGGGCCTATCATCGGAAATCTCCCAGAAACTACAGGCCAGCGAGAGTAGTTGGGCAGCCTCCAAACCTACAGCGATTCTCCAAATGGCCCAATATTATGAGCATCAGAAAAATGAAAACGATAGGGCGACAGAGAAAAAGAAGAAGGACTTAAAAGAGAGGGTGATGATTGCCAAACTGCAAGGGGTGACTATAGGACGAGACCAATACCGGGGAAACTACCAGACAAACGTCCCTAAGACTACATTTCCCCAGGACCGCACTCTGACTTCCTACAGTGGACGCACAGACCTTAGAGAAGACCAGTGCGCTTTCTGCAAAGGGACTGGCCATTGGAAATCCCAGTGCCCAGTTCTTCTGGAAATGATCAGAAACAAAGACCCCAGGGATGTAGCAAACGGACCGAGACCTAAGGGACAACAACGAGGGCCCCCAAATGACGCAACTAATGACAGATCAAACAGACCAAATATGTTCGACCGACCCAGGCAGAACCAATATCAACAATCTGACTATGACGACACTCACACCTTCGCATAGGACAGCCAATGGCGAGGGAGGGATCCAGTCGAGCTCTATGTTGACCAGCAGGGCCCTTATGTCACTGCTAAGGTCCTGGGTACCAAGTCTCCATTTCTGGTAGACACTGGCGCAACACGTAGTGCGTTATCTAAACGACTGATTCCAAGGGCACCCTTGTCTGGCTCACTCATAACATCGACAGGTTTCGATGGAACGCCCTCCACCAACCCTTTGTCTGCCCCGATTCTCTTTGACGTAGAAAACAACACCACCGACACCACGTTCTTGCTTTCCTCCAATAGCCCTGACGCCATTATGGGACTTGACTTACTGAAACACTTCCGAGCGACGATTAGGTGTTCTCAAGATGGAGTTCGAGTGTTTCTTTACGACAACCCCGTTCTGCTTAGACATTGTTCCCCCCGACACATGTTTTCCATCACCGACGTTGACGCGTCCCTGCTTGACACTCTACCTCCGTATCTGTGGGCCAAAGCGGATTCGGACGTAGGGCGTATGTTAATTGACCCAGTGCACATTACTGTCCGACCAGACGCAACACTCCCAAAACTCCCACAATATCGGATATCGCCAGAGGGCGAGAAGGCATTGGTAATGATTATCCAGTCACTGATAGACGCAGGAGTGGTAGAGGAAGTGGTTAGCAACGTTTGCAACAGCCCTATCTTGCCCATTATCAAGAAGCAGGGAGAGGGAGATGAGAGAGCATACCGTTTCATCATCGACCTCCGAGAGATCAACAAAGTGGTGGTACCCCAGTACCCTGTGGTCTCAGACATCACCACCATCCTGACCTTGATTCCATCCACTGCCACCACCTTTTCCGTCATCGACCTCAAGAACGCATTCTTCTCCATCCCCATCCACCCAGACAGCCGATATCTCTTCGGCTTTACCCTAAAAGCCCGCTCATATAGGTTTTGCCGAGCGCCTCAAGGCTACACGGAAAGCCCTAGCATCTACAGCCAGGCCCTCAAAAGACAACTAGACCAAGTCCAGTTACCCGACGGGGTGGTGTTGGTACAATATGTCGATGACATCCTTTTGGCAGCCGACACCACCCCTCTAGCGGTTACCGCCACCATTCAACTCTTGCGCTTCCTTGCGGAAAATGGCCACAAGGTCTCCAAGAAGAAGTTGCAATTCTGCCTACCCCAGGTCACTTACCTAGGCCACCTTTTGTCCAAAGATGGAAGAAAACTCACCCCTGATCGAATCCAAACCATTCTAGATACCCCTGTCCCTAAAACCCAGAAGCAGGTTCGCTCCCTATTAGGCCTCACCTCCTTCTGCCGACAATGGTTACCAAACTTCAGCCTCGTTGTAAAACCACTGCTTTCTCTGCTAAACAAAGACGTCCCTTTCCCACTCCCTTGGACTCCTGAGTGTCAAACTTCCTTCACAGAACTGCGAGATGCCCTTTGCTCAGCCCCTGTCCTGGGTACCCCTGATTACAGAAAGCCCTTCTCCCTTTACACTCACGAAAGGGAGGGGTGCGCTTTATCTGTCCTGACCCAGGCCATCGGCCCTAAGCAACGACCGTGCGCTTACTTCTCTGCCACTCTTGACCCTGTCGCCAGAGCCTTGCCTGCCTGCCTTCGAGCTGTAGCTGCTGCTGCAGTCTCTATCCGACAGAGTGAGGGGATCGTACTCTCGAATTCCCTCACGGTACTGGTACCCCATGCAGTCGACACCCTCCTGAACCAAACCAAGACACAACATCTGACGAGTGCACGACTGACTGGATACGAACTGACCTTACTTGCCCCCCATATCACCCTGAAAAGATGCACCACACTGAACCCAGCAACTCTGTTACCCCTGCCAGAGAACGATCCCAATGTGCACCCCGTACATGACTGCGTGACTCTTACGGACGAACAGACCAGGAGTAGGGTCGATCTCAGAGACACAGCTTTCCCTGACCCCGACGGGGAGTTGTGGGTGGACGGTTCTTGCATCAAACTCTCCGATGGTACCACTTCCGCTGCCTATGCAGTCACCACGGCTCGAACTATAGTAGAAACAGCCCGCATCACCCAGCGATCTGCCCAGGCAGCGGAACTGATTGCTTTGACGCGAGCCTGCATCCTGGCAACAGGAACCACAGCGAACATTTACACTGACAGCCAGTATGCCTTCGGGGTGGTTCACCATTTTGGGCTCCTCTGGAGGGAGAGAGGATACTTGACCTCACACGGCACACCCATTTTGCACGGGGATTTAGTCTCCGCCTTAATCGAAGCTGTCCTCCTCCCCAACAAACTTGCCGTTATCAAATGCCAGGCACACAAGAAAGTGACAGACATTATTGGACAGGGAAATGCACTAGCCGACATCACCGCCCGAACGACAGCTGAAAATAGAACGACAACACATATGTACGTGACCAGGTCACAAGCAGAAAACTGGACTGACGCCAAGGACACAATTAGAGACATACAAACGGCTAGCACACAACACGAATTGACTGAATGGACACGGGTGGGATTGAAAGACGATGAAGGCTGCTGGCGGACAAAAGACACGAACAGATGGTTGCTACCTGATTCGTACTTGATTCCCATATTAACCATGGCACACTCCCCTGCCCACATAGGATCAGCCCCCATGATCGAACTTGTCTCCAGGGTTTGGCACAATGACAAGATCCCAGATTCCGCCAAACGCCTGGTCCAACAATGCTTAATATGCCTGCAACACAACCCCGGGAAAGGAACTGTAGTACCCCGGGGGGGATTTGGGGTCCCAAACCACCCATTTGAAGTCCTGCAGATGGACTACATCCAGCTAGACAGATGCCAAGGCCTGAAATATGTACTCGTCGTGGTGTGCGCATTTAGCAAGTGGGTGGAAGCATATCCAACCCGTGACAACACCGCTATGGCCACTGCAAAGGTTCTGTTAAAGGAGTTTTTCCCCCGTTATGGCCTCTGTCGTGTTTTATGGAGTGATAATGGCCCCCACTTTGTAGCCAAAGTTATCCAGCTCATCCTAAATGGGCTGGGTATTAAACAGAAATTCCACGCAGTCTTCCACCCTCAATCTGCTGGGCTTGTCGAACGACACAATGCCACACTAAAGCTTAAACTGGCCAAAATAGTGGCTACGACGGGCCTGAAATGGCCAGACGCCCTCCCATTGGCATTGCTATCGATGCGCTCTACCCCCACCCGACATCACTTAACCCCTTATGAAGTTGTCTTCGGTCGACCCATGAGCGTCTGGTCTGCCCCGAAACCAACTTCCATTCATGACGTTCCGGATGTCCTAATGTCTGATTATCTGTACAAATTGACTGAAACTTTGTCTGTCCTTCATCAGCAGGTGCAGCAGGCCATCCCCGATGCTTCCAGGGGTCCGGGTCACGCCATACAGCCGGGGGACTTCGTGCTGATCCGAAATTTTCAGCGATCAAAGAGTTTGGAACCCCGGTGGACGGGCCCCTGGCAAGTGCTGATCACCACTCGGACCGCACTTCGAGTGGAGGGGAAGAAACACTGGCTGCACGCTCATCACTGCAAAAAGGTCTCTCCAGCCCTGGCCACGACAGACACCGTCAACACCCAAGAAGAGCTCCTGAACCAGGACCGACCATCGTTGAACTGCTACCCTGATACTGAGACACTTGAACTTTCAAAACATCCTGACCCCACTGTGCCATCTCGAGAAGGGTATTTCCTGCGTCGAAAGGAGGGAGCTTCGGCTAAGTAGGCCACGGACTAGGTTAAAGGATCTCAGAACGGTGACCCAAACTACCAAGGGTTACCCGGAGAGAAGCTAAAACTAAGTCTGTGGTCCTGCCCACTACCGAGCACCTTGAAGACGAAGATGATGGAAGCGCCAGATAAGAAGATGATGGAAGCGCCAAATAAGAAGCCGACGGAGACAGCAGGAAATACCCACTACAGAAATCCGAGAATAGACAGACTCCATAGCTCAAAGACAATTGCACTCTTCATCGTAATCCTCCTCTGTTTTCTCCTCATGACTACGCTCTGGATTATGGAAGAACACGCACCTGCTCACGAAACATTCCTAACCACTGCTCAGCCTACCACCATGAAGGAACATTATCTAATTTCGCTCTCTCCTCAACTAAGAGAGAGGCGAAAGGAGTTTTGGAACAACTCTTTCGTGCAGCTACTTCACCAGCACAATCTTGCCACCAATACCACCAACTGCTGGATCTGTGGGTTGCTACCCCATGCCACTGGACATTCAATACCATTCATCCCTTCACCCTTCTCTGTCCACGGCTCCTGCCTTGCCTGGCTGATCCTCCTGCAAGAGAGCTATACGGGCAATGCCACCTCCAGCAGAACTGCAGCACATTCTTCTCATGGGGCCGGGCGAAACAAGACAAAGACACACTTCTGCCCGCTGACCCCCAGCGACTCGAACCAAATGGACATCCCGGCTAAAGAACGAATCGAAATGCAGGTGTTCAACAATCCAACCAGACCCACCTTCTCCTATCTGCGGAAACGAACGGCTGCCACTCTGACTGTGGCCCTGACGGTCATCAACGTCACAGGCCACATGTGTGTAGAAGGACTTGGGACACAGCTGGTGGGTCGCAGCGCTTGCCGCTTTACCAGAACTCTGGATTCCACGGATCCACCTTCCTTTGTGTCATCCCCAAACATGTATTTCATCTGCGGCACGAAGGCCTACACCTGGCTCCCCAAAGGCTGGGGGGGCACTTGCTACATCTCCTTCGTCCTTCCTCCAACTTATGTGGCCCCAGCGAATCACCACAGGCAAAAACGAGCCAAAGACGTTGAGCAAGCCGACTCAACAGGGGCGCAGTTCCTCGATGCTATGAAAGGACTCGTCCCCCTCTGGGGCCCGATGGCAAACAGCCGTGCCATCCGACATTTGACTCAGGCAGTCGAGACAACCATGAACATCACAGCGGGCATCTTTGCCAACAACACTGCCGAGCTCCAAGCGGTCCGTTTGGTGGCTCTTCAGAACCGCCTCGTTCTAGATGTGGTTCTGGCGGACCGTGGAGGAGCATGCCGCATTATTGGGTCCAGCTGTTGTACATACATACCGGACAACTCACCCTCAGTGTACAAAGCCATCGAACATCTTCACAGACTCTCTTCGGAAGTTCACCAAGAGCAAGAAGAATGGTCGCTTGGTGGTTGGTTCTGGGACACCGTCAAAAGCTGGGGCTGGAGACTGCTCACCATTATCCTGATTCCCGTAGTTATAATATGTGGCCTATGCTTAGGAATTCAATGTTTGCCACCTATGTGTTCTTTATGTGCGAGTTGTATTTTTCCCAAAACTGTGGACATTGGAAGCGAACATATGAGAGCATTGTATGATACCGAAGTTAGGAATTTGATGAAAATTGACATTGAGTAAAGCAAGGTGGCTAGATATGTTGAAAAGGGGGGACTGTTGAAAGTTGGACTGAGACCGTCAACATTATCGGCGCCCTCTTGCTCTCCTTAACCTTTTTGTGCGCGTAAAACAGCCGCCATTTTGAACACCATGGCTTCCCTGCTCCCGCCGAGAGCCAGCGCGCCTCTCTCCCACTCCTAGCTTCGCCGGCATCCCCCCCCGCATACTGACAACCCCCCTGCCTGCACCTGCCGCGAATCATAAAACCCCTTTTCCCCGTGTGCCCGTTCGTCTTCCTCGTTCCCAGCGCGACACCTCCCTTCTTCCCATTTATGATCCCCGGCCCTTTGAT
Source organism: Lissotriton helveticus (assembly GCF_964261635.1). Lineage (NCBI taxonomy): Eukaryota > Metazoa > Chordata > Amphibia > Caudata > Salamandridae > Lissotriton > Lissotriton helveticus. Next base: position 81,728,463 of record NC_136058.1, read on the forward strand.
GCAAACCCCTTTTCCCCGTGTGCCCGTTCGTCTTCCTCGTTCCCAGCGCGACACCTCCCTTCTTCCCATTTATGATCCCCGGCCCTTTGATGCAAACCCCTTTTCCCCGTGTGCCCGTTCGTCTTCCTCGTTCCCAGGCCGACACCCAGCTCTGCCGATACTGTTCCTTGCCCCTCCCCGTACAATAGAAAGTTCCCCCCCAGCAAGGGATCCCCGGGTTGATCAAAGCCCCCCGCCCTACGAGACCCGATCAAACCCCACACACTCCGTGAATCGGCGGAATATCCAGCTGCGCGATGATCATCACCTGTTGTGACCGGGGCGGGGACTTCCACTGTAACCTTGCGTGGGAACGGGCTGGGAAAGGGGGGGATTCTGAGGATGTCTTTCCGTACATCAAAGTATCGACGAGAATGTGTTACATGCAATAAACAGATAAACATGTGTATAAGAGGCCAGGCCTCAGGGATGCAGTTAGAGCACCTCAGAACGATACCTTCTGTCCGTTTCGTTGTGTTCTCCTCCGGAGAAAATAAAAACCTTGTTTCCTGCCTTCCAGTCTCCAGCGCCTGCCTCTTCAATAGTTTAACTTCTTTGTGGGTTCAAGAGGCGACACCGCCGGGCAATACTTAAGGATCTTATATTCTGGTTGGTAGTGCCCCCCAATTATTTTCACACGAGACTTACCTGTAGCCTTCATCAGTAGGAGGTTACTTCCCAGGGAACAGAGGTGGAGTGCGATAGAGAGAGAAGCATTTGCTGTGGTCTGGGCGCTGAAGAAGCTAAGACCCTACCTGTTTGGGACTCACTTCCGGGTTCAGACAGACCACAGGCCCCTCAGATGGTTGATGCAGATGAGGGGTGAGAATACAAAGCTGTTGAGGTGGTCCATTTCGCTACAGGGGATGGACTTCACAGTGGAACACCGCCCTGGCACAGATCACGCCAATGCTGATGGTCTGTCCAGATTTTTCCGCCTTAGTGATGAGGATTCCCTAGGGTAAGGGTAGTTCTCCCCACATTTCAGCTGGAGGGGACACGTGTTAGACCTGGCATCATTGGCATGAGTCTCTCCTCCATTTTTTCTGTTTGCCTCCTCTGTTTACGATGTTTTTGCTGGTAAATGCTTTGGGCACTGTGCCACTGCTGATCAGTGCCGCAGTGCAAGTGCTCCCTATGTGAAATTGCTGTATTGATTGAATTCCATGTTTGGCTTATTTGGTTTACTGTCAGTCCCTAGTAGAGTGCACCAGGAGTGCCAGGGCTTGTAAATACAAATGCTGCTAGTGGGCCTGCAGCACGTGTTGTGCCACCCACAAGAGCGGCCTAGTAAAAGTATGTCTGAAGGTCTACCATTGCTAGACCACGTGCAGTCTGGTACTGTCACGCAGACTGCGCAAGTACACCTACTTGCCAGTCCCTAAACCTTCCCTTAACTTCATGTTAGTCACCCCTATGGTAGGCCCAAGTGCAGGGTGCATTGTAAGCCTAAGGTAGGACAAGCCTGACAAGGTTGGCATGTCCTAATAGTGAATTACAGCCATATTCGTTTTTCACTATTGTAAGGTTACCTGCTCTCCATCAGTTAGAATGGGCTGCCAGGATTATTAATGCTATAATCCTAGCGGGCTCGGGGAGCATGGTGCAATGTCAAGTTTGGTATCCCTGAACTCAGGGTTTAATAACGCATCCGTTTGTGTGGATGGTTTTTGGACTCTGTGTTTGAAAATAGCACTTTTAGAAAGTTGCTATTTTCTTGTCTAACTGTCTACCGGTCTCTGCTGGTTCTGGTGTGCGTGTGACAGGAGCTGGGTGGCTCCAGAGGTCTGAATGAGTCAGTGTGGGATGAGTGGGGCATTTGCATTGAGAGTAGGGGAAGAGTAGCTCCTGATAGCCTGCCCTGCCTGATACAATGCTGGCTCCGCCCCCCTGCCAGGCGACTGATGACTCTGTGCCTGCCTGGGACTTTCCTGGCCCACCTCCTGCCGGGCAACTGATGGCCCTGCCCCTGCCAGTGACAATGCTGGCTCCGCTCCTGCTGGGCGGCTGAAGACTCTGCCCTGCACAGTGAATAGGCCAGGTGCTTCGGCCTGGCAACACCCACAACAAACCCAAGATGGGGGGAAATTCCCCTGCATGGACAAAGGGATCAAAGCCAAAAAGGGGTATAAGAGAAGGACCCCTGAACCAAGAATTTAGATCACTTCTGACAAGGAAACCTGAACCAAGGACAAGAAGCCTGCTGATCTAAGGACTGCCTACCCCTTCTGCCAGAGTGCTGTTTGTTGGGGGAATCCTGCATTGCTTCTTTATTTTTGCCAAGGAACCAGGAGAGAGGAACTGTGTGTGTACTCTCAATCTTTGCTAAGAAAATCTCCAAGGGCTGGAAGAGTGCCAGTCTCCTGTTGAAGTCACAGGGCTAAAGGACTTCATCTGCTTAAAGTGCTGTTTGCTGGAACTTGTGAATCCAGCACCTCTGAAAGAATCCAGCAATCTCGACGCCGACGGACGCCGCCGAATCCAGCTCGACATCGTGAGTAACGGCTCCAGTGTCCCGCTTCCTCGACGCCGGGCCCGATCGACGCCAGCAACAACGCCAGTGAGTAGTGAGTTCGGCTCCAGCTCCAAGTGACCTCGTGTCTGCACCGCTGCTGATCGCATCGACTTCGAGCCTTCTCGACGCCGTGAGCGCTGCTCACTCTTGCAACATCGACATCGACTACGCCGTATCCTGCTTCATCTCGTGAGCGCTGCTCCTGCCTGACTTCGGTCGACGCCGCTGCAGATCGCCCCGACTCCGAGGCCCGATCGACGCCGAAGACGCGACGCCGGACATCTCGACGCCGCTGATCGAGTGCTTCACTTTTCCAAGGTACTGTGTTGTGGGGGTCTGTGCGACTCCGGGCTCGACGTAGCGCTCCTCGCGGTCGACGCCGAACCTTTGGATTAACTTTGCCTCAACGTCGTGTGACTCCCGTGTGGGTTACATTGTTGCCAAGAACTGTGTTTTAAAGAAGAAGAGTTGCTTTTGATACTAAAGACTTTGTGCTAAAAAGAAACCGTGCTTGAATTATTATTTTTCCTTCCAAGAGTATTTATTAAGACTGTGGTATATTTTTGTCGTTATTTGGTCTTGTGCTAAGCCTTATATAAAAATCTTTATTTTTATAATACTACTGTGTCGTGTCCATTTGTAGTGTATTCACTTTATTACTGTATGTGGTCATAAATGCTTAACGCACTGCCTCTGAGATAAGCCTGTCTGCTTTGCCAAGCTACCAAGGGGGTGAGCAGGGGTTATCTAAGTGTGTGATCCCCTTGCCCTGACTAGAAAAGGTGTGTCCCTATTTGTCAGAAGTGTATACCTCTGCCAACTAGAGACAGCCGCTTCTAACAGTTCACTTATGTTTATGCCATTTTTGACACTCGTCTCCACAAACACTGCTTGGATAGAATCTGCATAGTCATTAGCATCTCTTTCCAAGACATCTATGATGTCATTAAGATCACACTTGTTTCCTGCAATGGCTAAAACAATGTTGGGCGGGCGTGCTGGTGCAGTTCTTTTACCCAGTTCTTTACCATCAAAAATGTGTCTTCATTTGTGGTGTCATATACAATGATCGCTGCTGCAGAACCAATATAGTACATTGAAGCTAGTGCGTGGAACCATTCCTGCCCCGCAGTATGCCAAATTATAAATTTATGAAGTTCACTCTGGTACTATACTGTCTTAGTCATAAATGATGCCCCTATTGATGGATTGATGTTAGGGTCAAAGATGACTTCCACAAAACATCATACTAGTCTTGATTTACCAAATCTCGTGTCCACTAACAAGCAGACCTTCAGCTCATGCAGGGCCATGGTAGGTGGTAGGCTGTTCCTTTCTGGTTGCCTTCTAGTCCACCTTCACACACATCCCGACCCCTGCAGCCATCATGGAAGAAGGCTGTACAATCCACATCAGCTGAAGCCCTCCCCTATTCAATTGTGGAGAGAAACGGTGGACCCTACGTTGATAAATGGCCAGGTACAGTTCCATTCTAACACTGATTCTCATTTAACAAAAATCAAACCTCAACAGAAAGCACTTAGAAATATAAGCATAACAGGGGTCCGAGTTTAAGCTTCACTTCTGTAAAGTACAAATTATCCTACCTTCTGTGGCTCAGCAAAGGCAAAGCAAGTGTGTTTTATCTGTAATTCCACTCTGAAAAACCATCTGAAATCCTGGATGGAGGTGAATGTGTCTTTAATGTATCACAGCACAACCTCTTCTGTAATGACTGTGACGAGAGGGTTCTTTCTTTCTGGTGAGAGCAGAGTTCACGGTTCTTCCTTTTAAATACCCTAAGTATGCAAATACCCAAAATTCAGAGCAGCACTCACACACCCACTCACAGACACACATAGTCACTCACACAACCCACTTACAGACCCACTCACACACTCGTGCACACACTCATAGCCCCACTCAGACACTTATGTTAAAATTCACAGACCTACTCAGAGACACATGCATCCACCTACAGACCCACTAAGAGACTCATGCACCAAGTCACAGACCCAGTCAAACACTCAATCATCCAGACAGGTACTCATACACCCACTCACACAGTCATGTACACACCCATACAGTCACTCACACAACCACTCTCAGATCCATACAGCTAATCACACCCACAAAACCACTCACACACTGACCCACAGACCTATACAGCCACTCACACACTCACTCTCTTACTGTTAGGTGACTATGACAATGTCAGCGTTAGTATAGCTAACTATAACCTGCGCCAACAGCATGCACTGCTTATGACCTCACATGTTACATCACTCATGACCTATTCTAGTACATCATTGATGACATCTTAAATGACATCATAGATGACATCACTGAAGACATTACTCAATGAGTGTGTTAGTTTGTTTCATAGTTTACATAGTGGCGGGTAGCTATCATATTACTTTTCTATCTAATTCTGTACTGCCTGTGTTCAGCTAATGGGTGTAGGTGTTTACGCAACATATGTGCTTCTAATGCAATATAGGTGTGTAGAGGTAGTGAACAGTGTTGGAAAATGACCCTCTCTGAAGGATTACCCCAAAGGTTTTGCCTTCCACCTCTTTTTGCTGAATTCCTTTAGTTAGATTTAGGATTCTGAGCATGTTTCCACTGTCAACCAGTGCTAAAGTGCATGTGCTCTCTTCTCTAAACATGGTGTAACTGATTTACACCTGTTTGGCACAGTTAATGTATCTGTAAGCCCCTAGTACACTCTGGACCTTTAAATTAAATGCTGCTAGTGGGCCTGCAGCACTTATTGTGCCACCCACATAAGTAGCCTTTTAATCATTGTCTTGTGCCTGCTACTGCTGGGCATAGATGTGCAGTTTAATGCCACTTCAACTTGACATTGAGAACTACATCCCAAGCCTTAAACTCACCTTTTATTACACATATGTTACCCCTAAGGTAGGCCCTAGGTAGAGCACAAGGCAGGGTGCTGTGTAAGTGACAAACAGCTAAATTCTTTTTTCACTACTTTGAAACCTACTCCTCTTGTAGGTTAACATTGGGAATTCTTAATACTCCTTTAAGCTGTAAGTCCTGATCAGAAAGGAGTAGCTTCATCATGGTTTATATCTTTGGAATGGTAATGATAAATCATCTTTAAAGGTAAAGTTGGATTTAACAGGACTATTTTAGAAATGCTACTTTAGAAAGTGGGCATTTCTCTGCTTTATACAGCTCTGTGTGCCTGCAGCTTGTCTCCAATACATTGGCTTCTGTGGTGGGTTTGGTGTAGCAGGCGAGTGGCGCTCAGACAGGTAGCTAGTAGGCATGGGCGGATTTTGCGGATCCACGATCCGCGGATTTGCGGATCGTGGATCCGCAAAATTGGCGGATTTTGCGGATTTGCGGATCCGCGGATTTGGGGCGGGGCTTCCATGCGAGTGCACATGCCTCTGGTGTGTTTAAAAGGTCTGAGACTGAACAGAGCAGTAGATAAAGAGACAGAAGCTCCTGGTCACAGGAACAGCAAAGGGATTGCGCTCGTGAAAGTCAAGGATGCAAAGGCCTCTATCCAGCATCACAGCTGATTTTTGACGGTAGATTTGGGAAGAAGGCACACCTGCCCAGCCTCGATGACGAGCACGATTGTTTTTGGGCTGATGAATAAGTCACTGCATTTGAGCTTCAACTAGTTCCAGCGACCATGTGTGTGTTACTATGCAATCGCCCCGAAGGGCGCAGGGGTCCCTTGGGTGAGCTGTCCATCATAGTGGGTCAATGGCGGGAAGACGGTGCACACCGCGAGTGTGTGGGCGGGGCTTCCATGCGAGTGCACGTGCCTCTTGTGAAAACCTTACCTACCGCGTCTAGTAGGGCAATCTGGCGGTGGTTTACGGGCGAATTGCTATCACCCTTTCTATAAAGGGGAACAGTAATACTTCCAGTCCATAGAGCAGGGACTGTGCAATTGGCATAACAGAATTTGAAGACCGTAAATTATAGTTTAGCCCAAAGTATGGCTTATTGTTTTACTACTGATATTGGTACTTCATCCAGGCACATAGCGACAGATTTCATTGCCAGGATAGAGGACTCAATCTCCTTTACGATTTGGGCATTATGATTTTACATAGGACATTCAGTGGTGGGGAGTCTCATTGTCGTGTCATTCTCCCCATAAAGTGTAGAGATATAACAAACCCAATTGTGTTCTCCAATGGGAGAATGAGGCACTGAATTTGAGCTTCAACTAGTTCCAGCGACCATGTGTGTGTTACTATGCAATCGCCCCGAAGGGCGCAGGGGTCCCTTGGGTGAGCTGTCCATCATAGTGGGTCAATGGTGGGAAGACGGTGCACACCGCGAGTGTGTGGGCGGGGCTTCCATGCGAGTGCACATGCCTCTTGTGTGTGTAAAAGGTCTGAGACCGATCAGAGCAGTAGATGAAGAGAGAGACCCTCCTGGTCACAGGAACAGCAAAGGGATTGCGCTCGTGAAAGTCAAGTATGCAAAGGCCTCTATCCAGCATCACAGCTGATTTTCGACAGTAGATTTGGGAAAAGAAAGCACACCAGCCTGGCCTGTTGTAACTATTTTACGATGGCGCCAGCAAGCTGCCAGCGCCATCCTAAAATAGTTACTAAATTAGCTTCAACAGGAAGCTCTAATAGATAAAATCGAGCACCTGCTTTATTTTATCTATTAGAGCTTCCTGTTGAAGCTAATTTAGTAACTATTTTAGGATGGCGCTGGCAGCTTGCCGGCGCCATCGTAAAATAGTTACAACAGGCCAGGCTTCAACTTTTGCCCCCAGATCCGCCGCTCGCGGATTTGCGGATTTTCGGTAAATTCGCGGGAGTTCGCGGATCGCGAATTTACCGAAAATTCGCAAAATCCGCGAGCGGAATGGATTTTGCGCCCACCCTTAGTAGCTAGTAAGGATAACTAGGTGAAGGATGTCATTAAGAGTATGGTGCTGCCAGGATAGGGGTAAACCCCAAACCCCTAAAAGAGTGAGGAGCTAAAAGCCCTTCCCTCTGCAACGAAAAACAAGAACCTGGGCACACATATGATTATCAACAGTATGTACAGTAATTGGTAGTAAATGTAGTCGACACCGGATATTCTTCTTGAAGATTTTTATACGTGTGGATGTTCATAAAAAAGACAAACGCCAGCCGACACGTGTTTCGTCAACAGGACAGTGCCTGTGACTCTTCAGGGCTTAAAGGCGTGGTGCAGGTATCAAAGGTCCGGTGATAATTCCAACCTGGAGTGCGGGTAAAATAATGGTGATTATGTAGCTTGAGATGTTGTCAGGCAGGCGGGCACGTCCGTGACCATGGAAGCGCCTGTAAAAGAAGAACTCCTCCCGTGCTCATCTCATCTGTAAGAGTGAAGCCGAGGATACATGTCTGGCGTGAGTGACACCTACACTTTGCGCATTCCCTCTAGACAGCCACAAACACAGGAACGATAGGTGTGACATTCCTGGCAGGAACAGAGGGGGGAGCTTTCACATACACCTGAATAGAAAGTGTCCGGTTTCACACATAAATGGCCGATTACCCTCTACTGATAGACTGGAGCCAGGGCTGGAATAAAGTGAATCAAGGATCCTTCTTTGAATCACCTCCTCTTCAAAGACACAACTGGGTTTAAGTACTGAGCCTCTGACCCTACCAAGACAATACACTGCTGGACCTGTGTAGAATTCTGCCAGGAGTAAAGACTACTGTGCTACAAGGATTGCCACTCTGCGTGACTGCTGTGTTGGAAGAGCTGATTTTCTGCATTGCTGTGCTACCCTGCTACCTGCTGATATCTGCCCTGCTGAGGACAATGACTTGACCCATCTTACTTGAACCCAGAGTGACTCCAAGACCTTGCTGGATTGCCCCCTGTTCTCAAGTCTCAAGGTCATCAAAGACATCCTTCAACCCTGCCACTGTACCTGGACTCTGACATCTGTGAGTCCTGTCCTGTCAAATGGTGCCAAACCAGCCCTGGGCCCTTTAAAGTGAGCTTCTGCTATGCAGTGATGAGTTTGCGCTGATCAGAACTGATGCACTGCCCTTCGAAGTAGGAGCTGATCACCAACATCGCTTCAACGGACTGTGTGGACCGACGACGAAGGACGCATCGCCTCATCATAAAGGGCAGGGATGTGGACTTTAATAAAATATCTACTTGTCAATGGGACAGGTAGCTTCATAAATCTAGTTGTCCTGTAACAAAATCCACTTGTCCCTTTGGTGCCATGTAGTGCACCGTCAAATAATGGCAGCACTCTAAATAGCCTCTCTGGTCATTTCAGGCTCATGAAGGATTGAATACTAGTGCTTTCCTTATTTTGCCTCTTTTCTTCAGATCTACCCATTCATCCTTTCATTCACCCACTGATATCTAGCACTTCACCTTTACATTGGCATCCAATCAGCCGTTCACCATTCTGTTTGTCCATCCATCCGCCCACCCATCCATATCCAAACCTACCCCTCCATCCCCAAACATAGGTTGACTTAATAACCCTGACCGAGACTTTTCCAGAAGTGGCCCGACCCTTTGTCGCTGGATGTAACTTGGACCGAGAACACACGGACTTAATGTGGAGCCTGCGTCAAGCTATCGACCAAATAGCACCTGAAAGGACCATGCCCACTAAAGGACCAGGGAAAGGAGCTCCTTGGTTCACTCCGCTCTTGAGAGAGCACAAACGGAAACTCCGGACCTTGGAGAGATCCTGGAGGAAAACTAAATATGATATAGCTAGGGATCAGTATAAAGCCTCCCTCCACAGATACAAAAAGCTTATATTGCAAGCAAAGGCAGAGTACTATGAGGCCCGTCTAAATAAGGCTGGGAATGTCCAGAAAGAGACCTTTAAAATTTTATCTGAGCTGAGCAAAAAAACAGAATGCTCAGGCACCACTATAGATTGCAATACTTTTCAGGGATATTTCCTAGAAAAGGTGGAGAACATCATCTCGGAAATAAAAAGCAATACGTCAAATGGATCTGTCCTATACCCCGATTTTTATAATCCCACGGATTGTACTATCGTGGAGTTCCCCGAGATTGATGCGCTGAGCTTGGAGCAACTGATGGGTAGAACTAAGTCCGGTTCCCCAGCAGACCCATGCCCCCCTAGTGTATTTCGTATGGCCCGCCCCATTTTGGAGGAGCGTCTTATTTCTCTCCTTAATAGATCTTTAGAAACGGGGTATCTACCAGCTGATTTTAAAGAAGCGCGAGTTAGGCCTTTGTTGAAGAAACCTGGCGCGGATCCTGCGGTCTTGAAGAACTACAGACCGATTTCTCAGCTGCCCTTTCTTTCTAAAATTCTAGAACAGCATGTCTTGAAGTTTTTATCTCTTCACGTGGAGTCTCACTGTTTGCTCCACGAGCGACAGGCAGGGTTTCGAGCACATCACAGTACCGAGATGGTGATGCTATCCGTGCTGGATTAATTAAGAGGCATGGCTGACACTAAGAAACCGAGCGCCCTGATTCCTTTAGATCTGTCGGCGGCGTTCGACACTGTCCACCATGCCCTGCTCCTGGAAAGACTAGATAACATTGGGGTTAAAGGTGAGGCTTTTAACTGGCTGAAATCTTTTCTTCTGGGAAGAACACAGAGGATACAACTGGGGGATCTGATATCAGATGTGGGGACTTTAGAATGTGGGGTGCCTCAGGGCTCCGCATTGTCCCCACTACTGTTTAACTTATACCTTCAACCTCTGATTGCATCTCTGGCCAGTGTGGGCTGTAGAGTCTTTAACTATGCTGACGATACTCAGCTTGTACTGAGTATCGATAACACCGAGGCCGCGCAACATCAAGCGCAGAATATCTTGAGTTATACGGTCGGGTGGATGACGAGAAACTTGCTGAAGATCAATCCAGATAAGACTGAGGTTTTGGTAATTCCATCTGCCACCTCACCTTGGAGTGATCTCTACTGGCCACAGGAGTTAGGTCCAACTCCGAAGCCAAGCGCAAATGTAAAGAGTTTGGGGATTAAGCTGGATTGGGACCTGTCAATGGGCAGTCAAATCTCCGCCGTTGTTGGGAGCTGTACGAACATCATCAGGCAGTTACGTAAACTAGTGCCCGTTCTCTCTCAGGCTATGTTGCGAACAGTTGTAGCAGCAACCATCATGTCAAGAATAGACTATGGGAATGTCCTTTATTTAGGCCTCCCTAAAATCCTGATGAACAGATTACAGGTCGCGATGAACGACGCGGCGCGACTGATCCCTAGACTCCCCAGAAGGACTAAGGCCTCTCCCCTATTACGGAGCCTACATTGGCTCCCTATAAAAGAGAGGGTAGAGTTTAAGAGTCTATGCACGGCCCATAAGGCTATTTATGGCCATGCTCCTGTATATATCAGAGACCGGTTGGAAGTGTATAGTCCAAATAGGAAACTTAGATCCTCCGATTCCCAGCTGCTGACCTACCCTCGGTACAAACTGGTAACCAAGGGAGGGAGAACATTCTCTGTGTTGGTCCCTCAACTATGGAACAAGCTGCCTGAGGGACTGCGCAGAGAGGTGAATCTCCTGCGGTTCAGAAAGTGTCTAAAGACATTACTGTTTGGGAGGGCTCTGGTCACAATGTAGGCTGGCTGCTGTACCACCTTCTTGTGGGACACATAAGTTATTGTATGAATTCCATCAATTTCCGAGCGCCTAGAGACCTGTAGGTGATTGGCGCGATACAAATCCAATATAATAATAACAATAACAATAACAATAAAATATCCATCCATCCATCTCAGCCATCCATCGACCCTTTCGCTCATCCATCCTTCCACTCATCCATCAATTTACCCTTTCACTCATCCATCCTTTCGCTTACTAATCTATCCACCCTGCAACCCATCCATCTTTTCACCCTTTCCTTCATCAACACATCCATCGTCCATCCACCATTCCTGTCACTCATCCATCCTTTCACTCATTCATCCATGTAGCAAGCCACACTTACACTCACTCATCTATCCACCCTTTCACCCACACATCGATCCATCCTTTCCCTCACTCACCCTTACATGTTAATTATGGGCCTTTGTCTGCCAAGCGGCATACAAAAGAGGCCCATCAAGAGCTCCACCCCACTGTAGCTGCTAAAGCAAGGGGTTCACGATGCCCCTGGCCAACCCTATCCTTCCAGCTCCAAATCTATCATTCAAACTCATCGATCCCTCCTTCCATCCTTTTACTCATCCATCCATTCATCATTTCGCTCATCCATCCATCCATCCATCCACTTTCACCCCCACCATCCACCCTTTATTCATATCGGGGTTGTACACTGCTGGCGAGTAAACAGAATTCTGCCCACAATTGCTTTTAATAATTTTATCGTGATTTTTCCTTTGCTTATTTGCACAATGTATGTTTGCTGATCGGAGGGGTTTTAAAAACGATTTGGGTTTTTAAACAGGAGGGAATCAATCTTTATTAATTGCTGCTAAATCCTCTTCCACATTTACTTTGTTGGAGGCTTTGTTGCCGATTGTTGCGGAGGGAAGACCTCATTTCTCCTCACTTCGGGCGCCTTCTTCCGCCCAGGTCAGCGTTCCAGTGGCCAGGCGCAACTATATAGAGCCACGCTGGCCCGGACGCGCGCAGCGGGTGCGCCACCGGCGCGCCGAAGGCAAGCCCATCTGCGCCCGTCCGCGCCGGTACCGGGCCTAGGGCCAGTCATGCTGTCAGTTCTGACCAAGGTGCTGTGAGCCGGTGCCCCTACAGTCGGGATGCGCTCCTATTTTGGAACCCTGGCACACATGAAGGTAAGTATCGCTGCGACTTGGCATCTGACATCGATTGGGGATGTCCTGGCTGCAATTTCCATTTCAGCACTCACCAGCCTAGAACGCACATAACTGATCAGCAAGTACCGACCGTGCAGGCAGCCCTGATCAACGCACGGTCCATGGTGAAACATGCAGCAAACATTTATGAGCTTATAGCCGACAATAATCTGGATATTCTTTTTATTACCGAAACGTGACTCAGAGAGTCCTGCGCACCGGTTGTTGAGCTAGCTATCCCTAGAGGATATCGCCTGGCCCGGGCCGATCGTAATACGGGGAGAGGGGGTGGCACTGCTGTGGTGTTTAAGGAATCTTGGGCATTTGTATGTGCAAAATCCACGAACGTTTTGGAGGGGGAGGCTCTTGATTTCTCCTTCACCTTAACGCCCCATTTTACGCTAGGGGGCACTTTGATTTACCGCCCCCCTGGGCAGTTAGGGACATTTTAAAGTCCTTAGACGAGTACCTGGCAGAGCGAGTTCTTCGCTTTCCCAAGTTTCTTCTCCTAGGAGACTTTAATATTCATTTAGACTCCCCGAAGGCCCCAGACACATCGGCCCTTCTGGATCTCCTGGGCTTAACTCAGCTGACCCAGTGGGTCTCCAAACCCACTCATTCTCAGGGCCTTCTGATAGATCTGGTGTGCTCCAACTTTGTACGAGATGTTAAAGAACCTCTGCCGGTGACTTGGTCCGACCATGCCTTGATTATCTTCTCATGGGCTTTGGCCAAGGCGTCCCGCCGCCCACCTCTTCCCCCCGGGCCTTCAGCCCGTAAGATCAATATTCCAGGGTTGGTGGAGGCCCTGTCTCACTCGCAGGTAACTCCTGCTGTTGATCTGGAAGGGGCAGTTGACCAATTTAACACCTGGGTCAGACAAGGGGTCGAATCCACATGCAAACCTCTGCCTAGAGCGCCCCAGCGTGAGTCGCCCTCTCAGCCTTGGTACTCTGCTGCGCTAAAAGAACTTAAGCTGAGTTGTAAGAGGTTGGAATGCCTCTGGCGGGTGGCGCACTGCCCTTTAGCTAAATCTAAACTACGCGCATCTCAGAGAATATATTACACTGCTGTGAGGAAAGCCAAAAGCGAGTACTTTGCATCTAGAATCTTGAAGGCTAATAACAACAGCAAAGAGATCTTTTCCATCGTACAAAGCTTTATGTCACCTCGAACAGAGCTTAAGTCCATCTCCGTCTCCGCAGGGTGGTGCGAGGAGCTTTCAGCTTTCTTTATTAACAAAATCAAACTCATTGAAGAAGGCTTAGCCTTGTCTTCTACCCCTGCCTACGCCTTCCCAGTACCTACGATCTGCTCTCTCCCTAGCGGGTGTTTCTCTCAGTTCGACCTGGTGGAGCTGCCAGACATTCTCACCATCCTCAAATCGCTAAAATCAGGATCTCCCTCAGATCCCCGCCCAGCCAGAGTTCTGGCCGGAGTGGCAGATATTGTAGGCATGGAAGTCACAGCCATTGTTAATAGGTCGCTGCAGTCAGCAACGATGCCCAGACAATGGAAACAGGCTAAGCTCCTTCCGCTCCTAAAGAAGTCAACGGCGGATCCTCTTATAACGGCAAATTACCGGCCTATTTCCCTGTTACCAACACTGGCCAAAGTCTGCGAGAAGGTGGCTTTCCTCCAACTGAATGCATTCGTAGAAACCTCGGGGGCTCTTCACCCAGCTCAGTCGGGCTTCAGATCATCTTACAGTACGGAAACTGCTCTGGTGGAGGTGACGGAGGCTATTAGGGAATGTCTGGATAAGGGCGGCAGAGCGGCTCTGATTTTATTGGGCCTCTCTGCCGCCTTCGACACGGTACCTCACCAGCTTCTCCTTGCTTGCCTATCGTCCATCGGCCTCTCTGGTTCAGTGTGGTCGTGGCTGGAATCTTTTCTGAACTCCCGTTCCCAGCAAGTCTGGATGCCTCCTTTTTCTTCTTCGGCCAGAGAGGTTCAGACGGGTGTCCCTCAGGGCTCAACTTTGAGCCTGCTACTTTTCAACATCTATATGACCCCACTGATCTGCCTGGCTGAGGAATTGGGTGCTAAGATTATGGCCTACGCCGATGACAGCCAGCTTTTGTTTACCTGGGACGACTCGGATGTATGCACTGATACGGCGCAAAGATGCCTAGCCGCCGTGTTTACATGGCTTGCTCAGGCCAAATTAAAATGTAATGAGGGCAAATCAGAAATTATACTAGATGGGCAATTTCCCTCTCATTTTACAGAAGCTTTGTGGCCCCCTGATTTCCCCCGACCTCTATCCGAGGGTGGCCCAGCCAAGAATCTAGGCATTTGGTTTGGAGCTGACCTTAGGTTTACGGAGCACATCAAGAGACTCACGGGCGTCTGCTTCGGGACTCTCAAGTCCTTAGGCAGATTCTTTCCCTTGCTCCCCAGCCGGCCATCGCGGTCAGCCTGAACTTTGGATTTACCCCAGTCCATCATGACCTCAAATAACTGCTAAGCGCTTTTTTGCTTCTAGGCACTACATTTTGATTACATTTTTTAAAATTCATAACTTTGGTCCTACTTATTGGATTTCTGTCATGTAGGTCTTGTTTTACTCATAAAAATATATTCTATTGTTCCAACCATGTGTGGAGTATTTTTACCCTAGTCCATCATGACCTCTAATAACTGCTAAGCGCTTTTTGCTTCTAGGCACTACATTTTGATTTAATCTTTAAAAATTCATAACTTTGGTTGTACTTATTGGATTTCTGTCATGTTGGTCTTGTTTTACTCATAAAAACAATATATTCTATTGTTCCAATCCTATGTGGAGTATATTTGGGGTGTTTTCATTATGTTGCTGGGTATGTGTTTGTAGCACAAATAGTTTACACATTGCCCTAGATGCAGATTTATGGATGCGTGGTTTACACATATGGTATGGCAGTGTCCACAATTGCAAGCCTATTGGACAGGCATATTGGAGACCCTACAAATGGCACTGGGACGTACTCCTCCTCGAACGTTAGAGGCCTGTATATTTGGGTTATAAGCAAGACCTAGAGCGAAAAAGGTGGGAACCAGATTCTTGGACCTGGCACAGGGCCTGGCCAAGCAGAGAATTGCTGTAGAGTAGAAGTCAAAGACAGGACCAACGGTGATGACATGGAAAACAGAAGTGACGCAGTGGGCTAGGGCAGAAGAACGGCCACTGATTAGAGAAGAGGCTAGGCGGCTTAGAATTCGACCAATAGCAGATTTATGGGCTGAAATCTTGACAATAATACCCAGAACAGGGCACTGATGAAGTCCAGCGTATGAGTGACAGTAACACGGAAGATGGGGAGGGAGGGACCTCAGATGGTGGAGCATTGAGGACATAAAATTGGATAGACATGGGCTAGCTAGCATAGCCATTAGATGTTAGGTAACATCTTCCCATTATGATATTCTTAGTTTCCTTAGTGGGACCACTTTCGCCAGAGCTTACATAATCTGCTGAGTGTATGGAAGTGATGGAAGCCCTTGATACCACCTAGGAATATAATATTTGATTACAGACCCCTCTCCACATCTCTCCATTCCTCCCTGAACTATTCCCTATAGTTAAGTAAAGTTTGCGTAGATGAAGAGGCATATTTTAAGATAAGAGAAATAGAACAGATATTTTTTATTAGACATATGCACTGTCCATGTGAGTAAAGCTGGAAATGACTTAGTAAGCACCTGACGAATGTACAGTGGTATCCTTTTGTAAAGTAATGCTTTGGGGCATAAATGGACAACATGCCATGTAATAATGATGCATAGTACATCAGAGACAGCTACTGTGATATATCTACATGTTGTAAAATACATAAGGCTGAACAATATGTATATGTAAGAGAAATGACAAGATATCTATGTTTCCCTTTCATGGGAAGATGCATATAAATACCAATAAAAGGATGTTTAAAAAATAAAAACAGGTGGGGGGACATGTGGCCCCCCTCCCTGTGCCTTATTAAGCCATGAGGAACCTATCCCCCAGGGCCGTTTTTTTTCAGCCTAGTTGGACCACATAGGTCCCCCTCGCTGTGCCTTGAAAAGGCCAGGGGATCCCATCCCCCAGGGCCATGTATTTTTAAAGGAGGGGGGTACGATCCTGCCCCCCATCCCCAAGCTGCCTTATGCTCTGAGGACCCCACCCCCAGAGTTGTATTTGTGTGTATACATATATGTGTGTGTATGTATGAGTGTGTGTGTTTGTGTGTGTGTGTGTATATATATATATATATATATATATATATATATATATATATATATATATATATATATATATATATTCACTGAAAAAACATAGGTTCAGCGACATTATAGTTAGAAATTAGCATTTAAAAAACCTTAGAAATTCACTGAAAAAAACATAGGTTTCAGGGACGTTATAGTTAGTTGAAGATTTCACTCATAAAAAACCCATAGAAATTCGTCTGTTATAGTTAGTAGACCTAACTATAACTCGCGCCCCCGCAATGCACTGCTGATGACGTCACATATTACATCACTCATGACATGCTCAGTGACATCTCTGATGACATCATCCATGTGATCATCTGATGCACCTCCTCATACCCTAATAAAACCTTTCATACACCCACTCTAAAATACAGACCACCAATATCGAAACCATAGACAGACCAATAGCAGTTAGTACATACCGACTCAGTGATTCATACGTCTACACACACATCCACCCACTGACCCATACAGTCATTCATACACATAGTCATTCATCTATACAGCCACTGATATAGCCACTCGTACACCCATATAGACACTCACAAACTGCCACTCACCCAAAGAGTTACTCATACACCTGGTCAGTCATACAAAGAAACTATCACACACCCATTTCCTTGCTTATGCAGTCATACATACACCACTGCACTTATTTATATAGATTCTAACACATACTAACTCTCTTAAACAATCACTCATAGAAATACACACTCATCCATTCAGATACTCTTGCAATCACTCACTCTCACATAGTCATTTATATACTCCAACACTCACATATATTGCTTTAAAACATATGTAGTTATGCACAAATGCACCACTGAGATATCCATTCACTCACCAACACACCCATACACACACACACCCACTCATACAGCTGTTTCCATATGCGCTCTTGAACCTATACACCAAGTGAAATAACTACTCACATACCTATGCACAGAGTCACATATCCCCTCCCACTCGCAAAGACACTCAGGCACCCATACAGATACTCAGACAACCAATAAATAACCCATATAGACACTCATGTAGCTACTCACCAAGCTATGCGGCCGCTTACACACCAACTAACAGACTAATAAAGACATTCACACAGTTTAGTCTCTAACCCATGCATTCAGTAAGACATATCTAATCACTCACTTATACAGTCAGTCACACGCCTACTAAATCATCCATTCAGACGCTCATACACCCACTCATACTTCAATACACTGTGGCATATATATATATAAAACATATTTTTATATTTTACAGAAACACACATTCACTGGATGATGTCATCAGTGATGTGATCAGTGATGTCATTTGAGCTGTCATCAGTGATGTTATCAGTGATGTCACTGATCATGGCATGAGTGATGTAAAATCTCCAACTAACTATATAATGTCCCTGAAACCTATGTTTTTTCAGTGAATTTCTAAGGTTTTTCAAATACTAATTTCTAACTATGCCTACAAAGGTAGGACATGTGAAGAAAGAGGAAGAAAGGCGCGGAAAGAAGCAAGACAAATGCAGAAAGAGGCAACAGAAGTCCAGAAAGACGAAGAATAGTGCACAAAGAAGAAGAGATGTGAAGAAAGAACCAACAGAGGAGCAGAAATTCCTCCTGTACCCCCAACTTTTTGCTGAAAGGTACTGGTGGTAATTGACTCTGACTAACCAGGCCTAGAGCCAGTGCTATGCTAAAAGACACTTAGAATGCAGTGAAAATACCTACATACACTAGGGAACACTATGCGTTGGGGTACCCCTGTGATTAGCATGACCTCCTCTGTATTTGCCATGAGTAAATGTTTGGGTCATTGCATGAGTACATTAGTAGTGACTGGATGATTAGAGTGCTACAAGGAGAGTGCATGGTGATTTTATAAGTGCTTGAGTTTTGGCGCAGTGATTGGATAAGCACATAGGATTGGCTGGGTGATTGGAGTACTGCATAGATAGTATTTATTTATTTATTTATTTGTGAGTTTGTATAGCGCTTGAATCACTCCGGCAGGAGTATCTCTGCGCTTTGACCGGTAATCAATGACATGCAAAGTGGGGGAGTGATTTAGATTTCATTTTTAAACAGAATGGTCTTTAGCAATTTTCGGAATGTTAAATGCTCTTTAACTTGTCTCAGAGCCAGGGGGAGTCTGTTCCACAGCTTGGGTCCCATAGTGGACAGTGCTCTGCCTCCATGTCTGACTTTTTTAATGTGGGGAACCACCAGGAGAAGACTATTGCTTGATCTAAGTGATCTCGACGGGACATAGGGAACAAATTTCCGTTCGAGATAGACAGGTCCTAGTCCATTCAAACACTTGTGAATCAAGCAACATATCTTGAACTTTGCCCTTTGTCTAACTATGCAGTGCAGTATCCGGGAGATTACTGCACTGCATAGGTAGTCCTCAAGGTATTGCAGCAGTGCATCTGTTAGTGACTGGGTCATTGCATGAGTACATGGGTAATGAGTGGATAATTAGAGTACTGCAAGGAGAGTGCGTGGTGAATTTATAAGTGCTTGGGTGTTGGAGGAGTGTTTGGATTAGTACATGGTAGTGGCTGGGTGACTGGAGGAGTGCACACGGAGTGACAGTGTGATTCCGGGACTGCATGAGTACTACCTGGGGAATTGAAGGACCAAATGACAAGTGTGTAAGTGGGTACAGCACTGTGGGTAGGGCATATGGGATTGTAACAGTGATCAGTTAGTGCATGGATCATTGTATGAGTACCCAGCTACTGACTGAAAGATTACAATACTGCAAGGAGAGTGCCTGAGTGAATTTATAAGTGCTTGGGTATTGGTGGAGTGATTGGATAAGTACATTGTGCTGGCTGGGTGATTGAAGGAGTGCATGGGTACTGACAGGCCGATGACTGGACTGCCTGGGTAGTACTCAGGGTATTATAGCAGTGCATGCGTTAGTGCATGGGTCATTGCATGAGTGCATGGGTACTGAATGGATGATTAGGGTACTGTAAGGAGAGTGCATGGTGCATTTATAAGTGCTTGGGTCTTGGCGGTGGGATTGGATAAGTACACACATGTCACCCATCCCTTCACCACTGTGCAAACGCACCCCCTGGCAGGTTTTAAGTTGGGGATTAATTCCACTTGAATCCTGAGGGTCCCTGGGGGCCAACTAGCCCTCCAGGTACCTCCAGTAAGTGCAACAGAGCTGCATTGCAGAGAGGTGGTCTGAGGCCACGCCCCTTTGAACACGTCTCTGCAACACAGCTCAGTGGCGCTTACTGGCGGTACCTGGTAAGCTAATTGACCCCCAGAGACCCTCAGAATTCAAGGGGACTTAATCCCACAACTTAAAACACGCCACAGGATTGGTTTACACACTTGTCACATCAGGCCCCTCCCCCTCCCTTCACCACTGTGCAAACACACCCAGTGGCGCATTTTAAGTTGGGGAATTAAGTCCCCTTGAATCTGGAGGGTCCCTAGGGTCCAACGAGCCTCCTAGGTACCTCCTGTAAGCTCCACGGAGCTGCGTTGCAGAGAGGTGTAAAAAGGGGCATGGCCTCGGACCATCTAAGGCTCCAGGAGGGACATTTGCAAAGCCCCGGGGAGGTGGTGGTCCCGGGGGCATGTGGGGAGGCTCGAGCCCCCCACACAGGTATTTTTTTTTAAAGAGAGCCCCGGGGAGTTGGCGGTTCCCGGGGCTGTGGGGGGGCTATGTGCCCCCCTGCAGATTTATCATCCTTGCACCGGGGAGGTGGTGGCTCCGGGGTGTGTTGGGGGGGCTCGAGCCCCCCACAAAAATAATTATTTTTAAAAAATAGAGCCCCGGGGAGGTGGCGATCCTCCGGGCTGCGGGGGGGTCTGCGTGCCCCCACAAAACATAAATGAAGCCCCGGGGAGGTGGCGGTCCCCAGGGCTGCGGGTGCCCCTGCGGTCCCCCACTATATATTTTTTGCATGCCCCCGGGACCTGGCCCACCTGAGGGCTTAAAAATAACAAAGTGCGGGAGTCCGCGCTTCCTTTTTTAAAAAATGTTCATTCGGATTCGGGCACTCAGAATGAATTCTGCGGATTTTGTTTTTAAAATATGCATTTTTTGGCCCTGGGGTTGCTTGTGGGACCCCCTGAGCAGGCCTAGGGGGTCAGGGTGTTTCTACCCTTCCCCCTTTTCTTTTTTTTCATCTTTATTTTACTGTTTTCTTGTGACTCGGTTCTACTGAGTCACAAGATGGCTGCCAACACTTCCTGGTTTGGAGTGTTGACAGACACTTAGAATGCTGCTCCACCGCGGTCATATATATCAAAACTTTTATTTTTTAATTCTTCAGCAATTACTGAACAGATTTACACGGAAACATCGCCCCAGGAGCACCCAATAAAAGTGAAACAATCAAAAATATTGCAACAAAACATTTTCGAACTACAAGTTGTGCGCAAGCCAATTATCTCAGTTTGTCTACACTAGTCCGCCCATAGCTAGCAGCACACCAGAAGAAAGGAACATGACATCTTATGATGAAATCACTAAAACTACGGATCAAAGGGCCGAAACATTTGCATTCTCAAATCATGCAGCATCAAGGATATATGCACTGATACAGGAAGAAACATCTCAAGCATCTACTAGCAGATCCAAAGAGCAGAACATCAAACAACTGACATCTCTCCAAGAGGGAGATAAACCAACAATTACATGCCAGTACATTAATTAAGTATCATCGGGCACAACGCATACCCCGTGGATTACGTATTGCACTGAAACCGTCACTATGTAAAAATGCCAAAAAATTCCAGGAACGCTGGTACGCGATCCTAAATAAGTGTTCGCTTGATCTAATATTACTGATTGTGGAAGAATTGTCTAACATCTTAGAAGAGTTGTCAAAAGAAATTGTGGATGTAACTAATGAATTAACAAACATGATGTGAGCGAAGGAATGGTCTAAAATTCTCGAGGATATAAACACACAAATCTCAAAACATCTCAAGAAATCAATGAACGGAAGATAAGAAAATTCTGAAGGGATACCCTAGATTATAAACTCGGGGAAGTATATACATGGGCTGAAGTATATGCCCAAAAACGTCAGAACCATCCTTACACTCAAAACACGGACACGTCATCCTTAGGCAGTGAAACCACTGAAAGACCACCACGACAAGCCCCACACAGGGGTGCAACTACGGTTACCAATTTAGAGTCACAACCCCGTGATGAAATAGCACAACAGTCAACCTCTGGACAATCTTTTTTAGAGAAAGGCCAAGCAGGAGCAGAAGACCCAGGAGGGGAAAAAGAAAGAGACAAAGAACATGCGAACACCAGGAGCATCACAACATCGAAACGAGACAAGAAGAAGGGTTCAAAAGAAACCTAGTCATTAACATTTCTGACCAAGTTTTAACACCAGTGGAACTGAACCTGTTACAGAAAGGAACATCTTTCGTTCCAGCAACGAACACTGACATGTTAGAATTAGAAATAAATGTCTTCAAATTAATGAGAAAACTTCGGTTGAGGAATTTTTTTGACAATGTATTACAGGATCAATGAATCAGTGAAGATAAAGATGAATTACGAGGCTTAAGGCACAAAAGTACATACATGGCTCCTACCAGCCATAAAACCCTGGATCTGTTTGAGAATTTGGTAAAACAAGATCTTACACGCATAAAGTTCAACAAAAAGGGGATAAAAAAACGTCACGCAGAAGGATTGGGATACACTCAAAAAATTAGGTAATAACCCGGAGATAGTATTCCAGAAAGTGGATAAAGGAGGAGCTCTAGTGGTGATGAATACTAGACACTATGAAAACCGTGTGAGAGAGCATATCACAGATAACACTGTATACATGAGATTAGAAATGAACCCCACTGCGAAATTTTCAAAAATTTTGAAAACAATCATCGACAAGGCATATGAATTCAGAACCATAAAAGAGAGAACTCAGAATTTCCTTATTAAGCAGCATCCTAGGAGCCCAGTGCTCTATATGGTCCCAAAAATCCATAAAAGTGAAACAGACCCACACTTCAGACCAATTGTGTCTACCTGTGGTAGTATACACGAACCTATTGGCCAATTTTGTTGACAAATATCTGCAACCCAGTGTGAAGAAAATGACCTCTTACATAAAGGACACTACCGACTTTTTACTCAAACTCCAAAACATCACCTGGCAGGGAAATGAAAACATCATACTATGTACGGCTGATGTAAAATCACTTTATACATCAATCCCACACAATATGGGACTGGAGTCCATAGAACACACACTTCTAAACACGGATTTGGAAACATCCATGCAAATTTTCCTAATGGAACTCGGTCATTTCTCGCTCTATCAAAGTTAGTTCCAATGGAAGAAGGAGTGGTATCTCCAGCTTAGCGGTACTTCCATGGGCAATTGTATGGCGCCTGCGTACGCAAATCTAGTAATGGAGAGATTTGAAGAGGAAAACATCCTGTCAAACCAAGAATGGAAGAATCACATAAAAACGTACTATAGATATATTGATGATATATTTATGTTATGGGAAGGAACATATGAAGAGGCTGAGTCCGCGATAAATAAATGGAACACCATAAATGAACATATACAATTCACTAGTGAAATTTCGGAGACACACGTAACATTCCTAGATGTACTAATTACCAACACAGAGAAAGGCTTGGAGACGGATATTTACCGTAAAAAAACAGATAGGAATAATACACTTCATTACAACAGCCACCATCAGACATCTTTAAAAACTCACTTTCCTATATCTCAGATGATGAGAATAAAAAGAATAGTATTTGATCCAGAGAAATCAGTTTTGAGAATTTTGGAAATGGCAGAGAGATTTAAAGAGAGAGGGTACCCTCCACCGATCATAGAAAAGGCCAAAAAGAATTGTCAAACCTAACCAGGAAAATTGCTTTAAAACCATCCGAAAAACAAAAAAATACCAGGACAGCGGTAGTGTCAAGATTTTCTACATCCAGTAAAGCTTTAAAAAAAAAAACATCAATAAGAATTGGCAAATATTAACGATGGAACCAGACTTCAAGAATTCCTTTATACAGCCTCCAATTTTCGCCTATACAAGAAATGAAAACATTGACGAAATATTAAAACAGAAACATACACCAACAAAGAAACACAGTGGAATGAAACCTTGCATGAATTGTAACAATTGCAACAACATTATTCGTGGAACAATTGTCAATCATCCAATGAAGGGACATAAAATCAAACTCCTTGTAACAGCAACTTGTGACACCAGTAATGTCATATGGCTACTTAAATGCCCATGTGGCAAGGTTTACGTGGGCAAAACTGAGAGGAGATTGAGAATAAGGATCAATGAACATAAGTCGAACATCAGAACCCAGAATTTGAAGTCATCTGTTGCAACCCATTTCTTGGAAGAGAAGCGCAATATATCACAATTGAGATTCATGATACTGGAAGTGATTGAAAAAATAGAAGGAAGAGACAATAATAAACACCTGTTGAGACGAGAAAATCATTGGATAATGAAGATGCAATCTTATAAACCTTATTGTCTAAATGAACGTATTGAATTCGCATGTTACCCCTAGTAACATGGTTCTGCCCTTAGGAACTGTAATGTTTGCTTATTATATTGAATCTATTAATGATACTGTTTATTCATGTACAAGGTACACACACACTT
Source organism: Lissotriton helveticus (assembly GCF_964261635.1). NCBI lineage: Eukaryota > Metazoa > Chordata > Amphibia > Caudata > Salamandridae > Lissotriton > Lissotriton helveticus. The sequence continues at coordinate 81,752,701 of NC_136058.1, forward strand.
TTATTTCTTTACATTTTTACTTCTTTACCGTTGTTATGATTAGAATTTGAGAAAGTAGTAGGTACAGCGTTCTACAATGTTTACACATTGCACATCAAACACACTAAAACATGGCCGCCATGAAATATCTGCTGATTTAGTCCGTTTTTACTGTTTTCCCCTTTCCGTGCACACACGCGTACGGGAAATGATATTGAAACTTTACTTAGAAGTTCCGTAAGTAACAATCGATCGAACAAACTGCTGCCCGTATAAACTGCTGGTCCAGACGGAATTCTTGGGGATCGCCCAATAGGGTACAGAACTCGTGCACTTACTCGAATTGAAGCGCCTGTTCGTCAGCGCGCCGGACGGAAATACTATTACATTTAGTTGATCTTTTTCAAGCCGCGATAAAGGTTATGGACTGTTTTGGTCTATAAACTTGTGTTTTTCGCCTGTTTTTTATATCTTTCAGGACGTTTGGAAGCATAGTTGAAATGGTATAGAACGTAAGTAAAAGAAATTAAAAACTCAGAAATTACCTCACTTTCTGAGCACGTTTTCAATTGAATACACTTACACAATATTCACGTACATTTTCTTAGTATAGCCACTATCGCATGGTACTAATTATCTTGAAGGAGCATGCTGCATACAATGTTAAACATGTAAAGTTCATGGAATAGATTATTATTTTCTCAGTGCATTATGGTTTAATTTATAGATTTTCTTACCTGATGAAGAGCTTTTCGCTCGAAATGCATTGGAATACAACAAGCATTTGAATGTATTTTGGGAAAGCAATTTAATGATGAACATTGAGCAGTTGAAATGAAGTTGAATTTCAATGAAATAAAATAAAATCAAGAAAAATTGGAGAAATACCTAAAAGAATTGTGGTGATTTAATAAAATACAAAAGGATTATAATTTTATAATTTGAATTACTAAAGGTGTGCCCATAGGGGGATGCAACAAAGTTTCTTAGTAGCACAATTTTGGATCCCCAGATGTTTGCCTTTGGTTGCTGAACCCATTGTTTTTTGCATTAGGACTCTGTTCACTTTTTCCCTGCTAAGCAGTGATAAAAGGCTTGTGTACTCTCCTTCAAACTTTGTAAACACTAAATTGGCACATTTAATTTACTAGTAAGTAGTACTACATGTACCCAGGGCATGTAAATTAAATGTGCCTAGTAGGTATGCAGCACTCATTGTGCCACACACTGAAGTAGCCTTCTCTCAGGCCTGACACTGCAGCCTGTATGCAGTTTTAAACTTCCATATTTTTGGCAAAATAAACCTTTTGCCAAGCATAGACCTTCCTTTTAAATACATGTCACCGCTAAAATAGGCCCTAAAGGCTGACAGGGGAGGGTGCATTGTATATAAAAATTAGGACGTGTGTGCTTTTGTTTTTCATGTCCTAGCAGTGAAAAACTCTTAAAGTTGTTTTTCACTGTTGTAAGACCTATCGTTCCCATTGAATAATACTGGGTTAACTTATTACATTTATTAAGTAATTCTAGTTGTATTGATGTAGCGATTACTACCCCTGACGAGGCATTCAAGTCCTTTTCGGCGAGTAGCACGCTACTGCGGAATCCAAAGGATTAGAGGTGGATTAGTATAGGGAAATGCTGCAGCGCGCATGTGCTGCTGGCTTTGCGAGGCATGCAGTATTCAGTATGGAGTGGAAGCTTTGTGGAAACTCCACCCACTCTCCGCCCATTGGCTCTATTCTTTGTCCTACGTAAATGCTTTCTTCTGATTCATTTTCAGGCTTGTTAGTCCCTCCTCATGACGGCTACGTCGTCATTTGTCACCTCCCATGGCTACTGGCCCCCTTACTTCGAGTGTTACACCCTAAGTGGACTGTGAGCACTCCTTTGTCCCCCTTCTCCCCCTGCCAGCACTCCTGTTGTCCGTGCCTCCACCCTCCCGCCCATTGTCCGTGATGCAATATGCAATAGGTCTTGCGTAAATGCGTGTCATATTGCATTGCAAATGCTTGTTTAGTACCGCCCTGCTCCGTTTTACAGTATCAAACTGGTTGTTATTACAAATGATTACTCTCCTGAAAAGAATGTTTTCTTTCTTCCTGCTCTTTCCTGGTTTATGTTATCATAAAGGATTATTCACCGCCATCGTGTGGCAAAACTGATTATTACAAGTCAGAGTATTACAACAATGCACATTTTGTAAGCTGATACATATTTCGCTTTTTCTCTAAGCACATCGGTTGGAGTTGTATTGTCAATGTGTGTGTTTAGATATCTATACTTGGAGAGGGGAGGTTTTTGGAGTGGGCGTGACTCCATTTATTCATTTCAATGTTATATTTATGGATAAAGGAAATCTAATTTATTAATTTGGGGTGACTTTTATAACACCGTGCTTGTCGCATCTACTCCACCTTGGGGCGGTTATGTTGGTGAACACTGTTACCTGATACATCGATGTGAGATAAACAGTGGATTAAGGAGTATTAGAATATTTGCAGAGACAACATTCAGAGTCCTGCCGTTGTGGGAATATATCGGCGCTGGGTGCTCTGAAAGTGACAGATTTTTGTGTGGGTTTGGGGTCGGGTTTGCCAAGAGTTAGCTAATAAAAAGGAGTACCACACCAATGGGCCCTTTTACAGTATGCGTGTGGTTTCCAGACCACAAAGGCGGCAGAAACCTTTGCCTCCTCCTTCCCGGCTGAAGACCCCAGCCATACTTCGAGGTCATCGCCACTCAAGTTGGGATCTTTCTGCCGCCAGAAGAGCAGTTGCTGTGAAGAGTCCATTGAAGGAGGTGAAGCTTTGCTGAGCAGGTATCCATGTAAATTAGCGCTGCTTGGCAACGTTATTTTCTTCTTCAAGAAAGAGTCCCTTTTGGAATGTCAAAGGATTAAATAATCCAATTAAGAGGCAACGGGTGTTATCACATCTTGCCAGATAAAAAACTGATGTTGCTTTACTCCAGGCATCCCACCTTCCTGAGGCTGAGGCACTAAAGCTTAAACGCTGTTGGGTTGGTCATGTTTTTTGTTCTCCTACTGTTGATAGGAAAAATGGGGTTGTGATTTTATTTCATAAAAAGTTGAATGTTTCGTTAGTTTCTCATGAGTGTGATGCTAATGGTCGCTGGGTTATTGTTAATTTGCTTATAGATAATATTCCTCTTGTTTTCTTCAACATTTATGCCCCTACTGGTGTTGATAAATCCTTTTGGCCTTCCATCTCTACTAAGTTAGCTTCCCTCTCTGAAGATTACATTATTTTCGGAGGTGACTGCAACCAAATTATGGACCCTTTCCTTGACCGTCATTCGAAAGTAAAATTCTTATCCTCTAAAATGCATTCCCAATTTACCAAAACAATACAGAATAATGCCCTAGTTGAAATTTGGAGACTATGTAACCCTGATCTTAGAGAGTATAGTTTCTTCTCTCCTTGTCATCACTCCCAATCCCGTATTGACCACATTTTCCTCAGCAAACCCTTATCCCAACATGCTGTCCGTTCTGACACAGGCTCTATTCTCATCTCTGACCACGCCCCTGTCCTAGTTAACATTGATCTCCTTCCATTTTCCCCTCACTCCGGTAGATCGGGATTCAATAACGCTCTCCTTCTTGACCCCACTTTTTGTTTGGAATTCTCTACTTTTGCAGAGGAATTCTTTCTATTTAATCAAACCCCTGTTTCCCCTTTTGTTATGGTTTGGGACTCTTTTAAAGCAGCCTCTAGGGGTTTTATTATAAATTTTGTAGCGCACGGAAAGAAAATCAAAGAAGCCAAATCAGCTCAAATACTCGCTGACATTAAACGCTTGGAACTGGCGTATCATTCATCCAACTCAGAATCCTCCCTTAAGGAACTTATTGAAGCTAAAATCTCCTTTAATAGATTCACGACTGATGCAGCCTCCAATCTCCTCTTGAAATGTAATTCTCGATACTATGGTGGCAAAAATAAAATGGGGAGGCTTCTTGCTAATTATCTGAAAATTAGGAAGGAACGTACCAAGATCGAATCCATTAGGACTTCCTCAGGGGAATCTCGATTGAAAGATAAAGATATTCTTAACAAATTTGTTTCCTTTTATAAGGATCTTTATACCCCGGACACTATCCCTAATCCAAATGACCTTCTCTCTTATTTTCATTCTCTTCCCTCTCCCGCCTCATCCCATGTGAATCTCAGTTCTTTAGACTTAGACTTATCACTCTCTGAGATTTCCCTTGCTGTCTCTAAACTTCGCCGCGGTAAAGCTCCAGGTCCAGACGGATTCACTATTGAATTTTACAGTAATTTTGCCTCTTTTCTCTTGCCAAAACTTTTACTTTTATTTCACTCCTTCATACATACTGGTTCATCAAGTGGCTCTTTTCAACAGGCTCTAATTTGCTTGATCCCCAAGGATGATAAGGATCATTCTCTATGTAAGAATTACCGCCCTATCTCTTTGGTTAACACAGATTACAAAATACTGGCCAAAATCTTAGCTTTGAGAATGGATCGTCTTTTACCAGATTTAATTGGCCCTGAACAGTCGGGTTTTGTTAAGGAGCGTCTCTCTTCGGACAATTTTCGAGTGTTCTTCAACATTCTTAGTAAGGCGTTGTTAGAAGCGGCTGTCTCTAGTTGGCAGAGGTATACACTTCTGACAAATAGGGACACACCTTTTCTAGTCAGGGCAAGGAGATCACACACTTAGATAACCCCTGCTCACCCCCTTGGTAGCTTGGCAAAGCAGACAGGCTTATCTCAGAGGCAGTGCGTTAAGCATTTATGACCACATACAGTAATAAAGTGAATACACTACAAATGGACACGACACAGTAGTATTATAAAAATAAGTATTTTTATATAAGGCTTAGCACAAGACCAAATAACGACAAAAATATACCACAGTCTTAATAAATACTCTTGGAAGGAAAAATAATAGTTCAAGCACGGTTTCTTCTTAGCACAAAAGTCTTTAGTATCAAAAGCAACTCTTCTTCTCTAAAACACAGTTCTTGGCAACAATGTAACCCACACGGGAGTCACACGACGTCGAGGCAAAGTTAATCCAAAGGTTCGGCGTCGACCGCGAGGAGCGCTACGTCGAGCCCGGAGTCGCACAGACCCCAACAACACAGTACCTTGGAAAAAGTGAAGCACTCGATGATCAGCGGCGTCGAGATGTCCGGCGTCGCGTCTTCGGCGTCGATCGGGCCTCGGAGTCGGGGCGATCTGCAGCGGCGTCGACCGAAGTCAGGCGGGAGCAGCGCTCACGGGATGAAGCAGGATACGGCGTCGTCGATGTCGATGGTGCAAGAGTGAGCAGCGCTCACGGCGTCGAGAGGGCTCGAAGTCGATGCGATCAGCGGCGGTGCAGACACGGGGTCACTTGGAGCTGGAGCCGAACTCACTACTCACTGGCGTTGCTGCTGGCGTCGATCGGGCCCGGCGGCCGGCGTCGAGGAAGCGGGACACTGGAGCCGTTACTCACGATGTCGAGCTGGATTCGGCGGCGTCCGTCGGCGTCGAGATTGCTGGATTCTTTCAGAGGTGCTGGATTCACAAACTCCAGCAAATAGCACTTTAACAGATGAAGTCCTTTAGCCCTGTGACTTCAACAGGAGACTGGCACTCTTCCAGCCCTTGGAGATTTTCTCAGCAAAGAGTGAGAGTACACACAAAAGTTCCTCTCTCCTGGTTCCTTGGCAAAAATAAAGAAGCAATGCAGGATTCCCCCAACAAACAGCACTCTGGCAGAAGGGGTAGGCAGTCCTTAGATCAGCAGGCTTCTTGTCCTTGGTTCAGGTTTCCTTGTCAGAAGTGATCTAAATTCTTGGTTCAGGGGTCCTTCTCTTATACCCCTTTTTGGCTTTGATCCCTTTGTCCATGCAGGGGAAATTCCCCCCATCCTGGGTTTGTTGTGGGTGTTGCCAGGCCAGAGCACCTGGCCTATTCACTGGGCAGGGCAGAGTCCTCAGCCGCTCAGCAGGAGCGGAGCCAGCATTGTTACTGGCAGGGGCAGGGCCATCAGCTGCCCGGCAGGAGGCGGGCCAGGAAAGTCCCAGGCAGGCACAGAGTCATCAGTCGCCTGGCAGGGGGGCGGAGCCAACATTGTATCAGGCAGGGCAGGCTATCAAGAGCTACTCTCCCCTACTCTCAATGCAAATGCCCCACTCATCCCACACTGACTCATTCAGACTCTCTGGAGCCACCCAGCTCCTGTCACACGCACACCAGAACCAGCAGAGACCGGTAGACAGTTAGACAAGAAAATAGCTACTTTCTAAAAGTGCTATTTTCAAACACAGAGTCCAAAAACCATCCACACAAACGGATGCGTTATTAAACCCTGAGTTCAGGGATACCAAACTCGACATTGCACCATGCTCCCCGAGCCCGCTAGGATTATAGCATTAATAATCCTGGCAGCCCATTCTAACTGATGGAGAGCAGGTTACCTTACAATAGTGAAAAACGACTATGGCTGTAATTCACTATTAGGACATGCCAACCTTGTCAGGCTTGTCCTACCTTATGCTTACAATGCACCCTGCCCGTGGGCCTACCATAGGGGTGACTAACATGAAGTTAAGGGAAGGTTTAGGGACTGGCAAGTAGGTGTACTTGCGCAGTCCTCGTGACAGTCAGACTGCACGTGGTCTGGCAATGGCAGACCTTCAGACATACTTTTACTAGGCCGCTTTTGTGGGTGGCACAACATGTGCTGCAGGCCCACTAGCAGCATTTGTATTTACAAGCCCTGGCACTCCTGGTGCACTCTACTAGGGACTGACAGTAAACCAAATAAGCCAAACATGGAAGTCAATCAATACAGCAATTTCACATAGGGAGCACTTGCACTGTGGCACTGATCAGCAGTGGCACAGTGCCCAAAGCATATACCAGCAAAAAACATCGTAAACAGAAGAGGCAAACAGAAAAAATGGAGGAGAGACTCATGCCAATGATGCCAGGTCTAACACGTGTCCCCTCCAGCTGAAATGTGGGGAGAACTACCCTTACCCTAGGGAGTCCTCATCACTAAGGCGGAAAAATCTGGACAGACCATCAGCATTGGCGTGATCTGTGCCAGGGCGGTGTTCCACCGTGAAGTCCATCCCCTGTAGGGAAATGGACCACCTCAACAGCTTTGGATTCTCACCCCTCATCTGCATCAACCATCTGAGGGGCCTGTGGTCTGTCTGCACCCGGAAGTGAGTCCCAAACAGGTAGGGTCTCAGCTTTTTCAGTGCCCAGACCACAGCAAATGCTTCTCTTTCTATCGCACTCCACCTCTGTTCCCTGGGAAGTAACCTCCTGCTGATGAAGGCTACAGGTAAGTCTCGGCCCTCTTCATTCACCTGAGCTAGAACAGCCCCCACGCCATGCTCTGAAGCGTCCGTCTGAACAACAAATTCTTTAGAAAAGTCGGGTGCCTGGAGTATGGGTGCTGTGCACATTGCAGTTTTCAGGGTGTCAAAGGCCGTCTGACAGGCGTCAGTCCAGTTCACAAGTCGTGGCTGCTTCCTGGAAGTCAGCGAAGTCAAGGGGTGCACAATGTTACCATAATCCTTGACAAACCTCCGGTAGTAACCCGTGAGACCCAGGAAGGCTCTCACCTGAGTCTGGGTTTTGGGTGGTGCCCATGCCAGGATGGTATCAATCTTGGGTTGCAGGGGGGCCACCTTGCCGCTCCCTACTTGGTGCCCCAAGTACACCACTGACCCCTGCCCAATCTGGCACTTACTGGCCTTGATTGTGAGGCCTGCTCTGCGCAGGGCCAACAACACTTCCTGGAGGTGGCACAAGTGTTCTTCCCAGCTGGCGCTGAACACTGCGATGTCGTCCAGGTAGGCGGCACTGAAATCCTCCAGTCCAGCCAAGACCTGGTTGACCAACCTCTGGAAGGTGGCAGGGGCATTCTTCATCCCAAAGGGCATAACCCGGAACTGGTAGTGCCCATCTGGTGTGGAGAATGCTGACCTCTCTTTTGCCCCATCGGTCAAGGCGATCTGCCAGTACCCAGACGTTAGATCAAACGTACTAAGGTACTGGGCAGCCCCTAACCGATCGATGAGCTCATCAGCTCTGGGGATGGGGTGCGCGTCAGTCTTGGTGACTGAATTGAGTCCTCGGTAATCCACACAGAACCGAAGTTCCGGTGAAGCACCAGGCGCTGCAGCCTTTGGAACCAAGACCACGGGGCTGGCCCAAGGACTGCTAGAGGACTCAACCACCCCTAGGGCAAACATCTTGGAGACCTCCTCCTTGATGTATGCTCTGACCTTGTCAGTCACTCTGTAAGCCTTGTGCTTGACAGGAGTGCTGTCCCCGGTGTCTACATCATGGACACACCACTGAGTAACACCAGGAATCAAGGAGAACAGATCAGGGAATTGCCCCAACAAATGGCGACAATCCTGCTGCTGTTCAGGGGTCAGTGTGTCAGAGAGGACAACACCATCCACTGACCCATCTTGCTCTTTTGCATACAGGAGGTCAGGAAGAGGCTCACTCTCCTCCTCCATTCCAGCATCTGTAGCTAGGAGCATGCCCACTTCGGACCTTTCTAAGTGGGGCTTCAAACGGTTGACATGCAGGACCCGCAAGGGGTTCCTGGGAGACTTTAAATCCACCAGGTAGGTGACATCGCTCTTCTTCTCCACAACCTCGAATGGTCCAGTCCACCTGTCCTTGAGCGCACAAGGTTCCACAGGGGACATGACCCAAACTTTCTGTCCAGGCTGAAGCTCTACCAGAGTGGCCCTCTGGTCGTACCACCGCTTCATCTCCTCCTGGCTGGCCTCCAGATTTGCCTGAGCAAGATCCCTGAAGCGCCTAGTCTGGTTCCTAAAGGCCAGCATGTAACTGTATACATCCTGGGGAGGTTTCCTGGGAGATTGCTCCCAGCCTTCTTTGACCAGACTTAAAGGTCCTCTTACCGGGTGACCATACAAAAGCTCAAAGGGGCTGAACCCTAGAGACTTCTGTGGCACCTCACGGTAAGCAAACAACAGGCATGGCAAGAGGACGTCCCATTTACGCCTCATTGGTTCTTCAAGACCCATAATCATGCCTTTAAGGGTACGGTTGAATCTTTCAACCAACCCATTACCTTGAGGGTGGTAAGGAGTGGTGAACTTATAAGTTACCCCACACTCCTTCCACAGAGACTTCATATAGTTGGAAATGAAGTTGGTGCCCCGGTCTGACACCACCTCTCTGGGGAACCCCATTCGGGAGAAAACACCCATTAGTGCCCGTCCCACCACGGGGGCAGTCACTGTTCTGAGAGGGATGGCTTCCGGGTACCGTGTGGCATGGTCCACCAAGACCAGGATGAACCTGTTGCCCAGGGCTGTCTTGGGGTCCAGTGGCCCAACAATGTCAATCCCCACCCGGTCAAAGGGGGTACTGACCACGGGAAAAGGTTGGAGGGGAGCCTTCTGCTTCCGCCCGCTTTTCCCACTTGCCTGGCAAGTCTGACAGGTCTTGCACTGGATGTCTACATCCCTTCGCATCTGAGGCCAATAGAAATGGGTGACAAGCCTGTCATAGGTCTTGTCCTGCCCCAGATGTCCAGCTAAAGGAACGTCATGAGCCAAACCCAGTAGGAAGGCTCTGAAGCGCTGGGGTACCACCAGCACACGGGCTGACCCAGGCTCAGCAGCCTTAGGCTCGCTATACAGGAGGTCGTTCTCCCAGTACACAAAATGTGACCCTGACTGATCACCTGAGGTTTGGGCTGAGGCCTGCTGCCTCATACCCACAAGAGAAGGGCACACTTTCTGTTCTGCACAGAATTCCTCCCTGGAGGGACCACCATCCTGCTGCCAATGGGTCAGCTCGGGCAGGTCTCCCAGTTCGGCAACTTGTTCACCTGTGGGTTCCAGGGCATCCCCCTCGAGGTCTGCCTCCTCCTGGACCACGGGAACTACGGGGGACGGTTTCCCGCGCCCCCTGCCTCTTCTCTTCACAGCTGGGTCCTGGGCCATACTCTCAGGCTCCAGAACCCCATCAACACCCTTACTTGCTGTCATGGATCGAGTGGTTGCACACACCCACTCTGGCACACCCAACATTTTCAAATGTGTCTCCCTCTCCACCTTAGCCCAAGGGGAGTCTTCCAAATCATTGCCCAGGAGACAATCAACAGGCATGGCGGGCCTCACAGCAACCTGAAGAGTACCCGAAACTCCCCCCCATTCAAAGGAAACTTGAGCTACCTCACACTCTTTCTGGGAGTTGTCAGCAGCTATCACAGGGTAGAATGCGTGGGGAACAACCTGCTCTCTGGACACCAAGTGACACCTGACAGCTGTCACACTCGCTCCGGTGTCTCTGAGAGCTTCCACTCTATGGCCATTAATGGTCACCCACTGCCTATATTTCTTAGTGTTACTAGGCAGAGGGGGTGGAGGGACCAATTCCATGTCTCCTAGAGAGACCAGGGACATCTCTGCGGGACCCTCCCCACCATGGGCAACCATCTCCTCCCCTCCCAGAGCTACACTAGCCAACTGACGGGGTGGTGCACTGGGTAGTGCACCAGACTTCTTCAAGGGACACTGAGGGTCATAAAAACGGTGTCCTACCTGCTTACAAACGAAGCAGGTCAGGGGGCCCCTATGACCAGGTTTACCTGGCGGGGCCTCTGATTTCTTCACAGGGGAGGCTGGGAACCTTTCCCTTGGTTCCCTTGGGGATTACTTTGGGGCCCTTTCTGGGACTCCTTCTGTTTACCCCTGTCCCCCCCACTCTTCTGCTGGGGACCCTGCCCACCTTTGGCTGAGTCTCCCACTGGACCCTTGTGGACCCTGGTACTGACCCAGCGGTCCGCCTCTTCAGCAAGTTTTCTAGGGTTAGATATCTTGCTATCAATAAGGTGCTGGCGCAGCTCTGGAAAACAGTTATTAGACAAGTGCTCCCAAGCAAACAAATCATAAAGAGCATCATAACTTTCCACTTTGCTGCCCTTTACCCAACCATCCATGGCTCTGCAGAAATATGACACATACTCCACCCACGTGGTACCAGGCAACTTCTTACATTCTCTAAAGGCCTGTCTGTACTTTTCTGGGGTTAGGCCATACCTTAACATTAAAGCATCTTTCATATGAGCATAAGACGTCCTATTCTCAACAGGCATGTCTAACAGGGTATCTCTTCCCTCATTCACAAAGCGACCCCACAACCCCGCTCCCCAATCCTTCTCAGGGACCCGGTGGGCCAACAATGCTAACTCATATGCTTTAAACCACTGACCAATATCCTCATTCTTCTGAAAATCTTTGATCACATCTTTGGGAAAATAAAACCTACTTTCTGCAGGCACAGATGGGACGCTGCCACCAGAGGGATTCAATTCTAACTCCTTAGCTTTGAGCTCCATGTCCCTCACCATTTTCTCACGCTCAAAAGCTAACTTCTCTCTTTCAAACTCTAATCTTTTGATCTCCAAATCAGCTTCTCTCCTGCCTCTTGCATTCTCTAATTCCAACTGCCCATTTATCTTAAGTTTTTCCATTTCCATGTTGTATGCTCGCTCCTTCGCCCTTTCTTCTCTTTCTTCAGGGGAAAGACCTTTGGAGGAAACACTGCTGCCAGGAGGGGATACAGGCCCAGTCACGGGCACTTCCTCCTCCCCTTCCTCTGTCGGTACCACCACCGGGGCAGAGGGGTCTCTGGCCTCTAACCAGGCCTCCAATGCTTTGGAATAGTCTCCTTTCCGGGAGATGCCTTTGGTAGGAACTTTAAACTGCTTGCAAAAGTATTGCAGTTGCTTCTTTTCGTATGTCCCTATCTTGGCTCTATCAAATTCCTCCTCAGCAACAACAAGGGGAGTGACTCCGGTATCACTCATGGTTAAAACTGGCAGTGTTCAAAAAATCAAGCTTCAGGAAAAGCGGAGAACAAAAATAGAATATCCAACCAAAACAGATTGTGGCTGCGCTATGGTCTGCTTTCACTATGTAGCGCACACTAATCACTGCACATGGGTCATAAATGCAAAGTTCAAAATCCCACCGCTGACCCACCAATGTTAGAAGCGGCTGTCTCTAGTTGGCAGAGGTATACACTTCTGACAAATAGGGACACACCTTTTCTAGTCAGGGCAAGGAGATCACACACTTAGATAACCCCTGCTCACCCCCTTGGTAGCTTGGCAAAGCAGACAGGCTTATCTCAGAGGCAGTGCGTTAAGCATTTATGACCACATACAGTAATAAAGTGAATACACTACAAATGGACACGACACAGTAGTATTATAAAAATAAGTATTTTTATATAAGGCTTAGCACAAGACCAAATAACGACAAAAATATACCACAGTCTTAATAAATACTCTTGGAAGGAAAAATAATAGTTCAAGCACGGTTTCTTCTTAGCACAAAAGTCTTTAGTATCAAAAGCAACTCTTCTTCTCTAAAACACAGTTCTTGGCAACAATGTAACCCACACGGGAGTCACACGACGTCGAGGCAAAGTTAATCCAAAGGTTCGGCGTCGACCGCGAGGAGCGCTACGTCGAGCCCGGAGTCGCACAGACCCCAACAACACAGTACCTTGGAAAAAGTGAAGCACTCGATGATCAGCGGCGTCGAGATGTCCGGCGTCGCGTCTTCGGCGTCGATCGGGCCTCGGAGTCGGGGCGATCTGCAGCGGCGTCGACCGAAGTCAGGCGGGAGCAGCGCTCACGGGATGAAGCAGGATACGGCGTCGTCGATGTCGATGGTGCAAGAGTGAGCAGCGCTCACGGCGTCGAGAGGGCTCGAAGTCGATGCGATCAGCGGCGGTGCAGACACGGGGTCACTTGGAGCTGGAGCCGAACTCACTACTCACTGGCGTTGCTGCTGGCGTCGATCGGGCCCGGCGGCCAGCGTCGAGGAAGCGGGACACTGGAGCCGTTACTCACGATGTCGAGCTGGATTCGGCGGCGTCCGTCGGCGTCGAGATTGCTGGATTCTTTCAGAGGTGCTGGATTCACAAACTCCAGCAAATAGCACTTTAACAGATGAAGTCCTTTAGCCCTGTGACTTCAACAGGAGACTGGCACTCTTCCAGCCCTTGGAGATTTTCTCAGCAAAGAGTGAGAGTACACACAAGTTCCTCTCTCCTGGTTCCTTGGCAAAAATAAAGAAGCAATGCAGGATTCCCCCAACAAACAGCACTCTGGCAGAAGGGGTAGGCAGTCCTTAGATCAGCAGGCTTCTTGTCCTTGGTTCAGGTTTCCTTGTCAGAAGTGATCTAAATTCTTGGTTCAGGGGTCCTTCTCTTATACCCCTTTTTGGCTTTGATCCCTTTGTCCATGCAGGGGAAATTCCCCCCATCCTGGGTTTGTTGTGGGTGTTGCCAGGCCAGAGCACCTGGCCTATTCACTGGGCAGGGCAGAGTCCTCAGCCGCTCAGCAGGAGCGGAGCCAGCATTGTTACTGGCAGGGGCAGGGCCATCAGCTGCCCGGCAGGAGGCGGGCCAGGAAAGTCCCAGGCAGGCACAGAGTCATCAGTCGCCTGGCAGGGGGGCGGAGCCAACATTGTATCAGGCAGGGCAGGCTATCAAGAGCTACTCTCCCCTACTCTCAATGCAAATGCCCCACTCATCCCACACTGACTCATTCAGACTCTCTGGAGCCACCCAGCTCCTGTCACACGCACACCAGAACCAGCAGAGACCGGTAGACAGTTAGACAAGAAAATAGCTACTTTCTAAAAGTGCTATTTTCAAACACAGAGTCCAAAAACCATCCACACAAACGGATGCGTTATTAAACCCTGAGTTCAGGGATACCAAACTCGACATTGCACCATGCTCCCCGAGCCCGCTAGGATTATAGCATTAATAATCCTGGCAGCCCATTCTAACTGATGGAGAGCAGGTTACCTTACAATAGTGAAAAACGACTATGGCTGTAATTCACTATTAGGACATGCCAACCTTGTCAGGCTTGTCCTACCTTATGCTTACAATGCACCCTGCCCGTGGGCCTACCATAGGGGTGACTAACATGAAGTTAAGGGAAGGTTTAGGGACTGGCAAGTAGGTGTACTTGCGCAGTCCTCGTGACAGTCAGACTGCACGTGGTCTGGCAATGGCAGACCTTCAGACATACTTTTACTAGGCCGCTTTTGTGGGTGGCACAACATGTGCTGCAGGCCCACTAGCAGCATTTGTATTTACAAGCCCTGGCACTCCTGGTGCACTCTACTAGGGACTGACAGTAAACCAAATAAGCCAAACATGGAAGTCAATCAATACAGCAATTTCACATAGGGAGCACTTGCACTGTGGCACTGATCAGCAGTGGCACAGTGCCCAAAGCATATACCAGCAAAAAACATCGTAAACAGAAGAGGCAAACAGAAAAAATGGAGGAGAGACTCATGCCAATGATGCCAGGTCTAACAGGCGTCCTCTCTGAATCTTCCCATTGCTGCTATCTCCCTTGACGCAGAGAAAGCTTTTGTAAGGGTTAATTGGGATTTTATGTTTCAGGCCCTCCTTTGAGCTGGTCTTCCCTCCAAATTCATCTCTCTCATCTCTTTACTTTACTCGAACCCTCAAGCTTCCATTTTTGTAAATGGTATGACTTCAGATTATTTTAACCTCCAAAGAGGTGTCCGTCAAGGATGTCCTCTCTCCCCTCTACTGTTCGTTCTAGCTTTGGAGCCCTTCCTTACTAAAATTCGTCTAGACGACAACATCTCCGGTTTACACTTTGGGTCTCGGCAAGTAAAGCTCTCAGTATATGCCGACGACAACCTCTTCTACTGTTCTGATCCTGTTTCTTCTCTTCCTTCTTTCCTTCAACAAGTTTCCTCATTTTCAACAGTCTCCGGTTATCAAATCAACGCGTATAAATGCTAAATTCTTACTCTGAATCCTATCTGTCAGAAGCATCTTTTCTCCCAATCTGTTTTTTCCTGGCAGCCTAATAAAATTAAATATTTAGGCGTTTGGTTTGCTCCTCTCAACTGACACTCTTAAAATAAAGTTTGATTATATTTTCAAGAAGATGGATGCGTCCATCACCCGTTGGAACCCACTCTTTTTGTCCTGGTGGGGTCGTCTTAACTCTATAAAAATGATGCTTTCTCCTATCTTCCTATATACTCTCTCTATGATTCCAATACGAATACCAGATTTCTATTTGAAAAGAATTGACTCTTTATTATTAAAATTTTTATGGAACGGCAAACGTTCTCGAATTGCTATTGCTTCCTTACGGAAAGATAAATCTCAGGCCGGTGTCCGTTTTCCAGATTTCAGAGCTTATCATCGTGCTTTCTCTCTGAAACAATCAGCTCAATGGCTATCATCTGCTTTTCCTTTTCGTCCTCCCATTTGGTTCAACATGGAATCCTCTTTCATCTCTCCTTTCAATTTTCGTGAATTTCTCTCTTTTACGCGCAGTACGCCCCGTCTTTGTAATCCTATTATTTCTCACTCTCATAAGCTCCTCTCTCCTTTCCTATCTTCATCCTATCCTTCCCACCTTTCAAATACTGAACAACCTATGTGGTACAATACCCAGCTCAAAATCCGCCACTGTACCCTTTACTGGAAGGCCTGGCATTCTCGAGGATTAAGTTGGATATCTCAACTTCTTTCTCATGGCACTATTATTTTCTTTTCAGATCTTTAATCCCAATTCTCTTTGCCCTCCAGTGCTCGTTCACAATATAACTTATTGCATCCAGTCCTCACTCAATATCTTAAATCGCTACCACTTTCTGATATCATCACATTAAATCATAGATCCACTTCTTTAATATTGGAGTCTTCTCCTTCTGCATCTTCCCTTTATAACTCTTTTCGGTCTCTCACTGATAGGCCAAAAACTAAACTTGAGCTTACCTGGGAATCCGATTTCTCTCAAGATTGGCCAACTCTTCTTTGGGATAAAATTTGGACTAAACTTCATAAAGCCTCTAGAGCTGCTCATACTACCCAAACTCTTTATTTTATTTACAATAGAATTTTATTTACGCCACTTGCCCTATCAAAATTCTCATCTGACACTTCCCCTAGTTGTTGGTCATGCCCCTGCCCCTCTGCAGACTTAAAACACATGTTACTTGAATGCCCTCCTATCTCCTAATTTTAGACTTTAGTGTGGGCTCAAATCCGAAAGATCTTTCATTTACAGATCCTTTTCTCCCCTTTTCACGCCTTCCTAGGTTCTCTTTCTCCTGAGCTTCCCCAATCTCAATATCACTATTTATTAATTGACCTCCTGCTAGCTGTTGCATTTCACACTATTACCTCTAATTGGAAACAAGCCGCAAATGTCTCATACCGTTCTTGGTGGAATGCAGTTTGCGTTCACCATAGACTAGATATCAATTTTGTTTCTCCCATATCCCTGGCAATTAAAAGAGACATGCTTTGGCTCCCTTTAGTGGAATACCTTTCATCATTTGCTCCCTCAGTCAACTCTCCAGACCCTGACTCAGTTGAAGTACGTAAACCACCTTGATCTTGCCTCCATTACCTCTGTCCCTAATATTTTTGCTTTAATGATTATTCTATTAGGTTTTGTCATATTTTGATTACTTACTTTGCTCTGAGATTTATTACGCTCGTTGAATTTACTTTCAACCTTGCCTCCTTGTACATTTTGTATTTACAATTGTTTCTTTTTCTTTATGATGTATATCATTGCCATATCCATATTACTGTTTTTTCTTGCCTGCCTCTTTAATCTTTTATTCTCTCAATAAAATCAGACTTAAAAAAAAAAAAAGAGTCCCTTGAGCATGAGTTAATTTTTGGAAAACGAAAAAATCTGTCACCCTGTGTACAATGCCAGGTAGGTGACTATTCACCCGAACGTACCATGGCACACCTGAAGGTTACCAGCTGGGAAATCTGGGTGCCCCAGCCTCCACCTTCATAAGAGGGGACGGCTGTCACTAGGACTCTGGCGTACGAGACTTCTGCTCGCAGATTCCCATAGGTAGAAGTAGCAGAAGCTCCAACATGGAAAACCCAGGGCATCACCTAAATCTAAGTAGAGTGGGGAGGCATGGGATTGTTGCAGGAACAGTGCAAATTTACAGGGGTGCTGCTATTCTGCAAAGCTCTAAATTACACTTTTAGGGCCTGATTACGTGTTTAGCCGTTATGCATCACCCCATATAAATATCGATACCATGGGGTACGTTATTTATCGGTGCGCACCAAAATCTGCACAATATGGTAAATACTGCAATGTTTTCCCCTGTTAAATTTCGGCAGGTTTGACTTGACATTTCACGTAGCATGAGCTGTTTAATGCATTCGATAATTAACAGGTCTGCTAAATACCTTCAACCATGTAATTCCGACACACGTTTACGCATGGGTCAGAATATAACCAACAACTTGCAATCAGGGCCTTAGTGTCTCATTCAGAATCTCAAGGTATTTGTGGTCAGAAAAACTGCATGAGTGAACTATTATTACTGAGTGTCCTAGGGCAAAATACTATTCAACCACGTTGTGTTTTCGCCTACGTGACTTTACCATACAATTCAGAATTCTGATGATTTTTGTGAGTGGGAATAGGAATAATGTGCAGTTGTGATTTCCCCACACATTAAAACAGAATGTTTAGTCCAAACACTGAGGAATTTGATCAAGTAAAAACTCCAGGGCTGAGCACAAATTGGGTTCAACATTAAATTGTCATACTGGCACAAACACATGTGGGCATGTCCTTCCCTGCTGGATTATTCCCGTCACGAGGATTGCTTTTTGGACGTCTGCTCTCTTACCTGCTCCCTGAGGCTGTCGCTGCTGGTGTGAGCGGCTTCCCAGTCGGCGGAGAGCTAACTCGCTCCCAGCAAGCTGCAGTCAGGTGGAGGACTATCGGCGTATCCTTAGCTTTGAAGCCTACCGGGGGACTGCGAGGACCAGCATTCTCCACTCAGCACAGCTGGTGCCTCTTCCCCCGGCGGCCACGCCCTCTGACTCGAGCTCTCATTACTTTTCGCGACACCCGCTCCGCGGGTGCCGCTCCGCGGGTGCCGCTCATTGCTGGATTATTCCCGTCACGAGGATTGCTTTTTGGACGCCTGCTCTCTTACCTGCTCCCTGAGGCTGTCGCTGCTGGTGTGAGCGGCTCCGCAGTCGGCGGAGAGCTAACTCGCTCCCAGCAAGCTGCAGTCAGGTGGAGGACTATCGGCGTATCCTTTGCTTTGAAGCCTACCGGGGGACTGCGAGGACAAGCATTCTCTACTCAGCACAGCTGGTGCCTCTTCCCCCGGCGGCCACGCCCCCTGCTCCTACGTACTTTATTGGCGTAAGCTCCACCGCGACGCGGAACGCGCGCGGGACGGAGCTCGGGCGCAGACCGGGCAAAGAGCGGGTCGTTTGAGGCCGTTCGAGGACTGTCGAGACTGGACTGGGCTATTCCCTTTTCATTTTTACTTATAAATTATTTCCTGTTCTTTTTTATTGTTATCTTAGCAAGATGGTAGTCACCAGAGGGAATAAATCCAAGGCCCCGGGCAGCGTGGGTAAATTGCTTGGTCCTATGGATGAGTTTATAACTAAGGCGAACACATTCATAGACCAAAGCATATCACTGATAGAAGAGAGAGTATCTCTAGACCTCGCATTTGCCAAGAGATCCTCCCTGGGTAACCTGGCTGATGCAAGAACCCCAGTCGCTGCAGGGAAAAACAAGGAAGGGGAGAGGGAGAGCTGTGGGAGGCAAAGTCTGCCAAATAATCTGGATTTATCCGTCTCTCAACTTGCTGACTCGCAGCTAAGCACCGATCTGGAGAGATCCCCTGACCTACTTCCAAAACCCCCCACTCAAATGACCTCTTTAGAGAAATCTTACGAAAGGGGAAGGCGGGAGGGCGCGATAAGCAAGAGAAAAGACGATCAAATAAATTCTAGCTTGAATATGTTACATTATACATTAAGTGCCCCCCAGAATCCACCCCCCAGAGTTGAACATTTAGTAGTCACCGCTTTAATACACCACAACGAGCATGAAACCCCCACCCTTATTGACTTGGAATCCCCAACTCCATTACCTACCAATAGGGGTTTAGGAGATGGCGAAAACACCCAGCTCTTAAAGAAGATCGCTGATTTATTCAAATCATCTTTTCAACCACTAGAAAAAAGATTAACCCAACTGGAGATGCAGATAGGTAAACTTGTGAAATTTCAACAACATAACCAACCAGTAGGGGCTCAAAATACACGGGGAAAAATCACATAAATCACCCCCCATACAGCCTCTAAATGTTCCTCAGAAACCTGTATCAGATCAGAACAAGGTAACCCAAGCTGCAACATCCTCCCGCCCGATCCCTAAGAGTATCTCGAACATAGTGATCAACGCTTCTACCTCCTTGCCACAAGAAAATTCCCAGTCATTAATTTCACCTGCTCCAAATTTAGTGGCTACAAATAAGGCTACAACCAAGGTAACCTCAAAAACACCGGCCTCTCAATCATCCGCTCTTGATCCTCCGGTCCCCAAAGCTCATAGAAATATCCCCAGAGGTGCCGGGGAGGGTAGACCCCTAGTGGATCTACCACCGGAGGCCTCGCCGTATGTAGCGGTCATGACCGGAGTTCCAGTAACTGCGGATCACAATGTGGAACCGGGTTGGTCTCTCAAAAATAAGGTACAACACTGACTACAGAACAATCGTCCCCTCCCTCCAACTTGGAATGGAAGGATCCTGTCAGTTCGTAGGATTCCATGGGTGGGTAAAGTGAGAAAATCGATCCCCGGGGACTGTATTCTGATCACCTTTGAGGACCTACGTATTGCAGACTATATCTGCTCCTGGGAAGAAACGAACGTAAATGGAGGCATCAGCGTCAAACCACTCTCTTTCTTCTACCCCTCAAGACAACTTAAGGGCTTCTTTCAGGACTATGATCCCTTATGGTCTGCTCCTGTTCCCCGACACTCTGATTTCCATAACACTGGATATCAAGGGCCCCCTAGACATTACGATCAAGATTACCCATGGCAACTAGTGGGACCTCGTCAGCAGGGTGGCGGATGGGGAGAATGGAGGCCCCCTATTCAAAGGATGACATATAAAGAACCGCCCCGCTGGGAACCATGGTATAATATCCCGACGACTAACAGATTTAGCGGGCTCGAGATGGTCGATTGACCACCAACTGATATAGAACCTGCTAACCCAAGCTCTCCCCAGCAGAGCTCTATAATAAACCCTTCCCCGGCACTAACAGATCAAATAGAATTAAAAGTTGACACATTATCTATACCCATTCTCTTTTGGAATGTAGCAGGCCTGCGCACCAAGATTGAGGACGGGTCGGCTCAAAACTTTCTGGAACAAAATAATATAATTTGCTTGCAGGAGACATGGTCTACTTCTGAGCTTCACCTCCAAGGAATTAAAACATTTTTTGTCCCTGCGGTCCGTAGCATAATAGGTAGGCCCAAAGGGGGGCTAACAACATACATCGCGAATACTTTGAACCAATTAAAAGTGACCACTATCCATACTGATTTTAATTGCCAAATTCTTTTACTTACCTTTGCGAATAAGGAGACTATTCTTCTGATTAATTTCTACAATAATTTAGATGAAGATCAATTTATGACTCTTCTCAGCGACGTTCATGAGAGACTAGCTCAACTCTATTTGTGGAAAGGCACCCATGGGGCAAACCACGTATTATGGGGAGGGGATTTCAACCTTCACCCGTGCCCACTGGCGAATTCACACTGCTGTGGGATTGTGGATGAATTCGACCTCCCATTAGTACATCTTACACATAGCAAGGCGGGGAACGCCTTAAACAACGTGCTTTCCGAACTGGACTTGCAAATTGCAAACCACCCAAGCTCGGATTCATGCTGCTTAGTTCCGACCTATGTGGGTAGAGGTCACCAAACCACAGTGGATTACATCTTCTTGTCACCTGGACTGTTAGAGATGACTAATGACTTTCAGGTTATTGATAACCCTCTGAGTGACCACTCTGCGTTGAGGCTGTATCTTCAATTATCTAATTATAAGCATCAAAATATAGAAATAGTAAACACTCTCGCTCAGAATAATTTAGAAGTAGGCAAACAGAACGGATATACAATAAAATGGGAAAAAATTAACCCGAGTGAAATCACTAAAAAGTTGGTTAAGCTGGCCTATTCTAATATCATCAAATGCCTGGACCTTTCGGTAAAACACGAAGAAGTCCTAGACAACTTTAAGCAAATCTTGGATAAAATCAAGGGACTACTTTCGTCTAAACTAACGTCCAAGCAACCCGGCAACAAAGGGTGGTTCAACCACAATTGCACTGTAGCCCTCACTAAATTAAAACTTGCGCTACACAATAAACCTAGAGACATGGGACAAATCCAATCTTTCAGACGTGAATATATTAGGGAACAAAAGCAAAGAACTAAAGAACTGAAGCAGAAACTGTGGGAAGACCTGCATAAGAGCGCCGTATTAAAAAATAGCGAGGCTTTCTGGCGCACAGTTAGAGCACCGTATCTCACTGATAATAACATCCCCAAGATTGAAGTAGCCATCGATGAAGAAACTTGGGTGGCTCATTTTTCCAAGATCTTTAAAAATGGCTCAATTATTGACAGCTCTGAGAGCATCCTTTCGAAAGTACAGTACCCTATCCCGCTCCTCTTTGATATACCCGACTTGCTTTTGGCCTTGGAAGCAAGCAAAACGGGGAAAGCCCCGGGCCCGGATGGGGTCCCAGCCGACTTCTTTAAATACACTCTGGACCTCTGGGCGCCCATCCTTACAAGAGTATGCACAGCAGCTGCTAATGAGGGGTCTTGAATTCCTGGACTAGGTCCATCATGGTCCCAATATTTAAAAAAGGGGACCGCCAAGATGTGAAGTGCTATCGCCCCATCTCATTGCTGGACTCGCTTGGCAAGGTCGTGGGAAGAGTAATTCTGGAACGTCTTCAGCAATGGGCCGGGGAGAGAGGCATTATCTTTGACCTCCAATTCGGCTTTCGGGAGGGGTTCGGAACCGTTGAGCAGGCCCTTAATTTTAGCCTGATAGTGGGCAAATACACACAGGCAAAGGAGAACATGATCTACATGGTCTATGTAGACCTATCCGCAGCTTTTGATTGCGTGTCGCATTCAAAGCTGTGGATGGTCCTAAGTCAAATGCGCGTGGAACCCTCCCTCTTAGACTTTGTAAGGGAACTTTACTCAGGAGCCTTGGCTAGAGTTCGTTTTGGGAAGAATGGTGAGCTGACGGCTCCGTTTGGAGTGGAGCGCGGAGTCAGGCAAGGTTGTGTCCTGGCCCCCTTTCTCTTCTCACTCTACACCAATGGTCTGGGGAGGGGGAGATGTTGAGAGGGGCCCAGGACCTTCCTCGTATAAAACAGCGCCTGATTCCCGCCCTGCTCTACGCGGACGCCGTCGTCATCCTCGCACGTACTCCGCACGAGCTACAGAGCTCGCTGGAGAGATATACGACATTCATGGGAGGCTTAGATTTACAAGTAAACGTCAAGAAAACGTTTGTCATGATAGCAGGTACTAAGAAAAAAGGAGTAAAAGAGATCTACCTCGATAAACAAAAACTAGAGGTTACTCCCCAGTATCCGTACCTTGGTATCATGATAGACGGACGATTGACATGGAAGCCAGCAGTGGAGTCAAGATGCCACCTATTTAAAAGATCAATAGCGGCTCTGATGAGTTTCTCTCGGAGATTGGGGAGAAGGGCTCCAGTGGAGCTATTGAAGATCTATAGTGCCAAATGCCAGGCCATTGCTCTTTATGGAGCGGGTGTTTGGGGACACACGGACACCAGCTCCATTCAAGTAGCGGAAAATGCCTTTTTGAGATTTCTTCTAGTTACCCCCAGAGGCACTTCAACCTATGCCTCACATCTAGAACTAGGAATTCCCTACCTGGAGGATTTGATCAAGATCCAACCGCTGATGTTGTGGCGGCGTATCTGGACATCCGTGAATAACGCCTTGTCCCAGTCCATCATCATAGATACAATGGCCCTTGACAAGTCTTCCAAGGTAAGATGGCTTTCCTATATCAGAAATTTCTTTAAAGATCTTGGTCTCGAGAAATATTATGCCCATCCAGAGTCCATAGTCAACTTTCCGAAGAAAGCACTAAAACAACAAGCTCTCCGGCACCTAGAGACGTTAAGATTGGCTTCGGAATCATTGAAACACGCTACCATTCACGCGAATATGGTCCAAACAACACACAGCATTCAGCCGTATTTAACTCTGTCGGTGACGACATATGACAGAATGCTGTTGACCAGATTCAGACTGGATACATTCTTTAGATTGGTTGCTTTTCCTATGAATAATGGATGGGTTTCAAGTTTTCCTTTTTGCCCCTGTGACGAGAAATCAATCCAATCTAACCTACACGTTATTTTGTTCTGCAAATTCCATCATGCACACAGGAAAATTTGGCTACTGCCCACACTGAGGAGTTGGCACCTTAGACAATGTAGGCCGGCATTTCTTAGACTTCAAATGCTCGAATCTGAGTCTGTCTGCTATTTTGTTCTTAATTTCCTAAAATGTATCATGAAGCATAGGTAAAGCTTATAGCAATCATCGTTTAAATAGTATTGTTTAATCACGACTTGAGGAAATGAAACGGACTAAAAAAACTTAACTTTTAATGTATTTGTATGAATTCCTATTTATGTTCACAAAATGTAAACTGTACTTTTACTTGTTTCTTTTATGGTTTTCACTTGTGAAAAAAACCGAATAAAGAAGTTTATTATTATTATTATGTCCTTCCCTGGGACTGAAATACTCCAGACCCTGAAACACTCCTAGCTCGTACCTGAGCTCACATCCAGTTCATATTCTTTTCAGAAGGAGTTAATTAACAGATAGAACACGTCAATAAAGCCCTTGCCTGACCTGGGTGTGTCTATATGCACTGAAAGTGCAACACTGCATTTAAGATCATGATGGACTCTTCCAGCACAGCACAGAGCCCAGCGCCTATTTTACGCACCTTTAGCATGTCGGCGTAATGAAACTTGAGGGGGCCCCCCTGCAAACTACATGGAGGGGGCCCCCCTCCCATCTTCCGTGCCAGTCTAGAGCTCTCTAGGCCAGCGACCCACCATACTGCAGGGGATGCGGGGCTATTGTTATGCCACTGTCACCAATCCAGCCGTTATAAGTAACACTGGATGGTGGAGTTAAAGGTTGGGCGTAGTCTGCCCGCAGGCTACCATAGGTGGTGGTTCATTCATTACAGGGTCCCTGCCATCAGTACGCTAGGGACGTTTTCCCAATTTTAGGCGGGTTTCCTGGTGCAGACTCCCGTCATGATATACAACATCGGGTCTACTCATCGTTCAGTTTTGACAAAAGTGCATCCACTGCTCCTTCTCGTTTCCGTTTTAAAACATTAGACAATGTGACAATGCAGTATTTCAAAAGCAGATGTAACTACAAAGAGCAAATTTTGCTAATACATTTTTATTAGTAGACAAAGCAATCTTAAGAGGCATTGCATAGCTTCATACACACTGTGACCCCAATTCCATCACAGTCTCTCTCTCTCTCTCTCTCTCTCTCTCTCTCTCAGTGAGTCAGTCTCTGCAAACTTGGATAGTGGATAAAGATATTTTGTCCCCTTACCAAGCTGGTTTCCGTCCCTGTACAAGTTCAGTTGATCAGGTCTTTTTTTCATAGCTCTCTACTGGAGGAATATGATGCTAACCAACGGGACTCTATACGCTGTCTTCGTAGATTTAAAATCAGCCTTTGATTTAGTTCCCCGTTCTAAACTTTGGAGGGTACTTGCTGAAGCGGGGTTGGCCCCGGAATTGCTGACGCTTCTTGTCCACCTACATGAGAACAATTATGCTAGAATTAGGTGGGGGGCTCAGGGTGAGGTGACGGATAAATTCCCTGTCGACGTGGGGTCCGGTAGGGGTGTGTTCTGGCACCCACACTGTTTTCTATTTACATCAATGGCATTGTAGAGCATCTAAGCCGTTCTCCCACCAATGCTCCAGTTCTAGCAGGGGCACGCGTACCAGTCCTCATGTTTGCGGACGACACGCTGATAGTTTCTAGAACTCCGAGTGGGCTCCAGAAGGCAGTTAACGCATTCGGTGAGTTCTGCCAAACACGTGGACTTGAGATAAACACCTCTAAAACCAAGTTCATGTGCTTGAATCAGCGGAACACATTTAAAGGTTCAATCAATTTTAATGGCACTCCCTTAGAACAGGTTGAGGCTTTCACGTATCTAGGAGTATCCCTCCAGTGTAACATGAGTTGGAAAAATCACATTGATATGGCCGTTTTTAAATTCCACCAGTTGGCGGGTGCAGTGGCACTTAAACACAAAGCTTCATTGACTAAGCCAATCACCCCTGCCTTAGAAATTTACAATATGAAGGTGATCAGTGCCTCTTTGTACGGCTCGGAACTTTGGGGATTCTCCAATTTGAAACAACTAAAACTGGTGGAGAACACGTTTCTACGCCGACTTGTTGGGGTTCCCCAAAGTACCCCTACCGTCCCACTGGTATATGACCTTGGCAGAAAGAACATTGAGGATTTGGCAAGGTTGCGACCCTTATTATACTGGAGACACATTTTGACTACCCCTGAACTAGCTCACTATGCCACTGCCCTGAAGGACATCATCAGGGCAGATCGCTTTCATTCGATCCCGTGGTTAAAGGAAATTAGGGGTATGCTAATTAAGTTGGACCTAGACCACTTATGGAACACTCCCAATGCCTTAAGCTTTCCATCAAAGGCAACACTGAAATTTTTTTATTGGGAAATGGTAGGGTCGACTGCTTATAGCACCGGATCCAACAGTAATCTGACAGGACGTTTTCTGGATATCAAACTCTTACCATCTTGTGAGCCATATTGGGACATTATTGAAAGGCCGTTTGATAGAAAATTGTATTTTCAATTCAGAATCGGGACCCTTCCTTTAAAGGCATTCACCTACAAATGGTCAGCCAATCAGGATGACAAATGCCACCATTGTAAAGACATGATCGAGAACATTGTCCATCTACTGTTTGTTTGTCCTCTTTATGTAAGCCCCCGAAGGAAGTGGATAAAACCTGTGTGTTTAAACCTATGTACACATAGGTATATAGAGGCGTTAAGAGTGCTGGAATCAGATTGTACACCCTGCGTGGCGATTGCCGTTGCAAAATTTCTAGGGTGGGCATGGACACTACGCACCCGCACTTTACAACAGTTAGATACTGCCCAACGAATTAACTGTCACCGCTAATGTAGACCAATTTCTTAAAAATTATGTTTTATTGAACTATTTTTTAACCACCATGTATTAATTGCCTTCTTATCTGGAATATGACAGCAGTATGGTTTAATTAGTTTTTTTTTTAAAAAAACAATGAATTTTATTGTAGTATTTATTGTGTAGTGTTAGGATGTATAACTGCTTTTATGACATGCTGTCGAATAAAGCTTTGAAATTTGAGTCAGTCTCTCTCTCTGTCAGTCTCTCTCTGTCATTCAGTCTCTCTCAGTCAGTCAGTCTCTCTGTCAGTCTCTCTATCTCTCTCTTTCTGTCAGTCTGTCAGTCCTCTCTCAGTCAGTCAGTCTCTCTCTCTCGCTCATTCAGTTTCTCAGCCAGTCAGTCTCTCGGTCAGTCAGTATTCAGTCTCGGAGTCAGTCAGTCTCTACTCTCTCTCCACTCTATCTCTCTATTCTCTCTCTCAACTCTGTCCAATCTATCTCCACTGTCTCTCTCTCCACTGTCTCTCTCTCTACTCTCTCTCCACTCTCTCTCTCTCTCTCTCTCTCTCTCTCCCCACTGTCTCCCTCCACTGTCTATCCACTCTCTCTCTCCCTTCTCTCTCTCTCTCTCCACTCTCTCTCTCTCTCCACTCTCTCTCTCCACTCTCTCGCTCTCTTCACTCTCTCTCTCCACTCTCTCTCCGCTCTCTCTCTCGCTCACTCTCCTCTTTCTCTCTCTCTCTCTCTCTCTCTCTCTCTCCTCTCTCTCTCTCTCCAATCTCTCTCTCCCTCTCTATCTCTCAGTGATCCAGTCTCTCTCTCCCTGTCGTTCAGTCTCTCTCAGTCTGTCAGTCTCTCTATCTCTCTCTTTCTGTCAGTCAGTCAGTCTCTCTCTCTCAGTCAGTTTCTCAGCCAGTCAGTCTCTCGGTCAGTTAGTATTCAGTCTCTGAGTCAGTCAGTCTCTACTCTCTCTCCACTCTATCGCTCTCTCTCCATTCTCTCTCTCAACTCTGTCCAATCTATCTTCACTGTCTCTCTCTCCACTGTCTCTCTCTCCACTTTCTCTCTCTCTACTCTCTCCCCACTCTCTCTCTACTCTCTCTCCACTCTCTCCCTCCACTGTCTCCCTCCACTCTCTCTCCACTCGCTCTACTCTTTCTCCACTCTCTCCACTCTCTCTTCTCTCTCTACTCTCTCTTCTCTCTCTCCACTCTCTCTCCACTCTCTCTCTCCACTCTCTTTCTCTCTCACTCTCTCTCTCCACTCTCTCCCCACTCTCTCTCTACTCTCTCTCCACTCTCTCTCTCACTCCAATCTCTCCACTCTATCCACTCTCGCCTCTCTCTCTCCACTGTCTCTCTCCGCTGTCTCTCTCTCTCCATGCTCTCTCTCTCTCCACTCTCTCTCGCTGCACATAAAAAGGTAACATGAGGGGAAGCGCTGAAGAATGCTGCATCAATAGAAGCAATATTAGCTATAACTCATTTGCGCTTGGGGTTTTGTTCAATGGGTTTGCAACATTTTATGCTGCTAAGTTAAACTACATTTGGGCTCATGCGGCAAAATGTAATGTACAACGGTTTACTAATTAGAGGATTCTGACTGGCTTCCCCTATTGAAAACATTTGAGCAGTGGATTCAATATTATGATAGTATTTGCCTAAGCACTGGAGAGAGGGTGTATTAAATAGGACCATGGAGCATGTTTCATGTGTGCCTTATGGGCTGTATTAAAGAGGAGGCACTTATTTGTGTCTTAAACAGTTGCTATGCTGTTACTGTTGAGCTATAGTGTTCTTGCCATCAAAAATACACGTCATGCATGTGCTTCCTCCACCATTTTTATGGAGATACTGGTGGAGATCAGAGAAATGACAGCTCAATCGCTTGAGATCTTGGAGAGGAAACACGGGAATAATTATCAACAAGCAAAAGCAGGCTGCACAGGAAATGCGACTACACAACAAGTACCAAAGAGGCCCAATCAGAGGAGATTAGCAAGCTGGCATTGAGAAGGGTAGATGCAGACCTAGACAAGTTGCATCGCTGCCTAATGCCCACGTCTTGCTTGACAACATGGTTTGGCAAGGTGAAAATTAAGGTATGGTGTGGTGCATAGAATTTGTGAAACGGGCACTTGCCATTGCTATGGCTGTGTGGTTGCATCGCGCTATGGTCTTACAAGTCCTGAGATAAAAATCCTGAACTTTCTGAAAAAAAAGAGAAAAGTGATACGTGTGACTTAACCTTAGTCACTGCTAATTACTCTGAGTGATATTTCAGTTTATGATTTTATTCTCACTGTGCCACTAAATACAGAGTCCAATCATATGCAAATCAGCCTCGATCCAACAGGAACAGGCCAACCTAAACTGGTAGACCAGACCACATCCGTGCTCCAATGGATCACAAGCAAACTCAGATCAGCTTTGGCCTGTTCTGGAATTGTTAGTAAGGTACCGATTGGGTCCTGTGGGATAGTGAGCTAGGGGCATGCCCAACCTTGACTGGGCATACATGTCATAGGCAGAGCATCCCACTGAGAAAAGTTAAAATGTGAGGAGTGGCATGCTTGAATTAATCTCAGTCTCTGTTAAATACTTTAGACCACACTCCAGTGCATGATGGTTTTCCCCACTGTGCCACTGCAAACAGGGACCAGCCCTATGAAAATCAGCCCTGTCCTACTCTAATAAGAAGGCTGCAGTGCACCCTGAACTGTTAGGCCACACGAGCAGGAAGGAACACATGGAGCACACAGAAGGCATTGTGTGGCCACATCAGCGAGCCCTGTGACACCGCAAGCGATGGGACTCATGGGTGTCTGACTGAGAAAAACACACATGTGATAGATGGGTTGACTGTTTGAATAGAGATTAGCCACTGGTAATTTGTCTCGCTCACATTTGCGCCTCTCGGCTGGCCTTGAAGGACAGAACACAGTACTTGTATAACACTTTTACAGTTCAGGACCGAGGTAAGCAGAAATTAAGGTAAATCACCCCAAGGAGCACACTAAATTAATACCGGATGAACTCACAGGCAACAACAGGCAGCACCACATACGCAAAGGAATGAGGCCTAAACAACAAGGGCCTCATTTATGAAAAAACGAGGACTGGCTGAAAGTGCCACACCTACCATTCTGTTGTTCTAGCACGCGTTGCCAACAGGTAGAGAAAAATAGTGCCCAGCTGGCAAAGGAAACAGGTAGAACCAGGATGGCACATGCCCTCAGTTACAGAGTACTCAGCTATCAAGAGGCAGATGCGTGGAACTGGTGAGCTAGAAGCAGGCAGGTGGTGCTAAAGTCCCAGATGCCTAGGACAAGGAAAGACTACAAAGAAGACTATGCATCGCTCGAGCTATGTGGAAACTGGAAATAGTGAAATGAATCGATTCTAAAATAGGTCCTAGAGTGTTGTGGGCAACGTTTACACGGCATTCTGCAGGCCCATCCGGACAGCACTCCCTCCCCCAGTGAACACATAACTGATCCTGACACCCATCGCTTTCTGCTTCGGTCGGTTATTTATTCGCCCCCCCCCATCATCTCAGACATCCAGCCCGACCCCTGCCTGTGCTAAAATGAATATTTCCTTAACTGTCCGTTCCCGCCATCTCCCTTCTGCAATCTGCGCCTCTCTCTAAAACAGGTGTACCATCGTTTTGATCACACGCCGGGGCGGGCCACAGAACATAGGGCGACTGATACTGGGCAAGGCCAGGCAGGGGCTAGTACTGTTTTTAGTACCACGGCGGCCGCACCCTTCGGGCTTCTTCTAAGTCACCGCAGTACCAGTACTAAGTCACGCGCTCTTTTACAATGCGCATGACAATATTGGCATTAGTCACGAGGCCCGCCCCCACCCTTAAGACCGCGGCACCGCGGCGCACAGACGCATAGACAACAACTGCACGCCGCCACACCCACGGACCTTATTTATTTATTTATTTATGCAATTTTATATAGCGCGAACTTTACCCAAAGGTGTCAGAGCACTTTACATAAGAACCAGTTGAAAAACATAAGGACTTAGGATTACATGCGTTACATAAAGGATACAAACTGAAAAAAATTTGCAAATGTACAAGATGTAAAGTCACACAAGGAGGAGATACAAATGGATATACTCTAAGAGTCACATAGGAATGGTAGAGAGTACAAAAGTCTACTGCCTATACTAGTGATTAGAGTTATCCCTATGTACATATATATGTACATACATAGTAGATTTCCTCAGGCAGAGTTCCATTAAGTGGGGTCGGAGGGAGGACGTAGTCACAACACCAAGGGAGGGTGGGAGGGATTTGAGGGTATGGAGAAAAGGCAAAACAGAAAGGGGAAGAAACATTTGAGGATCCTCAAGGGGGAAAAGGGTAAAACTCGAGGGAATGGACATGATGGTTGTAGAATGATATGTATAGCAAACATTTCAAGGGCTCAACTTGTGCAAGAGTTCTTCGAGCAGCGCTTCTCGAACTTTTTAGAACCACAACCCTAATTTTAGAACAACAAATGTTTACGACCCAACCAGATTTAATGTAACTAGAGCATTGTGTGGTAGCACTCCGTCATTTACAGACATTTTCCATTGAAATGGCTACTAAATGTTGCACAGGCATACAGTTTTAGTGATAAAAGTATATTGCATGCAAATGATAATGTGTGTAAGTCTGCTTCCAGTGAATATTTATCATTTGTGCACCACCAAGTAAAGTGTCTAGATTTGTTTTGATACCATTAAAATCTTTGTTTCCATCACATTTCAGAATTACAAAAAATGTGCTTCATTTTTGCTTTCCCAACTTTTAAATGCGCACAGTTCATTTACAAGAATTTACATTTTGCTGTGTGCAAAAAAAATGACATCATACAGCCTTTCCATTCACACTCACTGTACCCCCAGGACAAGATTGTCACATAAAAGTTTACTGTTCTTTCTCCAACTGCAAAGTGAGAGGAGTTAGTAAACACCAGTCTCCATGTTAC
Organism: Lissotriton helveticus; assembly: GCF_964261635.1. Lineage (NCBI taxonomy): Eukaryota > Metazoa > Chordata > Amphibia > Caudata > Salamandridae > Lissotriton > Lissotriton helveticus. The sequence goes on from NC_136058.1 coordinate 81,783,901, forward strand.
AAAAATAAGCAGCAATTTGTCAGAAGACATAGCCTGGCATTTAACCCGTCTTTGAAGCCAGGAAATGTAATAAAAATACAGAATTTAAAGGCATTCTTACTTTTTAGGTAAAACTTTTGTGGCAACCAAAAATCATCTCACCACAAACAAAGGGGTAGGCACCCATAATTTGGGAAACAGAGTGAAGCCATACCCTTGGCTCAGATCTGTCTCGGCTATACCTGTTATTTGTTGGCTCATCCACCTCTATTTGAATGATTGAAACAAAGCATCTCAGAAAAGCTCACTAAATATGTTATTATTCACACTTTACAGACAGTAAAAAGATTAACAATAGGAAATACAACAGAAGTAAGAGCCGTACTGCGCAGTGTGCACCAACTATTTAATTCAAAAAGGCTCAGACAGGCTAGCAGGGCGTGCACACGCACGGCACCTTAATTCATGTTTAAAATAGAGGCCCAGGCACATCAATCTCCGTGGTGTGAGGAGCGCACTGTTTACAGGCCTGCCTTGCCTTGCTTACTGTGTAGGCAGCATGTCTTCCTTCCTCTGCTAAGAGTGAGGGGGCCCCTGGCTGGAGCGTAGGGGCCCCCTGCGGGGGCCTGTGTTAATACGCCCGTGCTCGTCACCCCTATATAATTAATGGTTGTTGTTACAATACATTGAGGCTCACCGTCCGTGCCACGGACTCCGTGGTGTGCGGCGCGCGCACTGTAGTTTACTTTATAGGCTTGGTGACTTCAAGACGTCTTACAGAGAGTGAGGGGGGCCCGGGGCCCCTGGAGCGTCGAGGCCCCCCCCCCCCCCCCCGCACTGCGGGGCCTGCGGGGGCCTGTGTTACACCCCTGCTTGAAGGGAATTCTTTAACCCAATACTTCTCTGTGTTATTGCTTGATTTTCAGACAGTCCAGGGGACTGTACTGTCTCATGTATCCTGTATCTCATTTTCAGAATTACGATCTACATAAAACATATAGCTCAAATTCAAGTATGCATACTACTATGTTGTTAGATGCCTTAATTTGTGCTAAGCTTTGTCGCTCAAATAGTCCTCTTGATGCCGTGCTACGAGGGTGTTTGCCTTGGTGTTCGTACGGTTGCAGAATGCTGTGAGTAAAGAAAGAAAAAAGAAAGTTCAATTTATCTTTATCCTCAAAAAGCACTTTTATTAAATACTCAGAATGTTGCTTATAAATCAGTATGACAAAAGCGGGCATACAGTATTGGTCGTAAGATCAGCAAACATATTTTTCTCCCTGGGTGCTTGGTGCGGCTCTTTCAAAGCTTACAAATACACAGAACCTCCTGTTAAATAAAAAAGTGAGTGGATTCCGTGAGTGAAACCACATGCTGAGTTCTGCAACTGGAACTGAGAGTGAAGCATTCCGCTTTCTTGTGAGGGGAACTCTTGGAAGAACTGTGGGTGTTGCTGTAAGTGGAACAATAAATTGGATTAGTGAAATTAAAAGTCCTCACATTTTAGGTGCTCTGCTTTTCATGACATTACGAAGTTTGTCAACTTAAGAAAACATTGCTCGAAGATTAAATTTTCTGCAATAAGAAGTTTTTGCTTTTTTTTTTAGCAAACCCTTTTTCGGGAAGAATCTTGCTTAAAGCGCATATTTTTCCACCATTTCCCCAGCAAATGCTACTTTTGTATGGTTTCTCACCAGATGCATTTAGAGAAAACTTTGTGATAAAAAGAAAAGCTGCAGAGCATTTTAAAAATATTCACAAAGCTGACAAAGACCTAACTTTAAAAAACCTTTGCACACTACTAAAAGTAAGTTGAGTTAGTGAAACTATGAATTTTATTTTATTTTGGTTATTTTTATAGAAGAACCCTGCACCTGGCCTGTGCACCTGGAAGTATTCGCTCCAACCACCTGAGTGTAAGGTGTAAGGTGTATGTGTGTGTGTATATATATATATATATATATACATATATATATATATATATATATATATATATATATATATGCACCAAATAGCCATATATATATATCCAAGCAATTCCTCAAACCTCCACACTCCGTGGCGAAAGAAGGAGACGGACCCCACGGCTTCAGGCAAGATGTTTTTTTATTTTGAACCCTTCAAGCGACGCGTTTCGAGTAGCAAGTACTCTTTTTTTTTTTTTTTTTTTTAGTTCAACAAGATTTTATTGAGAGAAATAAGGATCCAAATAATAGCAGTCAAAATACAAAAAGGTGATACACTCCAATATGAGTAGAACGTGAAAAACCAAACATGGATATCATTTGATCAGTAACTCAATTATATGTAAATAAAATTAGAAAGAAGGGAATCAATATGAAGTTACTAATATAAGTCAATAATGGGTATATCGTGCATAACGTGGAACATATCAGCCTCTGAGATGAGGGAGGGGGCAGGGGAAGAAACAAGAGCAAAAGGAGGAAGGAAGGAAAGAAAGGAAAAAATAGCAGTAGACAGAAAGAACGGGATGAGAGGACAGGAAAGAGGGAGAAAGAGAGAAGGAATCCCACAGGAATAGCCCAATGCAACGTAACTAGCAGACCAAACATTAAGTAGACAAACCAATAGGAAATCGAGGGACTACACCTTGCGAGGAGAGGTCCATGTATTCATCCAATGATGCCCAAATCCCACTTGAAATGGAAGGCGATAGGTGTGCTAGATCTACTGAGGTGTGAGCACTGCGTAAGAAGGAAACCCATGCCCACCACGTATGGTAAGAGACTGATGAGAAAGATTTCCAATCCATAAGGATAACCTTTACCGCAATAGATAACAGAAGATCTAACAGCTGTAATTGTAACAAATCAAGGGGAAGGGGCGTAGGAGCAGCCCAGGGACCTAATATAACTAGAGGAAAAGAGAGCTGGAGCTGAATGTCAAAGATAAGAGATAAATGTTGCTGAATAAGGTCCCAAAAAGGTTTAAGTAAGGAACAATTATAGAACATATGAGGGAAATCCCCCGCCTCCAGGCCACAACTCCAACAGAGATCATCTTCTTTAAGGTTGAGAGAATGCAGACGTACAGGTGTCCAGTGGAGTAAGTTAATCGAGAAAAACTTGGACTGTATTAGGGAAGGAGCTATTTTGTTACGAAGCGCAAATTTGCCAATGGATTGCCAAGCTTCAGATGATAAATGATCTATAATATTGTGATCAAAATGACGCATCCATTTTTGTTGTGCAACCGTCTGGTCAGGAAGCGAAGTAGAAGATAGAAACTTATATATGCGGGAGGCAACATGACCAGCTTTGAGCCAAATACAAAATAGCGAGACGGTAGGGGAGGAGGGATGAAGACGAGTTTTTGAGATGGCAACCTTGATTTTAAGAAAGGTATAGAAGTCTAGATTAGTTAGAGAGTGATTGAGCGCTAAGGTAGAAAAAGGTAAGGGCTCCCCAGAGTCACTATACAGATGTTGTACAAGAGAGACACCTTTCGTAGCCCAATATGACATGAGGGTGGGAGTGATATTAAGTTTAATTTTGGAATTACGCCAAATGGAAGACCATCTAGTTTTGTGCAGAGGAAATGCCAGCTTCCTGTCGACTCTCTTAATTGCGGAAATTGTATCAATAATTATAGAGCGGGAAAACAGAATGTGGAAAGTGGAAGTAGTACAGAGAGAGGCAATTGGTAGAGGTGCAGCTAAGTCCTGTTCTATGTGTAGCCATAAAGGAGTATGATGGGATGGGGGAGAAAACCATAAGGCCCCCTGAGAGGCCAAGAAAGCCGTCTGATATTTTTCCCAATCCGGAAAATTACACCCCCCCATATCACAGGGTCTACGTAAATATTTATATGCTAATCGAGCGCGTTTACCATTCCAAAGAAATTTGGCGGTGATCCCATCGATTTCCCGAAAAAAAGAGTCGGATAATTTCATCGGAATCATGGATGAGACAAAATTAATAATCGGTGTGATCATCATTTTTAGGGTTTGTAAGCGACCCCACCACGAAATATGTTTCGGAGACCATGTATCCAGAAGACGACGAACCTTAGTAAGAGTTTGAGATTCATTATAGGCAACCGTGGTATGTAGCGTGGAACAGAAATAGATGCCGAGATATTTGAGATGGGTAGATTGCCACTTAAAGCCAGCCGAACCCATATGAGCAGGGAAACAGTAGGCATTTAAAGGGAACATTTCTGTCTTATCTCTGTTTAGAGTGTATCCGGATACTTTAGAGAACAAAGAAATGGTGTCAGAGATAGCAGGGATGGCCAACGCTATATCATCTGAGAAAATGAGAACATCGTCAGCGGTTTTAAGACAATGAGGGCCAAAGGAAAATCCTTTGATATCAGGATGTAAATCAATCAGCCGAAGGAGAGGATCAATAGATAACAGAAACAAGAGAGGGGATAAGGGACACCCTTGCCTCGTGCCCTGGCAAAGATTAAAAGAAGAGGAAGTAGCACCATTAACCCTAATGTTAGCTTTAGGTTGGGAGTATAGAGACATTACCGTGTTAATAAAAGAGTCTCCGAGGTTATGTGCACATAAGACAGCTCGAAGGAAAGGCCAAGAGACCTTATCGAAGGCCTTTTCGGCATCGAGGGCTAAGGCCGCGGCAGGTAATTGGGATCGCTTAGCCGCTCCAATAATATGACAGAAAGTGCGGATATTGTCTCTTGCCAGTCTACCCTTAACAAATCCAGTTTGAGAGGGATGGACTAGATTAGGAATAAAAGATTCTAGACGTTTAGCCAAAATTTTAGCAAAAATCTTCGCTTCCATATTAAGAAGCGAAATAGGGCGGAAATTCTTAGGATCTGAATGATCCTTACCTTCTTTCGGGATCACTACTATTGTGGCATCAGCAGCTGTACCAGAAACAGAACCATTACGAATGAAAGTGTCAAAGACAGCTTGTAGCTTAGGAACAAGTAGCGGAAGAAAGGTTTTATAAAATAAGATCGGGTATCCGTCTGGACCAGGAGCTTTCCCCGAGCGGGTGGCCTTGATAGCAGCCGCTATTTCCTCCGGTGAGATAGGAGCATTCAGAGTAGAGCGATCTCCTTCTGAGATTGATTGAATCGGAATTGATTTAAAAAAGTCTTGGCACTTGTCAAAAGAAGCCTGGTTAGAGGGGGTGTATAATTTGTTATAGAAATCGCGAAAGACTTCAAGAATTTCCTCAGTTTGGAATTTGGTAGAGCCAGTATGGTCTTTAATAGAAGAGATCTGGGAGGACTTATAGGAAGAATCTTGGAATTTTAGCGTGGCAGCCAAGAGTTTCCCAGCGCGATTCTTTAAAAGTAACTTTTTGGACTTTTGCGCCTGGAAGCCGATATGAGCCCTTTTAGTGACAATAGTATTATATTTGTATTTTAGGAGCTTAATTTGTTGTAGGTTAGTCGGGTCTTTAGTATGTCTAAAGGAGGCCTCCAGAGTTTTGATGTTAGAAGATAAGTCAGTAAGTTCCCTCTTAATCGTCAAGTTGCGTTTGGACATGCATGCTATAACTTGGCCCCGAAAAGTACACTTAAAAGAGTCCCATAGAGTTATTGGAGAAGATACCGAGTCCTCATTTTCACGGAAAAAAGTGTTTATGTCCGTGGAGAATTTATCCACTTGATCAGAGTCATGTAACACTTCCGTATTAAGTCTCCAGGAACGACCACGCGGTTTCGGCGCAAAGGACGTAAGCGTAAAAGTGACCGCAGCATGATCGGAAATGACAATGGGATGAATCAGCGGAGAGGAAGAGGCTGAGACAAGAGAGGAGTGAACCAGGAGATAATCAATACGAGAGAATGAGGAATGAGGGGAAGAAAAGAAAGTAAAGTCACTGCCAGTGGGATTATGGAGACGCCAAATATCATGTAATTGAGCAGTGGAACACATGTTAATCATCTGTTTATGTGCTTTAGGTGGACGAAACTGGAATGCAGAGTTCCTGTCTAATAAAGGATCCATTGGTAAGTTAAAATCGCCACCAACAATGAGATTGCCAGCATGAGGGGTGTCATGCAATTTTTTAGAAATGGATTTCCAAAAGGCTGGATTATCCACATTCGGGGCATATATATTCATAACAAACAAGTCATGTTGTCCATCCGACAATTTAGATAGAAGCCAGCGACCCTCAGAATCATGCTCAGAAGAGATGATTGATAATCCTGAATTCCTTGAAACTAACGTAAGCACCCCATTGCGTTTACCAGAAGCATCAGAACAAGACACATCCGACACCCATTCTTTCTTTAAAAATAAAGCTTCTCTACTGGTAATTTTAGATTCTTGAAAGAGGACTAAGTCTGCCGAGAGCGACTTACAGTAATCCAGGATTTTAGATCGTTTTACTGGATGATTTAATCCCTTAACATTAAGGGATAATACATTTAAACCCGGCATGGAACAAAGGGGGATACAAACGGAGACAGCATTGATGACAAACAAAGAACGGGGTGCAAACAAACAGTGGACCAGCTATTAAGCAAAATAGATGTTACGGGAGCAACCATGTGGGAGAACCAGGAAAAAAGAAAGGCCAGAAGAGAAGAAAGACAAGAAGAGAAAAAGAAAAGAAGCAGAGGGGGAGGTCTAAAAGAGACCCACAGCATGCAAGGGAGAACGTGGAAAGGGCGAGTAGGGGAACCGTATTAAGAGCAAAAATTGGTAAGGAGAAACAGCCCAATTATTAGAAAAAATCTCACGAAAATAAATAAACCACATGAAGAAACAGCCGAACTCAGTGCAAAAACAGTTTGAAAATGAGGAGCTGAGACGCTATAAGAGGAATAATACACTTCAGGGCAGATTAGCGATATCATAACATGAACAAGATCATATAATGAAGAACAATTGAATCAAAAATGCAAAAAAAACTTAATTATGCAATAAACAACCTAAATAATATGTAACATTACATAAATATAGTGACGAATAGGCAGCTAATTCACATAGTAATAATAACAACAATTACATAACTATACTATAGAGTGGAATCGTAGAAGGAAAAAAAAGATAAGTGCAAGAGAGGAGCATGTAGAGACAAGGAAGAGACAGAGATGGAAGAGGGAAAGGAGCAGAAACCGAAAGGAGAATTCTACTCCGCTATACTAGAACAATAACTAGCATAAGGTAAAAATGAGAAAAAAAAAAGTGCTAGCGAAAAAAGAAATAGTATATTAAATACAAGCAAGGCAAGACAAGGCAAGTATCATGCAAAGGATAGACCAGAAAAAGAGGCTGAGAGAACGGAATTGAGAAGGAAGAAGAGATTCAAGAGCAGTATGGAGGAGAGAAAGAGAAGAAAGAAAGTATAATAGCAGAGAGGTAAATTAGCGTGTAAACACTACTAGAAAGAAAGAAGAGGAATTCATCTTGAAAGCAGTACAACCACAGGTATAGAGATAAACAAATCAGGTCCCTGAGGCCCCAGGAGCCTGCGTTGTTGCTCTTTGAATCTCCATCTCTATTTCCTCCTGGTTGTCTAAGAACGTTGTCAAGTCTACCGGTTCATCGAAGATCCTGGTACGTCCTTTATAAGTGATGCGAAACTTGGATGGACCTGAAAAGGAAAAAGGAATGCCCAAATCGGTGAGACGCTTCCGAAGATTCAAGAAGCCTTTCCGTCTTATGACTGTGTCTCTGGCAAAGTCTTGAGAAATGGAAATGCGATGACCCTCCCAGTTGAGTTGTTTAATCTTGCGCATATGAGACAGAATCAGTTCAGTGTGTTGATGTCGTAAGGGTTTAAAAATGATTGCTCTTGGCTGGGTGGCTGCCTTAGAACGAAACGTAGGAACACGGTGTGCTCTTTCAATCTCAAAATCTCTGTGAAAAGATAGTTGGAGTGTATCCGGAATCCAATGAGATAGAAACTCAATCATAGAGGAGGATGATTTCTCTGAGTCCTCCGGCAAGCCAAAAATACGGAGATTGGATCTCCTATTACGGTCTTCCTGCTCCGTGAGGTCTCTGCGCAACGCCACCATAGAACGCTCCAGTTGAGAAAGGGACCTGGATTGCTTTTGCATCCCATCCTCTGCAGAACTTATTCGTGTTTCTGTCGCTGATACACGAAGAGAAAGGGCTTTAAAGTCATTCCGGATAGCAGACACTTCCACTTGCAGTAAGTCAGTGTTAGTCTTTGTTGACTGCGCAATTTCATGAACTTCATTCAGGCGCGCCAAAATGGTGTCCAATGTGGAAGCATTGTCTGCCTGAGGAGATTCAGGCGACGGAGAGACTGACTTAAGTCTTTTTAAAGATGCGCCCAGGTCCTTAGAGTCCTTGCTGTTCAATGACCGACTCATAATGACAAGTGACGTAGCAGGAGCCTGAGAGAATACACTGGAATAGGCTGGAACACCAAAGTTGCGCAAAATATGTAGACTCAGTGTAGAACAGTGGCAGTTTACGCTCAAAACACGCAAAGCAAGAGTAGCTGTTCAAGTATGAGGAAAGTTGCGCAGGAAATCTCTTCAATAAAGCAGAACAGACACCTCCATGAAGAATGTGAGAGAAAAAATAAAAGCGAGCAGCTCAAAAGACCAGCCAAGAAGCAAGAAAGTAACATCAAGGAAAAAGCATAAATGTTACCATTTCAGCCGTCGTGTGTAGAAACCCTCAGCCAAGCGCTGAATACCGCAAGTTTGTATCCGCTGCAGCGCCTCAGAAGTCCGATGACAGGAACGTCATGCGCGACAAAATGGCGGTCGCCCTTCAGGAATGCGAGCGCCTGTGAGGAATAATTCAGGAAACATATCCTCGGTGGCTGATAACGCGGAAAGAACAGCGTCGTGAAGGTCACCGCATGTTCCGCCGCTGATGAGTGAAGTTTCAGGTCGCAAGGGCACGAAGAAGCGGAGAGAAACGCTCTACGGGACCAACTCACCCCGGAGCTCAAGCGCGGCACGCCATGCAACAGCGGCGCGCAAGCCACGCCCCAGTAGCAAGTACTCTTGATCACACACCTGATTTAAGAGTCAGCATGCTTTTTTAATGCTGTGTTTCCCTGACCCCTCCTATGGGCCACACCTCCTAAAGTGCATCACATGATAAGATTCATGAACATAGAAATAGTGCTCATTGCAGATGGAATTTGCTTAACAACCTCATACGTTATGTTCAAGTTTACAAAATTGCATGTAAAAATACATATCTCTGTATGGAACAAATTGCACTGTAATCACTTAAAATGACTGTCCCATAAATTAATAATGTTATAAATCACATAAAAATTTTTTTTTCCTTATTTGCAAGATTACATAAATTTCAATGACGTCCATCTTTCACAAATATTATAACTGTATGAATACAGATACCAAGAAGTATGTAAAGTGACAAGTGCTATATTATGTAAAATGATAATACATTCAATATATTGCTTATCAGCACTCATCACAATTATCATAGCTGCATGAATGCAGATACCAATAGGTATATAAGATGACTAGAGTAATTTGTTGCGAACTGACGATTGAAGGAATATTGTGCTGATCATGAATAATGTGAAAATCTGTATATTTATGGTGAAACAACACCCTATTAACCCACGAGCTATTAGTCCTATGAATTTATTCAAAATTTAAAATTATTAAATTTTGTACATCATACATTTTTAAGACCTATTTACATTTGTTTTATACTTAAAACCAAAGTATAAGTGCTGATCTATACATGTGCAGATAAGTGAATAACAAACGAATGAAAACACCAAGAAAAAAGAAAACTGATGTAAAATAATTAATTACTATTGAACTACAAACAATGCTTAAAAAAAGATAGGAAATCTCATACACACGTTAGTATTTCATATAATAATCAGGTGCATTCATTTCATATTATGCCCTCGATATGTACATGTGTATGGCTCTATGGGTTTCTATCATAGACACAGGTTGACAACCTGACTCAAAAGTACACATAGAGTTTCCAGGACAATTGGATATCCTCATAAACCAGCTCTGAATCAATGTTGACAGTTGTAGGAGAGTAGGGTCTGCTATCCTATGGTCACCCCAAATTTTTGCTTTTTGCTTCACTGGTTTATGACTTAATGTGGCTGTGGGCCTGCTAATCAGACCCACAGCCTGCTGTTCTCTCTCTAAATTAATGCCAATGCACATTAGGTGCATTACGAAATTGGAACTGGTTTACCTTATTGGCCCCTGTAACAGTGTACCCAGGTACCCAGGGCATAGGTGCTTCCAAGGCCTACCAGGGGCTGCAGCACGTATTGTGCCACCCCTGGCCTGACCTCCATATTTGACACAACTAGCTGATCACTCAGCTGGGGTAAGTCGGTGTAACCACCCCTTACTTAGGTGTAGTATGTGAGATGGTGCTCTGGCATGAGCTGAGCCTGTCTGCAGCTTTCGGAACCATGTCCTTTAGCTGTTTCATGATACTGCCATACCATATACTCTTAAGTGCATTATGAACCTCGCGGTTAAATGCTATCTTTGGTTTGGTTTTATCAAAACATGTCGAGTAAGGTGTCATACGAATCGGAATACTACCCCCTCGCCAGTTCTGGCGACGGGGGTAGCATTCCACCCTTCTAGAGGGATACGACATGTACCTAACCTGAACCCCGGTTAAAGTTAAACAGAGCCTCAGCATCACAAAATGGATGCTGCCACCACAGACACAAGTCTGACCTCCTGCTGCTGGGAGTCCTTCCAGCGAGGGCAGCTTGGACAAAGCGTTTCCTGCCTTGGGAGGTGCTAGCACCACCCCAGACAGGATTTTGTGTATTGGGTAGGACAGGGCTGAATAGAATCAGACATGCCTGGGGCACACAAGGTGTCCCTGTGCATATGCCAGTTCAAACCCGTGCTGGGGCTCTCCAGCCCCAGTCTTGGCACGAAGCTGGACAAAGGAAAGGGGGTGTAACCACCCCCCTTCCTGGTCCCACCCAGAGGAGGGACCTAGTAAGTGATCCGGCCCCCAGATTTGGAATAAGAGTAGGAGCTGTGTCCTTAGACTTCAGATCATCCTGAACTCGACTTGAAATACAGAAGAAACTTGGACTTCGACATTCTGCTGCACAGAAGACTGAAGAGAATCTCCCTTGTGGCCAAGGAGTGACCACCCTGTGAATACAGGCACCAACCAGCAACTCGACGTCTGCTTTGCCTCCGCCTCCCGCCGGAGCCCGAGCCCAGAGCCTGACAAGACCCAGACTCCCAGATATCTCAGAGCCCGATCCACAGTCCCTGAATAGAAGAGACCCATGGAGGCACCGAGAGACGTGGGACCGGACATCTTGGAAGACCCCCGAAGAGCTGACTGCGCAGCACCCGAGGTACCCTCGATGCTGTGCTTTGGGGTTTGAGAAGCCCCAACACCGAGCAGCATTTGCACCGAAGATCAGCCCCCCAGCATCTCCACGATCTGCATGGGGCCCTTTTGCACTTTACCACTCGACGCGCCATCCCGGTCACTTGCCACGCGGCTAGTGGCCATCTTGGCGACAAAAACTACGATTTGCACTGTTGGTCTGGTTGCTCCAGACTGGCCCTTGCTCCCCTGAAAAGGAGCACCCGCTCTGACCGTGCTGGTCCGAGTGAGAAGCTTTCATCGATTCCTGTGTGGCTTGCTTTAACCAAGGCCTGTTTGCTCCAATCAAGTTGCCGACACCGCCATCAGCGAGAGCCTACGTGGGACAGCTCGTGATCGACTCCTGGACGTCCTTGACCTCTTCGTGTCCACGTGACTGCAGAGACAATCTTCACTTCATCACCTGTTTGCACCCGACATCGCCTGGTTCCATCCTGGTTCCACGGTAGTCACTGGCTAGTGACTTTGAACATTGTCCCCTCTGCCTTCAGGTCTTCACCTCTTCAGATCCAACCTTGGATCCACCAGAACTCTCCTCGACGACCCGCCTGCAGCATCTTCAGCTCCAAGCACCATCGATGACATAATAACTTAAGCAAGAAAGATCCCTGTTATGCTTCAAGTGAAAATGTCGTGCCACAGGGTAAGATGAATCATTATTTACAATCGCCCGGAGGTGCTGCAATATCCTGACGTGCACCTACGATCTTGTGCTTCCAACATAGCAAAGACCACAGATGCACGCCAGGACATATACCGCAAACTCCGTCCGGCAGTTGAAATTACCCCTGATTGCAATTTTAGTGCTAGAAAATGGGGTGTCATAGTGCGTAGTATTTTGCCCAAACTTGCAAGCCCCGGCAGGAGGTGCATTTGAACAAACCTCTCCTGTTAAGCCAGGCACTGCCACTGCCTTGCTCAGGACTGGTGTTAACCAATTTACTGTGCATGCTGTAGGCTCTTCTAAAAGTAAGAATGGGTCTGTCAGGGACTCTCGAGCATAATACACCATCATTTTTTAAAATGGACCAGTGTCTATATATGATGGATTTAATTTGGCGCTGTTGCTGACTAAAAGTTGTTATCAGCCTTGGGGATTCTTTGCTGCTTGCTACTTCAGCAGATTTGGGCAGAAAAAGAGATTCCCGTGTTCTTTCTCTCGTTTTAGTCATTGCTCTAGAAAGGGTAGATTCGCTGTAAACCCTAGCCCTCAGGCGCTCCAACATCTGAATTGCTCCTTCATCAAATTTCTCACTGCTGCTGCAGATTCTTTTTAATCGCAGAAGCTCCCCCAAGGGTATGCTATCAATGACATGCTTAGGGTGTCCACTGCTGGCGTGCAATTGGCAGCCGTGGGCTTGCGATACATTGATGTTGTAATCTTTGCCCCATCGATTGTAATTAGGACATCTAATATGCCTTGTGAAGTTGTTAAATATAAGATTAAAAAAATGTTTATAACACTTTTTCATTATAACTTTACAGCAGCCACACTTCCTTACAACATATCTTAAAGACATTGGCAAAATTAATAGCTCTAGCTAAACACTTATTAGGTCCCAAAGGCGGGACCTATTGGCTATGCCAATGCTTGTTTAGAGATAGTTGCGTGGACCTTCTGAGGAAATTCCAGGTGGGGGAAGATCTGTTGCAGAGTTTCCATAGTAATGAGTCAATGTACATGCTCATTACTTGTTTTATCTTGCGCTTTGCACAATCTGAATTGCAGTTGTTTTTAGCTACATGTTTTAGCTGTTCTTGGAAATAACTTGCCAGCAACTGCTCTTTACCTACACTTTACCTCCTTCCTCGCACTCTCGCTACCGGCAGGAACCTTCTGCCCCCAGTCGACCACAAGTTTCCAGATTGTATGGCGGGGGTTGGTGGCAACAAGGGCATTACTTCCGGGCAGGAGGCGGGGGGCGGAGACCAGCTGCTCAGCCTATTTTAGTGCAATGCCAACCACAACGCGCAGCAGACGCGCTGCTGGCAAGCCTGTCTGCGCCCGTCCATGTCCGGTTGGGCCAGGGGCCAGTCCCCCGTTAACTCTTCTGTAGGTACCTTCGTCTACAGCCCTGATCACCTACGGGGAACTAAGGGAGACCACGAACGAAAGCTGCCTTGAATCCGCACTCCCATTTGAGAAGGGAAGCGCATGCCCCATTTGTTCATTTAAATTCAATCCCTTCCCGAAATACCAGATCTGTTTAATAAACTTTGCATCTTACAAAATGTTCCTTCTCAACTGTAGATCCCTAGTCAACATACCACAGAAATTACGATACTATTAGAGGAGGAATCCCTGACATTTTGTTTTTGACCGAAACCTGGCTCAACAATGAGTCTGAGCCAGTACTTGTACAGAACCTTCCCCCCGGCTTCCAGATTCAGCTGGTACGAGCAGTAGCTGGGAACGCTTATGGTCCAAGCTTCCTTTGGATAATTGGGCTCGAGCACTTGATACCACTAGACCTTTCTATGAATCAAACCCTATAGTGGCTAATGTGAAGTTCAATAAGTGGATTGAACACTCCCTTGAGCAAGTCCTCCCCAAAAAAATAGTCCGAAAAAAAGACAGTTCCAAGCTCTCTCCATGGTATACCAGCAAACTACGTGAACTGAAAAAACCTATAAAAAGCTAGAAAGGATATGGAGGAAAGACTACTCACACTCTGGGAAACATAAATACAGGGAAGCTATTAGAAGTTACCAAGCGGAAATTAAATCTGCACAAGCTGCCTTCTACAGTGAAAAAATACTCTGTGCGTCCAATTCTCCATGTGAGGTTTTCCGTATTGCGAAAACTTTAATCAAGCTTCCATCTCCACAAACCACTGTAGAGGGCGCTCTTGATCAATGTAACAATCTAGCGGAATTCTTTCACAAAAAGATACACAACATATATCTCACTTTTCCCCACACATCAGCCCACCTGGATCGCCCCTCTATGACCTGCCTCACATCCAGTACCAGTGCGCTATTGGAAATATAATCCTCTGGTAGACCCCTAATCCATAGAATCCATCCTGGGCCACGTAAAATCTGGGTCCCCTAGGGACCGGCCCCCCTAAGATTCTGACATCAGCCGCAGGAATAATACTGCCGGTAATATGTGAACTGATAAACTCCTCCGTCTCCTCTGGAGTGGTCCCCATTCCTTGAAAATGCACCATGGTCAAGGCGCTGCTAAAAAGTCAAACTTGGACCCAGAACAGCTGGGGAATTACCGGCCAATTTCCCTTCTCCCCATCTGTAGAAAAATATTAGAGAGGCACCTTAACTCTACTTTCTGGATTCCTAAAATCAAACAACCTGCTTCACCCCTCACAGACCGGATTCAGGCCCCAGCATGGAACGGAAACTGCTCTTTTGGCGGTGGTTGAAGAGTCCAGGCGAATCCTAGACCAAGGTGGTGCAGCAGCCATCATCCGGTTAGACCTCAGTGCAGCATTCGACACTGTCATGCCATGACATACTAATCCGCAGACTCATGAATCTTGGAGTGACTGGATGGGTCATCACCTGGATAAAGACTTTTTTATAGGAACGGATCTTTCAGTTTTTTAAGGGTAATGTCAGCTCTAAACTGATGCCACCCTAGCTGCGTTGTGCCGCACGGTTCCTCCCTGAGCCCGACATTGTTCAACGTATTCATGAGCCCATTGGCAGAGATTGTCCTCCCTTTTGGCATAAAAGTAGTTACCTATACTGACGAAAATCAACTGGTGGTATCTCTAAACCACCCGGGAAACCTGAACTCTAGCCTGGGCTCTTGTCTGGAACGCCCTGCTTGGAATGGAAACCACTCTGTTGGCGGTGGTTGAAGACTCCAGGTGAATCCTAGACCAAGGTGGTACAGCAGCCATCATCCTGTTAGACCTCAGTGCAGCATTCAACACTGTCAGGCCATGACATACTAATCAGCAGACTCATGAATCTTGGAGTAACTGGAGGTGTCATCACCTGGATGCAGTCTTTTCTAGAGGACCGGTTGTTTAGGGTTTTTGAGGGTAATATCAGCTCTAAACCCATGCCACTGAGCTGCGATGTGCGGCAGGGGTCCTACGTGAATCCGACATTGTTCAACGTATACATGAGCCCATTGGCAGAGATTGTCCACCCTTTTGGCATAAAAATAGTTACCTATGCCGACGATACACAACTGGTGGTATCTCTAAACCATCCGGGAAACCTGAACTCTAGCATGGGCCCTTGTCTGGAAAAATGCACAAAGTGGATGGAGCTGTCCCATCTGAAGTTGAATGGAGACAAGACAGAGCTAATGCTTCTAGGCAATAAGCCGGACTTCAAACCCGGGCTACCCTTGCCAATCCCGGGCTACTCTTGCCTAATCCCGGGCTACTCAGCTCCCTGCCAGTTCCTAAAAAACAAATCAAGAGTCTAGGCATATGGTTAGACCAATCCCTGACTTTTAATTATGAAGCAACGAAGCTGTCAGCCACTTGCTTCGGTATCTTGAGGATGCTGAGGAAAATTCTTCTTCTTCTCCCATTCTGTGATAGGCTCATAATGGTACAAGCCCTGATTCTATCACTTATAGACCACAGAAACACGCTCTAGTGGTCTGCAAATAGCACTGGGATGCCTTAGGGTAGTTAGGCGCTTAATAAATGCTTATTCTATTCTATTCATAAATGCTTATTCTATGAATAAGTGACACCTTTGGATTGGAAGGAGATAGAGATGCAGTTTACACTTGAATGAATTATAATTATAAATCCCCTTTAATGGTAAAGTCAGATTGTAAGTAACAATTCTGAAAAAGGCACTTTTAGAAAGATGAACTTTTCTTGTTCTAACCATTTGCGCTTTCTACCAGTGTCCTGGGTCACATGACTGTGAATTAATCTGCTGTTGGGGTTTGTGTATTGCTTTCAGATAATAACACAAAGGGGTCTTAGGTGTAGACCGGATAGGCCACCCTAACAGGATTACTAGAATGGACTGTGCCCAGCCCCACTTACTCTTCAAAGGACTTTGCCTCCTATCCATACAACATAATCTGACACTAGGCCTGCCTGCTTTTGTCATCCCAGATAGTTTGGAGCCTTGAAGGGGAAGGGTAAGGGGAAGATCTTTCCAGAACCAGATGTGGGGTTAAGACAGGGAATACCCCCACACAAAGGCTGGCACCAGTTCACCCCGCCAGATCTCACAGGCTAGATCCGTTCAGACCTCATAACTGTCGTAAATGTGATGCCCCACACACTGATTTTGCCCATCTCATGTGGACCTGTCCAAAACTGCGGTCGTACTGGGAGGCAGTTCACAAAACGCTTGGTGACATAACCATACTGACCCTCGTCCCCACACCCGAAATGACATTGTTGGGTTATGTGGTAAACTTCCCTAAAGGAGTCCGAAGGTTTGTCTCCCTTAGTTTGCTGCTGGCCAAAAGGGAAATCCCTCTTCATTGGGGCTGCAAGACAGTTCCCACATTACACAGTAGGCTGAATAGTCTAGCATTCTGTAACACTAACAGGTAAGTCTACTCCAGTGCACTACCTCGCTCCTCCCATCCGAAAGATGTTTGGGGGCCCTTTAGAACTTATGTGGAGTCTGAACACCGAGCTACTAGCACTCAACTAGAACAAGGCATAGTACCGGCCGGGGTGGGGTAACTTGTTTATTGATCACAATCGCACGTTTAACTTATACCCCTCTGTAGGATGCAGAGGTTGTGTGTTGATCACATGTCTGTGCTGATGTGGGCGGACTTTGTCATTTGGGGTGCGGGGCGGGCCTTCGGGACTGGATATTCAAAATTCAATTGGTTCCTTCTTTCCCTACTGTTTTTTGATACATCGACTTCTGTATGGTCACCATTTTTTCTTTTTTCATTGTTTAATGATTATGGCAATGACAGTGAGCACTACAGTTTGTACTGAGGCTATGTACGAAAATGATAAATACAGTTATATATAAAAAAAAGGCTGGCGCCAGTTATATATATTTTACCTCAAGAGTCACTCACCAAAACACACCTGGACCTGTGGAAGTTACAGAAGAAGGACTGCCCTGTTGGAGAGGACTGTTCTGCTGCTTGAAGGACTGCCTTGTTGTCCGAGAAGGAAAATTGGACCTGCTTGCCTCTATCCCAGGCTAGCCTGAGTAACTATGAGAGTCAATTGGCTGACATCCTGTGTGAGCTACAGGGACACAACAAGCTTCAGAGGCCTTGCTGCAACTGCCCAGCTGACCATCTGCAACTGTGCCCGTCTGAGTCCTGCTGCTGGTTTCTGCTGAAATGAATCCTGATCCCAAGAGGTTCCCCGCAGATTCAAGACTGTTGGCTGGCATCAGAGAAAATGCCTCCTTGCCTAACTAAAGGTTCCTTCAAATCTGGTGCAAAGCGACTTGAAGCCCTGTACAGCCTCGCTGCACAGCTGAGAGCTCCATCAGAACTGATGCCGGGTGGCGCAGAGCCTTCCTGGACATGTGAACACTTCATCTGAACTGACGCCATGCCCTTAACTGAGCTCTTTATTTACACCCAGTGCTTTCTGCTACATGTAAATGTTTTATTTACATGGCCATGTTGGAACAACATTCCTTGTCTGTAGCCCTGGCTCCTACCTATGCCCGTTGCAAAAATGAATAAGCACTGATGAGGCCAATAAGCCTAGCTTTGAGTGCTGATCTTTTGCCTTTGCCATTGTATGTACTCTTAAGAAATTGTTTTTGTAAAACATTAATAAGAAAAGTAAAAAAATGGCTCACTAAACATGCACATGCATGTTTACGGACAGGTCTATATTTCAAATGTTTTTTGTAATTAAGTTTTCCAACAACCATTGATGTAGCCACATGACCAGTCACATTCTTGCACACATGTGGCCATTATTGAATGGCTTTTGTGATTTTTCAGAAACAATTTTGAAAGAGAGGAAGGAAAAAATTACTTAGAGCAGAAGTCAATTTACTCTAGAGAAAGAGATTAGTCTGGGGGCTTCATTGCATTGCGAACACATGCCACAGTATAGCAGGACATAGTATCTATGTTTTTCATGCCTTCCCCACTCCTTGTCCTGGGAAGACATTGGTGCCCGGTCGTGCCCTTTTCTGTGATGTCATTTTGGTCAATGGGTGTGTGATGTAATTTCTGCTACCGCTGACTTTTTGGCCAATTGAAGGTCCGTGCCTTTGGTAAGTCCACAGTAATGTGCTAAAAAAACTCTTAACTGTGCGAAGATCACATTTCTATTCTTACCCGGGCGCAAAGCATCATTTTTACCACTTTAATCTTGAATAAAATATTGCTTGTCCTTGTAAACTGCCATATAGAGGCACAGCAAAGCTTGTAATTAAAAAGTAAAATCATATTTGTAAATAAAGTACCATATTGACCCCTCTTACATGTCAGCTGGGCAACCAAAAGAAGAACATAATACTCAAGATTGTTCATTTTGTCTTTATTTTATCGAATATACAGTGATTGTTGTATGATTTACTGCACTCTAGAATCTCGTCCCATAATGCTTTGCAGTGCCTTTGGTTGGGATTTTATTTTTGCCCATAACTGTTCTTGGGGTGGTCTTAGGAGGATGGGACCACGACCGAATCATTCAGCATGATGTGCTCTTTGTGTTCAAGGCATCTGGTTGGTTCTCTCCCTAGGTTAGGATGACCCCAAAATCATCACCTCTCTCACTGCTTGCTGTATTTTCATTTTCACTTTTGTGAGATGACTATATGCATTTTAGCATGTAAAGATAGAGTTACTTGTTGTTTTACCAAAGGTATGTGAAGTTTCTGTTTTCTTAATTGGGATGAGACGAACGGTGTTACGGAGTGGAGTTCAGAGTTTTTGTTCAATTCCACAGAATTCCACATAGTGGTACTCTGCCAAACTTCGCCCACCCTTATTTAACACCTGGCGGGTTCTCTAAATGTCAGGGCGGCCTAGCGAATCACAAATGGCATCCAGTCAGTGGTCGTGCAAGGTCTCTTTCAGCAGTGAGTAGAGCCTTGGTTAGATATGTATGCCTCCGAAGAGAACGCATAATGTCAGCTGGACAAGGAGAGGCTGGTATACAGAGCTTCTGAAGATGAGCATAGTTCCTCCGATCTGGCTGCCCCATCAGGAGCATCTTTTGTTACAGCAGCAGGGGAGAGTCCTCCACCCGCACCTATCAACTTCCAACTCTATGCTTTGAGATTGAGCTACGACAGTTGATGGCTTTCCTGAAATATGTGAGGTTATCTTGGCGGCCAGGCGGCCCTCCACTAAGATGGTATATGCCTGCTGTTGGCAAAGGTTTGTAAAATATTGTACAGAAAGGTCTATCGACCATCTTTCTGCTTCTTTATCTTCTATGCTTCTTTTTCTTCTTACCTGTGCCCAGCAGGGATCTGCGTTGGGTATGTTCAAGGGTTATCTTTTTTCTCTGTCCACTTTCTTTTTTTTTAAAACCTTTATTGTGTAGTTAGGCATATACAAATACAGGCCTACAACCAGTCAGGCTGGCCACGACACAATACGAGCAGCCGATGACTCCGAAACGATAGTCTGGAAGAAACCAACAATACAGGAACAATCAAGTCAGGCTAGAAAGGGTAGGTGCGGCCATCGAACAGGAGAAAAGAAGGTTATTTTTATAATAAGGAGTATCACAGGATCAAATGAAGTATACGTACATCCGGGTTCCCATAGCAGGCCACTGAGCAACAACAAAAAGCATAAGGGCATCGATACGGATAATTATCAGCAACAGTTGACACCATTCAGAAAACAGATGCCATAGACCAAAGCAACACCCACCGTGGCTCGTCTCTTGTCTACACATAACCCAGTTACATATTATAGACAGAACATAGGAACCGGAATAGCGACAATAAAAATAATCACCTGCCATACTAACCTAATAGAGAAAAAGAGGGGAGAAGGAAGGGGGAAAGGAAGAAATAACATAAGCAAGAAAGAGAGAACGCCGCGCCAATGCAAGCGCCCCACAGCAATAAGCGCGCAAAGAAGTAAGGATATCTCCAGCAAGGTGGGCATGCGAGTCGTAATCAAAGTGCGGCAAAACCGCAAGAAAAAGAACAACGCATCTCCAGTCCCCACCCTCAATCACACCATGGGGGACAGGGACAGACGCGGCGCTCCTATAAAGGGATACAAAAGAGCCATAGAACCAAGGAAAAGAAAACAGCAAAGAAGCCCCAACCCACCCACCCCACCCTGCACCCCTGCAGAAAGCTACGGCCTACCCCCCCCCCAGCAGCGTGCCTGTCGCCCTAAACAGAACCCGAAATATAGAGAAGGCAAGAAGAAAGAGAGGAATAAGAGGAAAAAAAAGGGGGGAAGAAAAAATTCAAGAGGAAGGGGCAAGGGGACCATCAAACGAAGCACTCGGCCCCAGCCTCCCGCCCACCCACACAATCATAGAACATCTAAACGAGATCGACACAGTCTCAGGTATCATAAACTCACGAGGGGATAGTCCATATTATCAGGAGTGGGGGTTATCTGCATCACAATCCAGTCACTGGGAGTCCTCAGGGTTCAATTCGGCTCATCCCTGGCCTTTCTTAGACATCACTACCGCACATAAAGTAGCAGTGGGAAGCGAACACATCAAAATGGAGAGGCCATACGATCGAAACAAAGCAAGGCAAGGGTGTAGACCAGGGGGCCCCGGCAATCAGCAACAAAACAAGAGGCCAACTCTGCAGTCCAGGTCTCTCAACAGTAACAGCAAGAGCAGCAAAAACCAGGGGTTCAGACGTGGAAGAAAGCAGAGGTCTCCCCGCAGGACAACAGCACGACCTCCCCAAAGGAGATCGGAGCAGCAATCCACAACGCTCCCAGGTCACTCGGGCAGGATCGGGCCCCAACACGGAGCACACGTCCCCACACTCCACACTCAAAACCGCCAGAAGAGTCGGGGCCGCAGATTTGCAAACTTGTCGATGGACAGCAGTAGCACTCCTCGCAGCGATCGACGGGGACGAAGCAACTTCACCACGAAGCTGAGCCGCATCCATGAAGAACGGTCCATCAAAGATGGCGGCGGATCGCATACCGTCCAAGGGAGCACCGGGGGCCAGGGCCGCACGCAACGAGTGCAGGGCGTCAAGATCATCACCAATCGTGGGCTCGCGCTCACATGTCCAGGCCCCCGCGCGATCCAGCCACACAAGTCCGCCGCCCAGAGGAAATCCGTGGCCCAGGACGCCGGCCGCCATTTTACGGGAGCAGCAGCGTCGCCACCCTCCGCGACTCCCGGAGCAGGCTCTTAAACGAGGACCCCCCTGGAATCCACACAGGAACCGCTAATGGCAATCTTGGTGCAAAAAGGTTCACCACAAAAGTCGGGGGGTCCGTCTGCACCACCACACGCAGGCAGCACAAGCCAACTCCGGGCGCAGGGCTTCAGGATGGCCGAACGAGGCAACAATGGGGGGCACCCCCCAGCACGGTCATCCCCCGTCCGCGGTGCACCGCATCCCACAACAGGCCTCGCGGCCGCCGGAACAGGCCCGGTCAGTAACCACCGGAACAATTGCACAACGGCCGCACACAGCCGGTCCTCTCTCCCGCCAGGGGGCCGCCGCTGGTACCTTCACCCCGGCTGATCCACGTAGGCGAGGTCCCGGTCTCCACACCGCGGAGGCCCCGGATTAAGCAGGAGCACAACTTCGGAACCACAACACACAGGAGTCCCCAGGTCAGACGGTGAGTATGGGCGAGGCTTTACGTTTCCGTTTCTTCCCGAGTGTGTCGTCTCGGGGCAGGATAGTCGACAGGATTTGCGTGTTGGGCAGGAAGGCTGACGGAGCCGAGCTATAGAGCGGCCATTACGGTCACGAGCTTGGCTCCTCCCTCCTTGTGCTTCTTTTTAAAGTCTCTGTCCACTTTCTTGAGGCTGCAAGAACAACCATCTCTATTTAAATCTCCCGTTGTAAATTGATTTCTAAATTATTTATTAGGCTACACCGTAAAGAGAAAAGAAGAATAAAGGATTATCAAAAAAAATTAAGACATGTCTCCATGAAATGTTTTGGATTTCACTTGATGAGACCAACAAACTTAGCAAATCTATGCATGTTTGCAAATAAGTGTGTGCTGATCATCTTTATGTAAATGTTTATGTGAATTCATTCACTATTTGGGATTTAGGAGTAACCCTGGGCAATGAACTCTGCTCCGCTAACGGAAGTTGCGAAGATTTGGTAACTATGTTTTTCATTGAAAACACGGAATTCATGCAAAAATTCCCTCTCGACTCCTCTATGCAATGGAGTTACCTACTGTACCCACAACCCTTTGATTGAGCAACTTTACCTTTACATGCTGAAAAAGCAAATAACCAATTCACAAAAGTGAACTTTGAAAAACATTAGGCAATGAGAGTTGTGATAATTTTGGGGTCACCCTTTACCTAGGGAGAGGGCAAGCAGATGCCTTGAACACAAAGAGCATATCATGCTGAACGATTTGGTGGTGATCCCATCCTCCTAGGACCACCCCAAGAAAAGTTATGGAAATGCCAACCAAAGGCCCAGCAAAGCATTATGGGGCGAGATTCTAGAGTTTAGTGAATATTATAGTATTAGCTCTCAGCTGAGCCCGAGATTCTGCCCCTTGAGGAATGTTTTGATTTTGGATACTATAATATTCACTGCACCCTAGAATATTGTCCCATAATGCTTTGCAGGGCCTTTGGTTGGGATTGTATTTTTTGCCCATAACTGTGTTTTGGGTGGTCCTAGGAGGATGGGACCACCACCAATCGTTCAGCATGATGTGCTCTTTGAGTTCAAGGCATCGGCTTGGTTCTCTTCCTAGGTTAGTGAAGACATCAAAATCATCACCTCTCTCACTGCTTGCTGTATTTTCATTTTCACTTTTGTGAGATGATTACATGCATTTTAGCACGTAATGTCGTTTTACCAAGGGTATGTGAGGTTTCTGTGTTATGAATTGTGGTGAGACGGAATGGAGTTGCGGAGTGGAATTCACTGAGTGTTTGATAAATTCTGCAGAATTCCGTGTAGTGGTACTCCGCCAACTACGCCCACCCTTAATTAGGAGGTCTTTTTTCCCGTGATCATTGCACCACACATAACAGGATCCCACTAATATAAGAACATGCGGTATTGTATATAAGGCCTTCTTGGAAATCGCTTGATTTCTAAATTAGCTTGTACTTATGTTTCCACCTACGCCCTTTGTTATGCCGCAGTGGGTCTTTAATTTGGTCCTCTTTTCTTGTGTGTTCCTTTTGACCCGTTACATAATTGTCCCCTTCGGCTGCTTACTATCAAGACAGCCCCTAGTGGCAATAACATCTGACTAGAGGCTTAGTGAGTTGCAGGCATTGTCATCCAAGCCTCCTTATATGATGTCTTTTGTAGACAATGTCTTACTTCGTACCTGTGCTTTATTTTTGCCTAAGGTGGTGACCCCATTCCAAGTGGGTCAATCAATCAAGCTGGAGAGGAGCGTCTCCACTGACTGGACCCAAAAAGAGCATTGTCGTTCTACCTTGACCCCACAAAAGAGTTCCAGGTGGACCACCAACTTTTTGTGGGGTACATAGGAGCTAAAAAAGGTGAAGCACGGGAGAAACGGACCATCTCTTGCTGGGCTGTACTCTGCATTAAAAATCTGCTACGCCCTGGTTAAGAAACAGCCCTCTGTGAGATTAAGATCCCATTCCACCAGGGGAAGGGCTGCAACCACGGCACTGGCTTGGAGTGTCCCAGTCCTGGACATCTGCCAGGCAGCAACGTGGGCATCTCTGCACACGTTTGCCAAGCACTACTGCCTGGACAGTCCGGTCCGCAGAGACAGGCATTTTGCCCGTTCGGTCCTGCAGGACTTTTTAGTGGGAGAAAATTGTCCTCAGCCCACCGCCAGGATGATATGGCTTGAGTATCTATTCAAAGGTAAGGCATCTGCAGCTGGAAGTCTCTCTCAGATGAACAAGTTACTTACCTTCGGGAAAGCTTTATTTGGTAGAGGCAATATCTAGCAGCAGATTCCTTACAGACCACCCATGCCTCCCCACTTTGTGGGAATATGTGACGGTACATTGTATGCCAACACAACGCATGCCATTACATACATATATATATGTATATATATTCACATGTATATGCGCCAGGATACCCTTTGGGTGACAGTTGCGCTATATAAGTAGGCCGACATACATACATACATATAGATATATGTATACATATCTTTATGTATATATATGTAAATGTATGTGTATACACACACATCTATTTATATATCTATACATATATGTGTGTTTTTTTAATATCACCTACAACTCAAAAATTACCCTTAGCACCCCAATAACCATATCCCCTAAAATCCTAAAATTACCTTTACCACCCTAATAGGCATATCCCCATACCCTAAAATTACCCTTCCCGCCCCAAAACCCATACCCACCCTGAACCGTAAATTTACCCGTAGCACCCCAAACCCGCCCTGAACCCTAAAATTACCCTGGGCACCCAAAAGCCCAAGCCCACCCTGAACCCTAAAATTGCACCTACACCCCCAAACCCATTCCCACCCTGTACCATAAAATTACCCTTCTCACCCCAAAACCCAAACCCACCCAGCACCATAAAATTACCCTTGTCACCCCAAAACCCAAACCCACACTGAACCCTATAATTACCCTTGGCACCCTAAAACCCATACCCACCCTGAACCCTAAAATTACCCCTACACCCCAAAACCCTTACCCACCCAGAACCCTAAAATTACCTTTACACCCCAAAACCCATACCCACCCTGAACCCTAACATTACCCTGGGTTCCCCAAAACCCATACCCACACTGAAACCTAAAATTACCCCTGCACTCCAAAACCCATACCCACCCTGAAACCCAAAATTATCCCTATACCCCAAAACATAAACTCACCCTGAACCCTAAACTTACCCTTGGCACCCCAAAACCCAAACTCACCATGAACCCTAAAATTGCCCCAACACCACAAAACCTAAATCCACCGTGAACCCTAACATTACCCCTACACTCCTACACCCATACCCACTCTAAACCCTAAAATGACCCCTTACCCCCAAAACCCATACCCATCCTGAATCCTAAAATTACCCCTGGCACCCCAAAACCTATATCCACCATGAACCCTAAAATTACCCCTACACCCCAAAACCCACACCCACCCTAAACCCATTACTTACCTTATACTTACATGTAAAACACATATGTCTTTACCATTCATGCCTTTACAGAGAAAATCATTGTAAAGCATGCTTGGTAAAGGCATATGCGTTGTAATGCCATGCGTTGTAATGGCATTGTGATGTCATGGCATGGTACTTCGTTGTGATGGCATGCGTTTTAATGGCCTGCGTTGTACTGAATTAGTTGTAATGGCTATTTACCTTCTGGAGACTTATTAGGGCTAGGGTTACTGCCTTTTACAGTGCCCTAGTTTTGGCACACTATTACGTCAGTCACATCATGTCTCCGCACTTCTGGCATGGAAAAGTGAAAAGTATTGATGTCCGCGCGCGTGGGTAGCACCTATATATGAGACCACGATGACATAACCAACGCCAGTGGCCTCACTCGGAGCGAAAAGGAGCCACCCCATGGCGCTCACAAGGGTTACTGGTCATGTAAAAGTTTCAGGATCCAGCCTGATGCCTAGGAAATCCAAAGGGAAGGAATCTGCAGCTAGTCATTGTCTCTAACAGATAATGCAATACTGAAGGTAAGTAACTTGCTTTTTCCTTCCTGAATTTGTTTGTCAAGAGCATAATGAAGTTACTTTAGTGTTACGTAGTTCACGAGAGATCTTGTTCTATCCTGCAAAATACCATGACGTGCTTGTGTTTACTACTTTGTAATGATAAAGCAGAGTTTGATGGTGATGTGGTTTGGAAGAGTGCATCAGATGGATACTAATTGTGCTTCTTTGCTGTTGTCCTTTAGACCCTGACCTTGCTTATGGAATTGAAGTGAAAGAAGTCTGCCCCGACACTGTGATGATCAGCCTCAATCGCTTATGGTCCTTCACATGTGACTTGACAAAAGGTTGCAACGTAAGCAGTACGGCTTGGAATAAAAAGAACCCGGTAAGTTGCTACATGCATATGCTCTACTTCTTCGCCAATGTGCATCATCATATTGAGAATAATGAGCTCTATCAAATTCAATTCCAGGTAGTTGTATGTCGGATTAAACCACACTAATATGTTTAAGACAAGCCATGCATTTCTAAAACAACAGTACACAGGTGTCCATCACAGAGGAAGTGAAGGAAACATCTTTCAAATCGTTGTATGATTTTTGCTGTTTATGTCTGTAGGAAGGCCAGTTTTATTGAGGGTGGTTAGGTTTGTAACTTATACTATGTGGTTACTATGTCTTCTAGAAGGGTTGTAACCAGATCCTGTGTTAGTCCATATTGTCTCTTTTTGGTGAATACATAGATGTCATTGTCTTTTCTAGTTTTTCTTATGCTTTCGAAGTTGTCAATGTAAGAAATTAGGTGACTGCCCCCTTCAAGGAATAATCACAACTCTTGACACGGAGAACCCTGAAAGTTGCTAAACTAAGTGTAAACAGGCGATCCTGACAGTGGAACCTTCTAGCTACCAGCACCTAACCTGCTATCCCTTCACCAGTCTTAACCCCTCTATACTTAGTGAATCGCACCCACGGTCACAATGCTAGTTCCCTTGGGAACCTAACAGTTCAAAACACAAGCACAGGTGCACCACACATCAAAATTCAAGCAAGAAGAACAATTGTATAGTCCATATCCAATAAAGACGTTCTTCAATTTCTCTCTTTTTATTCCATTTCCAGTGGATTAAAAAACAGAGTCAAATGTTATGACTCTTCACACAGTACAGCCCACGCGTTTCGTCCTAGTGCAGTACTTCTTCAGGGCACTAAGTACTGGGTGGGTGAAACACATCCAAGGGCTAGTGAGTCGCAGGCTTCGTTGCTTATAAACTGTTCACCGTCAAGGGATATATTATGTCTCATAATGTGAACCGTCTATATCTAGACAACGAATGGATGATGGCTTGTAGGAGGATCCCAACATAAGGCTTTTGAGCACCGCAGTGATGTGTTGCGTATAGGCTCACGTGGCAGCAACGGATAAATGGACAAGGCTTGTCCGTTTATGCGTTGCTGCCACGACCCTCGGCACTCTGCCTGCCTGCAACAGCCTCATTTCGTCTGTTGTTTTCCTGTCCATTTAATATTTTACCAATTTACGAGATATTAGTATTGGGACGTTTCCTTTGTACTGATGTGATTATAGGTATTCGTGGAGGCTGATATTGTACATGCTCATCTCTAACCAGGTGGAGGTGCTTACCCTACCTGTAGGCCTTCTTGCGTAACTTTGAGATGATCAATTTCAAGAGTTGGATGTGAGCCTCTATACAACACATCACTGCGGTGCTCAACATCCTTATGTTGGGATCCTCCTACTAACCATCATCTGTTCGTGGTCTAGATATAGACGGTTCACATTCTTAGACATAATATCTCACTTGACAGGTAACAGTTAATAAGCAACGAAGCCTGCGACTCACTAGCCCTTGGATGTGTTTGATCTACCCAGTACTTAGTGCCCTGAAGAAGTCCTGCACTAGGACGAAATGCGCGGCTGTACTGTATCGTTTTGTATCGTACTGTGTGAAGAGTCATACAATTTGACTCTGTTTTTTAATCCACTGGAAACGGAATAAAAAGAGAGAAATTGAAGAACGTCTTTATTGGATATGGACTATATAATTGTTCTTCTTGCTTGAATTTTGATGTGTGGTGCACCTGTGCTTGTGTTCTGAAGTTGCTAAACTAACCTGAGCCCAACCCACTAGCAGATATGGCACAGAGCAAACAGGCTTAACTTAAGGCAATGTGTAAAGTATTTATGTAGAACCAGAACAGTAGAAACTTTAAAATGCACAACGATAAACATCTCAAACTGAATTAGAAAATAGAGTTAAAATCTAAGAAACAAAATTACACCACAATGACAAAATCCAATAAGGGGAATCATGGCTATGAATTTTTAATGTTTTAAGTAAACATAGTGCTAAGAAGCACAAAGTGCAAATGATAGTCAATAGTTGCTGTAGACTGGGACCTAGGCTCGATTTCAGGCTGACTGCTATGGAGTACAGGTCGGGTACACCTAACAGGTTCATCCTGGTTAAAGATTTTATCTTCTGACTCAGTCCCAACCAACAGCAAGAGTATGCTTCTAAAGCCCAACAGGACCTCAGGGGGAGGCATTTAGAGACTCACTGTATGTCTGGCAAAGTCCAACAGTTGAGTCCATGTCCAGTTGCCACTGGTCAACTGGGTACTTCCGGTAAAAGGCCTCTTGCAGCTTGCTATTTCCCTGTGCAAAGGAGGCCATTCAACTCACCCAGGGAGTCCACTTATTTGTCATGGGTGCCAAAGGAAGCAGGTCCAGTCCTTCAGGGCTCCTCTAAGGTCACTGACTGTAGGACCAGTCCTCTTCTGATCTTCCAGAGGTCCAGAAAGTGCTCTGAAGAGCGTGACTGGGGATACCACATTTATGCCTGGCACTAGCTAATGGGTGGCGGTAACTCCTGGTCCCTCCCTAACCTATAGGGTAAAAGGTCCCAGGACTGACTCTACAAACTTTTGCAGCACTTTTTGTTTGCCCTACTGTAAACAGGCCCAAAAAGCCATGTGTAAAGACATTTTTAAGATGACAAATGTCTTTGACCACACTAAACTTGGGCTTTGGGGTCTCTGGTATGTGTGGGGAGTGTACTTTGATAATCCTAGTATCCTTCAATATCTAACACTAATATCCAGTTTGAAGCAAACACTATACCCATGACAAACCCAGAGACAGATGTATGGTAGGACAAAAGCAGGGGCTTTCAACAACCAGATATGGAATCCCCAAGAATTGTCTTGGCATCCTGTTCTGTTTTTTTTAAGTGTGCCCCAAGTGCAGCATGTGGCTCAACAAACCTGTCAAGAAGTATTTGACAGTATGGTGTGAACTATCAACAGGGTTTTGCATAGGCCCTACCCCTCTGCTGAACTGAAAGGAGTCATCCCTGCCAATTCAGGTCAACCTGTCAGTCACAGTGGCCTATTGTGTAGCTCCTGGGAGGAGTTTCACACCTCAGTCACACCTTATTCAGGCAACGTACAGGCTGGGAGGAGCTGGAGAGTTAATTCAAATTAGCCTACAGGAGCTTCAGGCAGGGAAAAGGTAACTTTCTAAAAGTTGCTTTTCCTGAATATTTATTCAGAAATCTGAATTCACCATTGAAGTGCATTATTAATAACTATTAAAATGAGTTGTTTAATTATTTTTGTAGCTGGTCCCATTCCTGAGAGAAAGTAATACGATTTTAATCTGTACTCTGGTTTTCTCCATTGGATAGCTAAGCTGGTCACGTGTCAAATGGCTTTGTAGACCTTGTCACTGTAAGTACATGGTAACATT
Organism: Lissotriton helveticus; assembly: GCF_964261635.1. Taxonomy (NCBI): domain Eukaryota; kingdom Metazoa; phylum Chordata; class Amphibia; order Caudata; family Salamandridae; genus Lissotriton; species Lissotriton helveticus. The sequence continues at coordinate 81,813,688 of NC_136058.1, forward strand.
CATTTTCTATATGACCCACTGTTAAACACCATGCACTCTACTTTGTGGGCTACAAGGCTTACATAGAGGCGACTTACTAATATTTAAAAGGAATGTTTTTATCTGCCAAAAAAGCTCTTTTGACAGATTCAATGACAAGTTTTACACTGCCACAGTCAGGCTTCACAGGGAAGGCCTGAAGCCATGTTTGCATTGGCACCGTAGAGAATAGCATAATGGGTGATGCAGTCCACTAGTGGCATTTAAGTTCCAGGCCCTGGGTACCCTTTGTACACCATATTCTAGGGACTTATAGACGAGGTAAATATACCATTATAGGCAAGGTAAATATACCAATCAGGAAAAAGCCAATTTAATCATAGTTAAATGGGGAGCACAGGCACTTTACTACTGGTTAGCAGGGGTAAAGTGTGCAGAGTTCTAAAGCCAGTAAAAATATAGGGTCAAGCAAAAAGGAGAAATATGCAGGGTGACCATACAGATTTCCAACAGCCAAGTTTTCTGTTTGAGTTGTGTTACTTTTGCTATCAAAGATCCTGAAATGGGCTACATTAGCTTTGAGTAGGTCTTCTCATACTGATAAGAGATATAGTAAAAATGTACTTATCAAGGTCTCTGACACTTTGATCTTTATTCAAAGATTCTTTATCAACAATGAATTTACTTTCCTCAAAGTTTAATGTACATACACTGTTAATTGCATCATTTAAACAATAGTGGGGTGTTTTTTATTCTCTATGCAGATCCCACACAATACTGTGTAATTCAAGTATGTTTCCATGGTTGGGTTCTGATCTTTCACTCTGCAAACATACCCTCTTCTTCTTTACCAGACGTTCTCTAGTTCCAGTTCATTGATATTTTCTAAATTGTGAGAAACTATTTCCAAGCCTGGCTGATGAGGGATGTTACCCCAAAACCGGTCCCAGGATGCTTGTTTCCGGTTCAGGTAAGACCTGGCTTGGCAATTCGGGCTGGACTGTTCCCATGAGGCACAGGGCCCAGACTGATTTGCATATAGCTGGGTCTGAACTGAGGTGGCGAAGTGTGCTAAAGAACGATGATAGATTCACCCCAGATCTGTGACTAGGGGTGAGAGTCTGAAAAATGTCAGTGTTCCGTTCATCATCTCCTTGTGTTTGCTTTGTTCGCCCCAAGTTGGCAGGGTATGCCCAGATGTGAGTCCCTTGCTCACTTTGCCACTGGTTTCAAGCTAGCCTGGCTGATGAGGGTTGTTACCCCCAAACCGGTCACGGGATGCTTGTTTCCGGTTCAGGGAAGGCCTGGATTGGCAGTTCGAGCTGGACTGTTCCCATGAGGCACAGAGTCAAGACTGATTTGCATATGGCTGGGTCTGAGCTGGGGTGGCGTAGTGAGCTAACGAGCGATAATGGATTCAATCCAGATCAGTGACTGGGGGTGAGTGTCTGCAAAGTTCCAGGGCTCCGTCCATCATCTCCTTGTATTTGCTATGTTCATTTGTATACAAACAAATCTTTTGTTTTGCTAAATGAGTCTTTTTTTTCTTTCAGGATCTTTTGGCGGTTGGCTATGGAGAATTTGGTTTCAAGAAGCAGAAGGGGGGATTAGCATGCTGCTGGTCACTAAAGAACACTACGGTAAGTAACTCAAACAGTTAAATGATGTGTGCTTTTCCAGTGTCTTCTCTGAAGTTTGTCCTGTTGATTTGCTGTTTGTTTCTGTTTGTACATACATTAATTTGGTGCATTTGGTTAATACATTATTTTTCCTATACACTTAATATTTCATATAGTTCTTTTGTGATGTATCATGTTAAAATATTCGAGGGTGAGTAAAGGAACATGCTAATTATTCTTTTATATACATATTTATGAGTATTTATGAATCAAGAATGTATCTGCCGAGTGCCAGGGTGCTGTAAGAGTGGACAATGTAATAATGGAATGGAACTAGTACTAATAATGCTGCTGATCAGGTAAGCTGGCAAAGCACATGCACTCACCTGTGACCAGAGGCTTCAGGGTGTAATTCAGATAAGCTGACCAAAGCATTGCCTGCTCCAAACCCCACAGGCTTGAAGCACCACTTTTTTAACTGAAAAATATAGCATTTATAAGCACAATTTGCATCTGTAAAACCTCTGCTGGAATAAATGCATACACAAAAGAAAAATACCAAAGGTGACTGGTATACAAATGTTCTTTCTAGAACAATGTATTTGACAGAGTGGAATCTACAATTCAACTAATTCCCTGAACCCCTGCCCTCCCCCCCCTCCAGAACCCCTCCAAATTGCAGTTAAAGCCCTTCACCATGTATTAACTGTAATCGACCAGACAGGAAACGTTCTCTAACGATACAATATTGCTTCTCCTCTTCCTGTGGTCCTGGCAAGGCTGTGCAGTGTCACTTTAGTTGAAAACAGTTTTGCAGCAACAGTCAGAGGAGGGGACTGTGTTGGGATAGCTTCTCCTCCATCCAGCCTATACTTCCAATGGGATGAAAATGCATGAGGAGAGTCAGGTGGTCGACCGTACCATATGCTAAGAGGCCCAGACGTGTAAGGGCGGCAGCTATGTTCTAGTCAGCTTGGGACTTGAGCTCTTCTCATGTTGCCGTCATGTAGGATTCTCCCTCAAGACATTATCGGAAGCCCTCCAGCTAGAACTGCTTGACCCACAATACAGTCCTTGCAATGGGTAAACGCAATTCAAGGGTTTCCAACCGGTCAAACTTGAGTGCCTCAAATCCTGCAAAATACATCAGTCCGAGCAATAAATAATGGTGCCTTGAAATTATGTGTTTATCTTGTCACATTGCAGGTTGTTAGACCTGTCTGCTTTTGGGTAGCCCCTCCTATTAATTATTTATTTTGCCCCTTTTTGCTCCTCATAACCCTTCATTCTTTTTATGTCCACTAGATTCTTTTTTGAGGTGTTGACCTAGGGGCTAGATGCTCTTTCTGTCCTCATAGTCCTTTTCCCCGAGGCCTAGGTGCCTTCCCTGACTAAAAACCCACAAGAATCACAAAATGGTCGCCAGTAACTGCCATAACGGTCATCTCAAGACAGGACCCATACGTTAGAATAGGGACCTTCCAGAACCTTCTGGACCTTGCTGGACCTTTGGAGGGGAACCTATATAAGGCGGAATGCGAGGCAGCCATTTTGTTGTTGACTAGTGAGTGCTAGAGAGTGGAACTGGTGAGGAGGGAGGCGACTCTGAGGAGGAGGACAGCGCTTTACCAGGAGTAGGATTGACCTGTGGGCCGGCCGATCTCCTGTACTGACTTGTTCCCACTGGTGTTGACCAAACCCTGCCAGGGAAGTCCATTCCTAAAATTCTTGAACGACCCCCAAGACATTCCAAGGGCTCTGGGGTCTCTGAGATAAGTCGCGTTTGGAAGGGTGAAGAAGTCTAACCCTGAAGGATCATTCCTAGAAACTGCAGCACTGAATTCCCTTCCCATAAGGCATTTAAGGAGCTAGCGCTTCCTTCATCAAGGACTCACCGAGCGTGGGACTGGTGAGACCAGCTGACATCTCGGCGGGGTGAGGGCGCCCTATCCGGCGCAGATTTCCTCTGCGAGTTGACAGAGTGCTGAGTGGCATCCGAGGAGGTGGAGCAGCGACGGAGGAGGCTGGACGAGAGAGGCGGAACTTCGGCGTGAGGAGACAGCGAAGTAGGAGCAGCCGAGCGAGTGCGCCGGAAGTAGTGCTACGGCGTCGACTTCTGCGCAGGCTCGGAGGTGCAGGTCTCTGAGGAGTGCACCGGGCGGCGGAGTCTGTCTGCACGATCCTTCTGAGGGAGAAGCGTCTCGACCAGGGACAGAGGCACTGAGGATCCAGAGTGACAGAAGGCGCTGTTGTGTCCCCGGATACCGGCGTCCGTTTGAGCTTAACCGGCTAACTAACTCTGAAACAAGTAAGCCGGGCCGCATAACTGGAGGGAGGTGGAGAGCGTCACGGGGAGTGTGACGAAATAACGAAGGAGACTGTAAATTACTCCCCGGGCCGAGGACCGGCTACCGAGCAAGGGTGTGGAGGTAATAACATTACCCTATGTGACCGGACCCCCCCCCACTCAAACGAGGCTAAATACTGTTGCACTGCCAGTACCAGAGACCAGGAAAAGGGGCCCAGCTGGGGATAAGGAAGGGTGTGGGAGCTGCATCTGTCCCAGAAACACAACGCTCGTTGAGAGGGCCCACATAGCCTAAAGTGGGTTCGGGAGCAAGTTCATGTAGCCCTGAATCAGGAAAAATAACTACCTGTTTGTCCTCTTTTAGGCCCCAGCTGTTACATCGAGTCATTAGGTGACATTACTGAAGCTGGGCTATAAACCTGTGCAACTCGTTTGAAATATCCATGAAACTTCAGTGGTAAAGTTCAGTTTCAGTGTATTGTAAACGAGCTTGTCACCTGTTGAATCTTAACCTAGAATTGTAGAGTGTGGAACGTTTGTTTACATTACAGGGTCATCTTACATAAACCGTGAATGGGGAAGAAGGGTTGGTAATATCATCCAGAATGTGACATAAAGTAATAATGACATGTGAAGATATTTAATGTATTGGAATCTGCTAATAAGCTGAAAATCTAACAAAGAGTTTTTATAAAGCAGACCGTATTCTTCTAAATTTGGTGTAGTGTCCTTATTTTTGAGTGGATGGACGTTATGTTACTGAAGGGTGCGACGCAAACTTAGCACATGTATCTTGGAGTTAGGCCTTCCCACTTAGTGCCAAGCTACCTTATGTGACTTGGAGATCCCAGGTCCAACACAGGTGCTTCAAAGACAGAGGTCAAATGTCAGGCTATTTCGTCTGACAAATTGCTTCTTATCATTTGTAACGGGATTGGTGTCTATTTCCCTTTCTCTGAGTGCAAATTGGTAAGAGTTTTTATTGTTTAACTATTTTTATTGATATCAGCTCGAAACAAAATCACACCATATACATTCTGATCGTGTGCCATCAAAGTGAAACGTACAAGCAATTAGGAGGTTGGCACAGGCACATTGCAAAGTACAAAGTACAATCCGCCAAGCGTTGGCATATGGTATGAGGGAATGAAACAACCCCCCCAACTAAGAACTCCCTCCCTCCTTTCCCCCATCCCACTCCCCTCCCGCCCGTCCAGTGCTCCCTTTCTACCTCTAAGCTGTCCTGCCGCTCTCTCTTCCTGTGTCTCAATATTTACTCCTGCCTTAAGGGTCTGTTTCTTTTGGTTCCGTGAGTCTCAACAATCTTAGATACCGTGGACATGTGATTTCCCTAAATTCCGTGATCAAGAGGGACCTAAATAGTTGCCAAAGCTCTTCATATCTATCACCCTCCCCAGCCATAGTGAGTGATAATTTCTCCATTCCAAGTATATGCCACAACCTGTGCAGCCATTCAGTAAAGGTGGGAATGTTGGAGGTGCGCCAATGTGTGAGTATGTTCTGCACTGCGGCGCCTAGAGCGATGGCCATTTGTCTACCTCTACGGGAACGTAGTGGGTATGTTAGGGGGTTAGGAAGCCACAGTATGACATATGCTGGAAATCGCGGGAGCTCTGTCTGAAAATGTCTATCCACCTCATCTAACACCTGCGTCCAGTAAGGTTGGAGGTGGACACAATCCCATAGTAGGTGCACTAGGTTTCCAACTTGGCCACAACCCCGCCAACAGGTCGCCTCTCTGCCACGGTCCATCTCATGTAATCGTTCGGGAGTATAATACCAATATGTTGTTACTTTTGTGAGTGTCTCCGTGAGCCTCATGTGGTAGGCGGAGTGGCGTGCTCTATAGTAAATCTTTTCCCATTCCTTGTGACTAAGGACCCTACCCAGCTCTCTTTCCCATCGCTCTCTGCCTGGATTGTGTATATGTGTCTGATTTACCTGCAGCATCTTATAAAGGTCAGATATGAGTTTAGTGTTTGATGTGTGGGAGATGAGCCACCGTTCGTAAGGGAGAAGCCGTCTGTCCGCGCTTGCGCGTACTTGTGGTTGCAGTGCCCAGTGTCTCACTTTTAGATAGCAATACCGTTCTGTCTCTCAGAAGCCAAAATCTTGTTTGAATTGGGGGAAGGGAATGATCCCCTCTGCTCCATAGATGTGAAATAAGAAGGGGCATCCCGCGGACCTCCAATGGGCAAAAGTCGTCCCTGCTGTGCCGAGGCCAAAGTCTGGATTGTCCACCAGCGGGGTGAGGGGAGAGGGAAAGGTTGTAAAATCATGGGCAATGTTAGTGGCGTCCCACACCTCCAGGGGAACTCGTGTTATAAACGAGGCATAAAGATTAGGGGGTGGGTGGGCCTTACGAAGGAAGGGGATTTCTTGCAGTGGACGGCTGGCCACCGCTTGGTCTTGAAAGTGCCAGTGTTTCTCTGACTCCCATTTACTCCATTCCACCAGGTAGTGCAATTGCGCCGCCTGGTAGTATTTGTGGAGGTCAGGTATCCCCAATCCTCCCATCTCTCGGGCAAGCGGGGCCAATGACCTCCGCATTCTAGGTTTCCAGCCCTGCCAGATAAATTGGGCCAGTTCGGCTTGTATCTGCCGGATCCAGCCGGCGGGTGGTCGTAACGGGAGAGCCCAAAAAAGGTTGAGGATTTGGGGCAGAATGGTCATCTTGACATCTGCAATCCTACCCAGCCGGGAGAATGGGTAGTGTCTCCACCGGTTTATCTCTCCTCGGATCTTCCCGCGGAGTGAATTGTAGTTAGCTGCGAACATGTTGGGGAGTGAGGAGGCCAATTGAATTCTCAGGTACGGGACCGTATCTGGTGCCCACTGAATGGGAAAGAGCTTTTGTAGATAAGATCTTGTGGAGGGTGAAAGTGAAAGATCTAGATCTATGGATTTGTCGGTGTTCATTTTGAACCCGGACACCTTAGCAAAGGCGTCCAGATTGGCTAAGCAGGCTGGCAAGGCCGTCCGTGGGGAATCTAGAGAAATCATGATGTCGTCTGAGTAGAGACTGATCGTGTGGGTGTCGCCACCAAACTTGATCCCTTTGATTGTCCGGTTTTGTCGTATTCTCTGGGATAGTGGCTCCATGTATGAGGCGAATAAAAGGGGCGAGAGTGGGCACCCTTGTCTCGTGCCTCTCTCGATGGGGAAACTGGCAGAGCTGTAGCCATTCACCCGTACTACCGCAGTGGGAGAGTTATAGCAGTTAATGATAAAGGCACAGAATTTTTACCCAATCCCCACCTGCTCCAAAACCTGCTCTAAGTAGGGCCAGTGGACGCGGTCAAAAGCCTTTTCGGCGTCTATTGCTAACATCATCCTCTCCCCAGGTATTCGAGCGGCTTTCTCTATGAGGTGGATGATTTGTTTAATGTTATCTACTGGCTCGAGTTCAGGGATAAAACCAGCTTGGTCTGGGTCTATAAGTCCAAGTAGGTGAGGGGCTAGTCGAGACGCCAGGATCCCAGTGTACGATTTAAGATCCACGTTTAATAAAGATATTGGCCGGTAGGCCCCGCATTTAGTACTATCCTTCCCGGGCTTAGAAATAACTGTTATTGAGGCCCGTAGGAGGTCAGGCGGTATTGCTCCCTGTTCCGCAAACGTATTGAACAGATGTGTAAGGATTGGGGCAAGTACTGCGCAAAACTTCTTATAAAAAATGGCGGGGAAGCCGTCCGGTCCCTGCGCCTTCCCTAATTTAGGTCTGGAAATGGCGGCAATTACTTCTTCTTTTTGAATGTCTCTCTCAAGATATTTTGCTTGAGTAGTAGTCAAGGATGGTAGTGTGACTGAGTCTAAGAAAGAGGCGGCCTCTGAGCCCCTCAGCTGACTGCCAGTGTAGAGGGTGGCATAAAAGTCTCGGAATGACTCCACAATCTCAGCATCCTCCGAGACACTAGTCTCATCGGGCCGGATAATCTCCTTGACCTTCTGTTGCTGACGTGTTTCCCATAACCTACTAGCCAGTAGGCGGCCGCACCTGTCCCCCCCAGTATAATAAGCATGCCGCAGCCGTAGGGCCGCAAATTTGGCGCGGTCCAGATCCAAAGCCTCTAATTGGTGCCGAATAGTTTTGAGTTGTCTCCACACCCTTGGGGCCCCCGTTCTCTGGTGCATTTGCTCTAATTCGCGAATGCGTTGCATGAGCTCTTCGCGTTTGCGCTGCCGCTCTCTGTTGTCTGCTGTTGAGAGGGCTATAAACTCCCCTCGGAGCACCGCCTTCAGCGCCGCCCACTGTGTCGCAGGTGTCGTATCTGGGTTGGCATTATGAGAAAGGTAGTCGCTAATTGTGTCTTGAATGTGCTTCATAACGTCCACCCTGTATATTAGTGCATCCCTAAGGCGCCATACTCTGGGGGGGTAAGCTGCAGGCAGGAAAGTGAGTGTGGCAGTGACTGGTGCGTGATCCGAGAGTGATGTAACCCCTATCTCAGTCGTGGTTGTGAGCGAGCAGACCGGGCCTGAGGCTAAGAGATAGTCTAATCTGGCGTACGTTTTGTGTGCATTAGAGTAGTAGGAATATTCTTTCTCCTGGGGGTGGGACCTACGCCAGAGATCATGTAGGTCTTTGTCCCGTAAACGATCTAGGCCACCAGCTGAGAGCGCACCTGCCTGGTGGGTGCGTTGACTAGATCTGTCCAAGACATTATCAAACACTAGGTTTAGATCCCCCCCAAGATAATGTGTCTGTCTGGTGTGGCTGTGGCTTCAGTGAGAGCTGATTGTAGGAACTTTTCCTGTCCTTCATTCGGGGCATAGAGGGACCCAATGGTAAACGAGAGGCCTCCCAGGGTAAAACGATATGTCAGCAGCCTCCCCTCAAGTTCTGCACTTTTGTGCAATACCTCTCCCTTGAATCGCTTCACCACTAAAATCGCCACTCCCTCTGTCTTGGTGGGGCTAGAAGAAAAGAACAGCACGGGGAATTTACGCGAGCGCAGTCGGTAGCAATCACGCGCCAGTAAGTGAGTCTCCTGAAGTAAGCAGATGTCAGCTTGCGTGTTTTCTAGGCAGGACAGGATCGCTCGTCGCTTAACGGGATTATTGAGACCCCTCACATTGAGGGTCAAGATCTTAAGGGTGGTGGGGGGCATGACCACCTTGGAACCAGATCAGGCTAATGTGGGAAGCCCGGCAGGCAGTGCCATAGGCGTAAGCATAGGCATGGCGTATAGGGAGTTTACGGTGCCGCATGGACAAGGGCTCCTTAAGCTGAAATCGGGAGCGGAGCACTGGACATCCTTCCCCTTCCCCTTTCCCCTTCCCACGTCCCCAAACAACACCCACCCTCCTCCCGCCCCCTTTACTCCCAAAAACCCAACAGTTCAAAGGTCCAAAGTCCATCACCCTCAGGGACAATCAGGAATATGTTCACTTGGGGTAAGACAATCAGATCAAAACACTCTTCCCTCCCGCCGATGGACCGGCATAAGAAATGAACGGGCTGCAGCTGCAGACGTCAAGGCCATTAAAGTCAACTGGGATGGGTCGATGCCAGATCTGAAGCTACCGCTTCGACCGTCGCTAGTTGACCATCTGCTATCTCGGACGCCGGGGGTTTCTTGACGCGACGCCTCCTGCCCTGTTGACGCCAGTGGGGGCCCATGGCTGTAGCACCCCCTATGTGGGCCGGTGGTCCATCCTCATCTTCAGGCGGGTCTATCCCTGTCAGGCGGCAGGCTTCCTTTAGTGAGCGGGTCTGATACAGCTTGTTTTCAAGTTTAAACACTATGCGGAATGGGTGGCCCCAGCTGTAAGGGATTTGAAGCTGTTGGAGGTGGGCTGTAACCTGTCTGAATGATCGTCTTTTCTGTAAAGTGAGCGCTGACAAGTCCTGCAACAAGACCGGCGTTTGGTTCCTGTATGATATGGGGTGCAGCTGTCTAGCTTTTTCTAAAATGTCCTCTTTCGTGTGGTAGTCCTGCACACATACCAGAATATCCTGCGGAGGGGCTGACGACCCTCTCGGAGGTCCCACTCTGTGCACTCGGTCCAGACGAAGTTCTGATTCTAGTGGACGACCCAAGATGTGATTAAAGAGTTCTCTAGTAAAGCTGAACAGATCTTTGGTATCATCAGCCCATGTCACTTCCCTTATTCGAACGTATGGCGTCGAAATCGGTTCTCTAAATCTTCCATATGGGACTGCAAATCTACCTGCTGGTCATGGAGCCTGAGTATCTCCTGTTGTAGGGCTTTTTTGTCCGTGTCGTGCCCATCTGCTTTAGTCTCCAGTGTCATGACTCATTCCCCTTTCCCGTCAACATCTCTGCGGATCTCTTTGACCTCCTCTGTAAATTCTTTTTTGAGAGTGTGGATGTCATCCCTTAATGCTGTGAATAATGATTCTATGAAGGCCTTCATGATAGGCTCCGAGCCCTCCCCGGAGCCTGTGGACGGGCGGGTGGCTGTCGTGGTCATGTCTTTAGGTGATGAGGTCCCTTGGGCTTTTGCAATCAGGTCTTGAACTGTCTTGTCTTTACGCACTCTCACTCCGGACATGGTACATATAGTTCGTGTTAGGGTCTCCCTTCCCGGAACTTATACTAGGTCCTGGGCGCTTGCACTGGCGCACCCACTACCATGCGGCCACGCTCAATGAAAGTCTGTGGGTTGTTGGTCGTGCGTTTGGTAAGAAAAGGCCAGGGCGTCGTATCATGCCAAGCAGTCCAATGGCCCCCTGCCTGGTATCGGGACCGGCCTGTCGTGCACCCACTCCGGTCACAGGGCTAGCTCACAACAGTCCACTCATGCTACCACTCCTCCCAAATCTCTCTTTGTTCTGCTGACTGGGAACCCCTCGTTCGGCAGGCCCCCGAAGTATCCGCCAAGCCGCTCCCAAGTCCCCGGGGCCAAACACTCCACTCACCGGCTTTGTCTTTGGGACCACACCACTGATCCTGCCTGCTTGGGCCCTGTCGCAAGAAGGCGACGTCGATGTACGCTTACCGCGTCTCTTGCAGACCTCTCTCCTCACCGGGCATCAGGGTCTCTGCTATCCTCCTCCACTGGGCCCAGACGTCGTCCCCGATTCCTCTCGCTCTGTCTCTGGAGGTCTCCGAGTCGTGTTGTCCGCTGTCCCCCTCTGTGTCCACCGGCTACTCACCGAGCTTCACAGCAGGCACCAGGTTCACGCCCTCCAGTGGGCTGCGCCAGGCCCAGGGCGGCTGCACCAAGTCGGGCTCCTGCACCAAGGATCTCTGTGTGGCAGAGTGGAGCCCGTCCGCTCAGGGTGACGTGGTTCTGCCCCGCAGTTGCCAGGCACCTTCGTGGGGTCACTAGTGGACCCAGCCAACCCACCAGGACGTCGCACCTCGGTGGCCGTCTGCTACTTGTGCTGCGAGCGCTGCTAGTGCCCGCCTTTACTCAATGGCGCACAGTAGACGCTCCGTGTCCCGTTGCTGTGTGGGCCCCTCAGCGTCGTCGAATCCCCGGAGCCGCCCTTAGCACCAACCTCACAGGGGTTACGCTGCCATTCGGATCTTCACCTCACGAGCTGCTGCCTCGGGAACTGCCGGGTTCCCCCCTGCTCCCCTCGACTTTGGGACATTTGCTTCAGACTTCTAGCTAGGGCGCCCGGGACCACACCAGGCCGCTGCAAGATGGTGGGTCTGGCGCTCCCCACTGGCGCCTCTGCCTGCCAGCCGCACTAACCGCTCACCAGGGGGTTGTCTCCTCGTCTCCCGGTGCAGGTCTGTGCCTCTTCGTCGAGGAGTCAGTCAGACTTCGGTGATGCTGCGTAGTCTCACAGCACAGCAATGTAAATACCTGTAAATGAGCTGTTTGAATCCAGCAGTAGGGAAAGCAAAAATTAAGCATATTGTTTTTGTAATTCTGGCGTGCGCTGGACACAGGTTTTAATAGGACTAAAACAAATGACATTAATTAGTTATGCACAAATGATAAATATTCACTGAAATCCTGTTTCCACACATCATTTGAGTCTGTATAGTTTTATTAGAGTAAACAGGATAGGCATCCACTGTAGGCACAGATCCCCTAACAGATTCAACATCTTCCACTGCATTGCAATCGATTTGTCGAGCAATTTCAGATTAATGCATTACTAGCAGTAGTGGCTGCTACCGGGTGGTGAGGTGGGATAAAAAAATAGCATTTACCTTAATACTGCCGACTACCGGCTGCTGCCTCTTCTTTCTCCATCCTCCTTTCTGCACTCAGCAGGAAACACACAGCCTCCCAGAAGCACCTGACCAATCACAATGCTGCCTCATAGCAGAGTTGTGATTGGTCTGAGCGCCGTGGTTTGGCGCTCAGACAGGAACTGGCAGGCTGAGCGTGTTCTCCACCCGGGCTGTAATGCAGCCTGGGTGGAAAACATGCAGAGTACCCATGATGGTTTGGCCGGCCCGAAATGGCCCACTTAAGGTGCTGCTCCCACTCCTACCCCTATGATGCAGGGTGCACAGCCCCACCCGCCTGGCTTCAACTGCAAGCTGAATACAATAAACAAAATGATACTAATGGAATGTTATTAACATTTTATTTTTTGTATTCAGCTTGCAGTTGAAGCAGTGGGGTGAGGCTCTTCCGCCTTAGCGAAGGAGCCGCCGCTGATACTAGTTAGGGCGATTAGGTTGACATGGGAATGTGAGGTGACTGAATCAGACTGAAGCAGTTTCTAAGTACCCCCCAGGCCAAACATCGGATGTAATACACCACCGACGTCTGATGCAGTCACCTCACATCCCCATGTCAACCTACTCGCCCCAACTAGTAATGCATTCATCTGAAACTGCACTGCTTGGGTTCCAAACTTGATTCTTAAATCAGAAAAGTCCCCTATGATTCCCCCCCCCCCCTCCCCCTTCCCCCCCTCGATCCATGTATTCATTGCTGTCCGCTACCTCAGGTGAACCCAGAGTCTGGAATAAGAATATCAGGACCACTCTAACAGAATGAACGGACAGGACCCAATCTGGAGTGAGCCATAACGCAGGATAACCCCCGCCCCCAAACAGTGTAATTAATGACGTTGCTTTACTCTTAGAGGTGTCATGTTTATAGAGCTTTTAAGAGTTAATTTCTTGTTCCATGTAATTTTTAGGTCGGGAATTAGTCAAGAACATTTGATTTTACTAATCGATGTATAATATACTTACATATAGGGGCTTTCAACCACCTCTCTTCACCGATTGGTCTGTTGTATCACACAAACTTTGTTTCTGAAAAACTTCAGCAGACCGCACAGGGCAGTAGATCAGCCTACTTAAGCCACTGGGTAATATCACTTTGAGTGATTTCTTTTTACTCTATAACAAGGACCACATCTGAACACAAGCTAGTTTCCTTTAGTGACAGTGTTTTTTGTTTTTACATCATAAGTACGTTAGTGCTGCCTTTGTGTTCTATAATTGTTATCCTCTTCTTTCTTTCTTTCTTTCTCTCTTTCTCTCTTTCTCTTCATTATTTTTGTCTTCTTTCTCTTTTCTTTCTCTTTCCAGTCTCTCTCTCTCTCTCTTTCTAATTCTCTGTCTCTTTCTCTCTTCCTTCCTCTCTTTCTTTCCTTCTTCCTGTTTCTTTCTTTCTCTTTCATTCTCCTTCCTTCCTTTCCTTTCTTTCCTTCTCCCTTTCTTTCCTTCTCCCTTTCTTTCCTTCTCTTTCTTTTCTTCTCTCTCTCTTTCTTTCCTTCCTTTTTTCTTTCCTTCCTTCTTTCTTTCATTCCTTTCTTCCTTCCTACGTTTTCCTACTTTCTTTCCTACCTTCCTGTCGTCCTTCCTTCCTCCTTTCCTTCTTTTTCTGTTTCTTCCTTTCTCAAAGGCAGAAGGTTTACATGCAATATCAGATTTTTCGGTCTGTGCTAGCAAAGACCTTTTGATTATATTAAAATTAAGTGTATAACATAGTTGCTAATAGGGGTTTCAGCCAGACATCATCCCTTAGTCTGTGGTTGGTGGCATTCACAATTTTCTTCCAACCACTCCAGCATGCATTAAGGGGCAATGCATCAGCCCTCATCAGCCATTGGCTGACTTTACTCCGAATTAGAGCATGCTTCCCTTTCACATGGAACACATCCACAGACAAAGTAGTTCCCTTCAGTGACAGGCAGTAATATGGTGGTGTGTGTGTTTTCTGAGGTCAAGAAACGATTTGTTTTCTATAGCAAATTATCTTTATTTTTAGACTGATTAAGGCCTGGCATATTCCCAAGCAATAGGACCTATTGGCTTTGCTAATGCTTGTTTACTATGTACGGATGTGCATGTTTGGTCCTAGGTACAACATTGCAATGTTGATGCTGTCAGAACTCCAACCCTTTGTTCATATATGGATTTACCTTACATGGTGGATCAGGATAGGTCAGCATTTACTGTAAGGGACTGTGGCAGTGTGAAGTAATGTGCTGGATATGGTGCCTGTTCACATACAGTGCAAACTTATTTTGGGAAAATTAGTTTTAACAATCTGCTATTTTTACATACTTCCTTAAGGCCATCTGTTTTCTTGAACCTTTATATTTTAATAAAGTTTCCCACCCATGTGCCCACTGTCTTTGGCAAATAATGCCTTACAAAAAGTATCCCATACCAAGTTTGTTTGCGATCAGGTACACCATTTAGACTCTATTTATCACCTTGATGAAATACAATATAAAAAATATAAATGTATATATATGTTCGAAACGCATTGGGACTAATTTGGAATGAAGGCTTTCTGATGTAATGCCACGTTGCCTTGCCCTCAAATAAAGGCATTTCAACTTTCTGTCTGCGGCGCCTCAAATGGACGATTTCTTTTGACTTGGATTATGGCGGCCGTGTCTGGTCACGAGGAAGCCCGCTGTTGACTTCAGGCGGATCCAGCGCTCGTAACCTGCGAGCGTGAAAGGAGCTATCATGTACTAAAGCATGGAGGCATACAAACGAGGTTACTTCACCCACTGGGGCTTTGAATATGGATGATTATACTGAGAGTGGCGGCACCCACATAGGTAATACTACGATAAACTACAAGCTCCAATATGCTTTGAGAAAAGCACTCACTGATGGGGGCGGAGCTTTGAGAGCTTATTAAGGCAGTTTTCGTAATTGACTGCCATGTCAGTTTCCTTGTTTCCCATGAGCAAGAACACAGAGATGTTCGAAACGCGTTGGGACTAATTTGGAATGAAGGCTTTCTGATGTAATGCCACGTTGCCTTGCCCTCAAATAAAGGCATTTCAACTTTCTGTCTGGGATGCCTCAGATGGAAGTTTTCTTTTGACCTGGATTTATATATATATATGTGTGATCAAGGGCTGCTCAGCCCGAAACGCGTCACTGCTGGAAACTGGTTGAAATAAAAACGAACTTGCTTCAACTGAGTTGTCCGTTCCCCACTCTTCGCCGGCGCTGCTGGAGGTGGTTTGGAGTATTGTGTGGAATATATATATATATATATATATATATATATATATATATATATATATATATATATATATATATATATATATATATATATATATAACCTACTGGTGGTCGCCAGTAGGTAGTTATAGTTAGGATTGTTTTCCATAGGAAATCCGCAACATTCTATTGGGAATAACTTTGGCACCGGTGGACGAATCTTCGCGAATTTCTCAAAGAAGATGGCCCGCTCCGCTCCGCTCTTTCTCTGAAAGTTTGGGGGGGATTTGTCAAGCGGGGGCCCAAAACGTGTTTTCCCCATGTTAATTTCCATAGGGCGGTTGGACTCACTTTTAGCCCGAACGGCTGAATGGATTCCCACCAAACTTGGCAAAATTGTAGGGACTGGTAGCCCGATGTGCCTTTTCTATGTCTCAAGATATGTGCTCCAGAGGATTTTAAATAATTTAGGTTAAAAAAAATATATATATCTATATGCGCGCCCCGGTACGTGCACCGGGGCGCGCACCTGGCGCGCAACGCGAGTACGCGAGCGGAAAGCTGATTGGCTCTCGGGTGTCTGTCAACATTCCAAACAGTCCGGAGCAGCCGCCATCTTGTGTCTCGGTAGGATCGAGACACAAGAGGGGCAAAAACAAAGGGGGAAATGACCATAAGGGGCAGGGTAGACCCCCCCTGACCCCCTAGGTTTGATTGGGGGCTATAAAAGGTTTACTTTCTATTATTAAATATGTGTTTCAAGGGTTACATTACAGTGAAAGGATGTCTGTCACTCTGTCACAAGGATGGTGTCATCAGTGATGTCATGAGTGATGTCACTGACCATGTCATGAGTGATGTAATATGTGACGTCATCAGCAGTGCATTGCAAGCGCAAGTTATAGTGAGTCCAACTAACTATAACGTGGGAATTTCAATGGTTTTATGCGAGTTAAACTTCCAGCTAACTATAACTGGTGTGAAACCTATGGTTTTTTCAGTGAATTTAATAGGTTTTTTTAAATGATAATTCCTAACTATAACTGGTGTGAAACCTATGGTTTTTTCAGTGAATTTCATAGGTTTTTTAAATGCTAATCCCTAACTATAACTGGTGTGAAGCCTATGGTTTTTTCAGTGAATATATATATGTATATATATATATATATATATATATATGTATATATATGTATATAGAAAAATCATGTTTTTGTTTCGACCCTCACTCACCCTAGTACTGGCTTGCTTCATCATATGGTCTTATCCTGGTTCCTAAAAAACAGATTGGGCTCGACCATATTACAGGGAGCACTTTAATTATTTCTCTCTAGCTGAGATCTTAAAAAGATAATAAAAATACTTCAAACAAAGTATCCCTTTCTTAGTGGTTGTTTGGAATGATTAAAAGTTCATTAAAAGAGAGCAAGGATATAATGATCCTATGCCCTGATAAATGGTCAACATGTTTCAGCCTAAAAAAAAAGGCCTCTTGGGTCCAGGGCTTTCACAGAATACTACGGTGGAATTTATCTCAATCACACATAACATGTAACACATTCATGCATGATTAATGACATATTACTCACCTGAAGATTGCTGTATTTGTATCTTCATTCCTGGTTTGGAAAAGTACATAAAACCCAAGAATGGTTATCAGAGTGATGTCACAAAAAATAAAGTTCATTCATTCATGGCACTTCGTTGTAGCTATCTGTATCGCATCATGTTTGGTGCTTGAAGCACAACTCATGCAGGGAAATTTGACTGTGCCATTGTCTGACAATATGGTCACAAGACCCGGTGTGCCATGCATAAATACGTGTTGTCACTCTATGCACCGGCACGTCATAACTGGAGTGATTCCGCAAATCATAGATATATATTTCTTTTATATATTTACTATCAAGGACTTACACAACTAGGGTATCCTTTATATCACAGTCTTGATCATCAGTAATTCGATTTGACAAATTGTTGACACATAGATGATAAAGCCGAACAGCCGACACGTGTTTTTTCGCTTAATGCGACTTTTTCAAGGCTGTTAACAAAGAAATCAAGTTTGGATACAGTAATAGGGGAAGTTAGTATTGGTATTAGTAATGTGCCACAAAAAATTAACTAAAAAAAAAGTGAACTCAAAAAAATCCTGTGAATGTGAAGAAAGGGAAGAAAAAAGGAAATTGAAATTGGGTGATGAAAGAAGTCTCCCAGACCCTGCATAGAGACTAAATTAGTGCGTTTTCACAAACGAACAAGCGCTATTGTGCTATCAAGTTTGAACACCTTATTAGAAAAGGTAAACAAAAACTGTTTCGAAGTGCTATTCTACTACATGTATGTTGGATTTTTGTTGTTTTGGTCTTGTTGAATTTAGATAAAGATACTTTATTTTTCTAAACTGGTATGGCATCCATTTGTGGTGTTATCACTGTATTACTGTGTGTTGTGAGTACTAATACTTTACAAATTGCCTTTGGGGTAAGCCTGTCTGCTCGTGCCAAGCTACCAAGGGGGTGAGCAGGAGTTATCTAAAGTGTGTATCCCCCTAACCCTGACTAGAAGCAAGGCTCCCTAGTTCTAACAACCAGCAATCGCAGTAGTAAAAAAATTGCAATGATTGATAAAATGAAACGCATGACTTAAAGCAGTTCATAAAATTCAGTATTTGCACAATTTCAGTGGCCAGAACGAATTCTTCCTTGTGAAGCTGGCGTTACAGCATTGGACTTCTCCACATCTAATCCAAACCTCCTAGCAGTTGGGATGTACAACGGCACAGTGGCAATCTACAACGTGCAGAACAATAACTCTATCCCAGTAATGGACAGCAAGTAGGTTTCAATTCTAATTATTACACTGGATTGAAGGTGCCTAAAATACAATTAATTTAGAAAATGTATGCTTTTTGCCTAGAACTTGTAGAAATGTAAAGTTGTTCTTTACTTCATTAGCCCCTCATCCCTCTCAAATAATTAAAAGACTAACAAACCAGTGTGATGTATCTCACTAGCACCATTTATGGTATGGTGTGGCTACCTCAGACAGAACATTTGGCATTAAAGCAATACCACTTTATCTTTCATCCCAGTACTTTGGCACTCTTTCCCCTCTGTAACCACTCCAGTCACTTCTTGTTGTCCACTTCATTAAGATTAGATGAATCCTTCCCCGCATACATGTTAATTTTTTATTTTTTTTATTTTAAGAGTTTTATATAGCGCTGGCTAGACCCGAAGGTATCAGAGCGCTTTACATGAGGTTCCACAAAATTACAAGCTTACATCAGTTCCAATTTACATCAGTTGCTAGACAAACAATTACAAGAGCATAAAAATGAGATAAGTGAAGTGTAGAGGGGAAGGGGGTAAGGGTAAAGGTGTGTGAGGGAGATATGGCATAAAGACGAAAGAAAGTCTGCCCAAAGTCCGGCTGGGTAGGTGACGGTCGAGGGGGAATTCCCAAAACCTATCTCCTCTATAGCTATCAGGTAGCTCCATCGGGCTTTGGCCAAGTAGCTAGGTCTTGAGAGAGGGAGGATAGGGGAAGAGACAACGAGGAGAGACGAAATGAAGTCTGTCTAAAGGCCAACTGGGTAGGTGACAACCAAGGAGGGAGTCCACGGCCCATCTCCCCTATAGCTAAACCAGGTAGCTCCATCGTGCATCAGACAAAATAGTTCAGTCTCAATACATTGAGAGAGGATAGAAGGAGACACATAAATAGAGGGAGGATGCGGGAAGAGACGACAAGGAGAGACGAAAGGAAGTCTGGCTAAAGACCGACTGGGTAGGTGACGTCCAAGGAGGGAATCCCCGACCTTTCTCCCCTATAGCTAAACCAGGTAGCTCCATCGGGCTCAGACAAAATAGCTAGATCTCAAATGACGAGGGAAAATTCACAGGTAAACAGGGTGGGGACTAGGGCCAGGAACAGGTGGGGGCAGAGGTCAGTTGCAGGAAAGTGAAGAGGAGTAGAGCGGGGAGGGGTAGGGGGTAGGTAGTTTGGTAACAGTTACATGGTTATAAACAGTTACTGGGGCATGGTGATGCATACTCAAAAAAGACAAACAAATAGCAATGTCACAAAGGAACATGAAACAAGACGAATGTGGCATGGGAGGAAGAGGGGAGAGGTAAGGGAACAGAGGTAGGGGTAGATACAAGGAGAACTATGTCCAAAGTCCTGCTGGGTCTTCACTCTGTTCCTCTGAGGACCCAGAGGTCTCTGGCTTTTGACCTCCCACTTATCTAGTGCCTCCTGGGCCTCTGTGACTGGGGTTTGTCCGCCTTTGTGCTGCAGCCTCCATGTTGGGATCAGGCGCACCGAAAGAGGGAATCTGCCCCATGCTTGATGTTGCCTCCTTGTCTGTGGCTGGGAGTTACTGGCCTTGGAGAGCGCAGGTAAGTGCGCCCCAGCTGAAAGCGCCGTGTACACAACTCCTCCGGCCCACTCAGTGCCCCGCCATCCACGGCAACCAAGACAGCGTACCCTGCAACACCTCTAGTACCGTCCCAGTTCCCGGTACCTCCTGTCCTGTATTCGATCGCTTAAAGAGCGCAATATGGACGGTGAAATGAACACTGTATAGTCCGGTGTTTGCGCCACGCACTTCACTTAGCGCGGGACAGTGTGGCCCCTCCACGCACGGCTGCCGCGATGATCTGCACGCAGCCCCCAGCAGCCGAGTTCACTGCATCCTGCAGCTGTGTCAGCCGGTCCGCCATGACCCGAGGACCTGATCTGTCCCAGTAGCTCTAGTTGTCTCCAAGACCTTCTGTTATGTAGCACAACAAATATCTAAGAGCGTCCTGGTGCTGTATGAGAGGGAGTAAAAAAAGGGGAGAGGAAAGGAATTAGCAAGAAACGTGAGAAGGAAAATCCTAAGGCAGTTATCTAATAAGGCCAGTTTTAAGGTCTTTTGTGAACTTTGATGGGCAGATGGTGAATTTGTGTAAGAGAGGCAGGTTGTTCCAGAGTTTGGAGGCCAGGTCGGAAAAAGAGTGGCCCCCGAGCCGGGGTTTGAATATGCAAGGGATGACGAATCGCTTGTCTGAGGCAGACCAAGGAGGCTGAGAAGGAAAGTATGGAGTAAACGTATGCACACAGTAAATTGAACCTGATGTTGATCGCTTTTGGACCATGGACGGGGCCTAAATATTGAGCGCTTGCTTCTTGACGGATTTTCTTCACGGATTTAAGATCGGATGGCTCTTTGGTGATAGGAGAAAGCCCTAAAATCAGTCTAGCGACTGAATTCTGCTTGATTGTAGATGGAGGGAAATACAGTCTGGAATCCCCAGGTAAACACTGTTTAATCGGGTTTAGTGGTAATTAATGAACACATTATACTTTTACGGGTGTCAAGTGACAAAAATAGGCCAATCGTTCTCAGCCTTTTGAGGAGCATGCAGCATGTTCTGGATACCTGATTGATTTGTTTCCCAAGAGTGAGTTGGATGTCATTATTGATGCCCAAATCTTTAGCTGAGGAGGCAAGCCTCGATTGAGTGCCGTAGTCGGTAGGCCACCAGGAAGTAGTACAATTCTGAGATTTGTCCACCTAAAAAAATATGTCTCTGTTAAGTTTGAGACAGTTTGAAAACATGACACACTTCCAACGTACTTAAAGTTAAGTGGGAGTTTAATCTACAGATTAGTTCTGCAGATGCGGCCACCAGTACCTCACCTTCCAGTCCCTCTATTTCCAACCGCCCATCCCCGAATCCTTCCAGCATTCCACATCACCCTTCATATTCCATCCCAAGCTAACATCCAACACAGTTGCTCTGTGTCCAGCGGGTAACTGCACTCATACAGGTTTGGAAGCAGGATAAAACCTGGTTAGGTTCATCTGGGACAGAGCTGAGGACTTGAGTATTGCCTGCACAGGGCAAGGTGTTAAATCCAAAAGAGCAGCTGAATTGAGCTGATGGGAAGAGATAAACGTTAAACAGGATGTGTATTGGTTAAATTTACCATTTGCAATTAATACCAGAGAATAGGCTCTGGATTATCCCTATTTAACAATTGCCGTGTTTGATTACCCTCCAAAAGCAATGCCAATCACACCTTGGATTAGCTCCTAGAGTATTTCAGTCTCACCATAACGTTATTGGTTCTTGAATATATGATTCTGCCTCTTACAGAGTACTTCATTTGGAATGGATGAGAAGCTTTGTATTCCGCATCTGGCAGGGTCTATTTAGTGAATGTGCGCCGATGGTGAGTGAAGAATCTCGGAAAAAATGACTTCACCCACTAAAAACAACACATTTTGC
Source organism: Lissotriton helveticus (assembly GCF_964261635.1). Taxonomy (NCBI): domain Eukaryota; kingdom Metazoa; phylum Chordata; class Amphibia; order Caudata; family Salamandridae; genus Lissotriton; species Lissotriton helveticus. Next base: position 81,835,262 of record NC_136058.1, read on the forward strand.
ATGATCAACAAGTGTTTACTTGAAATATCACCTGAACAAGAATATAAGTGCACTATATTTTCAAAGTGCTATTTTTCAAGAAATAATTTTTGTGAAGTAATCTTTGAAGAGATGAAATAAAAAATGTTTTTTAAAAACGTCAGGGCAACTGTTACCGTGTATTTACGTACACACCTAGCTCATAATTCATATATGCATTTATTTTATAATGCAGCTTTTTACATGGACACCAGTGAACAATGTAAGGTTGCTTGTAACATGCTGCTGCTCTGCCCCCTTGTAGTAATATGCTCGGATCCAGAGTAGATGAAAGAAGCATTATTATTTGACAGGTGCTGCGCAGCAGCTCAGCATATATCTTAACAGAAAGCCAGTACAATAATCATCCCAATACATTCAAAATACATTCTAAATGGAACTAGTAGAACAAGGGAAGGAACCCACATAGAGGAGGATTCTAGAAAGACTAGAGCGAAACATTACATCATCCTCTCTCCTTCAAAAACAAAAGAAAGAAACAAACAACAAAAAAAAACAAAAAAAACAAAACAGAAAGGAAGCTTAACATGGAAGGAAACATCAGGAAACAAGGCATGTGAAGGAAAGAGGGAACTCTGCAAGGAAAGGAAAACATCAGCGATACCTAGCGGGAACAAAACGAGTACGAACACTCCTGCATGGTTCAACAGGAACAGGAGAGTCAGAAGGCAAGGCAGAACTACTGTCAGAAGGAAAGTGATTTATAGTAGGATCACCAGCTCTGACAACTCTGGCAGAATTCCACCAATGCTTCATATTCACTCTCACAGAATTACCACAGACCTTGTCAATGACAAAAGGTTCAGAAAACTTGGGACTACCCTTAGTGGTATGAACAGGTAATTTGACACGAATTTTATCACCAACGACGAACCGTTGAGAAATAACTTTCTTCCTGGAATCAAAATCACTTTTCTGTTTGTACTGAGCATACATCACATTAGATCTAGCAACCTCATCCACATTGCCAAGGGAGTTCAACTTCACCCAACGTGACATCCACCCAGGACAAACTTTAGAACAAGGTTTTCTCCCACGCAACAACTCAAAAGGAGAATCCTTGGTAGAGGAATGGGGTGTGGTACGATAGAACCACAACATAGATCTAACTGCATTAGGTACATGACAACGCTGGGCAATAGCCCACTGAATGCAATTGTTGAGAACCCTGTTCATACGCTCGACTAGACCGTTCGTCTGAGGGTGATAAAGAGCACTCCTCAAATGATCGATACCACTCTGGCACAGAAAAGAATTGAACTCTTGACTAATAAATTGGGCGCCGTTATCACTTACAATGGCGGAAGGAAAACCTTCACGTAGAAACAGGTCTTTTAAAAAGTCAATTACATTCTTGGAATTAGCCTCACTAACAAAACGAACCTCGGGCCATTTTGAATAATAGTCGACAGCAACTATAGCGAATCTTGAAGAGGAGGGAAGTAAATAGAAGGGACCAACTAAATCGATACCTATTTTTTCCCAAGGTCTGTCAGGGAAAGAAATAGGTTGCAATGGAGGAGAACGTACTTTCAAGCACTTCTCAGCACTAGAACAAACAACGCATTCCTCAACGACATTATCGATTTCCTGTTCCATTTGGGGCCACCAGTAGTGTTCTCTAACCCTCCTCTTAGTTAATGTTTTACCTAGATGACCCTCATGAGCACCTTGGACAATCCTGACTCTGAGGTCACCAGGAGGGATGAGCCTATCACCACGCATGAGTAAACCTCCCTCAATAGAGAGTTCATCAGAAACCTTGACAAAAGTTTGGAGAGAAACATGAACATTCTTCTCTCTGGGCCAACCCTCTTTGACACATCTAATTACTTCGTTGAGAAGTACGTCATTAGACAAATGCTCTCTCCATTCAGCTTCACTAATGGAAAACATATCGTCCAAACCAACGAAAGCAACAAAACAATCCTCCTCATCATAATCCTCCTCCCAATCGCCCTCACATTCAACATCAATGGGATTCCTGGAGAAATAATCAGCCCTTGTGTTTTTGCTACCTGGTATATAGGTTACTTCAAAGTCATACTGGAGCAGTTTAGTAGAAAGTCTCGCAATTCTTGGGGAGTGTTCCTTGATTCTGACACCAGAAAGAATAGAAACCAGGGCACTGTGATCAGTCCTCAAACGGAAATGTTTACCCCAGATGTAAGGATTAAATTTTCTTATCGCCCACCAGCAGGCCAAAAGTTCTTTTTCAATCACAGCAAAATTGGACTCAGCACCACGGAGAACCCTTGAAGCATAACCCAGGGTTTGTTCTACACCACCAACTTCCTGGGTAAGGATAGCACCCAAACCTAACCCACTAGCATCGACAGTGATGGTGCACATGGCATTAGGATTGAAAGGTTTCAAAACTTTAGAACTGACTAATTCTTGTTTAATCCAGGCAAACACTTCCTCACAATGAACATCCCACAAAAAAGGAACTTCTCTTTTAAGCATGTTGGTCAAAGGCTGTACTCTAGAGGCATAGTCTGGTATAAACCGGGCGTAAAACTCACAAAGCCCAATGAATGACTTTAGACCACTTTTATCCTTGGGTGCAGGGCTATTGACTATAGCTTTAACTAAGCCAGGTCTAGGTTCCACACCGTCCTGAGTCAACACGTGACCAAGATACTCTACCTTCAGGTCCCTGAAAACACACTTCTCTTTCTTCAAGACAACACCAGCATCGCACAACGCTTGTAAGACCTTCCTCAAAATCTCGTCATGAACATCACAGGTATTACGATGAATCAGCACATCGTCCTGAAAAACAACAACTCCACTGATACTTTTCAAAATATTAGTCATGATCCTCTGGAAAACTGCTGCCGCAGAGGCTAACCCAAAGGGCATACGGCAGTACTGAAATGAGCCTACAGGGGAGACAAAGGCAGTGAAGTGTCTAGAGGCCGGATCTAGAACCACCTGGTGGTACGCAGATGCCAAATCTAATTTGCTAAACCACTTTGAACCATCAATAAGTGACAACATATCGGGGATTTTAGGGAGTGGAAAGGAATCTACCCAGATATTCTTATTTAAACTGCGTAAATCAACACAGACGCAAAGCTCCCCATTCTTTTTTTTAGCGACCACCAAAGGAGAAAGCCAAAGAGAGGACTCAATGGGTTCAATTATCCCTTTACTGCAAAGTCCAAACAATTCCGTTTCTAGTTGTTCCCTCACACTGAACGGGACATTCCTCAGTTTGTGTTTAATGGGGATGGTATTATCTTTGACACGAATGGTGTGCTTAAACCCCTTCACTTCTCCTAACTTATTGCTGAAAACAGTAGGAAAATCCTCAACTAATTTGTTGACGAAGTCATCATTTTGATTAGAGGAGACAGAACTTTTTGTGATGGTCAGACTATCAGTTTGGACAACAGAGATGGGGTCTTTAGTGCCAGGACGGAGAACCATCTTAAACAAACCCTGATGGAACCAACCAAGGATGTTTAACCCTTTGATGGAAACATATATTTTGCCAAAAATCTTCCTTCCTCTAAATTCAAGAGTGTCTTCAAAATAACCTTTGAGTTCAATCCTTCTACCCTCATAATTAACAGGAGATCTGTCAGGGGGAAAAAGTTTGCGATCACCCCACACTTCTTCAAAAAGTTCTTGAGTCAGCATAGTTATCCTGGCCCCCGAGTCTACCAGCAGGCAAACTACTTTATCACCAATGCCAATATCAGTGTAGGGATCAACACATTCACTTTCTGGATCATCTATACTGATACCGACAACAGCAACCATCTCTCTTAAATCATCTTGAATATTAGAGATGTCATCTTGGTTGCAGTCAGAAACATAGGCAACAGAAGAAGGATTATTATTATTACTCCATTGTTTGTTAGGCTGAGCTAGAGAAACATTCCGTTTGGTATTCTGGCAAACTTTAGCGAAATGGCCCAATCTCCCACACAGTCTACAGGTGACATTTTTAGCAGGACAAGGACGTCCAGACTTGAAATGGGGAAAATTCCCACATTTGAAACAAATATTAGTTTGTTTAAAGAATTTGTTGTCTGTACGACCACCAGCATTTCCCTTATTTTCCAGTACTTTCACAACATTAACTGTCTCTTCCTTAGAAAATGAAGTGGAAGGTTTACCATCAAGTTCTTTGACTGAAAGCTTAGAGAATTCGATACTTTTAGCAACATGTATAGTCTCTTCAAGTGAGGGATTACCTAAAGAAAGCAATTTTTGTTGGATACCTTTATCTAAACACTTACAAATATACTGATCTCTGATCATTTGATCTCTAAAATTTTCGAATTCACATTCTGCACTGAGTATTCTCAGAGCAGAAATGAAATCTTCAACCTTTTCTCCCTGCTTTTGTTCATGTTTATAGAACTTGTGTCTGACGACCACCAAACTAGGCTTGATATCAAAACATAACTCTAATAATCTTACAGTTTGATTGTAATCATCTAAATCTTCTTGTTCAGGAGAAAGCACCAATGGAGGTAAGTGTTTAAAAATTGAGCGACCCTCAAACCCAAGACTATTCAAAAGGAGATACTTTTTCCTTTCTGCTCTGTATCTTGACGCACCAATGGCACCTAGATATGTAGTGAAAGCATCAAACCACTTTTTCCAGCTAATGGGAGGTTCACCTGGAAGGTCAAGAAAAGGAGGTGGAGGTGAGACTAAAATAATCAGACACAAAAAACGATCTTCTTTGGAGAATTCGCTGTGAAGGAACAATGAAAACAGTTGCCAAAATGCCAGTAAGATAGACCAAAAATGTTCTGATACCGTGTTCTTGAACGCGGTGAAATGTTCAACTTGGATGAGTTGAACGCGGTGAAATGTTTAACTTGGATGAGTTAGAAAGTCTCCGTTGATCCGTGATACACTTCACCAAATGCAAGGAAATGTAGGATGAAGATACGTATGAGCTCCGTTCACGTTGATTGAAACTCGCTGTTAGAAGATATTGGTGACGGACTTGCGTATGTTTGCAGTGTGTTTCAATAAAAAGAAAAGAAAAAATTTATAGGTCTTGAAAATGGCGCTGACGTTGGGATGATGCGTTTCAAGAATCCGACGTTGCGTTCCACGAAAAGTACAGTTTTAAAATGGTGTTGACGTTTGAAGGATGCGATGCGTTTCAAGAACAATAACGTTGCGTTCCACGAATAGTGATGCGTAATGCGAGTAAGAGAGGCACGATTGTAATTGTTAGTACGCTGATTACGTTCGTAGAATAGCAAACAGGATAGCATACGTCACAGCAACTTGTTAGTACGCTAATTTCGTATCCAACGCTGATTATGTTCGTAGGCCGCAATTATACGCATATGCATACGTCACACCAACTTGCATTTAGAAAGGATAGCCGCCTTGAAAATTAGTGAAGAGGTTTATACAGTACCTTGATTTGAACGAAGTAGAAATCGCGCAAATCTTCCTCTTGAAACGGAGTGGAAAAGAGATGTCAAGGTACCACTTCACTCGTAATTCTTATTAAGCAACACTTTAAAAGGTTGAATTGACGCGTGGGTAGCATACACCTGTCGATGATCGTCGCCACGTTTTTTGTAGTAATATGCTCGGATCCAGAGTAGATGAAAAGAAGCTTTATTATTTGACAGGTGCTGCGCAGCAGCTCAGCATATATCTTAACAGAAAGCCAGTACAATAATCATCTCAATACATTCAAAATACATTCTAAATGGAACTAGTAGAACAAGGGAAGGAACCCACATAGAGGAGGATTCTAGAAAGACTAGAGTGAAACATTACACCCCTCTCTCCATTACCTTTGCTGTCATCAATTCCGTGCATTGTGATGTGTAGGAAGATGGAGTTTTATGTGTTAATGCTGTTTAGGCTTCACCATTCAATGCTCTCACAATATACCAACGATGGTCCTTGGGTTCACAATCATAAATCCTTAACCCAGTCCTGGTAGAGAGGCAAAGAGCAGCCAGGTTTAACTAGAAGGACATGCATTTAGAGGTAGGCGAATCTCGCTGCATTTTACTCTGTGGGATTCTGCACAGTTACATAAAATCTCTGTGAGATTCTATGAAGTTTCGCGACCTGGGAAAGTTGGTGGGTGGCAGACTAACATAGGAAGGAAGACAGACAAGACAAGACGCTCTTATGGAGGCCTGCAAGCTATAAAGAGACTGCCTATTTTAAAGTCCCTAACACAGTCATGCATTTTTGGCTGTATCCATCATGGTTGCGCCGCAACATTCGTCAGTGAGCTCCGCTTTGTGCAGTTAGGAAATTTGGTAACTTTTGCTTTTTGAATCTTAGATAATTCCAATTTTACAGCAGAAACTGCCACCCTAAACTACCTATGTGCAGACACCGCATGCTTGCATCCCCTTCTCCCTCCATAGGTGAAGGATGGGCGAGGTGCACCTCAGCTCTGGCAAGGAGCCGCACGGTTCTGTTCAGTCCACATCTGTTAATGTCTCTGAAAATCAGCTGATTCACATAATTTTAGAACATGGCGCACCTGTTCCCACTTCCCCCACCCACAAGAACACCAAGCCTAAGCAAAGTTATACTATAATAATCTGGGTGATGTTATCGGTCTCTGAAGGATGAAAGGTGGAGTGGAACGTTCCATGGCATTTACATTTAGGAGACTACAAGTGACACAGATCTTCACAGCAGGCACTCACTCACTGTGCTATCTCAGCAGACGGACGCTGCACTTCAGCATAATAGGACAAGACTATCATGCTTAGAAATACCCTCTCAAAGGGATTAAGAGTGCTTGAAAACATGTTCCCCTTTTCTTAGAACCATACTCAGTAATCCAAGAAAGACTCACCCACTCCTGTAGATCTACTGTAAAGTTTAATAAAATGAGGACCATTAAGCTGTAGAATAGTGCTTGTGCTGTTGTGTGCAAGAAGGCAGTTGTGTTGTGCATAACATAGAATTTCAGTATTTTGTGGCTGTGCATAGCCGAGAAGCTGATGCTGAATGAAAAATTTCCTAGCTAACGTAACGGAAAGTTTCAATTCTATTAAGGACTAGGAGGCGAGGATTATGCAGTCCTTTCTTCTCTTTATTCAAATAGCAGGTTCAAAGTTAAACGATACAAAAACTTTATTTAACTACCACTCCCATGAGCACATGGGCCACAGTGTCCATAGTAACCATAGTACAATGTCGAGGACGTCCGCCGTATATATGCTTATGACGTCCCTTCCGCTTCCTCTTCTTCTCTGTGAGGAAAATTCTCTGTTAACCCACTCAGTCCATCTTCTGATCTTGTCCTAAACAATACAAGAAAAACCGTTATCCTGTTCCCCTTCCATGGAAGGAAGCATAAGGAGACAATTTAACTAAGTCCTCTAATAACAGAAGGAAATATTTTCTCACACAATGCCAAGGAAAACGCAGAACATATTATTCATATCCAGAACGAACCAGTCAAATCGAGACATATCAGTAAACAAACCCTCATCAAACCCATATTGTAAGAACTTACTTACTGACCATACGAAGGTTCCCGGGTGGGACGAGACGCCCCAGTCTCGGGGAGGGATAATCCCCGCCTCCTAGTACTTAATAGAATTGAAACTTTCCGTTACGTTAGCTAGGAAATTTTTCATTCTAAGTCAGGACGGAGGCGAGGATCATGCAGTTTCAAAGCTTATCCACCACCAACGCTGCTGCGCCATAGATGGGTTTGAAATAAAACTTCTTGAACGTGGATTCGGAGGACTAATCCGCTGCATTCACAATAGCCTCCAACCGGCCACCTACCTGTACGGCTTTCGAGGCCATAGCTCCTCTCGTGGAGTGAGCCCCAAATTTAGTCACATCCACCCCCGCCTCGGTCATGATCCAACGGACCCACCTAGCTATGGATGGAGATGAAAACGCCTTAAAAGGCTTCTGCAGGGCGATAAGGAGCTGACGCTCTCACCGAGGGCGATACTCCGCTGTCATTTCCTTGTAAGCCGTAAGGCATCGTACCACACAAAGCTTGGGTTGCTCAGGAAATACAGGATAAGATACCGACCTGATATTAGTATTAGTCCTCCTCGCAACCGTGAAAGTTACTCCATCCAGAGTGAACATACGAGCCGTGATGTCCAGCGCCCTCACATCCGAGACACGTTTACAAGAAACCAGACAAAGCAGGATCGCCAATTTTGCCGACAATTCCTTCCTGGAGAGATACTGGTTGTCTCGCCAAGAGCCGAGAAAACGCAGTATGATGGTGACGTCCCAAAGGCATTCATACCTGGGTTCCGGGGGCTTAGAAAGTTGTGCGCCCTTCATCAGTTTGCACACCCAAGGGTGTTCCCCCGCTGGTTTACCATCGATATGGGCGTGCCCCGCCGAAATGGCGGATCTGAATGAATTGATAGAACGATATGCCAACCCTGACTGCGCCAATTCGGCAAAAAAATTCAAGATGTGACTAACATCTGCCCCCACGGGATCGGCGTGTCTTCCCAGACACCAATGACGCCACCGTCCCCAAGCTGAGCGATATCTCTTGACTGTTCCTGGAGCCCAGGCTCGTTTGATGAGGTCCGCAGCGTCCGCCGAAAGGCGGCCGTCTTGCCAACGTCCCCTGAAATCCTCCATGCCATGAGGTGCAATGTCTCCTGCAGAACTAACGGATGGGGTTCCCCCAGAGGACCCAAGAGCAGAGAAGGGAACAAGGGTAGTCAAATCGGACGGTCCCACGACAGTTCCAACAGGGAAGGGAACCACGTCTGGGCCCGCCAAAAAGGTGTCACCAGGATCATGGACGCTTGCTGTCGGTGAACTTGCGCCGCTACCCGAGGAATCATCAGGAAAGGAGGGAACACGTATGGCAGCTCCTGTGACCAATCCTGCAGGAACGCATCCACCGCCGACGCCTCCGGGTCTGGCCTCCAGCTCACAAACTTCGGAAGCTGACGATTGAGCCGGGATGCGAACAAGTCCACAGTGCACGGACCCCACTTGGCCATCAAAGCCCGGAAGACTGACTTCTCCAGTTCCTGGAATGCCAGTCCGCAATTGAATTCTGAAGACCTGGAAGATATGCCGCTGACACAGAGATCTGCCTCTCCAGGCAGTAATGCCAGAAGTCCTTTGCCAGCTCTGCCAAGGCCCGAGACCGCGGGCCACCAAGGCGATTGATGTATTGCACCGCCGACACATTGTCCATGCGTAACAGGATGCAACACGACACTCGGTCCTGGGTGAGGGATCGTACCGCAAAAGAGCCTGCCAGGAGTTCCAGGCAGTTGATGTGAAGTTGTAGTTCCTCCTCCGACCAGCGGCCCCCCCATCGTAATGTTGCCGCATCGGGCTCCCCAGCCCGACCTGCTGGCTTCCGATTCTATGAGCAGATCCGAGTTGGAGCCAAAGGTCGCTCTCCTGTTCCACGCACTCATGTGCTCTATCCACCAACGCAGTTCCGTTCTGGTCTCCTCCGTCAGAGAGATGAGCTCGGAATACGTGAGCCCCTTTCTGAGATGCTGCGCTTTCAGCCGTTGGATGGCCCTGTAATGCAAGGGACCCGGGAATATCGCCTGAATCGACGACGAGAGGAGACCCACGATTCGAGCCAACTGCCTGAGTGAGATTCTGTCCTTCCGAAGGACCTGAGAAAGTTCCTTGCGAATCTGGGTCACCTTCTGCAGGGGCAGGCTCAGGGAGGCCGTCTCTGAATCGATTAGGAAACCCAGAAAAATGATCTGTCTGGATGGTCGGAGCTCGGATTTCTGTGCATTTATCACGAACCCCAGGTCCTGAAGCAGAGCAATAGTCATGCTCACGTTGCGTCGGAGGCGGTCTGATGATTGCTCCATAATCAGGATATCGTCGCGATAAATGATCAGCCGTATGCCCCTCTCGCATAGAGTCTCCACTACCGGCCTAAGTAGCTTTGTAAAGCACCATGGAGCCGATGAGAGGCCGAATGGGAGTGCTTGGAACTCGAAAACCATCCCGTCCCATAAAAATTGCAGGAACCGCCGATGAGGCGGAAAAATGGGAGGTAAGCGTCCTTCAAGTCTAGACGGACCATCCAATCCCCCAGGAGGAGGATGTCGCACAGGAGCTGGATCCCTTCCATCTTGAAGTGGCAGTAAACCAACCACTCGTTGAACTCTCGCAAGTTTATGACCGGGCGGAAACCTTCGTATCTTCTTCTGGACTAGAAAGATGTTGCTCAAGAAACCCGTAGGGTGAATAACTGACCTGCGGATCGCTCCTTTCCTGAGGAGCTCCGCCACCTCATTGCCAATCAGAACCGTGCCCTCTGTGGAAAAAAACAGCGGACAGGGGCGTATCCTCTGACGGGCAGTCCCGTAGAACTCTATTTTGAAAACCCCGGACCATTTGGAGAACCCAAGGGTCTGCCGTGATCTTGCACCAGTTGTGGAGATGATCCCGTAACCTCCCCCCCAGTACGGATGGGGAAAAAAGGGTAACACTCACCGGTTGGACCTCCCGGTGCGTTGGCTCCAGCCTCTGCCGCGCCCTTTTCCTGCACCTCTACTGGGGTAGAAAGAGCCATGGCGGCCGTCGTTTCAGCCGTTGTTGCGGTGCTGCTGGTTTTTGTTGTTAGGGCCCTGTTTGTAAGGGCAGCCGGAGGAGCGACCCCGCCCTCTTCCGGCCCCAGCAAAAACCCGTCCAGGAAAGATCTTCTTTATTGAAGTTTGTGCCTTATCAGGTGCGGAAAAGGTGGTAACAAACTTGTTCAGTTCCTTGATGAACGGTTCACCGAACAATTTGCCCTGTGCAATAGGCCCTGCCTCTGAAGTTGCGAGATCGCACAGCTTAGCGTCAATCTTAATGAGAAGCGATCTCCTACGCTCGGCTGCCATCGCACAGTTCGCGTTGCCCAAGAAGCATAGGGCTTGCTGGGCCCAACCTGCCACGACGTCCGTGGATAACGAGGTCCCCGACTCTTTAGCCCTCTCGGCCAACTGAATGATCTGGGTCACAGGGCTCACGCATCCAGGAGCTTATCCTGACAGTTGCGCCATGAGCGGTCTATGCCCTTCTTAGGGTCTTTCATGAACTTGGCGAAGAACGTGCAGAGCTTATCATCAATATCCGGAGTGACGGCCACCCTACCCTCCAATTTCGGCCGAGGGCATTCTCCCCGCATGCGGGTCCTAACCTCCTTCTCCAGAGGCTGGCGGACTTCTCTCGCCACATATGCCGCCACCTTAGGGTCCGGAAGCCACTCCGACGACCTAGGGTGATAAATCCTAGTAGGGTCAAACATGTCTGAGGTCTTTCCGTCCCCATCCTGGGACTCCGAGGAATAGGAATACGACGCCGGGCGCCAAGGCCGCCCTGCATCAACATCCCCGTCCGAGGAAACGTCATCCTCGCACACACCCTCCCCCTCAAAGGGGAAACCATCGTCCTGGTCTGATTCAAGAGCGACCTCGTCGCCATCTTCTCCGGGGTGAAATCCCTCCCGGCAGGGAACAGGTTTAAGCGTCCGCGCACTCTTACGGAAGGAGTCCCTCAGGCGATCAAACTCCTCCAGGTGCCCCACGTGACGTTTCGCTGTCCTCTTACCACCAACCTGCACGCCGCCGGATCCGTGTCCTGCTTGCACTGGGGTACCGAACACCCCGGGGATACTCTGGGCGAGAGCGTCTACTTTATCCCTCAGGGGGGCCAGCGCCGTGTCCAGGGCCTGCGATAGCGCGAGACCCACAGCAGGCGGCAAGGGTTGGGGAGGCCAAAGCTGTTCCGCCTCCTGAATTGAGGTGTTTGAATGTTCACATGACATGTTCAAAATGAGAGTGAGAGCACCAATATACACCTTTCCTATGTACCTCAAGGGAGCCCCCTCGCCAGTGCTCAGACAGCTTTAGCTGTCAAAAGTTGGGTGCGGTACCCAAAATTCGCCACCAGATGGCGCTGCGCCCAATGCGCGTGTATGGGGATTCACCGATACCGGTGTCAGGGCGAGAGTTGGTGAGGCTGCGAAGAGCTCGCCTCAACACGCCATCACGCCGAGGAGAAAACAGTTGAAAAACCGCCTCTCCCCGTATCGGGCGGGCGCCCCACAGAGCCGGTAAGCGCGGGAGCGCACTTCCGCGATGACAGCGGGATAATGACGACGCAGGCAGAGCCTGACACGCGTCCAGAGCAGGACAGTAAGAAGGCGCGAGCAGAACCTGACGTGCGTGTATCAGTAACGCTAGAGACAGCGGGCATGCACAGGCACAATTATCGTATAACAGATCATCAAAGACAAAACAGTTCGTCAGGAAAGTAAATAAAGCGTGACTTATCTGACAAGCAGAGAAGAAAGAGAAAGCGGAAGGGACGTCATAAGCATATATACGGCGGACGTCCTCGGCATTGGACTATGGTTACTATGGACACTGTGCCCCATGTGCTCATGGGAATTGTAGTTGAATAAAGTTTTTGTATTGTTTAACTTTGAACCTGCTATTTGAATAAAGAGAAGAAAGGACTGCATAATCCTCGCCTCCGTCCTGACATAGAATTCCCTGTGAGTGAACAGTCCTGTAGGCAGGCGGGCAACTAGAGCCAAATTTCGGGGGAGGGAGGGGCTGAAAAATATTTTGGGGGGTGCTAATTCTTCCAACCACAGACAGAGTGGCCGTAAGAATGGGTGAACACAATAAAAGCCTCATTTACAATGAATGGTCTTTTAAAGACCTGTTAAATACTCGGGTGTGGCTGCAATTAGATGCTCGCCAGCCTATGAAGACGTGTCAGCCCGGGCTGACACACACGACAGGGAGAGCTGAAGCCCTGTGAGCCCAATGGGTGTTGCGCGCCTGACTGTAGGCACTGACCAGTAGAGACCCGTGGAAAGAGGTCGTAGGGCACATGGAAAGAATTGCCAGTTCCATTCAGCACAAGAAAAGTATAGCACAAACTTGGTTTTATGTAGCGCTTCATGCAAAGTGCCTCCGATTTCTAAGCACTACGTGTTGCTAATACTCAATGTTCTAACTTTAGAAAGATTGGATTCTTGAGCTGGCTGGGACTGAAGCTAGATGCCAGCTGTGAGCATGTTATATACTGAGACCTCCTGCCAGTATTTTTGCTCAGGACAGTCACTTGGCACTCATTACCAAATTGAAGTAAACTTCAGTTTGGTGATGAGTGCTTGCCCTGCGTGGAGGCCAACTACATGGGAGATGAACCCAGCGGGGATATATTGCCTACAAGGGCACTAACTAGACGTTTCACAGCCAACTAGTAACAGCATTACAACGTGTCCCGCACTATCTCAGCCATTCGCTGGGCAACCGCTTGAAATCTGCAGGCAGTGAGGACTGTTTTGAGCCTAATTTATTTTAGTGGGGGTGCCTGCAGGTTTGCTGACAATGGGAGCAGAGCACGAGCCGAATTGACATTACGGTCAGCACGAGCGAGATCAGTCCACAAAGTTCGTCATGTGCAGTCTTCGTTTACAGCAGCGACTAGCCCTGCTTTCCCTCCTCACCTGCCTCTCTAAATCTGCTACAACTGGCTGGCCTGTCACGGCTTACCCCAGGTTGTGGCAGCATCTCTAATGGAGGTCTCTCTAGCAGTGCACAAACACCGCCCAGTCCTCCGCTCTAAAACCTGAGCTTCCACTGCCGTACGCCAACGTCACCAATAGCCTAAAACAAACACAATCCCCAATGAAAACAGACCTTAATAAGCACAAGTCCTACCAAAAAAAGGGCTAAGAAGCTCCTCACTTTGGCAATATGACTGAAGGTAGGGGACGAGTGCTGATAAACTCTGCTGCTCAGCAGGGGGGCAGAGTTTTTGCCAAACACCGCGCTCTAATTAGAGCACAGAGTGGCAAAACTCTGCAAACTCTGTGGGTAGAGTGGGGTTTATCGCCCACCCTACATGTGTTAAGCATTTCAGAATACCAACACATACGATAAGTAATTGACATGACTCGAAAGAAATCCGACTATACTTTTTAAACGTAAAGCAGATTTGTATATAAATGTAGACACCAAAACGAAGTCAATCAGATTAGTATAAGCAGAGTTAGGAATTTTAGAAGCCTCTCCAACTATGAGCAAGCGATTTGCTCGCATACCAGTCAATGTACTTTAATCAATGCTAGATCACTGATAAAAAATAAAACTGAATTGGCTGATTTCTTAGAGTCCCAAATCTTGGATCTAGCTTTTATAACAGAAACTTTGGCCTGCGCTGCTTCAGTCCCTGATTTTGTATCTGCGATCCCAGCTGGCTATGCCATCTTTAGGTTGGACTGCAGGGAGAAAAGGGGCAGATGCCTTGCTGCAATGTTTTGCGACCACCTTAAAGCCACCTTTTAAGTGTTCCCTTCAACTTTTGAATGTGAAGCTCTCTTGTTTAAAATGTAACTTAATAAAAACGATTGCTTTAATGGCCTACTCATCAATCACCCTACAGGCCCCAGAGCAGCCTTCACTCAGGCTTCTAGTCAGTTAATGGTCCTTGAGGACTTTAATTTCCATTTGGAAAACACTCTGGATAAAGACTCTGAACATTTCATTAATATGATGGGCAGTTTAGGCCTTGCTCAGCTGGCCAAGTGTCCCACTCATTTGACAGGTCGTTTACTTGATGGCATTTTCTCTGATAATCCTCTCCTTTAACCTACAACATCTCTTGCCTCTCATATTGTCTGACCATTTGGAAGTCAGGTTCAATTTGGTAATATTGGCCAAAGTCTCGACTTCTAATCCGTCCCAATCAAACAGAACTTGACGTCCATGGCATAAGATAGATGCAAACATGCTAAGCTCAGTTTTAACTTGTATGTTACCCAAGGTTTTCAATGACCTAGACATAGCAACAACTAACTAACATCGATGGTCAGATTATACCTTAAATCAACTAGCCCAGGAAAAGGTTTATAAAAGCCATAGAGCCACTACTATGGAGCCTTGGTTCTCTGAGAAAAATAGAGTTAAAAAATAGCTTTGTCGTAGACAAGAACGAAGGTGGGTAATAGCTACGATTGTAAAGAAAGAGAGATTTACAAACTCACCATCACCTCTTACTAAGAATTGATCCATAAGGGAAAAGCTCTTCACTTCACTCATAAAATCAAGTTGTCAAAAAACGACTCCAAAGAGCTCTTGGCTACAGTCAAAAGTTTGGCAAACATCACTGATAAGAAGAACAACACGGCTAATCAATCCATTTGTGATTCACTAGCTTCCTTTTTCCAAGCTAACATCTGATCATGTTCTTAGCCTACTCAACAATATTAAATCAGGCTCTCCTTTGGATACCTGCCCTTTGGAAATGATTCATCTAGCACTAGAGATCACAACTCTACGCTTAACTGATATCTTTAACTTGATGTTCAGGTCCGGGTAATTCCCCAAGGAATGGAAAACACCTCAATCTTGCCACTCCTGAAAAAGCCCAATCTTGATGCCTCAGATCCCAACAACCACCGTCTAATTTCTTGCCTTCCTTTCCCAGCAAAAATTTTAGAGAAGACCATCAATCAGGAACTTTTGTCCTTTGTTAATGGCAACGCTCTCCTTGATATGACCCAGTTCAGCTTTAGAAGTGAGAACTGGCTCTGATTGCTGCCCCTGAAGAGTCCAGACAGTCACCCTTTTCAATCTTTACGTTACCCCTCTGACCAGTCTTATCAAATCCCTTCATTTTTCAGTGGTATCCTACGCCGATGATACCAAGATTGTGGTCTCAGAGGCTAGCTACCCTGAGGACACTGCAATCAGATTCCATGATTGTATGTCACAGATTGACAGATGGAGGAATAAAAATTGTCTGAAATTAAACTCAGGTGCAACCGAGGTACTGCTATTCGGAAAGAACCCCTCCTTTTAGTCTCCTATTTGGTGGCTACAGGAACTTGGCAATCTACCTTTACCTTTAATGGAAGTCAAGAAATTAGGGATCCTATTTAATAAACTATCATTCAAAAATGAGATACATGCCATCACCTCCTCCTCCTTTTTCACCTTGAAGGTACTTAGGAAAGTGTTTTCTTTCATCCCTCAGGAGCTGCAGAAAACCGCAGTTTCTGATGAATACATCTGCTTGTGTATTTCTCACCTTTTGAATTACACCTTGCACAGCATTCCACTGAAACTTTTTTCATTGCTCTCCCACGTCTACGAGGACGTCACAATGGCACGGCTCACAAGAAGAGCTCATCAGCGTGCTAACGAAAGTTCCCTTTTTTCCGCGCTGTTGATGTGTAATAGTAACATCTGGCACCGCTGATGCCGATACCAATACCGAAGATACGATCGAGGTGCGAGGCTCGTAGACTACTGGAACAGGAGAAACTCCAGGAGCAACGGGAGGAGGTGGAGGAAGGGAAGATACTGGATCCCATTCATGTATTTGAAGGGCTTCACATGACCTGCTAGTGGGCAGGACACATCGCCAGATTTGGAACTCTTTTCTCCCAAAGATCTTCCTTTGCAGGAGGTTTCTTTTTACCCCTCCATTATAAGGAAGGCTGCTGACCTTTTGGATTTACAGTTGCCTACTGCAGAGGTCAAATCGAACATTTTGATGGAGGTTCTGCACTCCTCTTCCTGACTGGTGGAACCTTTGCCCCGTTCAATGAAGCCTTGATGGATCCCATCTTAGAAGTTTTTCAGAAGCCTAAGTCTGTCCCAGCTGTATTCAGAACGGCAGCAAGGTGATATAAAGTTGAGCCTTGGGATCCAGCTTTTTTGTCAACACACCCTTTACCTGAGAGCTTAGTGGTTCAAGCTTCATGTTCTTTGAAACCATCCTCCGGTTCCTTTCCCTTCACTCCGGGGGATGGGGATTCAAAGAAGCTTGAACAGTCAGCTAAGAAGGTATTTTTATCGGCCAGTATGGCTTAGAAGTCGACTAAAGCCTTATGCCCGTTGGGATCCTACAGCCATGCATTGATGGACTCAGCTAAGGATGTGATTCCTAAACTGCCAGAGAATATCCAGGCCCACTTAGTGCAGGTACTGTCGGACACTCAAGCTGCAGCCTGTCAGGGGATTCAGTCTGGGCTTGATATGGCTCAGGGCCGGCTTTAGCGCTGGTGGCGCCCTGTGTGACAATGTTTGTTGGTGCCCCCACACACTCCTTCACTACTATCCTTTAACAGTACCTCTTCAAGTCTCCATAACCACTCTCTCTCAGATATATTTGATTAGTTATATAGCGCTACCTATTCCAGTATAGGGTGTCAAAGCACTTTACATCACACACACACACATTACACAGAGACAATAAGTGTATAGGAAATGTTACATAAGCCAGAGGACTACAAGGTGAGTCACATGTCATCCACACTGGTAGACAGTATAGTTTAAGAGTGCTTGGTCTTGAGAAGCACAGACTCAGAATTTAAAACACAACCCCATGGTTGGGGGCTTCATTTAATAATGATTTTTTTATACCTAAATTAACCCTTTTTGAACCATTAGAATAATGAAAGACGGAGGAAAACATCATAATGCTCTTATCTGTACCTTGCAGTTTGCTTGCAGCTCTTTGATGACAGTTATTAGCTCGCTGTTCCTTGTTAGGATTTTAACATCTACCCTGCTAGTAACAAAAGAATCTCTCTGACAAAAGCACTGACGTATTTAAACTATATGCACTTTGTGATCTGCATGGTACACATTCTTTGCAGCAGGTACATTAACTCTCTGTGCTACCATAAAATGAGTTAAAACTTCCACTTGGCAAAACTACTTCTCTCTCCGGGAAGAACATTAATCACTGTATGATCTATACATTTTTATTTTTGTATGAAAATTGAGGAGGCCAGCAATGCAGCAGCAGGTGCTTTTGAAACCATAAAATACTTCCAAACGCTGCGCCCCCTGGAACAGTCAGCACCCTCCCTAGAGCCGGCCCCGATATGGCTGACTCAGTTGCTAGGGTGATGGGCTCATTGGTGGCAATTAGGAGGCACGTCTGGCTGAGAGGATGAGGATTCTCTCCAGATGTTCAGGCCACACTGTTGGATCTTCCTTATGATCGCTGTAGACTCTTTAGGACAAAAGCGGACTCTGCTCTACATCATTTTAAAGATAGCAGGGCTACCGCTGGATCTTTAGGCTTGCAATCCCAGCCTAAGGTTTTAGATACTGGCGGTTTTGGGGTTTTGAGACCAAGAAGTCCTGTCCTTACTACAAAAAGCTGCGATAGAGGTTGTTCTGGTGCAGGAAAGGGGTCAGGGATGCTACTCCCAGTATTTCCTGATCCCCAAAAAGGAAAGCTTATTGAGACCGATCCTGGTCCCCAGGGTCGTGAATTTTTATCTCAAACAGGAGAAATCCAAGATGCTGACCCTAGCTCAAGTTCCTCTGGTGCTTCAGTAGGAAGACTGGATGTTGTTGATCGATTTCAAGAATGCGTATTTCCACATTCCCATCCTGGAGTCGCATCAGTAGTATTTCTGTTTTATGGTGGGTTCTCAATGCTACCAGTTTGCGGACCTCCCTTTCGGTCTTATATTCGCACCTCGGGTCTTCACAAAGGTGGTGGCAGTGGTAGCAGCACATCTCAGAAGGTCGGACATTCCTGTTTTCACCTATCTGGATGACTTGCTGCTTAAGGCAAAGCCACCAAAGATGGTGCTTCATCATCTGCAAGTAACAATGCAGCTGTTGTTCGACTTGGGTTTTTCAATAAATGTACCCAAATCTCACCTGGTGCCCTCTCAGCGCAAACTGTTCATAAGGGCAGTACTGGACTCTTCTGCCAGTCATGCTTTCCCGCCTCCTCAGAGGATTCTAGACATCCAAGCTATGATTCCAATGTTTCAAGATGGAGAGGCTGTTCCAGTCCTGAAGGTTCTGTGCCTGCTCGGTCTGTTCGCTTCCTGCATACTGTTGGTAAACCATGCATGCTGGCACTTGAGGCCACTTCAGTGGTGTGTCCACAGGCAGTGGTTTCAACCCACCCTGGATCTTGGGGAGGTGGTCAGAATCTCCAGAGACACTGTAGTGGACCTGTTATGGTGGAGTGTTTCAGGCAACCTGTCTGAAGGGAAGCTGTTTCAACATTCTTCTCGGGTGGCCACAGTGATAATGGATACCTCCAGTCTGGGGTGGGGTGCTCATCTGGGGGATCTGCTGGAGATTAAGGATCTTTGGTCTCCAGAAGAAAGATTGCTTCACATCAATCTTCTGGAATTGCGGGCGATGCGTTTGGCTCTCAAGAACGTTCTTCCCTTCCACGGTTCGTCAATTCAGGTCCTGGCAGATAACACTACTGCAATGTGGTACATAAACAAAGAGGGAGGAGTAGCGTCATATCATCTCTGCAGAGAGGCTCTGCGACTCTGGTCCTGGACTCAGGGTCATCATATTTGTGTTTTTGCAAATCATCTGACCGTGGTACTGAATGTGCTTGCGGATAGTCTCAGTCAGCAGTTCTCGGCCGATCCCGAGTGGCGTCTTCATAAAGAGGTGGTCCGTCACATTTTCAGGATGTGGGGGTTTCCTCAGTTGGACCGGTTTGCCACTCACAAGAATGTGCACTGCCCGTCCTTCTGCAGTCTCCAGTATCCGATGCGGGGAGTGTTTGGGACGTGTTTCAGTTACATCGGGGCTCACAGCTTCTTTACGCGTTCCCTCCCATACCCTTGATTCCTCGGGTTCTGAGGAAGATTCGCCAAGACCGGGCCCAAGTCATATTGATCGCCTCAGATTGGTCGAAAAGGGTGTGATACACAGACCTCCTTCCCCTCTCATCGCACCCTCCGCTCTGTTTCCCTCGCAGGGCATACCTCCTCTAGCCGTCGCAGCGGCAGGTTCTACACCCCCACCTCCAGAGCCTGCACCCTCATGGCTAGAGATTGAACGGGCAACCTGAGTTCTTTCTCTCCCCCACCGGATTTGATGGATGGTATATTATCATCCAGAAGAGACTCCACCAAATCTGACTATTCTGGTAGGTGGGCCAAGTTTGTTAAATGGTGTGGAGAGAGATCAATTGATCCCTTGCAGGCCCCTTTATCTGATATTCTGAGTTGCACTCTTTCCTTGGCTCAACAAGGTTGTGCTATAGCAGCTGTTAAAGGCTACTTGTCTGCCTTGTCAGCCTTTCTTTGCTTACCAGACTGACCCTCTTTCTTAAAGTCTCCTGTAGTCATACGATCCATTAAGGGTCTCACTATTAGGTTCCCTCCCACTCCATTTATCATTCCTCAGTGGGATTTAAATTTGATTCTCACTTTTCTGATGGGGTCCCCCTTTGAGCCTCTACATAGTTGTACCTTGAGGCTCTTGTCAATCAAGACATGTTTTCTGGTTGCGATTACCTCGGCTAGGAGGGTTATTGAGGTGCAGGGTTTTTGTTGTAAGCCTCCTTTCACCTCTATATATGCAGATAAGATGGTTCTTAGGACCAGAGCTGCTTTCCTGCCTAAGGTGGTCGCTCCTTTCCACTTAGGGCAATCTATCACTCTGCCCACTTTCTATCCTCCCCCTTTCCCTTCTAAGGAGGAGGAGAGACTTCACCACTAGGACTCGAAGAGGGCAGTCAGTTTCTACCTGGACAGGTCTAAGGACTTCAGGATGGATGACCAACTCTTTATTGGATATGTGGGAAAAATCAAGGGAAAAGCTGTCCACAAGCGAAATTTGTCCAGGTGGGTCATCCTCTGCATCAACATCTGCTATGCCTTGGCCAAGAAGGAGCTAAGTCTTCTTCTTCGGCTTTGGCTAGAGATGTCTCTGTTGTAGACATGTGCATGGTAGCAACTTGGGCCTCCCTCCACCCTTTTTTGAAGTATTAGTGCTTAGATTCAGAGGTGAGGAAGGATGCCCATTTTGCGTGTTCTGTGCTGCAGAATTTTTTGATATAGGTAGGTGGACAGCCTCCTCCGGGAGCAGGACTCCTTGGAGATTCAATTAAAAAGGTGAGGAATCCAAAGGCAGATGTATCCATCAGAAGAACAAGTTACTTACCTTTGCTTTTTCTGGTGGACACAGTATCAGTACTTACCTTTGCTTTTTCTGGTGGACACAGTATCTGCCTGTGGATTCCTCACTGACCCCCCCCTCCTCTCCGTTGTCTGCCTACTTATATTTGGGGTATGACATTCTTTCATTTTATTGTCATTTGCAATGTTTTGTTGCTTGTCGATTGAAAATATCTACATAATTTAGAATTTTCAGGTTTCTTTTCTTCTTTAATATTATACTGTGTATGTTTGTGCACATGTTGGATACTCCGTATACCTGGGAAATGTTGTTGGTTCATCCGTTTGCCTTGAAGGCATGGAAAAAATGGATGTAAGTAAGTGTCAGTATGCCGACGAGGTCTTCTTATGGCTCTGATGACATCACACGTTGTTGCGAGCCATGCTTTTGTGACCCCTCGTTGATGTGGAAGAGCTATGAATTTTTTTCCCGTGGAATGGTGCGCAAGGGGTATTTCAAAAGGTGAGGAATCCACAGGCAGATACTGTATCCACCAGAAAAAGTGTTAACGAAGGTAATTAACTTGTTCACCAGCTCTTGTGGTATCTAAGTTAGACTTCTGCTATACTCTTTTTATTAATTTGCCGAAAAATTCATAAACAAGTTGCAGAATTTAAAGAACACAGCAGCTCGTCTGCTATTAGGGATCCCCAGGCATTAGTCTTCTTCACAAGCCCTGATTCAAATTCATTGTATGTGAGGAAGGGCATTGAGTTAGACGCACTGTGCATTGTATTTAAGGCATTACATAATTCTTGTCTTGATTTCTTAAAACGTGATTTCCGGTGGTATGCCCCTTCCAGGCTCTTACACGTATCCATGGCGAAAAATGTAGTAGTTCCAAGATTCAGAAGATCAAATTGGGGTGGCAGAAGTTATCTGACCTGCACATCTAAACCTTGGAAACGCCCTCTCCCCTGACTTAAAGAATATGACATGCCTGCTTCCTTTTAGAAAAGCGCTGCAAACATGGCTTTTTTTCATTTAGTGTTATCTGTGCTTCACTTCAGCTCAGATTATTTTTGTCACTTTTGTCTGTAGGCTAGAGCCTAGACTCCTCCTGCAGTACTAGTGCGCTTTATACATTTAGCTTTCATTTCATTTTCATTTTTAATATTAAATCATTAAAATCAGTGCCAAACAATACTGCAAAACTTCATCATTGCGGTCAATGGTAAAAAGCACTAGTGACAATCGGTCACTTGCAGGTCGCGTTACGTGGAACCCAAGGCGGGTGAAGGTGATGTGGGTCCCAAAACCAAGCTACTTCAGTCAATTCAATTTTACCTGGATTGAGAAGCAGAGTGCCAAGTTGTCCTGGCTGTCCTTGGTGCTGAGCTGAAACTGCAGGGGAGCTGTTTTTACTACTTACACAGCGCTGGTGGGGAATAGAGCGCAAAATTTCAAGAACGAAGCCATGCTGATGCCGGATGAAGGTTTTTGCAGAATTCCCTTGAGGTGCAGTGTTTCACTGTGCAGGCCTTACTGTCCTTGTAGAAAACCAGAATACAGATTACAGAAGCAATGCTGTTATCTCTGGAATGGGTCCTGGAGGGAGGATGTGGCTTACGGCTAGAGCGGTCGACCTCAACGCTAGTGAACTGGGTTCAAGTTTTGGCAGGGACGCTCAACATCCTGTGATTCTGGGCAAATCACTTAATTTCCTCATACCTAACAAAAAATGTATGTTTCCATTTGTAACGCAACTGGTGCTCATTTAAAGCGCTCTGATACCTTTGGGTCAAGTTCGCACTATATAAAACTCCAGGAAAGAAAAAGTTTGAAAAATAATTAAACCACTATTTTTATTATTCATTTAATTCATTATTAAAATCTAACTATCAAGAAGTCAGATTTTTAATACATATTAAAGGGTGGCACGTTTTAGAAAGTTCCCTTTTTTCCTTGCCAAAGACTTCAGGAGACTAATTAGCATTAGCCTCTGACAGCAGGTCAGCCTGTACATGGCCTGAATGAAGGGAAACTGAGGTTAACAGGTCAAACAGAATTGCCAGGGAAAACTACTGTGAGCTGGGAAAAATTCCCAGGGCGGCTCATAAAACTTAAAATAGTGCCGGACAGGTCTGTCTGTGGCACATGCAAAATATTTGCACTCTTGAAAAATATCAAATCGGACCAGATAACATTTATTGTGTATAACCTGTCTGGTCACTGAGGGACCCTGCTTTGATTTATTAGACTCCTGTTTTCTCTCCTGAATGTTTAGAAATCTTACATGCTAGAAGGTCACCTGTTTCCTAACATTACTACAGCTTACATTACATTATTACAGTTACAGCAGGACATTTATCCCGTTGTAAACAGTGCTGCAGAAAGTGGGTACATCGCTCATCATATTAATATGGCCCTTGCTAAAAGGAGCACCTCCTCTTCTCACATTATTGAGTCACCCACTTATAGTCTACACTTCTCTCCTCACATTGATAAGATGCTCTCTTGAAGTTGTTGACTTGTTGGTAAGTTTGTGCATCATCTGTTCGCTCCCAGTTGTGAAGGGCACTACTCCTTCTTTTTCTGCTTTTTCTTAGAGGGGATTTATTTTATGGCAGTGCCAAATCATTTTATGCAGGGCACACCCATGATTTAGGACAGACATTTAGCCTGATTAGGTGGGCATCCCACATAGCCTTCTTGATGGACGCCTGTGACCGCTAGCGGTGAGTGCGTTGCTCATTCTATCAACAATGTGCATTCACCTACTACCAGACTATCAGCCATTTTATGGGTTGATGATATGTACTGCTCTACTTTAGAATCTGTCTTGTAGAAAGACTGAAAGATTTTTCTCTAGATCCATTATCCGGGGATCAATCTACATCCTAAGTGCTTTTGATGTCACCTGCGGCACGGGAGCTGATAATGTTGGTGGAGTGGTTGTGATAGTTTGGCATACGTACAATGCACATACACGGTCATAACACTGTGACTCTGCTATCATGATTTATCTAGTATCCGTCCTCTGTCTATGAGCATTCCTTTGTACTACCAAGATTGGCTGGCTGTGAAGGAAGGTGTTTTGTGCAAGGCCCTGGGGAGAAGCAGTCCCTTTACCTCTGTCAGCTCAAGACTGCTTGGTGTTGTAGCAGATGTGGAGATGTGGTTAAGAAACCCTTCTGCACATCTAGCAGTGGTAGCTGGTCATTCCAGAACCTTTTTCAGATGAGCCACACTTGAGGTGGATCAGTTACCACTACTCCAGACCCCCAACTACATTAAAGGGGTAAGTTGTCATTGGCTATAATGACTCCCTGATATCAGGGTCTTTTACCCAGAGTTAGGAGGTATGAATATATTTTTGGGTTAAGAGGGTATTCTGTTAACTGTGGGAGCAGCATAGTTTAGAAGAGAAAGTGAATATCAGATTATGCATGATCTTATTTCATATTTGAAAAGTGTAAACTTGTCTATGAGTACTTCTCTTTGTTTCGATGGGAATAGGTAGATCTTTTGACTGTCTGCTGATCCTGGAACATTCTCTCATATATTGGCCTTCAGGCAACACATGTCCCATCCTGAATGCTGTACCAAAATGTGCAAGGCATGTTGTTGCATAGTAAAGTTGAAATCACCAGTGTGTCTACAGTCCACTCACTGCTTATTTCCGGACATGCCTAAATGTTTAGGGAATACTATTGCATTCAGCCAAATGCAGTTTTTGTTGTTCTTAAACTCGTATACTCAGTTCTTCCCTTTTGCATTTTCAAGACTGTTCCCCTGTTTACCAGTAGTTTGTAGTATGTCACTGATGTGGCATGAACTACAGCACACGTTTCTGTTGTTCTCCCAGATAGTGCTCTCTTACACTGAGTAGACGACATGTACTGGCACTGTAATGTACCCTCAGGCTTACAGCAGTGTTCAGTAAACATGGCTGATGGGCACCCGGATTCTGCTCAGAACGCTTGGGCCCTTATTCCAAGGTCCATGACACCTCTCATGTGGTAATCCTCAAGAAGGAGCTGCTGATATTTCATGTTCACTCCTTAGGAAGGGGGAGTTACTGGAGGAATCCGTGTTTACACACATATTTGCACATGCAGGTCCCACATTCTGGGCAATATTCCTTTGACATAGGCCTCCAGGTTTTAGCAAATGTATAACTAAGCAGTTCTTTGAACCCTGATTTGACTATAACTTTGCATTATCGGCTAAATCCAAAAACTTACAAAATGAAAGCCTCATGTTTGACAAAGGCAATTAATATTCAAACTGAATCCAGTAATGTTATGCTTTTCTGTTGTTCATTTCAAGAGCAAAAGGGTATTTGTCCTGATAGACAGCCCGGCACCCAAGGCGCTACATTTCCTTAAACTGGACACACTGCAACAATCTGCTCAAATTGTCATGAACTTGAAATCTGTCGGTATGTCACTGTCCAGTGCTCTCCTGTGCTGAGAGGATGTTGTGAACAGATCTTTTCACAATGTTAGGCTTCCTTGGTTTGATTGAATGTCCAACAGGGATTTGTTGTTTGCATTGTCCCCTTCCTGTTGCTGGGCTCCCCTCGTTCTGTCCTTGTACTCGGTTCTTTCCAGGCTTGTGTAGAGGCTTCTTCCTTGACCTCTGAGGTGTCTGCCATATGCTATGGCTTTTGTGGCTGGTTTTAGGATCGTTGGTTTTCATGGTCATGTACCTGATGGAAATGTCCGCTCCATTTACTTAGAGCGTTTTGTTTTTTTCATGTCTCTATTTAGAATTCATTAGTTTTCCCAATGTTTTTTTCTTCTTGTTTTTACTGTGACCGTATCCCAGGATTGAAAGAGCTGGGTGAACTGTTGTATTCCAGTTTCAGTGCCCCACCCCCCCGGACCCTGGTGCTACTGCACGTGCTGCAGGGATGAACAGTTACAGCACTGAACCTCGGAGGCTTCCCGTTTACAGGGGTGGGTTTTGCAGTATGTCTGTGCCCAGAGCACGTCTCCCCTTTTTCGGTCTACATACTTTGTCCTCTGATAGCTAGATAAATACGCCAAAATTACGTATTTCAAATACCCTGGTCAACATTTTTGTTTCAAAAAAAGTTTTGCAAATAATGAATCCCTATATAACAAGTCAAAAATAAGATGACATCGTGCTGGAAGAAATGTTTTTCTTTTGTGTCCTTGACGTCCCTATCTGCATTGTTATTGACTCTTTTGATGTGTTTGGGTAGCATTACCCCCCTCACGCTCTGTTTCTTGCTGCTACCATTTATGTGCTAAGCAGGGCCGCTTTAAAGCACCAGAAGTTACTCTGCATAAGAAATATTATGATGTGAGAAGTGCTATCCCGCAGTGTGCCACTGTGTGTCGCGCGATAACCGCACACTTCACACACTTCAGCCTACGAAGAACCGAGATCATCTGGTGAGGATCTGATGAGTTGGAAACCCCTGCACAGAGGGGGTTTTACAACCGTACTACTGAGATCCATTACTGATTTCACCAAGGGAGAAGCTAGAAAATTAGAATGCACCCCACCAGGGTCTGACTGGGAACGCAAAGCAGCCCTGGCAAATGCTGTCAGAGCTGCGCCGTAAGGTGCATAGTGAGTGCAGCAGGCGAGTCTGACTGACCACTACAAGGGGGGGGGGGGGGTCATTATATATTCAATTGTATTAGCTTTTACAGTGCACCAGGATACAACAATCTCGATGGACCCTCCAATGATTCCCTCGCCATCACCCTCAAACAGTGTCCCTCATCTCTCCATCACCCCACTCTTAAGTATTTCATTTGTTTTTAGCACCTCTCATTCCAGTGTAGGGTGTTGGAGCTCTTTAAATCACACACAACTACAGAGACAATGAATCCTATGTGTAAATCAGTGTATAGAAAAAGTTTCGCAAGACAAAGGGGACTACAAGGTGTGGGATTCATGTCATCCATGCTGGTAGGCGTTTGTTAAGAGTGCTTGGTCTGGAGACGCACAAACTCAGGATTCAGAACATAACACAGTAGTTAGGGTTGGATTTACCAATAAGAATTTATTTCTACCCAAAACAAGCCCTTTTTTATGCAACATTAGGATAGAGAAAGACTCGAAAAAAAGACATCTTTCTAGCCTGTACCATGCAGTTTGCATGCAGCTCTTTGATGAAACTTCATAGCTTATTGCAATAGATTATGAATGTAACTTATGAACTGCACAGTAACATGAGGACCTCTGTGACAAAAGCAGTCACCCACTAAGTTATGCAAAACAAATACTGTTCTGCGATCTGCATGATACATGATCTTTGCAGCAGGCATATTAACCCTAAGCGCTACCTTGGATGAGTCAAAATGCCACTAGACAAAACTCTGTTCTCACTACAGAAGGTACATTAATCAACAGAGTCGTCTAGGCACTTTTGTTGTTGCCTGAAAACTACCGGATATATAAGGAACTCTGCAGCGGGTGCTTTCAAAAATGCTGCACTGCTACAAAACTGGCCTCCAGAAACAAAACCGTCCCCACACCCTTCCAGCCTATTGGGGAGACGCCTGATGCCCAGCATGGCCAGTCCGGCTTTGTACCCCACTTTCAACCAAACTTCTAATGACACCAAATGAGCAAAGCAAGTCTGAATAGTTCTCATCACCTTTACACCCACTCATCTATCTATTCATCATCCCACCCACCCTTCCATTCATCTTTTTTATGCTTTATCCATCATTTCATCCACCCTTTCATCATTAAAAACATCATCCATTCATCCATCGCACATCCTGTTTGAACATCGATCCAGCCATATTTTCACTCACCTATCCATTGATCCTTTCAACCTTCCACCTATCCACTCATCCTCCTACCCTTGTTTTCATCATTTCACTAAGTCAACTACTCACCCTTCAATCTACCCAGCCTTTTAACTTTGCAACAATCCCGCCTTGCTCCATTCCTTCCTTAGTTCTTTCCATCCTACCCTCTTTCCCTTCACTTTTCCTCTTATCTTTCATGCCTCCCTTTCATAATTTCTTCATTTACTTTGGCCCTTTCTTCCTTCTTCCCTTCTTCCTTTCTAGTTTCTACCTTCACCACCTGCTGAATAGCACACATTTATCATCTGTGCTTGAGTTTATTGTTGTCCAACAGTGCCTCTGTATTATGGCACAGCAAAAGGTACTTCCTTAATTACATACGGCCGTGACTTCATGCATATGAGGTAATGCCAACTTTGCATTTTTTACTTTGCGTCAACCAGGAAGGGTCCAAGGTCTTTCACCTTTCCCTTCTCACCTGAGGCAATTTAGCAGGCTTTATGTAGTAATGTGCCACCATAATGAGATGGTGCCGTGAGGGTGCTGCCTTAACCCACAATACTAAAGTACCAGGGCAACGCAAATTACAGAAGGGGCCACAAACGCTCCTGCTGCACTTTCTGTAATACCGAAGGAAACCAGGAGTGCAAAATCAGTCACAAAAACCCATTCCCACGTCTCCTTGATAATGCTGCTATCTATGGTGCTACTTTGATTTTCTGCTTGGAAAACATCCCTAGAACAATTCTGTACTTCTTTGATCGATATAATTGACGACACATGTTTTTGCTCTTCATGTAATACAATGCGCTGACCTTTACAGCGTGTGGTATTACACCGCAGGTCTTTACAATGCATTGTTTGTAGTAACAACTACATATTTGTAACTGCAAACATTGCATGGTCCAGACCTGTGATGTAATTCTCTGCATTGTAAAGGTCAACGCGTTGTGTTACATGTGTGGCAAAAAACGTGCGTCGTAAACACATACATGGTAACAACTGATGTTCGTGAAATTAATCTGAAATGCTACCATACTCTAAATAAGTTCTGAGCACATTCATTATTTCACCGGCTGCTCCTATTTGCTTTTAGTAAATATTTGCTCTAAGTTTTGGTTAATATGCTCATCTGCACTAAGTACAACAGATTGCAAGTTCACAAAATGATGGTAAATTCATAAAACGCTTTGGATTTGCTGTTATCTGGACGCCACGCCACTTACTTCGGGGACTTTGTGATCCAGCCTGCTGAGCCGCTGCTGCTCGCCGGACCCGCTGCGCGGGTCCCGCTTCGCGGTTACAGCGGCTGTTGATTGCTTGAAAGGGGCATCACCTGGTGACCGGCAGGGCTGCGAGGGAACAGCGGGTGGACTCCACGGACCAGGAGTCCCCGCGCGCCCGTTTCCAGCTGGGCTCCTCTCCCTGCCGGCCCCGCCCCCTTGGTGACTTAAGCTCACCTACAAAGAGGAGTGGACATACCCGCTGCGCGGGAGCGCGCGGGAGGGCGCCGGGAGAAGCCCGGGACAAGGGCGGGACCGTCTGTGGCCGTCCGGGGCCGAAGGAGGCCGGGCTGGGCCACCCCCCTTACCAACGATCCATAGTATCTTCTCCAGTAAGTGACATTGACACGTTGGTTTTGATTGGTGATGACTATGGCAATGTCTATAACGACAAGTTCTGCTACTAGCCACTTGATAACTCCCCCGGTCGAGTCTGGTCCACCAGCAATTGGCCCCCTAGATAAATTATTTTTTAATCGTTCATCGTCAATTGACAAAGAGCTATCCCTGGCAGAGAGGCGCGCAGAGCGTAGATTGTCCATAGTATTACTTAAGAATTCTATGGATAAGCTCCCAACTCTAGCGTACCCCACCCTGGTAACCCCTTTATCATCAGTGAACCTCCCTGTTGCAAATGAACATTTTGAGGGTCAAGCACAAATAACAAACAAGGACGTTGTGACAGAATCGAATAATCCTTGTGGGAGTAATATCCAATCTACATCGCTCCCTGCTTCTGGTGCTCAGGTTACATCGGCCCAACCTAAGCTTGGGTCCAAAAGGAAAAGACCAGCCCCAGCAAGGAAATGTAAAATGGTGGCCAAACCCCCTCAAAAGCATAGGAAGTTACACAAATCTGTGAACATTGGAGAGGTTGTCACTGAAGAAACTCAAAGTACAGAAAGTGTCTCACACATCAATCTTGCCCCTTCGGACAGCCAAGACACAGAAGACAATTCTTGTACTGATTCCACTGTACCAAATAATGAAAATGTGGTATCACTTGTAAGTGTGCTCCCTGAGTTGGAAAAATTACTTAGATCTTTGCTTACCCCTATCGAGGATAGAATTGCCAAGCTTACAGATAGGCTAAATCATTTCGAGCAGACAACATTAGACAATTTCTACTCCACAAAATCGCTGATTAAAGCGAACACTGGGGTGGATGCAAGTATAAGGTCTCAGGTCCTTAGTAACCCTGTTACCCAGGATAAGGGAAGAAGGCCCCAAAATAACTCTCCTTTACCTCCCAAGCAAAGCAAACTTACAGCCAAAACAACTGTAAAATCCGCAGATAGATCTGACAGAGCGAAAGTTGGTTCTGTTCTATCTCAGCCGACCACTATGCACCCTACACAGTCCACAACTCACCAGATACAAAATCCTCCAATTACAAAGAGTGCTGAGGCTACAGCTTGTCCCCAAGTGGACAAAGCCCTAACAATTGCAAAAGCAACTAATAACACACAGATAGCCTCAAACATTCCGGCGGGAGGGAACAGGGCTAATGTATGCCCGCTGGTAGATAAAACTCTAGTACCGACCCAATCAAATAACAAACAACAGGCATTGAAGCCTGCCTCCCAACCCGTCCCCCAAGTTCCAAAATCAATCCCACCACCCTTGGTAAAACCACCTCACAGAAAACCCCCGATTAATCTCACTCCAGATTCCTTCCCCTACGTAGCAGTTCTTATAAATGTACCATCATTACCCTCAGGACAGAGAGAAACTTTCCAGACGCTTAACAAGATCATGCACTGGTTAAAGGAAAATCGTCCTCTGCCTGGTGACATCGACGGGTTAATCATAGGGGTAAGGAGAATAGACTGGATGGGATACACACCGAAAACCTTGGGTGGGGATTGTATAGTGGTTAATTTCCAAGATCCAAGGGTGGCGGGATGGATAACTAGGCAGGGATGGGGAACAAACAAGGGAGGTATTGGAATAGTGGACCTTACTTTTTTTTACCCCCGATCAGCTAGCGTAACAACTAGCTTGCTCAATGAACCCCTAATCCCCCCTACTGTATCACGGCCAGTCAATTTTTTACTACCTCCTCCAGTTGGTCATAACCATACCACATATATAAATTATAACTCTCATGTAGGATGGCAGGACCCTGGATGGGGATATTGACAAACCAGCACAGTTAGGAAATGTGGGAATAATAACAAGCCAAAAGGGGTTTGTGATGTTTGTGTTGATACTATAGTTACAAACTTAACGGTTAATAATATTGAGACGGGGAGTTTGGTTGAAGAAGGTGGTTCTAGACTGGGAATTTTAAACACCAATGTTATGACACCACCCTCAATGACAGTTAACACGATTGTAGATTCCATAGATGATCGGGAAAGGCCGATTAATTCTACTGAAAGTCCAATGACACCTCAAGCATTTCCAAACACCAACACTCTTGATGGTTTTGTGGCTAGCATTGGTACGCTTTTATCCTGGAATGTTGCGGGGTTGGGCAGTAAGTTGGATTCCCAATCCTGGGTGAATTATATAAGTGGGTATGATATCTGCTGTTTTCAAGAAACCTGGGCTTGCGATCCCCTTTTTTGTTTTGGTTATTTAAACTATTGTATACCAGCTCAAAAAGGTGGAAGAGGGCGGCCAAAGGGAGGCCTCACTGTATGGGTCAAACAGGATTTGCACATTAACATTAAAATGTTGGACCTGGGAAGTAGTGATTTACAAGTATTAAGAATCTCCACAGGCAAGGGTCCACCAATAGATTTGTATAATGTCTATGCGAGAGGTAACAATGTAACTAACTCACCCACCATAGAGCTGTTATCTGCTGCCATAGAGGCCAAGTCCCAAGAAAGTATGATGATAATAGCAGGAGACCTCAACAGGACTTTTGAACCCTTGGACTGTACAAATGACCCCCTAGGGAATGAAGAGGATAATCTCTGGGGAGTACCCTCTCTATGTTTAAAACCTGTTAAGAGATGGACAAAAGAGATTTTATTATTGAATGGAATTTGTATGGAACACGGTTTAAGAGCACTTAACGGGAGGACACCTGGGGACAAGGAGGGCGGCTACACTTTTGATAACGGTACCAGCAGGAGCAGAATTGACTACATATTGTGTAGTCTCCAGCTGTGGAAGGGGGTTGTTGACATGACTATTAGGCCCCGGGTTGAAAGTGATCACAACCCCCTCTGTGTGACTCATAGGTGGTGGAACGCTGGTGTGGGAAACTCTTTTGAAATAAATGATGATATCCCGGTCATGAGTAACGATGAACGCAGGTTAAAATGGCCAAAGGTATTGGCAAATGAGGCTACTATGACCTATATCAATAATGTGGTTGATAGTGCAATTTCCGCGATGGAAGCAGCGGTTCCAGTGGTTCCAGGGGATAGTGGTATCACTGAAATCCACAACAAGTTATTTTCCCTCCTAAGACCATGCTTCTTTATCAAAAACAGGAAAGGGAAGAAAGCTAAAGATGTGGGAAGGTGGTTTGATAGCCAATGTAGATTGGCACGACTTGAACTGGGACAAGCCATAAGGAATAGGGACCGTGCTGCAGTAACAGAGAATAGGAAACTGTACAAAAGGGCCATTTATCTAGCTAAAAAGAAATGGGATGAAGACCATTGGGCCGAATTAAAAGAGGCTTCAGGTAACAAAGACTCCAGGACATTTTGGAAAATCATTAAGTGGGGTAGAGGAGCTGGCCCTGCGAAGCCAGATAACAACGTAGCAGAAGATGCTTGGGTCGATTACTTTAGACCACAGTATGCTAAAGTCAACCATCCTGTGGTGGCGGACAGTATAATACCAGTTTATGCAACCGATGATCTGTTTTCCATTAGAGAAGCGGAAATTGCCATTAGTACCGCGAAATGTGGGAGGGCGCCAGGGCCAGACGGGATTCCCCCTGATATTTTTAAATACGATGTGACTAGATGGGCGAGGTATACCTTCCTTGTAGCAAATGCCCTAGCGAAGGGGGAAGTGGTCCCAGATCTCTGGAAAGGCGCAACTATTATCCCCATACACAACAAGGGTGACCGTTCATTGCCTGCTAATTATAGGCCTATAAGCTTAATAGCTACCATGCAGAAGGTAGTTGGGAGAATGGTGACAAATCAGCTTATGGACTGGGTTGACGATAACAACGCCCTTTCTCCATACCAAGCTGGATTCAGGCGAGCAACCAGTACCATTGACCAGGTCTTCCGCTTCACCATATTGCGGTGGAAGACTGTTGTACTGGGAAGGGGCTGCCTGTATGTCGCGTTTGTCGACCTGCGGGCGGCATTCGACCTAGTCCCCCGGTTTAAGTTATGGTTGGTTCTGCAAAAGATGGGGATTCCTGCAGATCTGCTTACACTAATCATGCGATTGCACGAATCCAACTTTGCAAGAGTCCAGTGGGGTGGAAGCGGGGAGACAACCACGGATTTCCCAGTGGAAAGGGGCGTCCGGCAAGGCTGTTCCATGGCCCCTTTACTTTTCTCGTTATTTATCAACGGGATTGTTGAGAGAATGTTGAAGGCTAGTGTAGATGCCCCGTCGTCAGCAGACACCAGGGTTCCGATCCTGATGTTCGCTGACGACACTCTCATCTTGTCCAAGACCCCTATGGGGCTACAACGTGCACTAAACATTTTCGATGCTTTTTGCACTGAACATGGGCTAGAGGTGAACGTGGGAAAAACAAAATTAATGGCCTTCTCCCCAGGTCGTAGGAATTACCCCAAGGTAACCTTAAATAACAGCAGGTTAGATACTGTCGCAGAATTCACGTACCTGGGAGTACAGATCGCAGAGGGCACTGGCTGGACGCATCATGTGGATAAAGTGGTCTTAAAACACCAGCAGCTCTCAGGTGCTTTAAGGGGTGAACACCGTAAATCTAAGACAAAGCCTATAAAACCCGCACTTATGGTGTATGACGCGAAGGTCTTGGGTGCCACATTATATGGCGCGGAGTTATGGGCTTGGGATAGTCTTGCGGCTCTACAGACTTCTGAGAATAAGTTTTTGCGAGGGATCACAGGACTCCCACAGAGCACCCCCTTAACCCCACTGTTTCTGGAGCTGGGTAGGCGTTCTATTGCCGACAGAGCCCGATTGCGCCCAGTCCTTTACTGGAGACGCCTCTGGACGACTCCAGAGATAAGACAATATGCGGAGGGTTTTCTATGGATAATTCAGGAAGATATCTTCCACAAGATAAAATGGCTAAAACAACTGAAGTCCATGTTAGTTAACTTAGGGTTTTCAAATCTTTGGAATAACCCTGTGGGAGAGATCTTCCCTAGTAAAGAAGCCCTCAAAGAACAATATTGGGATTGGGTGGGTGGCAAGCTGCTGAAAGACACCAGGGCCGACTCTATGTCTGGTCGTTTCCTAGAGACAAAAATTTTTCCTGCCCTAGAAAACTACTGGGATAACATCACGGTACCAATGGATAGGAAACTGGTCTTTCAGTTAAGATCTGGATCTATCCCCCTGAAGAAAATGACAGCTGGCTGGTACAGACCGACCAATAACTTATGTCCAGCATGTGAAAATGCAGAGGAGAGCATAGGCCATTTCCTATTTGTATGTCAAGCTTACTCAAAACCGAGGAGAAAATGGCTCACGCCGGTATGTAAAAACCTGGGGACACGCGATAGCAGTGTGGCTTTAAGAATCTTATGTACAACAACTCAGGATTCGATAGTCATAGGGGTAGCCAAATACCTGGGCTGGGCCTGGGCAATTAGACGACGGTCTCTGGGGGGAATTAGGTAATCAGGTATTCTTTTAATTACGATTTATGTAATATTACTTTCACAAATGGTTTTTTGTATGTAATATTGTATGAGCTGCACTTTGTTTAATGAATTTTTTACCTGTAATCATGTATTATTGTGTAATTGTTTTAAATTCTATGTGCTTTTATGAGAATTGTCTCGAATAAAGCTTATACAAACGTAAACGCTTTGGCATCTCTGCTAAGATGTAAGCCTACGTGCCCATTTTTTAAACATATGCAGATTGTATATAGTCTCTGATGTGTATGCAGACGTGTTTTGACAAGTGTAATGCCATTTTTGCCAGGCTAGTCTTATGTTCTGTTCAGTAGATCACCATCAACCAGTCACCAAGGTTCTTGAAAATATGTCTTCAAAATCAGAGAATTCACGATCAAAATATTATGTAACGACTATTGGCCAACTATATTTGACAGGTTCAATTCCTTTTCATTGTGAGCTAAATTGCAACCAATACGCCACATAAAGGTCTCTTTCACTCAGAGAATCAATTTCAAATAAAACCCTCTTTAATAGGACCGTACAATACAAAAGTGCAATCCAAACTCACTCCTGAATCAATATATAAGTGTTGACGAACTTATTTCTTATTCAAATTAAACAATGTGTCCCATTTTTTAGATACAAATGTGGTTTAAAGTAACTTTTTCCTCATTTCCCCTTAATTCGTGTCTCTCTTGTCTGTTGGAAATATGTTTTATTTGTCTTACTCAATAGAGAAAGGACTGTAGCTAATAAAATGAAATATGAGACCAGGGACGTAGGCAGTGTTGGACAGGCATGTTGGGTTATCTGGCCCTGCCTAGTGAGCCAGATTCAAAGGAGCTCTGTGTTGGGCGTTTTTTTTGTGCCTGGACCAAAGAAATGTACCACACAGTTTAATTGCCCCTTTCGACCTGGCTTGTCTAGAAATGGTCGAGTGCTGATAGGCCACTCCAACTCTAGTCGTCAGAGAGACTAATGTCTTAAGGGGAGGCGGAACACAGACAGCCTTAGGCCAGCCAGGGACATGTCAGCCGGTTGTATGTCTAAACAACTACTGCCTAAACCACGACTTCCTTAACCACGAAAGCCTAACCACGAGTTATTCTTAACCACTACCTTTTTTAATACGACTTCCTAAACCACGAAATGAAACATCTCGTGTTTGGCCATTAGATGGCACTATTGTAATTACAATACTTCTTGAGTGAACCACTCGTAAAAAATCGGATCTAAATGTACGATGTTAGTATGCTTTGACAACGCATACCATTAGCTCTTTTTTTTTATTTATCCTTTTTTTGTGGGGGGAGACCCCCCACCCTCCCCCTTATTTTCCCTTAATTCTGAGGAGTGACGTTATACAGCAGCGGAGGGTAGTGGAGAGATTAAGGAAATTCGTGGTTTTTGAAAGTCGTGGTTCCGGCTTCGTTGTTCAGGTAAGTCGTTATGAAATCTTCGTTGTCAAGGATGTTTCCCGGCTGACATAGCTCTGGGAGCCAAAGGACGAGCCGCCTTTTCAAAAAATGTAAATCAGGCAACATGAAACATTATGATAAAGACTCAAACGAAAAAACATGTCCAACATTTGTGAGTGTCTCAATTAACCGTATGCGATTATATCACTAATTGGAGTGACATTTTTTCACATAATTTTTTTTAAAACATGAAACATTCAATACGTCATTGTCACACGTTACCCAAGTGTCAGCTTGTTCTCTGTTCATATGACCTGTACTGTTATTAAATGTGAAGCAACATTATTTCATATTAGCCGTACACAGGGGAGGTTTTGTACAGCAGAGATCAGGAACTGAATCACTTCAATGTGCTCTCAAATTAGTTGGTAAAGAAAATGTTACCTAGTGAAGTGAAAGTGATATGCGTGGACCACCACTTAGAGCGGGCGGGGAAGCTGCCAATTGAGCCCAAGTTTGCTGGTTGAAAATTCTGCCTCTGTAGGGTTACATACTGTTCTTTTCCACTCCGCATCAAAGCTTTGTGTTCATTTCTTTCATATATTAGTACATTTTCTTCACTATGTACACTTAGCCTTAAATCTAACTGGTAATGTACACACATATATTTGTGCACAGTCATGAGATTTAAAAGTATACTTTTCTGTTTGAAATGCTTACATAAAATCTGAGGATCAAACATTGTGACAGAATTGTCTGACTGAAGTTGTGCTGCATATCCCATGTTTCTCCTTGAAGTGCTGTTACCCAAGAAAAAAAACTCTCTGGGGTTGCAAGACCTCTTCGTTTTGCTAATTATGCAAGTGCTATCATTGAAGTCTAACATTTCACCTAAAACAGTTCTGTTTGTTACACCAGGCCAGCCGGCAGTAACTTCACTTATAGTTGAATACATATACCACTATAATACTGGCTGTGTATATATATATATATATATATATATATATATATATATATATATATATATATATATGTGTATATATATATATATATATAACACACACACACACACACACACACACACACACACCCCCCCCCCTATCATTTTATATATTAAAAGAGATGTGTAAGGGAAGGTGGGGGGTTCTATTTT
Organism: Lissotriton helveticus; assembly: GCF_964261635.1. Lineage (NCBI taxonomy): Eukaryota > Metazoa > Chordata > Amphibia > Caudata > Salamandridae > Lissotriton > Lissotriton helveticus. The sequence continues at coordinate 81,872,599 of NC_136058.1, forward strand.
AATGTTAGTGCTACTGAAGGCTCTCGTGGATTCACTCAACACCACAATAGCCACAGTTAACGAATACACAAAAGTAGAAAAACAAATAGTTTTAGGGCCCCCATAGACTTTGCTCTTCAGGTTACAGCACTTCGAGGAGACCTGCAATAGGTAGCATGGCTTCAGAAAGACATGTTCTGCCACTGTTAACCTTCAGTTAGCACACTGGATCAAAGTACAGCAGAGCATGGGAGGAGAATATTGTACCCTGTGCACCCCCTGCTACAAAATCTGACTGGGATAAATTCCCAACGCCCCAGAGGTTCACATGCCTAAGCTTACATCACTTGTCATGTATGATAGGCAAAAAAAAATACATTTATTGGTACATAGAGCAGCTTTTTTTCACGGAGGAGAATCTTATGCTAGGTGATCTGATGCTAGGAAGAGTTAGTGGCACCAGTGACTAATACAACCGGAAGGCAAAATGTGGTTCACTGCACCACGCCTATCCCCTGACCATATTACTGAATGCTATGGTAATGGTACTTTAGTGAGGTAGATGGATAGTAGTATCTTAATATCTACTCTATAGTCTGAGGGGATGGCTGGCACCCTAAATATTTGGTGGGCCAACCACTGACCAGAAGTTCCTGGTCAACGTCAAGTCTGTCAGTGATGGCTCATTATAAACAGAGTTTATAACCAACCATGACTGAGGGTTCTGGCGTTGAGGCTGAAGGCAGTGCAAGTCTTACAGTGCATCGGGTTAAGAATAATAAAATAGAAATGTACTCGCCCACTGCATGCCTGACTCACCTCCGGTCCTCCTGCTTCAGTCCCTTGGTGCTACTCTGATCTGCAGGCTGCAGCAGTTCTCCACAGCAATTGAGTGCTGCTCTAATTGCTCCTGATAATGTTAGCAGCATGAGAGCAGTGCCAGGGTTGTCTAAAGTGGACTGCTTCGATGCTCCCACAGGAAATGGGGGCCTGTGCCTGCTCTCCACCTTGCTGTCTTAGGCAGCTGGGTGGAGAGGTTTAAACTGCTCATGTCAGGCCGCCTGTCACGAGACAGTCAGCCAACGTGACATGCGCACTGTAAACTGGTGCAGACCACTCCCTGTTGCCAGTCAGCAGAAGAGGCCCGCTCCCAAACACGGCTCAGACTGGGGAAAGGGAAAATGAAAATGGTATAAATTAATTTTATTACCATTTTATTTTTCATGGTTTGTGGCACTGGCTGTAGGGGGGAGGGGGTGACACTCATCTGCCCTACTGGAGTGGCCGCAGCTGAATGAATGAATGCATGAATGAATATTCATTTTCTAAAGCACAAACTATGCCCAGAGGTGTCAAGGCGCTGCGGGAGGGGCCCGTTGGACAGTAATAAAAGTAGGGCTCAGACTGGAGTACCAATAAAAAGCCAGGTCTTCAGGGCCTTACGGAACAGAGAGTGAGACACTTGTCCAGAAATATCAACAGGGAGGGAATTCCAGACCCCAGGAGCAGCGATGGAGAAGGCTCTGCCTCCCCATTTAACTCTCCTGAACCTAGGCACTACCTGGAAATGTTTACTGGCTGATCTAAGCTGTTTAGAAGGAACATAGTACCTAAAAAGCCCTGTCATACCATTTGAGCCTGGGTCATAAAAAGCATTGTGAGTAAGACAAAGAGCCTTGAACAAAATTCTTCGATTTAAAGCGAGTCATTGCAGCTTGCTGAGAGAAACCGAGACTGAGTGGTATTTAGGAAGATCCATCATCATCCTGGCTGCTGCATTCTGCACTAGTGGCAATCAACGCACAAGGCGTTTATTAATGCCCAAATAAAGGGCATTACAATAGTCCAGTCTGGACAGGACTAAGACAATAACTGCCTGCTTTCGGGAGGTGAAGGAAAGAAAATAGGAAATCTTTCAGAGAATCCTAATCATTCCAAAGCAGGTGGACACTGTTCTATTAATCTGAAGACTCAGAGAGAGAGAGAGTTGTCCACTATGACCCCTAGGTTCTATCCATGTGATACAGGACAAGGGCATGAACCACGCGTGCCTGGCCACCAATCATTCAGTTGGTTCCCAAAGATCAGGACCTCTGTTTTGTCCCCGTTAAGTTTAAGATAGTTCTCCACCATCCAAGAGGAGACTGCCTGCATACAGCTTTTGAAGTTGGTGGCAGATTCCCTGATGTTGTGGGCAATGGACACCATGATTTGCATGTCGTCGGCATAAGAGAATACCTCCAATCCAAAGGATCTAACAACCCTGGCCAGTGGGGCAACATAAATATTGAAAAGGGTCGGGTCAACGAGGAGCCCTGTGGGACTCCACATACCAGATTGTTGGGAGCTGAGTAGAAAGGACCTATTTTCACAGTTTGTGCTCGATCACTAAGGAAGGAGGTAAGTTGCATGAGGACTGTACCGCCTACCCCTATCTAAATGAGCCGTTCCACCAGTCTCATGGGAGATAGAGTATCAAAGGCTGCGGTAAGGTCAAGAAGGATCAACAGCGTGGTGTGCCCTGTATCAACCTAAACACAGATATTATTGATTACTGAGGTTAGTGCTGTTTCAGTGCTGTGATCACTTCTAACACCATGCAGCGGACTATCAAGCGAACTGAGATGAAAATTTAGATGTTTCTCAAGAATTTTGGCTGGAACTGGTAACAAGGAGATAGGGCGATAGTTCTTTAATTCACCTGGATCCAGCGAGGGCTTTTTTAAAAGAGGCTTGACTACCGCCGTCTTCCAGGGGATGGGGTACTGTCCCACCGAAATAGCTACATTAAGTACTAAAGGGAGGTGGGGAAAAATGGCCTCCCTTCCCATTTTCCAGCTCTTCAAAGAGCATGCCTTCATCGGGGAGCCTGAAATAATTCCCCCTAACAGGAGGTCCGTACACTCAGGGGACAGGGGGGGGAGGCAAGTAATTTAGGTACCTATCAATCCATTACTTTTGAGCTGAAAAAGTCTGCCATTCTATAGCAGAGCTCCTGGGAGGAGTTCATTACATAAGGGCCTGAGGGGAGGAGAGCAAGTTAAAAACATTAAAAAAGGTCTCTAGGGGACCTGAGGGATTCTTAAGCCATTGAATAAAATGATACTTTTTCCTCGATAATAGCAGCTTTATATTCCCGCTGGCATTGTTTATGTAACTCTCTACCCGCAGGGTTGAGGTTTGAGCGCCAGATCCTTTCCTGCTTGCGACAAGATTGTCTCAATCTTCTCAGTCTATCAGAAAACCAAGGGGCAGAGGGCTTTTTTCTCGCCGCATAATGCTCCTTAAAGGGAGCTAAAGTGTCCATGGCTGATAAAAGCCAATTGGAGAAGTCGATAGCCGCCAAGTTAGCGTCCAGGGGAAGAGGACTATGATGGGTATTAAGTAAGTTGAGAAGAGCCCTTTTTAGGTTTCAGCCTGGCGAGGGGCACGAAGTGCCCCTCCCAGTTTGAAAACTTTTGTTTTCAGTAGGGATGTTCAGACCGCCTCTGTTTCCAATTGGCTAGCTCCATAAATGGAGGCTAGCCATTGGAAGACATCAGCGTCAATCCCTTTCTCCCGGTCAGAACGCGAATCGTGGGCGTTTCTGACTATTTTTTTAAATCCCGCCCCTTGATGTCGTGTGTCCCGGGCAGCGCTGTGATTGGCTGCCGGCCCGGGACACCCCAGTGACGTCATTTCCCGGGCCGCGCTGTGATTGGCTGCCGCCCGGGACACCCCCTTGACGTCAGCCAATCACAGCACGGCCCGGGACCTGACTTGTTTCATTCAGCGATCCATTTGTTTATCCCCCGCCCTCCCTCCCGTTGTCCGTGCCTCCTCCCTCCCACTCCACTCGCCGAGGAAGCACTTTTTAGGCCTACAGGAAGCACGAGGGATCGCAGTTTAAGTTATTTTGTTTAAACACTGCTTATCCCCTGATTTTAATTCTGTCACTGCCGCATTGCTGCACGATAAACAGTGCCCCACACCGCTATTTTAGCGGGCCGGTCCCTCGCGCTTGGATTTTGGCGGGCGCCATCTTGGGGGGGTACTAGGGAGCTGGAACATTCGGCGCGCTCTAGCAGTCAGGTGGACTGGCTAGAGCCCTATATTAATCAGTGGAAATGACGCGCAGCGTGTGCGCGCAGCGTGTAAGCCGTCGCTACGCCGGAGTCACGCCAGAGTCCAGCCCGTCTGCGCCCGTCCGCGCTGAAGAACGGGCTGCAGGACGGGCTGGATCCTGCGACGTCTGACTTACCCGCTCGGTCCGTTAGCGAGGTACTGTCTCGTGACTTGGCGCTTTTTAGACCCCCGGTGAGCCTCTGTCACCATCGGCTCCTTCCGGAGGTCCTACGGCTGGCGAGGTCCTGCCCTTCGTGTAAAACATCTTTTAATTTCTCTTTACAGGCTGCTAGGAAGCTTGCTCGCCCTCCCCCTTGCCTGCCAATTTCTCAACCCAAGCAGGGCTTTTTAATTAATGCGCGGTCTTTGATTAAACATAACATTGACTTCCATGATTTTGTAAGCACTAGACAACCTGACTGGGTTTTTATTACTGAGACTTGGGCCTCTGAGACCTCTGGCCATGACCTCCTTTTAGCCATTCCAGAAGGCTATGCCTTACAGAGGCTAGATAGAGTGCAACGCAGAGGAGGTGGATTGGCCATTCTCTTTAAGTCCACACTCTCCTGCACCATAAAATCTCTATCGACTCCGACAGATTCATTTGAGGCCTTATATTTTTGTATTGTGAATGCCCCTTCGAGCTCCTTCACTGGAATTCTGCTATATAGACACCCAGGATCCAGAGCTAACTTTTGCTCGGAGCTTTTCAGGATCTTGGAACCATATTTTGGCAGATCGCTCTTTACCATCCTAGGCGACACAAACTTTCATCTAGAGGATTTGGCATCTAAGGACACATCCTCCCTAGTTAACTCCCTGGAAGCTTGTGACTTTGTCCAAAGAGTGTTGCACCCAACCCACAAGGCTGGCCACATCCTTGATGGGATATTTTCTAATGATCAAAGATTAACTGTCGGCGTTCCTTTGCCGATAGTTTGGTCTGATCATTTAGCCATTCCATTGTTCCTGGACATGCCCCGTTCTGAGGTCAAGGTAGGGACCAAGAAATGCCTCAAAAGAAGCTTTAAGAATATTACGAATGAGGCCTTGGCCCCCTTTATTCGTAGCACGAACATCACATCCCAGCGGATGGTAGATGAGACGGCTCTAGAACTCGCTGACTCTATTACTAAAGCAGTCGATGAGTTAGCGCCCGCCTCATTCAAACACGTGGCACGACATAAGCCGACAGCTCCATGGTTCACGGAAGAACTGAGACTCCTTAGGCAAAAATGCAGAAGGAAGGAGCGATGTTGGCGCAAGTCTTGGGATCCCAGAGATCGAGAAGTCTATAAGGACCTGTTACGAGTCTACAAAAATAGGGTCATTAAGGTGAAACAGGATTATTTTACCAACTTAACCTGTTCCCTTACGTCCTCTAAAGAGCTTTTTAAGATCGTTGACTCTTTATGTACACTCCAGGTACCTGATCCCGTGGTTGCTTCACAGGAGCTATGTAATAACATCTCAGATTTCTTCTTTAATAAAATTGATGACATCTATGTGGCTCTTCAATCACAGAGGAACACTCTTAGTGAAGAAGACCTCTCTCGAGTTAAACAGCTTGAATCCTGGGATACGTCTTCTCCCCAAGTCTTGAACCAATTTCCCTTGCTCTCATTGGAGGGTCTTAACCTCCTGTTAGACAAAACTAAATCTGCTTCTCCCCTGGACCCGGTTCCTTTGAGAATACTAAAGGACTGTAGGGACACTATTCTTCCTCCAATGTTGGAAATTATGAATGGAGCTCTGGAGCAAGGTATCTTCCCGGTGGCATGGAAGAGGGCCATTGTAAAACCACTTCTTAAAAAGCCCACCCTTGACCCTGGTCTATTGAAGAACTTTAGGCCCATATCCCTTTTGCCGGCCTCTGCTAAGATGTTGGAGGCCCATCTGAATTGTCATCTCTCCAACTTCCTGGATGTATCAGGATTTTTGGATGGGTCCCAACATGGCTTTAGAAAGCTACATAGCACTGAGTCTGCACTGACGAAGGTCGCAGATAACATCCGTCGGAAAGTTGATCTTGGACAGACGACCGTGCTAGTGCTGCTGGATCTAACAGCAGCATTTGATACCCTGTCTCCCGGTACTTTAACATCTAGGTTAAGGGAGGCAGGGGTAGCAGGACCGGCCCTGAGTCTCCTGAACTCCTTTCTACACCAGCGAGAGCAACGAGTGATGCTTGGGGAGTACCTCTCCCCTGTCAAGTCGTTGCATTGTGGGGTACCACAAGGGTCGGCATTGAGTCCGACCCTGTTCAATATCTATGTGGCCCCCCTTGCAAGACTTGTAAGATCTCAGGGGATGGAGGTCGTGTCGTACGCCGACGACACGCAGATTATGGTGTCCCTGACTCACTCCGTGAATGTCACCGCGTCCAACTTTAAGTCCTGTATGCAACTGGTTGCAGACTGGATGATTTTCAACTCATTAAAGTTGAACGGTGACAAAACGGAGGTCCTGGTCTTCGGCAAAGACCAGGAAATGTGGTCAGGTGAGTGGTGGCCTTCATCCTTAGGCATCTGCCCCACACCCACACAATCTGCTAGGAACCTAGGCGTCATTTTTGACACCCGGCTCTCCATGGAGCTGCAGGTGAATAGGACAGTGGCCACCTGTTGGGGCGTCATCAGGATTCTGAAAAGAATCGCGTACTATCTCTCCCCACAGGCACGAAAACAGGTTGTGATCGCCCTTGTTGGCTCAAGGCTGGATTACTGTAATTCACTCTATGCCGGGGCCAACAAGGGCTTTCTTCAACGCCTGCAGGTTGTGCAAAATGCCGCGGCGCGCTTCGTTTTGGCCCTGCCATGGATGTCCTCCGCGACCTCGGCAAGGAAGAGTCTTCACTGGTTGCCCATCCCTTTCAGAGTCTCTTTTAAACTTCTCTGTCTTACTTATAGCGCCTTGAGGGCAGGCCCGACTGATGCCTTGGGTTCTTTGCTTTCTAGGTATGTGCCAACCAGATGTCTTCGCTCGTTAGAGCTTAACCAACTGGTAGTCCCACGCGCTAAGACGGTAAGATGGGGGAACAAGGCCTTTTCTATTCTGGCGCCTCAGCTCTGGAATACTCTTCCCTTGGAGATTAAACTACAGCCCTCTCTTGATCTTTTCAAGAAAGCTCTGAAAACTTGGTGTTTTTCCAAAGCATATCAGTGAGCGCGTGTCTCTGTCTGCCAGCAGCTAATCTTTTTGAGTTAGGCGCCTTGACGCCCAGTGGGCATAGTAGCGCGTGAATAAATCATATTTCATTCATTCATTCATTCATTTCATTCATTCATTCAGTTCTCAGGTAATTTAAAATGGTAACTGGTGGCATTTGTAAAACACCTTACCGGCGTGATTTATGGCCAAGGAAACAAAAGATAACCCCTAAGGGCGTCCCCGTGTTGCTGGGGAATCCAACATGCTGTGCTGAGAATTAAGGGAGGCCAGCTCCGTCGCGCCTGCCCCAGAGCCGAGGAAGACAGGCAGAATTAACAACATAGCCATTCTTAGAGCCAGGCAGAAGCATACCCGACCAAGAAAGTACCGCCTATCGGGGTGCAGCCATTACCGTGTGCCCGCACGGAACCAGAGAAGCGCCTCGGCCCCTCCGCTGCAATTGCGGTGAGACTGGGAGTCCAGTGAGGGCTCGAGACAAGGGAACGCTCCACTGCCCCACGTGCCAAGTGGCCCGAGATTGTTGGCATCAGTGGCGAAGGCTCGCTGTAGGGGTCAGTTCACAGTGGAGACCAGACCAGTGAAGGTTGCGGGGTGAACAGAGGGAGGGGCGGGGCGAGGCGAACAGGGGGCGGGGGAGGTAAGGGACCTTGAGGGAGGGAACGGCTCAGGAGAGAGAAAAATACAGGGGCTTGCGGAGTAAGAAGAGGTGAAGAGAAGAGAGCAGAGGGATAAGGGTCGTGAGGTAGGAGAAAGAGAAGAAGGGGTCGAAGACGAGTGAGGGGCAGGAATGCACGAGGCACGGAGGGGCGGGGCTAAAGAGGCACGGAGATGGGGGAGGGAAAGGCGGGTGGCCCTGAGACCTGTGTAGCTCCCAATAGTGCAGCAGGTGCAGTGACACCAGGCCCCATGTATGCCAGTTACGGCAGCACTGGGGACCGCTGTCTCCCCGCTCAAGTCAATGGACAGGAAGTCGAAGGACACCGCAGGGCCACCAGAATGGGGAATAACTATATTTGGCATTTGTGGCTTTTCAGTGACGCGCACAGAGTCTCGGCTCCGAAACTCCTGGCTCTGAAGGCAGACACCATGTGATCTTGTGCCTGGGGCAGAAGAGTCTTGCGAAAGAGTCCCCGCGGTTTCACAAGAAATAACACCGCTTCCACCCCACCCCTCGAGTGCCTGCTTCTGTAGCAGGGAGTCCAGCACCCCGGGCCCCTGCACTGACCAGAACCCTGGAAGGGCCCCCCAGCAGCCGGCCTCTCCCCAGCCCGCCGCAGGCACCGCTCTGAAGGGACCCCGGCTGCCTCAGCAGGTAGACTTCCTCCTCTGCAAGACTTGTGGTCACAGAAAGAACAGAAAACAACAGAAAAACAGAAGCGGGCATCAGCGGTGAGAGGAGGCGGATCCCCGCATCCGCAGCTCATCGGGGGCCAGGGGCGACCCCCCAGCATCCGCAGCTCATCGGGGGCCAGGGGCCACCCCCAGCATCCGCAGCTCATCTGGGGCGCTGTCCCCCTGCGGGGGGGGGGGAGGGCAGGCGTAGCCTGCAGAAGGGGTAGGCACTTGTTTCTGTGGAATTAAATCCCGGCTGCGTGCATGCAGGCTGTGACCCTCGGCACTTCCGACTCTCACTCTTGCCCACTTCAAGTGTTCTCTCGTCTGTGTGTCTGTCTTTGTGTGTCTGGGGGTGTGGTAGTTTTTCTGCGGGTGTGTCATTTCGTTGTGCGTTTGGTTTTCTTGTTTGTGTTTTTATGTAAGTTGCCGACGTGTGTGTATTAGCCTTCGCGTCTGCCTGTGTATATGTGCGTTCTTGGGTGTCTGTGTTTGTACACATGCATCTCTGTACTTGTCATCATGTCCCTTTGTGTGTGTGTGCCTGCCTGCTTGTGGTTGTGTGTGCCTGCGTGTGTACAGTTTTCCTAAATAACTATGTCTGAATGCCTGCCCCAGAGCCGAGGAAGACAGGCAGAATTAACAACATAGCCATTCTTAGAGCCAGGCAGAAGCATACCCGACCAAGAAAGTACCGCCTATCGGGGCGCAGCCATTACCGTGTGCCCGCACGGAACCAGAGAAGCGCCTCGGCCCCTCCGCTGCAATTGCGGTGAGACTGGGAGTCCAGTGAGGGCTCGAGACAAGGGAACGCTCCACTGCCCCACGTGCCAGGTGGCCCGAGATTGTTGGCATCAGTGGCGAAGGCTCGCTGTAGGGGTCAGTTCACAGTGGAGACCAGACCAGTGAAGGTCTTCGTGTGGAGAGCCTGCACGCCCCCCCACCCCCCACCCCCCCCCTTGTTGTTCTGTGTAGGGGACACTGCGAGGTAGAGCCTCGAAGGAGGCCCACGTCTTGAAACTTGCAGCACTTCAGGATAACTACCATAATGGGCGCAGGGGCCCATGAGCCCTACGATAGGTTTGCAATACAGTGATATCTGGTGATTAGTGGACACCTGGAAGGTGCACCTGGCGGGCGCGGACACCTGCCTCTCTTATCGTGCAGTGCGCTGTGTGCGTGCGTGCTTGCCAGCCTTGAAGGTAAAGACGCCAGCATTTTCCTGACAGTCCCTGCTGTATGTTTGTCTCGCTTATGCCCTATTCACCCGGCCTCGACCCTTCACCTTCTTCTTTGTGCTCTCTTGTCAGGTAAATAGTGCCCTCGTGGTTTGGAAACTATTGCTTTCTTTTCCGAAGACAAAGGGAACGCGCAGCGGCTGCAGTGGTGTTATGTTGTGGGCTTGTTTTTAATTATTATTATTTCTTTACAAAACGCTGAACATTTATTAATTTAGTAGGTCTGGGTTGGTAGCACCGCTATCTGTTTGGCCTGTAGTAACCACGTTTTCAGTGCAACAACCTTTGTAAATCGCGTTTCTCTCTGTCGCACTTTTGATCTCCCCTCACCGTAACTCCGTATCTTCTGCCTCCCGTCCTCATGTTTCTCCACCCTCCCGCTCCCCGATGTGCCCTGTTTAGCTTGTGTCTCCCATCCGTGCCCCAGTGTTGTTTGCGCCCCATGTTCTTTTCTCCAACCGCTTTAAAATCCCCGCCATGGTCCCCCGTTTTGCTTCCGGCCCTCTTTCTCCCTGTTACTTCAGTGCCCTAAGTTGCTTCGGTCCCTTCCAGCTCCCCCCTGTTGCTTCCGCCCCTCATCTTGTACCCCCGTGTGGCTCCCCTTCAGTTTTTTCCCCTCCACCCATTTTAAAAAATATAAAGTATTTTCCGTTTCAGTTACTGATCCAGCTCGGAACGGTAACTAAAAATAATAGAAAATAAGCGACTGACCAAAAACTTAAAAAAAAAATTATATAGCCACAAGGCGCAGCATCTGTGATGCTATGCCTCACGGCGCACACACATTTGCGCAAAGTGGATAGGCCTCAAAGGTGCGACCTATTGGCTTTGCCAATGCGTGTTTATTGTTTTAGACAAAGCCTGGAACTGATTGTTGGTGTTCATGACTTATTTGGAGCCGCGGGGCTATGACCTTCGGCTGCTGACTTCTCACACCTGTAGCTGAAAGTGTTCAGTTTCGGGCTCATACTTTCGTTGTCCGTCACCTCTGCAAGAAAGGTAAAGGTGGCCCAATTTTCCCCACCTGTTTAACAAGACCACTCAATTTCCGATTTTGTACTTACTGAGGAACTGCTGATTGCTCACGTTATTAAGGCCTTTTGGTCTGATCGGATAATATTATTCACAGTCCGTTAGGAGACCACTTTATTCCATCATGTAGAAAGCTTATTCTTATCCAGGGCTTTTCACTGTGGTTTGGAATTTTGTCAATAGTATCACTGAAAACAATTTGCTCATCCTCGGGTCAATTGTCTTTGTTTTATTTATTAGGTTTTCACTTGATTTTCCTCTCTGGGGGTTGGCGTTTATTGTTCCTTTTAAGATTTCCTTTTCAACAGGCATATTACTGTGTACATTTTGATAGCTCTGATTCGGTTACAGTGTCTGCATTTTTTTAATGTCCCAATGTTCCTGATCCCGTTTTTTTCACCAATCTCTTCTTGTTTGGGATAGCGCAGTCGCTCTGTGGCTCTGTGTGTGTGTGGCTCTGCGTGTGGCTCTGCAGGTATGAATGTGTGTAAATAAAAATGTTGTCATTTACACTGCCAATTGCTCTAACTTTTTCAAAGGCGAAACCGTTGCATTGTAAATGCTTGTTACTAATGCGACTAAGATTTCTTTTTTTTCTCCATTACCCTTTTATTGAGTTGGATATAACCCCGTACAGGGATCTGGAGGTTGAAAGGGATGGCATAGTGGTCTGGCCAGGAGAGAGGTATAGTCTCTCGTACCATGATGCGGGAGTCATTAGAAAATATACCATCTAATACATGTCCCGCTACATGCGTGGGGCTCTTGACCAATTGTTACAGACCACAGCAGCCTAGAGTTTCCACGAGATTTCTAGTATCCTTACATAGAGTATTATCAAGGTGGAAATTAAAATTACCCAAAAGGGTAAGATTAGGTCTTGCCCGGTATGGTTCTATAAGGTTGCTAATATCCTGGCTAAATGGTCACCTTCGTCCAGGTTGACAATAAGTCACAATACCCGTGAAGCTTTCAGTCGGATGAAAGGACATTGAGAAGAATAAAGCCTGAAACGGATCAAGAGATGTAGTGATTGGGTCAGTGCAACAGGTATAGTCATCCTTATAGAGAATGCCCAGACCTCCACCCAATCTGCCTACCCTGTAGAGCACTCTAACCAGTAAAACCGTAAATATATACTCAAAACTCTCTTAAGAGTTAATCGGTGCTAAATCATGTTGAACACACTTAAATGATTTTTGTTTAGCTAAAGTTTAATGATTGTTAACAAGCTCCATTAAATAAACAATTGCCTTTTGTTAACTGCTTTTGATTAATTTATTTTAGTCAAAGTCCTGGCAAGCATACAAGTCCTGTTTGGCAGTTGAAGTGGCTGGACCAAGACAGATGCACTTTGGGAGAAGACAAGGGAGAAATGCTGATCTCTGTATCTGCAGATGGCAGAATAACGAGGTGGTATATGAGGAAAGGATTAGACTCCACTGGTAAGCTCGCCCTTTAACGTGCAGGCCAAAACAATATCTATCCGTCTGTCTGTCTTTCTGTCTGTCTGTTGAGAGAGAGAGAATAGAAGGGGGGAATGCATTATGGGTAATTATGTAATATGGTACTATATTGTCATTGAGGAACATTCATCGTAAACCACAAAGGTGAAGGCCCTTGGTTTCTAACTTCCACCATAACCCAAATATGACAGTAAAGGACAATTATTACGCCAGATAGAAGGTATGTATTTTTTTTACTTCATAGTGCAGCTAACTGTGGACTTTGATGGCAATTAGAATGTTTAGGTTTTGGTAACCAATGGTGAGGGTCATGGATGAAAATAATACTGTCGGAAAATGTGCTGCATTTTTACTGTATAATTTAGATGCCTTACTAGATAATATTGTCCTGTATGCCATATAATCCTAGTAGCACAACAATAGGTAATCTCTGCAGCATGCTTAAGGGCCTGTCATTATGATGATGAAAGTTATATTTTACAAGGAACTGTGAAATATTTATCATATTTCACAGTATTCTCTGAAATGCAACTGGTTATACCACTGCATTTTGTGCAATTAAAACACCTAAACGTGATATATTTTATTTTTATACAGTATATTGTAGTACATATCTAAAAATGATAATAAGATTCCTCAGTCTATCCTCATTATGCGTAAATCACTTTGTGCTGTTGCATATTCACACAGTGGCATTACGAATCTTAAGGGGGCCTCCCTGCAAAGTACAGGGAGGGAGCCCCTAATGCTCCAGACCCATTCTGAAAGTGGCGGCTTCTCCGCAAATGGTGGAGAAACGTCACCCCATTGTTTGCAAAATAAAATGATAACACAATATTAAAAACGTTACGCTATCATCATTTTATTTTTAGTACGAGCCAGGTTAGGATGGGGAGGGGCTGGGCTATGTGACGAGTAGTGGCAGGTATGCTTGGTGGACTTAATTTTGCTTGTTTGTTTGGCTGGCTGCCTTGGATCAGCCAAACAGACATGCGCACCTAGCATTTCTCCACCCGGCTGTATTGCACATCTGGGTGGAGAACGTGCACAGGCTCCTGCTCCCACTCCCACTCCCACTCCCTCTCTGAGCGCAGTACCAGGCCAATCAAACCAATCACAATGCTGCTGTCATGCTGGTGACAGCAACATCGTGATTGACTTAGGGAAGTCTAGCAGCCTGTGTGCTGCCGGGAGCCAGGAACAGAGGGAGGACGGAGTAGAGTGGCAGCTATACTCAGGTAAGGAGGATTTTATTTTATTTATTTATTTTAATCACCACCTCCCCAGCCCCAACAAAAATTGCATTTTTGTTCTCCTAAAGTGCCAATTTTAGCTTCACCAAGTCCTAAGCTAGTTTGTGTTTCTTCCATTTAGTTTGCAATTTACGACAAATACTCTTAAATCTGCTGAAATGTAGTTAGACCATTGTATGGATGATTTCTGATTTTATGTTTTTTTAAGAGGCACAATGTCATCAGATATTTCATTATTCTTTTAAGTAAACAACAACTAATGTTTATTTCCAAGCACAGAATTGGCCCCTCTTATCAGGAGTTTTAATCTTATTCCTACCTCCTATGCCGATTATACCCAATTGGTTATCTCGACAGTGGACAAGGGTATCAACTCCTCCACTAAGCTTCATGACTGTATGACCAAACTTAGCTCGTGGATGAGCGATCACTGCCTGAAATTAAATTCCACTAAAACAGAGGTGATCATGTTCGGGAATCTTTTTCCTCCCTGGTCCCCAGACTGGTGGGCGAACAATCTTTGCCCCCCCCCCATGCCTGTGACCAAAGCTAAAAATTTGGAAGTTATTATCGACGATAAATTGACTCTCAAATCACAATTATCCAAAGTGGTATCCTCTGCCTACTTTATGATAAAGACGCTAAGAAAAATCTGTCCTATTATTCCGCTTAAATCTAGAAAGACGGTGGTGACTTCGTTGGTTCTACTCAAAATAGATTACTGCAATGGGCTCTACATCAACATTCAAGCTACCCTACTCAAAAAACTTCGAACAGTACAAAACGCTGCAGCAAGACTTATACTGGATTTGCCAAAATATCAATCAGTTAGAACTGGTATTCAGGATCTTCATTGGTTGCCAGTTGCCCAAAGTGTAGAATTTAAAGCCTTATGCATCGCCCACAAAGCTCTTCATAAGGAAGGCCCTAATTTTCTACTGGATCTTTTTAAATGGTATACCCCGATTAGATCCTTGAGATCCTCCAACTCTCATCTGATACCTATGACCAGTATAAGAAAGGTGAATTGGGGAGGACGTAGCTTTAGTTACAACACCTCCAAAGAATGGAACTCCCTCTTTCGTTATTTGAGGGAAATACCTACGCACCTTGAGTTTAGGAAGCAACTGAAGACATGGCTCTTCTGAGCTCCTGTAGTGGTCTAAAACATAGTAAGGAGTACCAGAAGCGCCAAGACACCTACGGGTATTCACGCGCTATACAAATTGCATATAACATAACATAACATAACATTTCTTCTCCTGCTCTTGGTCACCTGCCAGTGAAACAAATGACTGTGCTGTCTTAACTTATAGATGCACTTTTTTAAATGATATTTTAAGGCTGGACATGAACATATTAGCTCACAACTTGAATGCATCTTCATCAAGTCCATGAGCACATCAAACAGCATTATAAGACATGATAAATGTGCAACTAATCTAAGGAGTCTCAGTGATCTTAATTCTACGGAACATTTTCATTTAATAGTGAACAAATTAAATGAATTCCTGGTTATTATTAATATACTGGCTAAGTTGATGTAGAGGAGGATGTAAGGCCTCTCCGTCCCCCTCTGCATCCACTAAACACTCACCAATAAAGCTATCTATATTGTGAGTTCAGTTCAACAGAATAAGTACAGGAAAATAAAAGGATCAAACTCCTCCCACCTTTGTTCTCTCAGCATAAAGCATTGTCAAATGGCCCATCGGGACATTGTCGTCTTCCCTATGTTAACATGAGCACTCTGGCGACTGCCCCATGTTGGGCGCGATGTTGCAAGGATTGTGCACAAAACACTGTACAGTCTGCAGTGTGCTCATGCTAACATAGGGAAGACAACAATGGTGGGGCAAAATGTTCACAATTCTTTGTTACTACCCTCTCCATTATGTGTTTCCACTAATACTATTGAGCTAAGCAGTTCTTCTGAGAATCAGACTTCTCAAGGCCAAGATTTTCTTAGTGGTTCCAGACGGGGCTGGGAAAGGAGACCGTGGTTTCCTGATCTGTTTTAGTTGGTGCAAGATTCTTCTTGGCATCTCAAAAGTCAGGAATAGCTCCTGGCCCAGAATAGTGAGTTGTTTCATATAAACCTTAAATCACTAAACCTTGAGGGTTGGCTATTGAATGGTTAACCCTAGCCAAGTTCAATTTCAATGCAGAAATGATAGTTTTCATGCTGCAAAGTAACCATCCAGTAGGAACGTTTACTCTAGTAGATGGTCAACTTTTGAATACCTGTGTAAGGCCAGCTCCTGAGATCCTTTTGAGGTGATGTTAATGCTATCCTTCGATTTGCACTGGATTTCGCAGAAATGTGTGTTCATATAGATATACACAAAAGTCTTTATCCTAAGCAAAAGTTCAGTAAAGTTCAAATTCCACAGATAAGTAGTTGTAGATACTTCTTCCAGTGCCAAATTCACAGTGTTACAGCCAATCCTTCATCATTATAATTGAAATCCTGTGTTCAAAACCTCATAGACACCGAAGTCTAGTCAGAAAAACAGTTATCGCCGATGTAGCCAATACATATTTCGTCTGGGGTCAATCTCCCATTGACTTCCTCAGTATTAAAATAAAGCAAAACACCATAACTGTCTGTACTGGTAACCCAGCCCAGGGTTAGTATGGTGTGAAATTCCAAATCAAGAGACAAATAAGAACCGTGATCATAAATATTAAAATTAAAGGTAAAGTAAGAGGAAAGGAAGATAATAAGGGTATCATAGATGAAAGTAATCACCTTAAACCAAAGTTTATCCAATATGCCACCAAATAAACATTCTTATTAATCATACCACAACTGAAACACCCAAAAAGGGCAAGTTTTTTTTTGTAATGTTTTTATTTCATCGTGTCAGCATGAGAAAACAACCACAGATGTCATATTTCGTACAATAATACATTTCTTACAGATTTCCACCTCAACCTCGTATGCCACAGATAGTATAGCACTTCACATATCAAAACGCATCAAGCTAACAGTGATATGGCATGTTTGTTATTCGCCACATACAACTAAGACACCCACTTCCTCCCATCGCTGGGGCCCAGGCAGGCAGCTACTATTGTATAAACAAGTTTATCACTTTACATATCTCCCCTGCATGTCCGACTTAGCTCACTATAGCATCCTCTCTCCTATACCTCCCCATCACTCTCTCGCTGTGCTGCCAGATAATCAACCAGTGGTTGCCAGTAGTCTTTGGGTCGCGATGTCTGGGGCAGCTCCTCCTCATACACCCCCATCGTTTCTTTACAGTATACCATGTCTGTGAGCCAGTCTTTAAATCTAGGCGGTCTTCTACTTCCCCATTTCATTGCAACACGTCTTTTTGCCAGTAACAGCGCCACTGCCAGTAGTTTCCGCCTCCTAATCTGTTTAAGTCTGTAAGTGCTCAGCAGGCATAATAGTGGAGCATTGGGATGTGCTCTTTCAACATAAGGGACAGTGCAGTCGTCACCATAAGGGACAGTGCAGTCGTCACCTCATGCCAGTACGCCGTTAGGGCAGGACAGTTCCACGCCAGGTGTAAAAAGTCGGCCCCTGGGGATCGGCATCTTTGGCACCTATCAGCAGCTCTAAGGCCGTATTTATGCAATTTGACCGGAGTGTAGTAAGTTTGATGCATGAACTTGAAGTGGATGATGCGTAATTTACAATTGGAAGTGAGTAGCGCAGTCTGTTCGCAGCTGTACTTCCATTCTTCCTCCGATATTGATGTGCCCGTTTGTTCAACCCATCGCTCCAGGGATCTATTTGCTACCTCCCTCTGTTCGTGTGGAGATGCTGTATAAAGCTTGGTGACCAGGCCCACCCTCGATGTTGCTGTTATTAAAACTTGTAAAGCCTGGATTGTCGGTGGTTCCTCCGGAAACGTGTCATATAAGTCTTTTATGGCGGCCCTGAGTCTATGATAAGCAAATATTTTTTGCGCTGTTTGATGGGCGCAGAGCTCCGGCCTGTTCAGTTTTATGAACTTATTTTGAGGGAATACCGAGCCCATTGTCTAAAGGCCCATGTCCGCCAGCTCCCCATACATCCTCTGTTCGCAGGTGACCGACAGTTTGGGGTGGTTCGCCAATGGGAGGGCCGGCGCGTAAACAGGAAGTATCCGTGCATGAGTTGCCAGTGTATGCCACGCTTTAGACGTGCATTTAACTGGATGTATCGAGTCATTGGGGTAGTGGCCCACAGTCTCCACCATGTATTGCGTCAGTTTGTTAGGGAGTACACTGTCGACCTCTACCGCCACGTGAGGTATATATGCGTGTGGCTGAACCCAATAGTGTGCGTGTTGTGCTTGCGCGCAGCAGTAATAAAGCTGGAAATCTGGCGCCGTAAATCCACCCATATGGTAAGGTTGTGCTAGTGTTCTCCACCCCACCCGTGGGTGCTTCCCTGCCCACGTGAGCCGTTGTAACAACGAACGCAGTTTGTCGAAAAACGCATTCGTGAGCCACACGGGGATGTTCCAAAATAGGTACAAAAACCTAGGCAGGACCACCATTTTCTGCAACGCAATCCTGTCAGCTAGTGACAATGGGAGTTTAATCCATTTGGCGATCGTGTCCTCCAGTTTGTCCATGGCCACCCCATAGTTTTCTTTTAGCACCAAATCTGGGTCACTATGTACCCATACCCCCAGATACTTCACTGGGCCCGATTCCCATTTCAATGGGTAATCTAGTGAGGGCTGCGAAGTCACTGGCGTCAACGGTATCAAGACCGACTTGTCCCAATTTATACTAAGGTCTGCATGTTGTTCATATGCAACGTACTCCCTGATCAACGGATTCAGGTTCGTATCCGGATGTCTAGTGTAGAGCACCATGTCGTCCGCGCACAATGAAATCCCAATTGGACGCAGGGAGAACTGTAGCGCTGACTCTGGGTTACGTTGTCTGATTTTACACGCCAGAGGTTCCACTATAAGTGTGAACAATATCGGGGACAATGGACAGCCTTGTCTAGTCCCTCGACCAATCGCCAAGCAGGCTGAGGTGGAGCCGTTGATGCGCACTCTAGCACTGGGGGATGTATATAGTAACTCTATCCACTTGAGAAATGGTGGGGGGTATCCCATCCTCGTCATGACAACCAACATGAACTCCCACTCCACTGAATCGAACACTTTAGCAGCGTCCAGAAGTGCCGCTGCCAGTTCCGGATTTAAGCATTGATACATTGTAAATATCGTACGTAAGTTTTGTGTGGTGGATCTGGTGGGGACAAATCCCGCCTGATCCGGCAGCACCAGGAGCCCCTGCAGTAATTGTATCCTCTTAGCTAAGATTTTTGCCAGGATTTTAACATCAATGTTTATAAGGGAAAGGGGTTGGTAGGAGTCACATTTAGTGAGATCCTTCCCAGGTTTAGGGAGAGCAATCAGTAGTGCCTCTCGTAAGGTCTCCGGCAGGAGCCCTTCTTTGTATGACTCTGCGAACATTCGGGCCAGATGTGGAAGCAGCAGGTCCTTGCATTCTTTGTAAAATTCACCCGGCAGCCGTCTAGACCCTGAGCCTTGTTATTTGGGAGCGAATTAATGGCGTCTGTAAATTCTTCTTTCGTCAGGTGGTGCCCCTAAAACTCTCTATCTGCATCAGATAGCCATGCCAATGTGACATCATCTAAGTAATCATGTATTTCCTGCCTGGATCGAGCAACCCGCGAGGTGTACAATATGGAGTAGAACTTCAGGAAGCTATCAAGTATAGATGGTGTGTCATAAACCACATCCCCTTGGCCCTTGTCTATAAGTGTTATATGGGTGGCAGATTGTGCGGTTTTAATTTTATATGACAAAACTCTACCGGGTCTACCGCCCTCACCATACGCTCTAGCTTTATAGTGTTTCGCTAGATACTTAACTTCCGTGTCAGCATACTCATTATATACATCTACCTTGCGCCAAATTTCAGCCTGAATTGATTCCAATTGCGTTTGCGCATATTCTTCTTCTAACCGCTTAATGTCTGTTTCAGCCTTCGCTAGCTGTTGTCTTATATCTTTTTTTTGTAAAATGTGTTTTTATTCAAACTTTGCAGAAAAAGGGGAAGGGAAGGGGGAAAGGGAAGGGATAAAGAAAAAAACATACAGGCGACAATTCCGCCACAAATCCCTCACAGGGGAAGCTGTAATAAGTAGTTGAGAATAGAAGCGTGAAGCGGCTGAAAGAGGTGGCAAGCACAGCATCAAAGTCCAGAAGTAAGTCTAGTGCCAGCTCGAAAGTTCTCAGGCCGGAGCCCATACGCAGTCCGAGGGTCAGCAGAAAAGGGGTGCAAAAGTAATACAGAAGCCCTGCATCCCCAGGAGCCAAACAGTGTCGCAACAATTAACAAAAAACCGCACCCAACTGGTTCCCCCCCCCTCCCCCCCAGTGGTGACGACACAGACACTCTCGCACCGTACTAAGCTGCAGAGGCATGCAATCCGGTCATATTTGGAACAGGTGGAGTGCACGGAGTGTGGGTGGGCACACCGCAGATGGCAGCCCAGAGGACAAGAAACGGACCAGTGGCCCCCAACGGAATAGAAAGTTTTTAAAATTGCCCAGGAAGATGTCCGCCATTCTCTCCATACTCAGTAGGCCCCAAAGTCTCGCATGCCACAAAGATATAGCTGGGGCATGTGGTTTCTTCCATGCTGCCGCCAACGTAAGCTTAGCTGCCCCTAAGCAAAGCCATTGAATGCGTTTGTCCGCCTTAGTCTGATGTTCCAATAATGGATCTCGGAGACCCAGCAGGACATGAGCCACAGAGTCCGAGATCGGATATCCCAATATCTCCTTGATGTGGGAGAGTATCTCAGTCCAGAAAGGGCGAATGATCGGGCAGTCCCACCAGATGTGGTGGAAGTCCCCCAATAGGCCACACCCTCTCCAGCATCTATCCGAAGAAGTTGGGAATATACGGTGGAGCTTGGCCGGGTATAAATACCAGTCATGCATGATTTTCAAGTGGGCTTCCCTAAGGTTCACTGAATGGTTGTGCGTCGCTATGTCCCTCCAGAGGTGCTTCCATTCAGCGTCAGAGATGTCTCGATCCAAAAGGACCTCCCACTGTTCCATGTATCGGGGGCGCGGGGCGACCGCAGTGGCCAGAAGCAGCCCATACAAGAAGAAGATCGTCCCCCGCATCGCAGAAGTGCAGAGCAGAAAGGACTCGAAGGGGGCAGGCAGTCGTGTAGCGGCCTCGCCGATCTCCACCGATGTTGCCCAATGGAGAAGCTGGGCATGGCGAAAGCACTCAGTGACCGGAATCCCATAGTCGCGCATGCAGTTGTGAAATGTGAGGGGAACCCTCCCGTGAAACAAGTGCGTAAGTGCCCTACAACCTCCCTCTCGCCACAGCCTAAAGGGTCCCTCCTGTAAGGCCGGTGGAAAGGCCTGGTTGAAGTGAATGGGGGTGAAGGGAGACTGAAACGTGGTCCAACGGTCGTCGCCAGTGACCGTGTCCCACACCTTCAGAACCGTGCTAGTAGGAGTGCTAATGTAAGCATTCTTAGGTCGGTCCGCTTTGGGCTTCCAGACCAAATCCCAAATCGACCTCCCCGCCACGGCCCTGTCCATATGCAGCCAGTGTTTCTCTGAGAGCTGCTGGGACCATTCCACTATCACCCGTAGCTGCGCAGCCTTATAGTATAGAAGCATGTCGGGGAACCCAACTCCTCCTTCCTTCCTCGGTCGTCGCAGCGTCGTAAAGGGAATACGAGCCCGTCCACCCTGCCAGACAAACTTCAGCATCAACGTCCGTAATCGGCGGAAGAAGTCCATGTCAATAGGAATAGGGAGGGCCTGGAAAAGATAAAGAAATTTAGGTAGGAGGACCATTTTAAGAGCATGTATCCTGCCAAGCCACGAGAGGAATTTCGGTTTCCACCGATCCAGTTCATTCTGTATCGTGGCCAGCAAGGGGGGAAAGTTAGCCGCGAACAGGGATCCAATAGTAGGCGTCAGAAGCACCCCCAGATATAGTAGGGAGGCAGGAGCCCATGGCAGGGCCGTCAGCAAGCGCACCCGGTCAACTTCCGCTGGGGACAGGGTTAGGTTCAGGATGTACGACTTGTCAAAGTTGACTCTGAAACCCGCCACCGCTTCAAACCGGGAGAGCTCCTCGTGAACATGCGGCAAGGACTGAAGCGGGTCCCCCAATGACAACAGTACATCGTCCGCAAAAAGGGATATTTTGTGCTGCTCCCCCGTGAAGGGAAGGCCCTTGATTTGATCCTTCTCCCGGATTGCCAGGGCCAGGGGTTCGATACTCAAGGCAAAGAGGAGAGGGGGAAGGGGGCACCCATGTCTCGTACCCCGAGAGTGAGGGAAGCAAGCAGACCGATGTCCGTTAATCAGTACCCTCGAGGTAGGGCTATTATAATTCGCACGAATCATCGTAAGGAATTGGCGCGAAAACCCAAAGGCGGTTAGGGTGCGAAATAGGAATCCCCAATCGACACGATCGAACGCCTTCTCCGCATCCAGCCCCACTAGCACTGCCGGAATGCGGAATCTGGTAGCCTTCTCTATCAAATGCAGCACCCTCCGTAAGTTGTCATGAGTTTGCCGTCCCTTAATGAAACCGGACTGGTCCGGATGTATAATAGCCGGCATCAGATCTTGTAGCCGGCGGGCGATGATAGAGGAGTATAATTTAGCGTCCACATTCAAGAGAGCTATCGGGCGGTATGAGGCGCATCTGGAAGGGTCCTTCGCCTGTTTGGGGATCACGGTGATCACGGCCTCGGCCATAGTGCCAGAGGTCTCCCCAGTGGCCGCCATTTCGTTGAAGAGGGAGACCAAGCAATCAACCAGTTCAGATGCAAACGATTGGTAGAAATAAGCGGTATACCCGTCCGGGCCGGGAGCCTTATTAGGCTTCAAGGCCTTGATCGCTTCGAGCACCTCCTCCCTGGTGAAGGGAGCCGTCAGCTGTTCGTTCCGGTCATTAGAGACCTGCGGGAGGGGAAGGCCCGATAGAAATGCGTCTTGCGCACTCTGATCTAGGGAGTCACCCTTATAAAGTGCCGCATAGAATCGGCCAAAGATGTCTGCCTTATCCCCGTCCCGGTGATGCACGGAGACCCCCGAGTCCTGAATCCCCCCTATATATTCTTTCTGCCTTTTCTCTCGAAGTTGACGGGCCAAATGTCGGCCCACCTTGTTCCCCTGTGCGTACGACACTCGTCGTAGTCTCAGGAGGGTAAACTCAGCACGATTGTTGTAATGGGCTTTCAGCTTCCCCCTGACAGCCGTCAGCGGTCGGAGTGTCACGCGAGAAGGGTTCAGTTTGTGAGCCCGCTCCAAGCCCTCGAGTTCAGCCTCCAATTTCTCCCGTTCTTCCCTCCTCAATTTATTAATGACCGCATTAAGGCCTATGCAGGTGCCCCTCAAGGAGGCCTTACAGGCGTCCCAAGTGTTGAACACAGACGTGTCTGAGGCTGGGTTGAGCGTCAGGAACTCCTTGATGGCTTTCCTTAGCTCCTTACAGGAGGTATCATCTCGTACTAATGCCGCCGGGAAGTATTTATTTATTTTTTAGATTTATACAGCGCGTACAATTGCCCATAGGCGTCTCGGCGCTAGAAACTTTGAATGTATTCCCGAGGTTAGGCCGGTAACTATTCTTGATCAAACAGCCAGGTCTTTATCTTTCTGCGGAAATGCATCAGGGATGGGCTGTCTTTGATGGAAGCTGGCACCATTTCCGAAAGCCATCCCCCCCTCACTGACCACTGTAGCAGGAGTACCGATAGGCTATGATCTGAGACAGAGAGCGGAAAGATCCTGGAATCGCGGACATCTCCTCTGAGTGCCTGGCTCAAAAATATATGATCTATGCGGGAATAGGTGTGATGCACGTGGGAGAAAAATGTATAGTCCCGGGCCTGTGTGTGCACGGCGCGCCAGCCATCTATCAGCCCTAACTCCCCCATCTTGTCTTTTGTTGCGGCGGAGAAAACACCTGAGTCCGTCCTCTGGGCACGGGAGCTGTCTAGGGTTTGGTCCCATACCATATTGAAATCCCCCATGGCAAACAGATGGCCCTCCACAAAGCCTCCCACCTTATCCATCAGTCCCTGAAGAAAGCTATTCTGTTGGGCATTGGGTACATACACCACCACAAACGTACATAGACGGCCATAAAGCACCCCTTTGACCATCAACCACCTGCCTTCTTTGTCACAACACACTCCCATAGGCTGGAATTGGATGGATGCCCGGAAGAGAAGAGCCACCCCCCTGTGTTTAGTAGAGGCAGAAGATCTATAGATGAGGGGATATTGCCTGTGTCGGAGCCGGAGCTCGTCCTTGCGTGCTAGGTGGGTCTCCTGGAGGCCCACCACATCTAGATGATGGTCCAACAAATATTTCCATAGCTTTTGGCGTTTCTGCGGGGAGTTGAGGCCTTTCACGTTCCATGTGCCAATGCTAAGAGGCATGAGGAAACTCCAGACCCCACCGCTTCACAATAGCAAGAGCCACAAATCTCCAATCAACCCATATTCCACTCATCCAACCTCCCCCCCTCCTCAGCCATCCCCCCTGCTCCCACCGGGTCAGACCCCTCCCCAGCCACCCTCCGTCCCCGCTCCCAGTCTCCTGCACCCAACTCCCCCGGTCATAGGGGAAGGATTCTAACAGATAACCACTCCTCGGAGCACAATACAGAGAGACAAATGGCATCAGAGACCAGTTGTTCGAAACCCCCATACGGGCAGCACGTATAGCAAGCATCCAGCAGTCGCCACCACCACCAAACCCACCCCAACTGAGCCTCCCCTCAACCCCCCCTCCTGTCCACGTCCCCCCCTCCACCCCAACACCCCAATAACCCAGAACAAAAAGCAAAAATAGTCCCAGATGAAACAAACCCTGAGCGAAACTTCCCAGGGGGCGGGGTCGGGGACCCAACAATGGATCTCCCAAGGCCGAAGACCGAGACGTCTTCTCAGAAAGTACATACATATCCCCGGTACCTGAGTATACGTGTCCCTCCGGCACCCTGGGCCAGCTGTCCAATGATCAGGCAACCCCGGAGCTCTGCTGAGAGGACATCAGCGTCGCGGAGGCCACAGAGGCCACCGCACTCACTCTCTCCTGTAGGCTAGTCGTGCGATCAGGTCTCCTGCGACTCGCCTCCGGACCCACTCTGTGCCAAGATGAGGAGCGACGCCTCCTCCGCGGTGAAGGACTGCGAGGGCCTGGCGCAGGGGCCTCGTCGTCAATCCCCAGAAGCTCCTTTGCCTCCCGAAGGGACCGGATCTGTGCCAGTCTATTCTGCCATCGAAAGACTATGCGGAAGGGGTGACCCCAGGAGTAGGAGATGTTGTGCTCTCGCAAGTAGGCTGTGACCGGGCGGAATTCGCGCCTCTTCTGGAGCGTCGTGGCTGCCAGGTCTTGATAGAGCTGAGGACAATGTTCCCGGAACTGCAGGGAAGGAATGTCCCGTGCCTTCCTAAGGATTCGCTCCTTGAGTTGGAAGTCGTGCACACATACAAGTATGTCAGGAGGAGGACCACCATTTCGCCTGGGCAGCCCCACTCTGTGGACTCTATCCATCCTGATGTCTTGCAAGTCCTCATCGTCCAGGATTTCAAGAAAGAGCGCCTGCACATAGCCTCGGAGGTACCCCGCTTCGCCATCCCAAGGTACCGCCCGTATGCGGATGTTGTTCCGACGGGAACGATTCTCCAGGTCCTCCGCGTGAGCCTGTAGGTCTATGTTCTGTTCCATGAGACGCAGCACGTCCTGTTGCAGTAGATGGACGTCATTGGCCATGCTGAGGTCGTGGTCTTCCAGAGTGGCCACTCTCTCTCCGAGACAGTCGACGTCCCTCCGCACCTCGCGGAGATCCGACGCAAGCAGGGCGCGGAGTTCGGAGATATCCTCTTTGATCGAGGCGAAGAGTTCCGTCATGAAGGCCTTGGTGGCCGGGGCCTCTCATCTGTTCTCCCAGGCAAGGCACTAGGGCCAGGGGAGGCCGGTGGCTGGGAGCTCTTGGATGTCCCCTCCTTACCAGGTTTCCCTTTGCGTTGCGTGGAGGCCATCGCTGCCGCACCACTCCGCCCGGTGGAGAGGCGAGAAAGCACTGCGCAGGAGAGCGGAGCCCGCCAGATCCCGTCGTTAGTCCCAGGCGGGAATGCGGCCCAGCGGCCACAAGCAGCCCCCCGGCCCTGCAGTGGCCAAGAAGATCCAGGCGCTACAGTCCGATAATCTCCGTGGCTCCAGTACACAGACGGGTCGCGCCAAAGCAGGGTAGCGCGTGGTGGTTTACCAATTGCTGTCCCGCCTGAGGCCTACAGCGTAGGCTAAGCTCCACCGGGCCTGGGAGCCGATCAAGGCGCCCTCTGTCTTCTCCCACTGGGCCTGTAGCTAGGTCCGGCCAGGTCCCCGAATCGCAGCCCCTCGGCCAAGGCGTGCCTCCAGGTGTCGATGGGGTCCTGACCTCTCAGGCAGATTGTCTTCTGGGGGGCCCTGATGTCCCTTTCTGAACAGCCTCAGCGTGTCTCTTCCGGCCCCTCGACGGGCCTGGCAACCCACACGTGGGCAGGGAAGCCTCGGCGTGTGCTCGCTTCTCCGGGTGCACCGCTCCACGCACCTGGTGGGGCGCCAGCCCAGGAAGTGCGCTCGCCACGCCGGCAGAGGGCCCAGGTCCACGATCTGTCGTGGCCGCACCCGGCTCACGAACCCCAGATGGATCTGCCCGGGTAGAGCCAAAGTCCCGGTGGTTATGCTTCCCCCACCATGGGCCGCTCCTCTTCCACACCTCTACAGCCCTCCAGGCCGGCTCAGGTAGAAATCCTCCGCTTCGCCCCAGGCAACGCCGCTAGCTCGTTCCGCAGCGGACAGGACCTCCGGCTGCGGCTAGGCCACAATCCCCGGCCTCACGTAGCTCACTGGTCGGACCGGGAGGCGCCGTCTCTTCGGCCTCGGGACCCCGCCTCCGTGCAATCGGCGGCGGAGTTCACAGGTTCGGGCGCAGGCGATGTGGCACCCTACCGTCCGGCGGCTCGATCGGCTCTCCGCAGGGCCACTGCGCAGCAAAGGCGCCCCAGGGACGTCCAGCAGGTCCAGCAGCGTCGGCCGGGCGTGCTGCTCCGTTGTCTCCTTCCCGGCTGCGATCGTCGCAAGCAGTCCGGCTCTTCTCCAAACACCGGTCACCACCCCTAGGGAGTCCGGGGCCGGCCAGAAGCCTTTTCAGAGTCCGGGGACAGGTGCTAGGCAATGCTATGAGAGGCCCGGCACCGGAGGGACAGCAAGGCACGTCTCACTCGGTCGCCATATTGGCCACGCCCCTGTCTTATATCTTTAAGAATCTCCACATGTTTCCCAATGCAGTGACCACGTATAGTGACCTTAAAGGCCTCCCAAAGTGTCCTCGCACTATCCACTGATCCCTCATTCGTACTGAAAAATTGTTCAATAGCCTGTCGTAGTTCCGTTTTGTACACCTGGTCTTTCAGTGCCGACTGCCGGAGTCACCACGTAAATTCCCTTGGCATGTGTGTGGGTATTTCCAATACTAGCAGTACCGGGGAATGGTCTGAGAGCGTTTTTGGCAAATGGTCGACTTTCAACGCCCATGTACTGACTTCACGTGTAGTGAGCCAGAAATCCAGTCTCGACCAAGAGTTGTGTGTTAGTGAAGTGCATGTGCCCTCTCTCCTAGCCGGGTGTCTCATCCTCCACACATCTACCAATCCCCATTCATCCATAATGTCAGTTAGGGTTCTCGCTGCTTTCCGCCCCTATCTGTCGGTGCCAGTTGACCTGTCCAGTGTGGGCACTAAACATGTATTAAAGTCACCTCCCCAGAGTATATTCGTCGGTTGCATGTTTCTCAATGTGGAACCTACTTTTTCATAGAAACCTGGGTCATCCGTATTCGGACTGTTCACGTTAACCACCGTGGCATCCGTGCCACCAAAGTTCCCTCGCAAGATAGAGAACCTGCCCTGGTCGTCTACAACTGTGTCTACTATAATGAAAGGTAAATTGCGTCTGACAAGTATCAACACCCCTCTAGCATAGTTTGAGTATGATACCATAACCCTTGCCTGTGCCCATCTATACCCAATCCTGCTTTCTCTTGCCGGGGATATATGAGTCTTCTGTATACAGGCCACATCTATTTTGTGTCTGTCTAAATATGCCATAACTTTCCTGATCTTGCGCGGATCCTGCATCCCTCTCACATTCCATCTAAGGAAGGATAGTGTCCTAGTCTGTCTCAAAGTGCTAGCCATAGGATCGCTGAAAACTCTCGTACTTGAACTGTGAATTGTGCAGGTCGAGGTGTGACCCGATGTAGGAGTCTGAGTCCGTGGAATTCTCGATGCGACCGATGAATTTTACATATACCCCCCTGCCCTCCCCGCTCCCACTTCGTCGCCTACTTTGCAACAAAGACATGTTCCCTCCCCTGTCCATACATGTACCCCAACTCAACAACAAGAACATTCGTGGTATTCACTGAGGCGTGAGCTGCCTTGACTTATCCCCTGTCACAGAGCAACAGGGTCGGGCATAATGAAACCTATACAAGCATTATATGGGTGCACCTCAACCTACGAAGAGTATGTAACACATTAACTGAGCAGTTTACCACTTAAGCAAACTATATCTTATAATATCAAGGATAACAGTAAAGCGACAGGTCCAAATCAAAGAAGTGCAATGTCCCAACGGGCACTTATCTGGGGGGTACTGGCCACGGTTGTTACGCCCATTGCAGTAATAGGCCTCTGCTCAGCTGAAAGACTTGTCCATCACCAGTAGGCCCCTTGCAAGACTGTCTCTTGAAATATATCGGTCCCGCCAGAACTCTCTCCCAAAAATGACACTCAGTAGGACCCATCTCGCACTGCTTGAAGCATCATGTGCATATTCTGGTTCTGCCTACTACTCCACGTCTGATAAGGCATCTTTGTCCTGTGGCCTGTTTCGCGGCGATCTCCTGCATTCGCCTCTTGGTTTTTTTCAGTTGTATGTATTTCAATACTTCCTTGGGCCCAATAAAGATTTTCGTGGTTCCTTCATCCGTGATCTTTAGATGCGCCGGGTACAGCATAGCGTAGGGGATTTGAAACTCCCGTAGTTTTTGTTTAATTGTCCCGTACTTCTTCCTGGCTTCCTGCACTGTTTGAGTGAAATCGGGATATAGGGCAATGTCCATCCCTTCATGGCGGAGCGTCCCAATCTCTCTCGCCTTCCTCAGTGCCGCATCTCTGTCTCTATAATTTAAGATCTTCGCTATTATAGGCCTGGGCCTAGAGCCACCTGGAGGTTTAGGAGCCAATGATCTATGTGCTCTCTCTATAATAAAGACCTCTGAGAATGTCTCTCTCCCCAAAAGCGTTATCAGCAGCTGTTCAACATTCTTTTCCATGGGGCCAGTTTTGGTTGTCTTTGCCACTCCCATCACTCGTAAATTAGATCTACGAGACCTGGCTTCCAAATCTTCTGCTTTCTCCACCATTGCCTCCAGTCGCTTGTCCGTGCTCGCCTGTTTGGTCGTAAGTTGGTTATTCATAGCCTCCACATCGGAGATCCGTCTTTCTGCCATGTCAATTCTCTCTGTGTGTCTGTCCAGCCTCTCGGACATGCGGTCCACTCTGTGCGTCAGCGTATCAATCTTACCGTCGATGTTTGACAGCGCCGTTTGTATTGATTGGAACATCGATTAGACACTGTCTGCTGGGATGCCCCCCGACTGCGACCCTGATGCCAAAGATGCCTGCTGCTACGCCTCTGACTGTCCTGGAGCCTTTTTTGCTGCTTCGAAAGTTATCTTTGGTTGATTTCTGTCCGGTTTTCCCATCTTTGCTGCTTTGATGCGGTACTGATTCCCTATACCAAGCCAGCAGCTGTTCACCGCTCCACCAGACCCTGCAGCAAGTTCTAGCGTTTGTTCGATGGTTTTCGTTGTCCCGCGCCTGGTCAGCAGTGTGTATTCCGACTGCAGCTGTGAGAGGCCTCACGTCGCTCTCCTGCTTACAGCCACCACTCACAGACTATCCCAGGTACGTCGTCTCAGGTGTTGAAGACGCTAGCTGTCAGTTATGATGCTCTTCACTGTGCCCAATAGCAGCCGATCACCAGACACATCCCTGTGGCCGCCATTTTGTTCCTTAAAAACGTGAGGCCCTTATGCGCTTCTACCTGAAGTCTGTGGCCGGTCGTCCGATCTCCTGCGGGCTTCGGTCCGTTGACACCGATCCAGACAGTGTTTAGAGCAGTTAGCGGGGCCCACGCAGTGTGTTTGTGTGGTTTTAGGTTCAGCGCTAGGCTGTACCAACCTCCCAGTGGTCCTGCGGTTCCTAAAGGCTGAACCCCGGCAGCGCGCTACCGGGTCCCCCGCCTTAACGTGTCCGGGCAGAGACCCACAGCTGGAGATATCCGGACTCTCTTCGACCGTGCAGCCGCCTTCAAACAGCGCCCTTGCCGAGCGCTCCGACCGTGGTCGAGTCGCCTGGCACCAGGCAGCGCCACTATGACGTGCGCCCGGGATGTTGTCTGCTCTGCGGTGGCCGGGGGTGTACTACATTCCCCACCCTGCGCAACACTCGTATAGGGGTGAGTCGGCAGGCACTCACAGCAGTCGCCGCCGGGTGGTCCTCCGCCGCGGGTGCTGCGGCTCCGCGCATGTTCGACGCCGGCCTTTCCTGCTTTACCGGCCGGCGTACGTGCTTTGCGTCACGGGCAGATCCCCTACCACGGGCCGCGGCTTGTGCCAGGGAAGTCAATGGTAGGCCTCACCGATTTTCAGGGCCGTATCTCCGCTCCAGTGCATTCGCCGGCGTCCCGATTCACCTCAGACCTCCACAGAGCCAATGTCAGATCCGCGCTTGTCAAAAAAAAGGCAGAAGTGCCCTGTTCAATGCAGGATTATGCTGAAAGATTGTATGCCCCTCGAGGAGCTCGCTCAATGCGCGGCCATCTCTTGCCTCGGCTAGCTCCGCCCCCCCCCCCAAAGAGGGCAAGTTAATCAAAATATTGCAAGACCAAACAACATAGTGCCAGTGTGTGAGCGAATGTCAACTGACTACATTAATCCATGTAAAGTCAAATTACGTCTCCAGCGAAAGGCATACATTTGCTCCAATACCTAGTCACAAAATGATATTATTGGTCAGGGTCTCGTGAGCAAATAGTAAAGAATCATAAATATATTAGTATTAAAGTACATACCTAATACTCAAATAGGTCCTTAGTGATAGTTAGTTATCGATATGTATTCTGTAAAAAATAATAAATCTTGTATTACCAACATGCTATATTCGCATGAATTGTAACAACCATAATCGAGGAACAAATGTATATTTCACATGGGAGCCAACGTAAACTAGGTACCCAATAGTAATCTATGTAATCCATGAAGAATAAGTCCCATAATAACACCATGCTATATCCTCAGAAAGTTATTACAAAGGTAATCTCAATACAAGCATATAAATCACGCATTACAAGTGTCACAGAACAGCCTAATAATGCACAAAGTAATATTGCACAGAAAGTAACACCTATGATAAGCATCGAGATAAAGGTTCAAAACACTAGTGATCTCAAATTAGTGCTGTCATCTGTTGGTCTCCGTGTGTTTAAATTTACAGTTAAGAGGGACCATTCATGAAAAATATCTTATATCATGATCAGAAGGAGAGTGCTTCTTTATGAAACAGTGACTCTGTAATGCCTGATGTGAGGGGTGGAAACCGGGAACTCAAGCTGATACAAAATGAGGCCCGTTGTATTATGAAATGACATGCTGTTGACAGGGACCTTAACATGGATAATGAATGCCAATACTTCTTGGGCACTTAAGTGCATGCTATCTATCCTGATTCTGATGGATACATCTGCCAGTGGATTCCTCACCTTGTGAATACCCCCCTGCGTCAGCAACGTTCGGAAAATTCTTTTGTAGCACGCCGGCGTGGACGACGTCATAGGAGCACGACATCGCGCGCGACTCCGACTGACGTCACTGACTCCTTATTAAGACTACGTTAGTTCCCTTTTTTCCGCGTCGTCGACGCTAACGGTTTCGAGGGATCTTCTGTCAAGTTGATAGTAACTTTGTTACTATTGAGAGTTTTTTCTGTATCTCTTCGTGCTGTTGTCTTCTGTCGTGATGTTGTCGAAGAAGACTGGGTTTAAGCCTTGTGATTCATGCGGAAAGATGATGTCCATTACGGATCCGCATGGTGACTGTCTATAGTGTCTGGGTTTGGATCACGACGTCCAAGGTTGTCGATCCTGTTTGAAGATGAACCCAAAGGCTCTTCGGGAACGTAAAGCAAGACTTCTTGTTGCCAAATTGAAGGGTGAGGATGCCAGGAAGAGCTCGAGATCGAGACGCCCCAAGTCAAGGTCGAGGTTGAGGTTGAGGTCAGGGTCGGCTGCGAAGTCGACTTCGGGACATGCTTCTAGATCGTCGAAGAAGAAGCATAAGAGAAGGAAGCATAGTTCAAGGCACCATTCCGTTAAGGAGTCGGATTCTAAAATGAAGTCGTCTTCTAGAAGACATCGTAAGGACATGGTGTCTCCCTCTCCAGTTCAGAATCCTGAAGGTGGGGTCTCGCCTTTGAAGTCTCGAGAGCATTCACCGGCTCCGGTGTTGAATTCGTCTCTGGATCCGTCTCGTTCTTCGGGACATGAAGAGGAAGAAGAAGAAGTAGAAGAGGCTCCGTTGCCAGAGGGTTCGCCGACCCCGGTGCACCAGTCTGAGGTAGAGGTCGAGGTTGAGAAGACTCCGGTTTCTCAAGAGCAGCCTGTGAGCTCGTATCCTGCTTTTCCTGCTCCAGGTCAGGACCCTACTCAATTTCTGAATGCAATGTATGGAGTGTATTCCAGAGCTATGTACCCCTCTGGAGCACCGGTTGGTCCCACGGGTCCATTGGCATTTAATCTGGGTATTCCCCAGGCTTATGCTCCTGCACCTTTCATGACATTCATGCCGGCTCCAACGCCGCCTTGGCATTTCTCGGTGCCGCAGAAGCCTTCGACGCCGAAGCCTTCGACGCCAAGATTTTCGACGCCGATGCCCTTGACGCCGATGCTGAATCCGATCCGACCTCATGAACAACGGTCTGGCACTCCGGTTTCGAGTTCGACGCCGGCTCCGGCGGAGTCGGTTCTGGATCCGTCTACGTCATTCCGGAAGGAGAGGTCGAGGCGTGAAGCCCAGAGGCTTCTGGAAGAGCAGAGGTACCATGATGCAGAAATGGAAGAGGGTGAGTTGCAGGATTCGGAGGATCTTTTCTTCGATCTAAGGGAGGCTAGTGGTCTTGAGCTGTCCCCTGATTGAGAATTGGCCTCTGTTTCTGACGCCCCTTCTAAGGATGTGACTCCATATCACGTTGTTATAAGGAATGCTGCAGGTTTGTTGGACATAACACTTCCTACTGCAGAGTTCAAATCGAACATTTTGACAGAGGTCCTTCATTCGCCATCCTCTGTTGTGGAGCCTATGCTCCCTTTCAATGATGCCTTGGCGGAGCCAATATTAGAGGTGTGGAAAAGACCAAGGGTTGTTGCGAGAAGGTACAGGGTGGCCCTGGTGACCCAGACTTTTTGTCTTCGCCAGGGAGCTTGGTTGTGCAGGCTGCCCGCTCGAAAAGATCTGCGGGCGCTTTTCCACAGGTCCCTGGGGATAAGGAGTCCAGTCTGCCAAAAAAGTCTTTTCCTCGGCAAGTATGGCACTCAAATCGACAAATGATACTTGTCTCATGGGATGCTATATCCATGCCTTGATGGATTCCGTCAAACAGCTGGTTCCAACGATTCCTGAGGTAGATAGGAAAGACTTTCAAGAAGTTATTGTTGACACCCAAGCTGCTGCTCGGCAGGTCATTCAAAGTGGGTTGGACACTGCTGACTCGGTGGCAAGAGTGATGGGATCTTCAGTGGCCACCAAAAGAGCTGCATGGCTGAAGTCCTCTGAGTTTTCTGCGGATGTCCAGGCTGCCTTGATGGATTTGCTCTTTGATGGGTCAGTCTTATTAGGGAAAAAGGCTGATGCTGCATTGGAAAGGTTCAAGGACAGCAGAGCGACAGCAAGATCTTTGGGCCTACAGTCCAGGGGTACTGTGGGTAAAAGGTTCAGAGGATTTGGCAGGTCTTTTGGACCTACAAACAGTCGCAACAGCAGCAGCAGCAAAATACACTGTACAAGTCGTACAGGGGCAGACAAAAAGATCGCCCTAGAGGTCGTCAAGCTTCCTCCTCCTCCTCCTCCTCTTCCTCTTCCCAACCCCCTCCCCCCCACAGCAAAGCAGCCCTAGATCCGCCATTCCGGATCATGTGGGTCCAGTGGGGGGCCGGCTTACCTATTTTCTGCGGGATTGGGATTCGGTTACTTCGGACCTTTGGGTTCTCAATCTCGTGGAGAATGGGTATGCACTTCCCTTTCAGGAATTTCCTCCGAATTACCCTCCTTGCCAAGGCTTTTGCGTGGAGGACCACCTGCTGCTTCTGCAGGAGGAAGTCCTGGCGTTGTTAAGAAAGGGCACGATAGAGGTGGTTCCGGAGCAGGAAAGGGGTCAGGGATGCTACTCCCGGTATTTCCTGATACCCAAGAAGGATGGCAGACTTCGTCCAATCCTGGATCTCAGGATCTTGAACTTGTATCTAAAACAGGAAAAATTCAAGATGCTCACCCTTGCACAGGTTCTTCAGGCGATGTTGGAAGAAGACTGGATGGTGTCGATCGACTTGCAGGATACGTATTTTCACATCCCGATCCTGAAGTCGCACAGGAAGTATCTCCGTTTTACGGTGGAATCGCAGCATTACCAGTTTGCGGTCCTTCCGTTTGGTCTTACTACTGCGCCTCGAGTCTTCACCAAGGTGATGGCTATGGTGGCTGCACATCTCAGAAGGTCAGGGATTCCGGTGTTCCCTTATCTGGACGATTGGCTGATCAAGGCGGAATCTCCAGAGACAGTGCTCCATCATCTGCAGGTCACAACTCAGTTGTTGTAC
This sequence comes from Lissotriton helveticus, assembly GCF_964261635.1. Taxonomy (NCBI): domain Eukaryota; kingdom Metazoa; phylum Chordata; class Amphibia; order Caudata; family Salamandridae; genus Lissotriton; species Lissotriton helveticus. The sequence goes on from NC_136058.1 coordinate 81,907,167, forward strand.
AGATTGGGTTTTTTGATAAATGTACCCAAGTCTCACCTGGCGCCCTCCCAGCGCATCCTGTTCATTGGTGCGGTACTGGACACAACTGAATGTCGGGCATTCCCTCCTCCTCAAAGGATTCGCGACATACAGGAAATGATACCTTTATTTTACAATGGGGCGGTTGTTCCAGTCCTGAAGGTCCTGCGTCTGCTCAGTCTGATGGCCTCCTGCATTCTGTTGGTCAACCATGCACGCTGGCACATGAGGGCACTCCAGTGGTGCCTCCGCAGGCAGTGGTATCAGCACAACGGAGATCTCAGGGAGTCTGTCAGGATCTCTGGAGAAGCTGCAGTGGATCTGATTTGGTGGGGCGTGGAAGGCAATCTGTCTCAAGGAAGGACCTTTCAACTGCCTCCATCGGTGGCCACAGTGGTAACGCTTGCATCCACTCTAGGGTGGGGTGCTCATCTGGGGGATCTGGAGATCATGGGTCTTTGGTCTCCAGAGGAAAGGTTGCTTCACATCAACCTTCTGGAATTGCGGGCGATACGTCTAGTGCTCTAGGCCTTCCTCCCTTCCCTTCGCGGTCGGTCGGTTCAGGTCCTGACAGAAAACACCACCGCGATGTGGTATGTCAACAAGCAGGGAGGAGTAGGGTTGCAGTGTCTCTGCAGAGAGGCTCTGCGTCTCTGGTCCTGGGTTCAGGATCATCAGATTTGTCTGATGGCAAATCATCTAGCCGGAGTTCTGAACGTGCGTGCAGACAGTCTCGTCGGCAGTTCTCAGCCAACCACGAGTGTAGGCTTCACCCGGAGGTGGTTCATCACGTCTTTCGGACGCGGGGAACTCCTCAGGTGGAACTGTTCGCTACTCGCGAGAATGATAACTGCCTGTCATTCTGCAGTCTCCAGTTTCCGATGCAGGGAGCCTTAGGGGACGCATTTCAGTTGAGTTGGGGCTCTCGACTCCTTTATGCGTTTCCTCCCATATCCTTGATTCCTCGGCTTCTGAGGAAGATTTGCCGAGACCTGGCCCAAGTCATATTGGTCGCCCCGGATTGGCCGAGAAGGGTGTGGTACACAGATCTTCTCCACCTCTGCTCGTGCCTGCCGCTCCATCTCCCTCTCAGGGCAGACCTCCTCTATCAGATGGAGGGGCAGGTTCTACACCCCCACCTCCAGACCTTACACCTTCATGCCCGGAGATTGAACGGGGCAACCTGAATTCCTTTTTTTCTCCCACATGACGTGGTGGATATCATTCTATCGGCCAGCATGATTCCACCAAATCTATCTATTCTTACAGATGGTCTAAATTTGTTACTTGGTGTGGGGAGAAGTCCGTTGATACTGTGAGGGCTCGGTTGTCTGATATTCTTCAGTTTGCACTTACTTTGGCTCAGCAAGGGTTTGCTGTGGCTACGGTCAAGGGTTATATTTCGGCCTTGTAGGCTTTTATCTGACTGCCTGATCAGCCGTCCTTGTTTAAATCTCCTGTGGTTCAGAGATTTCTGAAGGGTCTTACAAATAAATATCCTCCTTCTCCCTTTATTGTGCCTCAATGGGACCTGAATCTTGTGCTTACTTTTCTGATGGGTTCTCCTTTCGAACCTTTGCACAAGTGTCCCATGAGACTTTAATCTTTTAAAATGGTCTTCTTGGTTGGAATTACCTCGGCAAGGAGGGTAAGTGAGCTTCAAGCTCTTAGTTTGAAGCCCCCATTCTTGACCATTCATGCTGAAAGAATGGTACTTAGGGGCAGGGCTGCTTTCCTTCCTAAGGTGGTAGCTCCCTTTCATCTAGGGCAGTCCATTACCCTTCATACCTTCTATCCTTCCCCTCACCCTTCCAAGGAGGAGGAGCGACTTCACCGCCTGGACCCTAAGAGGGCGGTGAGCTTTTATCTTGATAGGACAAGAGACTATCGAGTGGATGACCAGCTCTTTGTTGGTTTTGCTGGCTGCAGAAAAGGAAGAGCTGTGTACAAGCGCACACTGTCAAGATTGATTATACTATGCATCAAGATCTGCTACTCCCTGGCGGGTAAGGACCCTCCTGAGGGTATAAGAGCTCACTCCACTAGTGCAAAGTCTTCTGCATCTGCTTTGTCTAGGGTGTACCTGTAGAGGACATTTGTAAAGCTGCGACTTGGGCTTCCCTCCACACTTTCGCGAAGCATTACTGCATGGATTCCGAAGTGAGGAGGGACGGCCACTTTGCGCGTTCTGTCCTCCAGGATTTTCTGTTATAGGGGAGTGGACACCCTCCTCCGGGAGTGGGGACGGCTGTGGGACTCTATTCACAAGGTGAGGAATTCACTGGCAGATGTATCCATCAGAAGAACAAGTTACTTACCTTCGGTAACGATTTTTCTGGTGGATACAGTATCTGCTTGTGGATTCCTCACATGCCCACCCGTCTTCCCGTTGTCCACTCTTCTGTACCTGTGTTTATGACATTATTTTAATGTATTTATATGTATATATGTATATATATTTTTTATTTGTGTATATATATTGTGTTTTTCATGCATTGGCTACACACTATGTGTGTTATCTTGAATATTATGTACTGTGTACACTGTATATTTATATATCTACTGTCATTGGTCCGTCCGGGATGCCTCGAAGGCACGGAAAAAAGGGCGAAACTGACGTCATCACACTGACGTAGGCCTAATAAGCAGTCAGTGACATCAGTCGGAGTTGCGCGCGATATCGTGCTCCTATCACTGCAGAATCGTACACAGCGCTGCAGAATCGTAAAACACAGCGCGAAGGATGGGCCAGCTTCGTGGGTCAGGGCAGAGACCCGTGGCAATCCTTGAGGGAGTGAGGAGATCCGGAAGCACACTTTGGAATGGAGCGGGGGTGGTGCTAAGGCAGAGCAGGAAGGCTGCCAGAAGGATTTCCTACCAGTCAAAGGCTACAGTCAGCCCCGGCAGCAAGGGGGCCGGTGAGGAGGAGGAGAGGCCAAAGGGGGAAGCGCTGGCGGGTAGATGAGAAGAAGCAAAGGGCAGCAGAAGCACCTCTTCAAAAAAAGAAAGGAAGAAGATCGGGAAAGCAGTAAAGAAGGGCCCGGAGGTCAACCAAGTAAGTGGAAACACTGATTGTTATTGGGAGAGTTCTGTTTTAAAGGCGGAAGACGGAGCTCTAAAGGAAGGGGGAGGAGTAGGGGAGGTAAATTCACTGTCACTTTAACGAAGGATTTGGCTAGAGACTGCAGCCCCGATTTTGTCAGTGACTTAGTAGGCGCCCTTCCTGAAACTGGGGCGAGATACTGTTTAAGAAATAGAAATGCTTCAGGGGATACATTAAACTCAGAAGCACTACAAAAGGAGTGGGAGAGAAAGGAGAAAATTAAGAAAATTAAGAAAAAAATCAAAGCAGTCTTCCCCCCACAAACTCTGGAGTCAAAAGTAGCCCCTTCACGCACTAAAGCGGTAACACAAAAGGTAAAATATACCCCCTCTCTACGCACCTACTTTTAAGGTGCTTCAAACGTTCCCAAAAGACCCTAAAAGCCGAAGCCCTGAGAGGAGGAGTGCAGAGTTACACTCAGATAAAACCACTCCACAGCGAACAATGTCAGGGAACGCTAGAACAGCGGGTATCTCACATAGCCCCAATCGCTTCAAGGAACTGGAAACAACAAAGCAAAGTAAGGAGGTGGAGAAAACAGAGCAAAGTAAGGAGGCAGAGAGTGAGGAGAGTAGTCAGATCTTACCCCAAAGGGCTACTGAGGAAGCTAGAAATTCGGCCCAATTAATGGAAATTTTAATCAAGGAAATGAGATCTGGCTTTGCGATGTCGGAAAAAAACCAGCTCAGAATTCAGGGAGTTTGTGAGACATTAGAGACTAAGCTGAATTCAATGATGGATAGGGTTACCACGTTGGAATTCAACTTCGAAGAGCTAGATAAGAGACTCACCCAAAATAAGGAAGCCACGGGAGCATTGCAGACCAGTGAGAAAGAACTTCAAAGTAAGATCAAGTCCCTAGAAAATCAGGCCCGTCGCAATAATTTGAGACTCTTGCACATACCAGAGGGAAAAGAATCAGGAGATATAAAGGCCTATGTAATAACCTTGTTAAAAGAGATTTTTCCCTGGATAAACACTGAGGAGCTCTCTGAAGATATGCAAAGGGTCCATAGAGACCCTTTTACTAAAAACAAAAACAGGACAAATCCAAGGAAAATTCTGATAAACTTTAAAACCTATGCACTCAAAGAAAAAATCTTAAGAGGCAATAGTTGCAGGCTCTTACAAAAAGGATGGCTGGACTTTCAGAATAAGGTCCGACATTTCTAAAACTACACAAGACCGCCAGTGGCAGTTAGGTCAATATATGCAAGATCTAAAATCCATGGGGGCTAGCATACAAATTAAATTTCCTGCAATGTTGAGAATCATGTGGGACAACCACATGTACAATTTGAAAGAACCACAAGAAGTAGAAACACTGTTAGATACAATTACGGTACGGAAAGTAAAAAAAATCTGCCCATGGGATAAGGAACTTGAATAGGCAGGATAGACCTGCCAAAGAGTAAAGGGAGGGTTCTCAAGGGGGGGTCTTTTGGGAGGAGTGGGGGGTCACAACTGCAGAATGCAATGCAATGTGCACGGTGTGGGAGCATAAAGAGAAAACATTAAAAAAATCTTGGTCCAAGTCATGCAAAGCAAAGGGGGGCAGTGCCCGTAAAACCTCAAATCATGGGGTTAAAATTCTGTCGTGGAATGTAAATGGCTTGCGAGTTAGAGCAAGAAGGCAAAGGATCGTAGAATATTTGAGAAATAAAGAATGGAATATAATTATTTTACAGGAAACCCATCTCTTAGAGTCTGAATGGAAAGAAATAATGAAAGGGCATCACTGGATAGAGTTTGATATTTGCACGAAACAAACATGCTGTGTTAAGGGGGTGAACATTATCATTAAAAAATCAGCAAGAGCACAGTTGGAATCCCAGAAAGCTGACTTAAAAGGGAGATGGGTGGTTGGGAATATACGTGTAGAGGGCAGAACACTAACGGTTGGAGGATACTACTGGCCTAACATTGATGATCCCTCAACACTCCAGGAGCTTTATGCATATCTGCTGGAGCTTTCAGGGCCCATCATCCTTGGGGGTGATTTTAATATTCTGATAGATCCGGTATTAGACAGGAGTCCCCCGAAAAATAGTCACAAACTGCCTAAAATGAGGAGGTGGCTCAAATCATACCAAGAGGATCTAGGTCTAGTAGATTTTGGTGACTCAAGGGAGAACAAATAACTAACCATTTGTTCACTTTTAAGAATAAAAAATTGGGGCACTCCTCTAGAATTGATTATTTTTTAATAGACAAAGTAATACTGGGGGAAGCCAAGAAGGTAAGTCATCTACCTGAACACTTGTCTGACCACTCTGCAGTCTTATTCGAATTGGAGTTAAACAAGCTCAAGCCTCAGGCAAGGTGGACCCTAGATAAAGTAATATGGGCAGAGAATAATATCATTGAGGCTCTTACAGATGAAACCTTAATATACTTCCAACTTAATCAGGAACAGACCTCGAGCCAGACTAGATGGGAGGCATACAAGGCGGTTCTCAGTGGCAAAATTATCAGTCTTACAGCTCATAGAAATAAAATAAAGAAGGAAGAAATAGAGAAGCTGGAGGGTGAGATGCACAGGTGAGAAAGGAAAATCATGGATGAATCCTCAGCAGGAACAATAGAAACATTGAGGATGGAGCTAACAAAGGCAAAAAATGACCTAGTAAACGTATTAGACTCTAGATTCATGAAGAAGTGGGAAGCTAGTAAGTTAGCTCATTACCAATTTGGCGAGGGGTGCGGAAAGCTTCTAGCCTGGAAAAGGAAGACAGAGCTAACCAAAAATAAAAATATAACCATCCAAGAGGCAAATAGTGCTAGCCGGCTGGTGGAGGAGGCAGATATTAAAAATGCCTTCTTCGAATTTTTCTCAGAACTGTATAAAGATAATACACTTAATAGCGAGGACTTAACTGAAGAATTTCTTAATAAGTGGGCCAAACAGTCTCTGTCAGAAGAACAAAAAGTTAAATGCGGAATTTTCTGAAATGGAAGTTGAAGAGGTGGTTAAGAGATGTCGTGCTCCTATGACGTCGCCCAGGCTGGCGTGCTACAAAGAATTTTCCGAACATTGCTGACGCAAGGGGGATATTCACAAGGTGAGGAATCCACAGGCAGATACTGTATCTACCAGAAAAAGCGTTACCGAAGGTAAGTAACTTGTTCTTCTCATACTAACCTACACCTTCGGTACCTTTTACCATCTATTAACATAGGTAATGTGATGCTAGTAGAATATGCCTCTACGTTGATATCCTAAGGCTGTAATATAGTAATAACAAATGATTCTAACATGTTATTCGATTTTGACCATGAATGTCTCTGTACTACGAATATTTTAGATCTCGATAATGGCATGTAAGTGACATGCCATTATGAATATAATGAATATTTATTATCTTACTGTAGGTTTGTGTTTATTACCTGTACTCCTGGCTAGTAATTGTTAATTTGGGAACTTCAAGATGGCGCCTAAGTATGTACTCCACATTTTGAATTTTTCTGTGATAGTTCGCTCATGATGAAAATGTTTGCACTTCCGGTATGGCGCTTAGGTACGCCAAGTCTGAAATCTTCTGTGATAGTCTGTTCACGTATGCAAACATTTGCACTTCCGGTATGGTCCCCTCTAACTATAAATCAAATCACACGGAGACCTAGAGTGTGATTGTAACATTTGGAATCACTAGTGTTTGTTTTCTATCAATGTCAAGTATACGTGAATGACTTGACTAGGGGCTAATATTGGTTATCTTGGATGCCTAATATATGTGAATGATATGATTATGGGTTCATATTTGTTGACATGGTACTTAAAGATGGCGCTTACGTACGGCAGGTTTCTGAACAATTTTATGTTAGTCCCCTCTGTACGTCCGGTATATATAGAGAATCAAGTATGGCGTGCATGCGACACGCCGCTGTTTCAGAAAGGAGCACTCTAACTCCAATCATGACTCAAAGTAAGCTATTTCTTTCAGATATTTCTCATGAATGGTTGCTCTTAACTATAAATTTAAACACACGGAGACCAACAGTATGAGAGCACAAATTTGAGATTATTAGTGTTTTGAACCTTTAATCTTGATTCTTATCATAGGTGTTACTTTCTGTGCAATATTACTTTGCACATTATTACGCTGTTCTGTGATGCTTCTAATTCGCAATTTATATGTTAGTAATGAGATAACCTTCTTAATAACTTTCTGCGAATATAGCATGTTGGTAATATAGGCAGTCATGGCCGGAATGACTCACGGGGTCACGTGGGGGAGTTAATTTTATGTTTTAATTTCTTTATTATTTTTGAATGAATAATAACAAAGGTGCTGGGATGCACACCAATAATTCCTCCATGTTAATCCATCGTAGTTGAAATATGGGTGCTCACTGGATATGTGCCTTGCCATGAGTGGCACAAGGATACTAAACAATGTTATGTGGGGCAACATTATTTCCCAAACCCAGTTGCACAGCTCAACGTGAGTATACACGTCGTCTCTATATCCTGTACTCCTTAGTACTCCATGTACTCTGTATTTTTCACAACTTCTTGAAGTTTCCATCAAATTAATTCCACACGTGGGGTATCATGCTATTTTCAAGGCTTCTCATGTTAAAGATGTGCCCATCCGGACCTCAGTCAAAAACACGAACAAACTCATGATTCGTCCAAAGCAGTGTTTATTGGAACCCAATGCATTTCGAGCTTTGTGAGCCCTTCTTCAGGGGTAACTACAAATGACAATAAAGTATTCACCGTTTTTACATTATTCATATTTGTATTTAAATAAAAATCCATATTAGCCAAATACCAATTATTCAACCCAAGTATCCTATTACAATGAACATGTCAGATTTGTCCAATTCAGCATCTACATAAGCATCTTTAATTCAACCTCACAAGTATCCCCAAGTGTTTGGAAAAACAGTTACTTGCCCCTTTCTTCCCCTCAATGCTTTCTGTAACATCTCCTCTTATGTTTTCAGAATACACCCTCACTGCTCAACCTTCACTGCACATACTACTCATCCCAGCAGTCTCTCCACATACTTTCTGCTAACCCCTGTTTTTGTTGTGTAGCCTTTACACCTCTCTCCCACTCCACACCTCCTTCAGTTGCACCCCCTTCTTCTTTCCCTACCTTCCAACATCTCCCCACACTCACTCTTATACCTACTGCCAAACGCGCTCACATCACCACTTCTCACCATATCTATTGCCTACTCCCAATCACACTCACAACCCCCATTCGTTCCCACTCTTCACCAACATCTCAAAACATCCTTTCTATCTTCACACCCTTATTACCTCTCTATACTGCATGGTACAGACATTTTTTGTAATATCACACATTCCTGTTACCCGTATTCTCCCACATTTACTCCTCTTCTGGAATCGAAGACAACCCGCATTCTATGACCACCCCATCCACCAAACTCCACATACCTGCTACAACTTCTTAACATCTCTGTGGTCGCATCTCGTTTCCAAAAAGTTTATCCTCCCTCATATAACCACCAAAACTTTAAACCACACACTCGCGCCTCAAGCCCTCTCTCATTTGTGCTGCCCAATTCCCCATTCAATCAGTCCTCGGCCGCCTTTAAACTACCGCTCATTCGAGAAAATACAACTCCCATGATGCAACAGGATACCAAGTTCAGTGCATACCATTGATTCAATACCAGTGATACCATATGTGCTAATCATAGCTTTTACAAATACTAGCGCATCCTAATTTCAAACGTTAAAAATGTAAATACTTTGATGTATATTCAAATGCACCATTAACACGAACTTACAAAACGAACAAGGTATTCCGCTGTGCGTGTGGATATAAAATAATGTCAACAAGTATAGTTCCTATTTGTCTGCTTTTCCTGCTGGGTGTTGCATTTGAATATACATAAAAGTATTTACATTTTTAACGTTTGAAATTAGGATGCGCTTGTATTTGTCAAAGCAATGATTAAGACCGTTTATTATTTTTGAAACAAGAAGAATTATTGCAATTTTCATCATGATATAATACATCTGTTGACCCTGAACACAGGGTGGTATAATGGAAACATTACAAGCCCCCCACTCTGTTCTCGCCCCCAAAGAAGAAAAGAATCCAGAAACGTAAAACTAGTAAAAGGAAAGGAAAGTTCCCCTCCCTGATCGTTTCCGTTAATAGGTCTTTGGACCCCTCGATCGGACATGACTGGTTAGATGTCGCACCTACTTTAAGCTGTGTAGGTTCTGGAAGTCCTAGCAAGCGCAGGTACCTGGGGCAGGTTAGTTCCCTGATTTCGGAGGTTAGTATGGCCAAGAATGGTTCAGAAACATCTTGAAAGGAGGTTGTCTGATTAGCCAGAGTGAAGGATATTCTTTCCATACCCAAGATTCTCCATAGGTGGTGTAACCATCCCACATGTGTAGGAAGTTGTGTTGTCCCCCAGTGTGCTCAAAATGTTCTGATGAGCGAGCTGCACCGTGAGTACGGGCTAATTGTTGGCTCTTGCGCGCCTTGAGTGGAAAGGTGATAGCATTTGGTAGGCCCAGTAAGATATAGGCTGGGAAACTAGGGATTTGGGTATCGAAGTGTTGGTCGATGTCGTCAGCACTTGCGTCCAATGGCTGGTAAGTTTAAGGCATTCCCATAATAAATGGGTCAGTGTGTCTGCAGGCTCTCCAGCACTTCGAGTCTCGGGCCAGGTTGCCTCTATGCATTTTTTTTGGGGTTAGATACCAGTAACTAGCCATTTTAATTGCAGTTTCCATACTAGAGACATTGCGGGCATTGTGTGGTGGGCTCTGTTCTATATATCAGTCCATTTTTTCTCTGTGAGACTTCTCCCGACTTCTCTCTCCCACCTTAGTTGCCCTGGGGATTTAGCGTCCTTGTATACCTCTCTTAGCAGACTGTATAGTTCAGTGATGAGGGGGGAGTCTGTAAGTTTGGTTACCAACCATTTTTCGAAGGCAGTGAGGTGTCTCTGTCACTTTTCCTGCACTTCAGGTTGCAATACCCAGTGCCTGTTCTGTTTGTACCGGAAGCATTCGGATTTGGGGAGGCTGTGCTGTGAACAGAAATCCTCAAAGGTTAGCAGGCCATCTACCTCAAAGACATGGCCAAAAGATCGGTGACCCTCTTCGAACCACTTGTTGGAAGACTTTGTCGCTTGTCCAGGTGTAAAAGCCACATTTCCCACAATAGGGGTGAGAGGTGAGGGGAAGGTCGTCAGACCCAGAGCAGTAGAAACTTTGTCCCATGCTCTCATGGGAGCCCGTGTGACCTCTGAAAGATAGATGCTACGAGGGCAGTGTTCTCGTTTGAGGAAGGGAATCCTCCACAAGGATCGCCCCGCTACTGCCTTATCCATGAAGAGCCAATGCTTTTCGGATGCGGGACGTGACAATTCCACAAACGTTTGTAATTGTACAGCCCAGTACAATTACAAACGTTACAATTACAACTCCTACAGGTTCGGGATGGCCAAAGGTCCCTCTCTCGGGGACGAGCAGCCCAGGTCTCTATTAAGCCTTGAGCGCTTATCGCGCCAGCTAAAGTGTTCCAGGTACCTCAGCAGAGAACGTAAAACTCTGGGTGGGGGTTCTAATAGAAGAGCCTGAAAGAGGAACAAAATCTTTGGCAGGATTGTCATTTTGACCACCGCAATATGGCCCAGCCATGACAAGGAATATGGTCTCCATCTAGGCAAGTGTTCCCTAATCGGCTGGAGGAGTTTTGTATAATTAAGTGAGGTGGTATGTTGCGTATTCATTGCCAATTGTATGCATAGGTACAGTATAGACTCCATGGCCCATTGTAAATTGTATTTGTTCTTCAGGGCTGTTAGCGTGGATGCAGACAATGATAAACTAAGTGCCTGGGATTTGTGGACATTCTCTGCCAACAAAGCGGGCAAAGATACATGAGGGTTTTCCATTGTGGCTACTATGTCGTCTCCGTACAGGCTGATATTATGGTGCTCCCCATCGAACTTCACCCCAGACACTAGTGGATTGTCTTGTATCATCTGGACCATTGGCTCAATACAGAGAGCGAAGAGGAGTGGCGAAAAGGGAAATCTCTGCCTTGTGCCCTGCTGAATTGAGAAAGGGGCTGATGACACCCCGTTCTCCCAGATGGTTCTAGTTGGGATAAAGTAACTGTACAGGATCCAGCGCAGAATTCTCTCCGGGATGCAGAAGAGCCACAAGGTTGCCTCTAGGTATGGCCAGTGCACTCTGTCGAAAGCCTTTTCTGCATCGATGGACAAGATGATGCGCTTGCCATCGAAATGCTGAGCCTTATCCACAATATGCAGAAGACGCTTTGTGTTATTGGCGCACTAGCGACTAGGCATGAAACCTGCCTGGACCGGGTCTATCAGCCCCGGTAGAAGGGTGGACAGGCGCTGCACTAGAATTCCAGCGAGAAATTTAAAGTCGACATTGAGGAGGGAAATCGGTCTGTAGGACTCACAGTATGTTTTATCCTTGCCAGGTTTAGGTATCACCACTACTGATGCCTCCAGCATCGTGGGCGGGAGAGTAGATGTGGTCCCTACTGAATTGAACAACCTCACCAGCACTGGGGCTAGCCAAGAGCAAAAATCTTTGCAGTAGAGAGAGGGAAAGCCATCCGGACCCTGGGATTTCAACGTTTTCAGCCTAGAAATCGCTGTAATGACCTCCTCTATTCCAATCGGTGCCACTAGTGTTTCGGCTTGAGCCGTCTGGAGCCTTGTTATATTAATCCCTGTCAGATATTGGGTCAAGGTGTCCTGAGACGGATGTTGCGCTCAATCAAGCTTTGCTTAGTATTGGCGGATGGTTTCTGCAATATCCTGGTCGGCAGTCTGTTCTTGCCCCTTCGGGTTTATCAGAGATTGGACCCCTGAGGGCTGTCTCTGGACTCTAAGATTCTCAGCCAGCAATCTCCTGCTCCTGTCTCCCCCAGTGTAAAAATTGTACCTCACTCTGAACGCTGCATATTCTGCTATATCTAAATCTAGACGTGCCAATTGGGCGTGAGCGGCCACTAATTGTCTCCAAGGGTCTTGGGGCACCTGTCCTTTGGTGTATACGCTCCAGCTCTTGGACTTTTAGTGTAAGTGAGTCTCTCTTTTCCCTACGAATCTTGTTGTCCGATGAAGCAGTGGCAATGAAATCCCCCCTCACCACAGCCAACAGGGTGTCCCATAAGGTTGCAATTGGCATTTCAGGATTATTGTTCATGTCAAGATAGTCTGTTATTGTTTTCGTTATTTGCCTTACTACTTCTGTGCATTGGAGCATAGTCTCTCAAAGCCACCAGGTCCGCGGAGGGGTATAAGTACCTTGGAGGGCTAGTGTTAACCTCACTGCCCAATAGTCAGACAGTGTGAGAGGTAGAATAGTTATCTTCTGTACTTGGGGCAAAACAGGTGCCATGGCCACAAAATAATCTATTCTAGCGTAGGTCTTGTAGGAGTGAGATTAGAAGGTGTATTCTCTGTCTGTGGGGTGTAAAGTACGCCAAACATCGGTCAACCCTGCATCAGTTATCATACGTTTTCCGTCTTCCGTGTGGGCTCCAGACTGTCCCTGTCACTGGGCTGATCTATCCGCCATGTTGTCAAACTCTATATTGAGGTTGGCATCAATTATTATCATTCTGTCCTGAGATCTAGAAACCTCCGCTATTACTTTACGTGAGAAATCCTCTAGCCCCTCGTTCGGCACGTAGACAGTGGCAATAGTGAATGTGTGGGGACCCATCTGGATTGTTAGACCAGTAGTCTACCCTTTGTCTCCGCCTGTTTGGGGCCAACCTTCCCAGTGAATTTGGAAGAAATCCGAATGACTACTCCTTCAGTTTTTGTTGTGTGAGGGGAGAAAAATAGTTGTGGGAATGTCTTGGATCGGAGTCTAGGTGTGTCCCCAGGGATTAAGTGTGTCTCTTGAAGGAGAAAAATGTGTGCCCCTGAGATTTCAAGATATGATAGGATAGCTCGCCTTTTAATTGGATTGTTGAGGCCTTTCGCGTTTAGTGAGATTATGTTAAGTGTATGGGTCATTTATACTGGTTACGGAGACTGCTGTGGGACTGTAGTTTGTCGCTTTGAAGGGCATGGGTGCACCCGGAGTGTACTCTTTTGGGGGCTGGGGTGAACTGTGATGCCTTGTAGTGTACCTTATGGTGCATAGCGTGCGTGTATGGGCAGAGAGAGGAAACATACCCGTTAGAAACAAAACAATTAACAAAAAACAGTAACAGGTGAACATATTGAATGTCCCTGGTGGTTAGACCCGTGGATGTGGGTGTGAGATGTCAGCAGGATCCCTTCCATCGTCCGCCCCTCCCGCGCCTCTCCCATCATCAATGGAAGGGGTGCAAGAAGGGGGGTTGCGAGCACCAGATCCTCGGAAGCAGTTCCTGGAGTTGCGCTGTACTAATCACTCAGATTGGCCAGTGTCCTTCGCTAAGGTGGCCAGGACTGCCTTCCTCTACTTCGTAATCGTAAAAGATCCGGTGCTAGGCATGTTGTAGAGCAATTCACTGTCCTCCACTTACGGTCTCTTGGGGGTTTAGTCCCATTATGGGGCTGTGAGTCTGTGCTTCTTGTTTCGTCCTCCAGATTCAGTAGCTGTTGGGCCTCCAGCAGCGATCGGATGTGGTGGGTTTTCCATTCCCAATGGAAAATTAGACGGAATGGGTGGCCACAAGAGTACAGCACTTCCTTCTCTCGTAGGTGAATTGTAACCAGGCGGAACTCCCTCTGTTTTTGCAATCTATATGCAGCAAGATCTTGGTATAGTAGCGGTTTGTGTCCCTTAAATTCAACCGGGTGAATATCTATGGCTTTACGCACTATTCGTTCTTTAAGTTGGAAGTTGTGGACACATGTAAGTATGTCTGCTGGAGGAGCCGGAGGTGGTCTTCTCAGACCTGCTCGGTGTGTCCGGTCCAGCTTGATTTTTTGGTTTGGAGTTGCTTCTCGGATAGTGCGGAACACCTTCTCCACGAACGTAGGGATGTCTCAGCCCTCCACCCCGTGTGGGACTCTCCGGATTCATATGTTGTTCCTGTGTACGACTGCAGATCTAGGCGTCAGTCCTTTAGGCAGAGAACTTCCTGCTGTAATTGTTCTATCTCTTCATCCCTGGAGAAATTTTGTGTTTTCATTGAATCAACTCTATCTCCCAGTGCATCCAGATCCTTGCTCATTTCTCTGAGTTATTGGGTCAGTTCCTTCTTCATTGTCTGCAGGTCGTCTTTTAGTGAGGCGAACAGTGTTTCCAAGAAGGAGCCTTTGACCGGGGCTTCAGAGTCATCTATATCCCTGTCTGTCGATGATCCCGGCAGCGCGTTCTGGGTGTCGATGTTGGTGGGGTAGTTTTGAGTAGGAGCTCCTTCACTGAGCGCTCTTTCTTTGTTTTCCTTGATGCCATCTTTGGAGCCTAGGTTCTCACCCCCTTCTAGATGGGCTCGTCTGTGTAGCTAGGAGTGCCGCTTTGTGTTCTGTGGTGTTGTCACTAGCACCGTTGAGGCAGTGGCTACTCCAGGCACGGGAGATGTCAAGGGTTCGGGCCCCACATAGTGCCGTGCAGTTAGTTCCAAACAGGATTTTCCTCTTTCTTACCACAACCTGGAGTAGGGGAACTTACTTGTTGGCCTTGGATCTGCAGTTGCGTTTAGGGTGTCTGCGCCCCTACCCGATATAGTGTCCCCTCTCACAAAGTGGATTCACAGTCCTGGCCGCTTGGGTCTGCGGCCTCTTCAGGTGCTTCCCTCTCTTTCTGTTTGCTATTGGGGCCTGGCTCCCTCCTCTGGTAGTGCGTGTCTCCCACTGCCCCCAAGGGATCTGTTTGTCGTCTGGGATTCAATTTCCCGCTCCAGCTGGGCCTTTTCAAACTGCTCCCCTGCACACGGAAAGTCAGACTGACCTCTTATGTGGCTGCCTCCCACAGCGGGAGAGGGTCGACTTGTGCCACCGGCGTCTCGATGTTGAGGCCTTCTTCCCGACAGGGGCTGGAGCAGGTCTCCGATCAGCTGCAAGGCCTGCCTCCGCCACCTTTGTCCCCAGCGTGGCTCTCAAAGTGGCTGACGCAAAGTGTCAGGCCAGGTTGCGTCAGTCATGCCTCCGGGGCCTCGCATAGTCTGCATAGCCGCTTTGCCTTAACTGGAAGCCAGAAGGAGGGGTGGGCCGAGCGGGGTCACAACAGGATGACCAACTCAATTTAGCAACGGCACTCAAACAGGGTCCACTCCAAGTTGGGAACCCAGGCTGCATCTCCGAACAGGGTTGGAGATCCTGTTGCAGCTTTTCCCCTTGCCGTGATGCCAGTGTCTGCAGCGTCCCTGAGCGGCCATCCTCCGGCCTCTCTGCCCGGGGCTGACGTAGCTTGCTCAGCTGACTCACTTGACCCGGAGGGCCAGGAGGAAGTCCAGGCTGTTCGCTGCTGCCGGCCCAGGTCGATGTCCGGCCCCATGGCATCGCACAGCAGCGGTTCTGTTGCCTCGAAGTATCGAGGTTATCCGGGGCTACCCCCAGGCTCATCAATTCAGCATTTTAAGCGTATAGGGCCTGTGGCTGGACAGAGCGACTAGCAGGCACATCCTACTCGGTTGCCATCTTGGCCACGACCCAGGGTTCAATTTTAAATAAAAAATTAAAACTTACCTTCGCCAGCTCGGTCCAGTCCCCCGTTGCGTCGTCTCTGCTCCAAGTCCTCGCGGGAAGCAGGCAGCCTCCCTCCCCTCCCCTAAGCCAATCACAAAGCTGCAATGTCATTCTTGTGATTGGCTGGGACGCTGTCTACACAGGCATCTATGGGGAGACCATTTTCTCCAAGTAGGCTGCATGCAGCCTACATGGAGAAAAGGAGTGCGCATGACGGGTACGGTCGACCAAGCAGTCAGCACCCATAACAGGGAGCAAGCCAATACTCCACTGCCCTGGAGCAAGACCGCCCACCTGCCCTCAACCAAACCCTTCTGCTTTCTCAGTGCGAGAAGCAGAAACATAAAATGGTATTTTTACCATGGTATAATACCATTTTATGTTTCTGCTTCTTGCACAACGAGAAAGCAGTGTGGCAACGCTCCTCCACCCACATGCCGCCACTGAATATAGGACTTATTATTCATGCGGATAATGCATGTTGGTAATACAAGATTTATAATTTTTTCGAGATTACATATCGATAACTATCACTATGACCTATTTGACTAAAAGGTATGGCTTTTTAATATTAATATATATATGATTGTTTACTATTTGATCATGAGACACTGACCAATAATATCATTTTGTGACTAGGTAGTGGAGGATATCTATGCCTTTTGCTGGTGATAAACTTTGATTTTACATGGATTAATGTGGTGAGTTGGCATTCGCTCAAACACTGTGTGTTTGGTCTTGCAATATTTTGATTTAGTTGAACTTTTTGGGCTTCACTTGTGGTATGATTAATAGGCATGTTTGTTTGGTGGCACATTGGATAAACTTTGGTTTGAGGTGATTACTTTCATCTATGATACCCTCATTATCTTCTTTACCCATTACTTTACCTTTAATGTTATCATTTAGGATCACGGTTCCTATTTGTCTCTTGATTTGGAATTTCACACCATACTAACCCTAGGGCAGGTTAGCAGTGCAGACAGTTATGGTGTTTTGCTTTATTGGAGCCCTGAGGAAGTCGATGGGAGATTGACCCCAGACGTAACATGTGTTGGCTACAATGGCAAAAAATGTTTTTCTAAATAGTTTAGTGTCTATGAGGTTCTGAACACAGGATTTCAATTATAATGATGAAGAATTGGCTGTAACACTGTGAATTTGGTACTGGATGCTTGGAATAAAAAGAAGAACTTTCTACAACTGCAAATCAGTGGAATTTGAACTTTACTGAACTTTTGCTCGAGATAAAGACTTTTGTGTAAATGACATTTGGGGCTATCGACCTTCAAATTTTGGAACGTTAGGTGACCGTTGTTTCCGTTATCCTTTGAGCTCTGTTGAAACTCGTACTGTGTTAACCTGTACACAACCATGCGCAGAGGTGGACCCTGCAACTTTTAAACTGATTTTCATATAGATATAGTCAAACAATACATAGTGGCAATTTCTGCCTGCATGTCTTACCCAGATAAAAGGTCTCTCTTCAAAATTAAATTGGTACTCATGTTTCTAAGACACCTTCAGCATGCGTTCCCTCCTGCACTTTGATTATCAGTAGGATCTTCACTGTTGACTTTTTGAATGAGACAGTCGTTTGAGCCCTTACATTCTTGTGAGGTAAAATGTCTTTCTTTTCACCAAACATTGGCCACACGTGAGTGAGCTTCAGGTTTCTTCTCCTTTGACAGTTTTTTCAAATTAACGGTTGTCTTTGGGAGCTAAACCTTCCTGCTTGCCCATGAAAGTATCTGATATGAGTATGTTTAAAATAATTAGCTCAACATTTGGAGTTGAAACCTTGCCTGACAAAAGAATAGGCTTTCAGTAGGTAGAAATACCTTAACCATACACTTATAATAAGTCAGATATGCTGTATACCAAATGTCTATATCCCCTTTATAAACTCTTCAGGCTTCTACTAAATCGGTACATATTTAGTTTAGTGCCTGAAGCCTGTCCTCTATAAATGGAACTAGGATCAGAACTACAAGATGCTTCAGCAACCTTGGGTTATGGAAATGAATTAACAAATTTAGTTAATAAGGCACAGACACACATTCTGCTTGCTAAAGCAAGTCAGCACAAGGGCTGGAGAATTTGGGATGAAGTACTGCTTTAGGGTTTGATTTACCCACTCAGTTTGCGATTCGGTCTGTACATTGAAACATATACACATGTTGAATAAAATAAATAGCTTAAGAAGCACAAAAGGAAGATGAACTGTTAACCTTGTTCAGAAGTGATTTTTGATGATAATCCATGAAGATGGCTAACGTGATGTTGAAAACATTGTACCAGTTGGCCAGATGGTTTTGCAAGGGACAAAATGAGACAATTGTGTCAGTCGCTCTAAAAAGGCCAAAATTTACATTTTTTGTTGCTCACAGTTGATAATAATACTATAATTTTTCTTGAGTTACATTATCAAGTTCTTCTATCTTCATACGTTTGTGCTTAATATATATTCATATGCTTATATAGCAGTACTTTTAAGTGGGATGAGGAAGGTAGGGTGGTCTCTAAAAGGGATCACTGAAACAATATCGATGGCAAAAATATAGACCTACAAAAATATCGAGTAAAAAATATAGAATGCCAAAATATCGACCTCCTATCTTCAAACAGGTAAGTACAAAAATATTGAATCAAAAATATAGACCTACAAAAATATAGATAGTCAAAATACCGAATTTTTTAAATAGTTAAAAGTAATTTTAAATTAATGAAATAATAAATATAATTAACTTAAACATACATAAAATACTTAAATAACATTAAAATTAATAGATAATTAATATAAATAATTTTTTTTTAATATTACCTACTGGCGGTCGCCAGTAGGTATATATAGTTAGAATTTTCAAAAATCCCATAGAGAAAAAATCCTATGTCTAATAACTTTGGCGTTTGTGGACGGAATTGGCTGAAATTTTCAGGAAAATGGCACATTTTGTTTCTGAGCAGCCCTTGAAAATTTGGGGGGGGTTCGTCAAGGGGGGGCCGAGAAAAAAGGGGGGTCCCAAAACGTGTTTTTAGCATTGAGTTTTCCATAGGGCGGTTGGCCTCACTTTTAGCCCGAACGGCTGAATGGATTTGCACGAAACTTGGCAAAATTGTAGGGACTGGTAGCCCGATGTGCCTTTTGTAGGTCTCAATATATGTGCTCCAGTGGATTTTGAGAAATTAACGTTTAAAAAAAGATATATATCTGTAACAGCGGACCTGGCAGCGTCCCAGGACGCGTGCTTTACGCGCAACGGAGCTTTGTGAAGCGAAGCTGATTGGTTCTCCGGCGTCTGTCAACATTCCAAAAAGTCCGTAGCGGCCGCCATCTTGTCTCTCGGTAGGATCGAGAGACAAGAGGAGGTCAAAACAAAGGGGGAAATAACTATAAGGGGGCATAGTAGATCCTCGCTGACCCCCTAGGTTTGATGTGGAGGTTTTAAAAGGGCCCCGCGGGGCAAAAAAAAATAATAATAATAATAATCGAACGGCTGAATGGATTTGCACGAAACTTGGCAAAATATTAGGGACTGGTAGCCCGATGTGCCTTTGCTAGGTCTCAATATATGTGCTCCAGTGGATTTTGAGAAATTAACGTTAAAAAAAAGATATATATCTGTAACAGCGCTCCGCTTCGCGTAACGGAGGTTTGCGAAGCTGATTGGTCATTCTGTCACTGGGCTATAGTTGGGCTACATCTGGCTGATATTTGGGCTACATTTGTTTTTTTGTGTGTCTGGCGGCCATCTTTGGGCTACATTGGGCTACATTGGGCTTCATTGGGCTACATTGGGCTACATTTGGGCTCCAACATATATATAGGCCAATGTAGCCCAATATATATTTTTCAAAGTTAATTTTCGTAAAAACCACTGGAGCATATATCTTGAGACATAGCAAAGGCACATCGGGCTACCAGTCCCTACAATTTTGCCAAGTTTCGTGGAAATCCATTCAGCCGTTCGAGCTAAAAGTGAGTCCAACCGCCCTATGGAAATGAAGGAAATGAATGGGTAATTTGTAATTAGCAAATAGCTAATCGCAAACTAGGAATGGTAAAGAATCGCTATTTATTCCTTAAAGTTCGCTATTTAGGAAATGCAAAAAACTTTGATGATACATATGGCGGTTCATCTCTAACAAGATAAGAAGCATAGGGATACATTTATGATGACTGGCGCATCACCAGGGATGTGTTAGTCATTCTGTGCCGCTGTTCCGTCACCTATGGTGTGCTGCATTTACAATGCGGCGCATCATGGGGCAAAAACAGCACAGATGCGTGATGTATCTGTGCCGTAAAGGTGGCGCATTGCTGGAGTTGTATCGCAAGTCGGGGGTGCCCCTGTCGCAGGGTTTCTGTTCTCACACAGAACTGTGGACAGAGGATTGGAACCTCGGCGAATTAGGGTGTCCCAAAACTCACGTTAGTAATCAAAAACTCCTTAGCAAGCTAGGTACAGTGTCACATTGGATATAACAAACTCTCAATGTTTAGACAATCCAGAATATGAACTTATAGTACCTCAGGATACGTGGAACTCATGAACAGTCGGTCGTTATATATTTCTTAGAAACCAGAACATGGAGTTAAGAAGAACACATGTGTATTTGAAATGTTTATTTACTAATGCCGTCTTCTCAGGCGTAGTATCTTAGATAATACAAGTACACATATTATCAGTAGCAAAATTACCAGCATAGTTACTAGTACATAAAAAGCGAATGGTGATAGTATGTTAACATGCTGTAAATGAATAAGAGTTAGCAACACTTATAAGCAGCCGCGGGCCGTGGAGGGAGTTACGGTGAGGCAGGGAGGCGGGGAGGGGGAGAAGCAGGGTGGAGAATACAAGTACACATATTATCAGTAGCAAAATTACCAGCATAGTTACTAGTACATAAAAAGCGAATGGTGACAGTATGTTAACATGCTGTAAATGAATAAGAGTTAGCAACACTTATAAGCAGCCGCGGGCCGTGGAGGGAGTTACGGTGGGGCAGGGAGGCGGGGAGGGGGAGGGGCAAGGTAGAGAGGGCTCCACCCTGCTTCTCCCCCTCCCCGCCTCCCTGCCTCACCGTGACTCCCTCCACGGCCCGCGGCTGCTTATATCTCACCCTCCCTAATACACATATTATATTATTTGCTAAGAAGGTCTCTTTGTGTTGGTTTAGGGCGTGCCCATACTTTAGTGTCTTAGATTTGAAGGAATCACATCAGCATACACCAGCTCTCTCTTCATGTGAACCGCATCAACTGTTGTGTATGTGTGTTCGGCAAAGCAATATAAAACCCGCCTCATGCCCAGAATTGGCAGAAGTTGCACTTATGTTATGAGTATGAAGTCGTGGAGATCAGACCTCATAACAATTCTGTATCGTGTTGTTCTTGAAACTTTAGCACTCGCTGTACAGATATAGTTTAACAAGCAAAGCAGATAGTAGAGCAATAACATATTATTCTCATGTAAACCACGATGAACTACTAGGTGGAAAGCTAAAGCAACAACTAAGTGTCGTGTGCAGAAGTTGCAAAAAAGGAAAAATGGCGTTTAAACCGGTAATGAGCCCATGCTAACTTAACACGGTGTAAAGATATCCTGGACCTAGATGACACCTCCCCATGATCCGGAAACGAACTGAATAAGATAATAGAAGTGCCATCTCATGAGAGCAGATTGCAAGTTTATATGTGGACGGTCCGCAAGGTAAAGCATTAAAAACTAGGAAAATTTAATGCTAAAGAAAAATAAAACAGCCAAGTACTTTATCGAGTCTTAAGCCAATAGGCAAGGTAAATAATAAAAACTTGACAAATAAGTCAATGAATTGTCAATGAAATGCTAGTACTCAGCATATCAAACATGAAAAAGGTCTATGACATAACTGTGTATGCAAAATAAGCTGCAACAGCCTCCAATAGGAAGTCACCGTCTTCATCCGAAAACAGTTCAGCCATCCAATTTAAAAGCGGAAAAGAACATACGTGCTCTCCCAGCACCGGATCCTCTATCACCATCAGAGGACAGCTCGGTGGGTTTTCAAGAAAGCTCTGTTCCAAGAAAGACTGTGCTGCCGCCAGTAAATTCCAGGGACCAAGTAGTCCATGCATCAATGCCACAGCCATAATCCTTTCGCCAGGACAAACCAACTCGTGAGTAATGATAGGAGTCATCAGCTGATTAAAGTCTACGTCAGGAGAAACCGGTCCGCAGAGACACAAATCAATGGCCCAATCGAAATCACAGGTCAGGCAGTGAAATACAGGCTGGACACAGGTGAAGTAGGAGAATCGAAAAGATAATCCATATGCCGTGCTTAATATCGCCAACGGCATTGTGCCATAATATTCTAGCATGCGATTGCGGAACAGTGTCAGCAGCTGCAGGGTGGGAGGTTGCATAGGAGGGACATCCATATTTAAAAATGTAAAAAAGCACAAGAGCGTCCGCTGGTAATGCAAGTAAAAATGCCAATCCACGAACCAGAGTGGAGAAAATAGAATGAAAGGAAGCAGGGATGACTCCAAAGATTTTCTCAAATGAAGTCACGAGACCACTGGTAACAACTTTAAAAAAGTGCGCCAGGGTCTTTGTGGAGGATGCGTTAAAGATAGTCGGAACCATCTTGCTGAAATTGAAAGGCAAATCTGAATTAAAAGTATTCCTTTTATCGTAACAGTAAGTGAACGGGTTATTTGCTGCAGAAATGTTCTATTTCCTCCCACACATGAACATAGGGAGTTTTCAATCTGGCCACAAATACCAACCTTGGGACAGATTTCAACGGCATGGCAAGAATAAGAGCTCTTTTGTCTCAGAGAGAGGTGGCCTTGAGTTCGGCCCGTGAAACTTTCGTGCTTCACATAGCGAACACCCGTACAGAGGTGCAGACCCTTTTCAATTAACTCAGAACAATCTTCATTATTGAGCATCAAATAACTACCATTTTCCAACAACTTGAACGTGGGGATGATAGCAGGAACTGGCGTGCCTTGCAATACGCAAGCCATATTTGGTCGGTGTTTGTTGCATGAACCGTGTAACTGTATGTGCCTACACATTAGTGAATGATCTGGCGTCTCAGTGCATTCCTCTCCATTCAGATAAACTTCTTGATCATCTTTGAAACATCTGTATGTGTATGGAAGCGACCAGACCTCATGAAGAAAAGCACTACCTAAAGGTTCATAACGACCTATTGGTATATATTTCATACAATTTGAAAACTTATATAAAGCAAAAGGCAGCGTTATTAAACCGTGGATAAGGCACGTTGCCAAAAACCCGCAATCCTCTGCTGATGATGTCAGTGAGCATGTCATGAATGATGTAATATGTGACATCATCAGCAGTGGATTACGGGTAATAGTATCTCTAGTTTACTCCCCTATAGCTGTCTTTCTTTTAACATAAGTGTCTGTTTCCTTCCCTTATACTTACTGTTTTTGGTTCGCTTCTGGTTCGCGTACCGGCGAGCGAACTGGGAAGCGAACTAAGAGAAATAGAGGTTGGCACAGTTCCAAATATTGTACCAATTTTTTAATAACGGGGAGGTAGTTCTGAAAAGAACTTTTTTTTTTATTGTTTTTGTTGTTTTATATTTTTTTTATTATTTTTCGGAACATTTTTTTACTTTTTTTGAATTTTTCTGAACAGCTTTATATTTTTGGGGGTTTTTCTTGGAGGGGGCAATGAAAACGATTCATTGTAAAGGGCTCAACAGGAGCAACAAAACAAAAAAAGAAGTATTTATTATTTTGGGCGTTTCGTACAAACTTGCATATGATAGTCAATAGCTCTGTTGATCAGAGTGATGCTTTTTTCTCCGTAGGAAATGAATCCATCGCAAAATACGCAGATGTGTTTTACTTCACCAAATTTCATTTGTATATTTGGCACCATCTCCCTGCCCTCTGGTCCCGTTACTTCCGGTACAACAGATCTTCTGGCCATAATAGGGAGATTATCTAGGTCGTTCCGAAACTGTGCAGCACTGTAGTTGTTAGGATGCCACCTAGTCATATGGCGATGCATTGTGTAGTTTCCGAAACTGTATTTTTTCTCGGTTCCTCTGGACAGTCTATCTTGACATATAAGGCAAGTTACGTATCTTGCATTTACTTTTTTCTGACCTTTGGGAATTTTAAAAAATTGCCAAATGAAGTTTTCTTTCCGGTGAGACGTCCTGGGCTGCTCAGGCAAAAACTGCCTCTCTTCGTGCTCGTCGTCCTGTTCCTCTTCTTCTTCTTCTTGTTGAATTATAACTTGAGCAGGTGGTCCACTCTTCCTTGGATGTGGTGGAGGTGGTGGGGAAGCACCAGCTGAAGCTACTAAAGAAGCCATTGCTCAGTGATCACAAAGGGTCTTTCTCTCACAATGATGAAAGTCAGAGTGAGGAAAGAAGGAGGGATTTTCATCATTTGGGAAAAACAAGAGTTCTCAACCAATCAAAAGTGTTCATTTTAGATTATATGACCTAGTCTTACATCATTAGGAAACCAAAAGTGAAATGAACCAATGAAAAGTGTTATTACCAAGTCACATGACTTGCTGTGTTTACGTTAAGCGCTTTGCAGGGCCTCCCGGTTTGCTTCCAGAAACCTGCGCTTTGCGACTCGCTTCGCGTACCAGTTCGCTAACGTAGCACGTCATATGACGTATCACGCGACAACGTGAAACGTCATGCGGACGGGAGGCGTCACGATGTTGTTTTCTAACGCGGCACTTGCGGTAAAGAAACGTTTACCGGCTCGCGGTCTATTTCGCGGCATCAAGGTCAGCTAACGGGAAATATTTTTGGATTTAAAGAAGAATACATTTTACAGCTACAGATATTAGCTGTTAAAAAACCAATGAAATTCACAGAAAAAACCATAGGTTATAGACCATATATAGTTAGGAATTAGCATTTACAAAACCTTGAAAATTCACTGAAAAAACCATAGGTTATAGACCATATATAGTTAGGAATTAGCATTTAGAAAACCTTATTTTACTCACACAAAACCATTGAAATTCCATATATAGTTAGTTGCACTAACTATATATCGCGCACCCGCAATCCACTGCTGATGATGTCACATATTACATCATTCATGACATGGTCAGTGACATCACTGATGACATCACTGATGACATCTCAAATGACATCACTGATGACATCACTGATGACATCTTATTTGACATCAATGACCACATCACTGATGATATCATTCATGTGACAATACAATGCATCTCCTCACATTTTAATATAACCTCTGTTTCACCCAGTGTTAAAAAGAGAGTATAATTTTTGAAACCATTGACACACCAATACTAGTTACTACATACGCACTCACCGATTGCTACGTCTACACACACCTTCACTCATTCACCCATACAATCATTCATACATACAATCACTCATCTTTACAACACTATCATATGCACTCATACACCTATACAGACACTCACAGTCTGCCACTCATCCATGGAGTTACTCACACACCTAGTCAGTCCTGTAAAGAATCAATGACACTTCCATTTTCTTGTCTATACAGTTAAACATAGAGCACCTTACATTTTCAAACATATACTAACACATACTTACCTTCTTATACAATCATTGATACAAGTACAGATTGATCTGCACAGAGTCACACACCTCCCAGCTAGCCACACACACACTCAGTCTCCCATACAAATACTTGGGCAATCAATCAATAACCCATATAGTTACTCATATAGCTACTGATCAACACATGCAGCAGTTTACAGAACAACAGACATAATGATGCACAAATTAAGACAGTTTAGTCACTAACCCATGCAGTCAGTGAGACACATTTAATCACTCACTCATACAGTCAGTCATGCACCTACTAAATCCTTCGTCCAGACACTTACACATCCACTCATTCTTCAATATGTAAGACATATTTAAACTTTATAGAAACAAAAAATCACTGGATGTTGTTATCAGTGATGTCATCAGTGATGTCATTTGAGATGTCATCAGTGATGTCATCAGTGATGTCACTGACCATGTCATGAATGATGTAATATGTGACATCATCAGCAGTGGATTGCGGGTGCGCGATATATAGTTAGTGCAACTAACTATATATGGAATTTCAATGGTTTTGTGTGAGTAAAATAAGGTTTTCTAAATGCTAATTCCTAACTATATATGGTCTATAACCTATGGTTTTTTCAGTGAATTTTCAAGGTTTTGTAAATGCTAATTCCTAACTATATATGGTCTATAACCTATGGTTTTTTCTGTGAATATATATATATATATATATATATATATATATATATATATATATATATATATATATATATATATATTCAAGATAGGATTTTCATTTGCATTTCGAATGAAATCATTCGGCACTCGTACACGGGTATCATTAGTTCAGGCTTTTATTTGTTCTTGTTACATCCAGTAGGGAAAGCGTTGGATAGCGGGACGGTAAAAATTACTATTCCAACTCCAGAGAGTGCAACAGTAGGGAAGGCGTTGGATAGTGTAGGGGTAAAAATTACTATTCCCAATCCAGAGAGTACGACAGTAGGAAAAGCGTTGGATAGCGTAGAGGTTAAAATTACTATTCCCACTCCAGAGAGTGCAACAGTAGGGAAAGCGTAGGATAGCATAGGGGTAACAATTATTATTCCCACTCCAGTGAGTGCAACAGTAGGGAAAGCGTTGGATAGCGTAGGGGTAAAAATTACTATTCCCACTCCAAAGAGTGCAACAGAGGGAAAGTGTTGGATAGCATAGGGGTAAAAATTACTATTCCCACTCCAGGGAGTGCAACAGTAGGGAAAGTGTTGAATAGCAGGAGGGTAAAAATTATTATTCCCACTCCAGTGAGTGCAACAGTAGGGAAAGTAATTACTTCATATATAAATAAAATAAATATTGATACCAATTACAAATTAATTAAAATAATTAACACTTTTATATAATATATTAATTAATCAATTAAAAATACAAATACAAATTAATTAATAAAAATAATTACCTACTAATACAAATTATTTACCAATTAACAATACATTAATTAACAATTAAAAACGAATTACAAATTAGATTAAAAAAAATTAAAAATGTCATTACTTACAATTAAATTACTCCCCACCCTATTCCCCTATAAACCCACAACCCACTACAGAAAATAAATTAATAAAATTAACATAATTATCAATAAATTAATTAAAATTAATTACCCATTATATTTTAATTAATTACCAATTAATAATTAATTAACAATTAATTCAAATTAAATACAAATAAATAAATTAACATATTTAATTATTTATAATTAAATAACTTCCCACGCTATTCCCCTATAAACCCACAACCCACTACAGAAAATAAATTACTAAAATTAACATATTTATCAATTAATCAATTAATCAAAATTAATTACCAATTATATTTTAATTAACAATTAATAATTAATTAACAATTAATTCAAAATAAATACCAATAAATAAATTAACATATTTAATTAATTATAATTAAATTACTTCCCACCCTATTCCCCTATAAACCCACAACCTGCTACAGAATTATTTTACGCAAAAATTAAATACCATAAAAATAATTAATTAATATAAATAATAAAATAAATATACACTTTTCAAACATATACTAACATAAAAAACACTTTAACTTACTTACCTCAAATTCGATATTTTTGTAGTCTATATTCTGTCCATTCTATATTTTTGTTGTCTATATTCTGTCCAGTCGATATTGTGTCCATTCCATATTTTTTTATCGATATTAATGCAAATCGATATCAAAAACTCGATATTTTGACTGTATACCCTCTAAAAGGGATGTGAGAAAAAACTATAACTGAGGTGTAACACAGGCCCCCAACGCCCTTGTGCCTCATTCAACCTAACCTAGACCTATGTATGTCTGTGAGATATAGGAGTCTAAGGGGCCCTTGCCACATTCTGCAGGTGGGCCCTATCGTGTTGCATTATGTCACAGGTGTAAGTAGCAATCCTTTCCAAGAGGTGTGGTCTATGTAAATTATGGTGTAGTTAAAACATGGAAACTAAACTCCTGTGCTTCACACACTGTGTCACCTAACCCGTATTTGGGTGATTCTGTGATTTTCTGTTCTTGCACCCAGACATGTCACATACAAACCAACACATATAATCAATGCACACCAGATCTATAGGCTGTTACATGCTTTTTAGCTGTTTCAGATACATGAATACCGGTAATGATTTTGATTTGAATAATTAGAATTGAAAAAAATTCAATTCTGAAAATATGACAGCCAAGAACTGAACACAGCCAGACACCTGGAGTCAACTGAGTTCAAAATATGCATTACAAAAGAGTCCTATGTTGCATGAAACAAATACAGAAGTACAACATCTTGAAAAGAGCAAATACCCCCAGGGACTGAAAGATGAAATGTAAACAGGGATTCCATGCCTGACATGGAATACCTTGAGAATTTTTACAGAGAAATCAATCAGTGGTCTTGCCATTAAAGTTAAGAAAAGGAGTATAGAGCCTATTACGGACCCGTTGTTTTTAATTACTACCAGGCCTGAGACCTTGCAGGACTTGTCCCACTTAAAGCCCTCCTTCTAGGGGTTACTTAGACCTCTGAGTAAGGGATTCAATAGCATTTTCCCCAGTTTTGGACATTGCTCCCAGTAGGAGCTGAACACAATTTCAGCTTCTGCATAGGCAGTTTGGATTGTCTTTTAACTAGTGCTAATGCCTATGCACAACATTGCAATGAGTAAAAAGACGAGCAAAATAAATGCAAAAAAATGTTTGCTTGTGTTATTTTCCACGAAGATCAAAATCGGGAGCAAAAACCCCAAATAGCTGACGTTAATGTTATTTTCACCAGAGTGTTATGGATGTGTTAATACATATTTTGTCTAAATGATCCAAAAAGTGTATTTTTTACTGTTCCAGTAGTATAGGATTGATTTTTAGAACGAACAAATATTTAGTAATGTGTAACTACTACGCTTATCATAAAGACATGCACTTTCAATCAGATTTTGTTTGGATGCCAGCATAGGTTCTTGGAGGAGTCTTTACTGGGAGGAAAGATGAATTAAAAAGGTCAATATAAAAACTAAATGAATTTTACGAAATGCAACATGCATTGTATTTCTTACATACTTTAAGTCGGCTTGTAGGATGATCCTCTGTGGGGAGTTTTCTGAAATGTCTGGAAATCTTTCAAATTATGTTTGCTTTTAATTCGCTTGTATTTATATTGTCTTTTACTGTTCTTTTACAAATATCTGTGTAATAATCGAATAAAGGTACTATGACAATGACTGATAACATTTCTCCATGGTTTTTGTTATCATTTATATTTAGAAACCTTTTGTCAATCCGCTCTTTGCGCACAGACACATGTTCATTATGTAAAAGTGACCATAACTTTGTATGGTTTAGATCTGATGAAGATAAAGCGAACAGCAGTTGAGAAATCCAAGAAATCCTCACAAGACGTAGACAAGAAAAATGAAGCATTCATTTTCCGTCGGGCACCGGGATTGTGTTTTGATTTTCATCTAAAGGCAAGCTAAGCAATTCTTTTGTACTCGTCGGCGCATGCGCAATTCACTGTTATCTTTCTGTGCGACGTTAGATAGGCTTTACTATTACAGTTAATTCCATTGTGTATACTAGCACTGTGTGTTGTTTGTGTGGCAAATCCAGGCAGGATAACTAAACCAGGAGTTGTTTGTAGTTTGCAGGAACCTGGTTTTGTTTGTTGGGCCATGGAGCATGTATATCAATAGTTTGAATCCTGTTTTGCTGACGGAAATTAAATGCATACATTATGCAGCTGCACTACAAGACGGTATAGCTCTTTAAAATGAAAACTTAGTTCATATTCTTAGGCCATCATTACCAGGGGCCAGGAGCAATATCGCTGTGTCGCAAGCCTGGGCGTAGTTCCACTAGGCAGAACTGTGCGAAGTGGATAAAACTCTTCCGCACTGTGCAATCATCGCAAACATCAGGCGCTGCTTCCAGTCTGCCACTCGAGTAGATTTATTTACTCCAGCTGCAGCTTTCTCACCGCAAATGGATAGTTTCTCAATGCGAGTGGTTGCGAGCATAGCGACCACTCTCAATGAGAAATCCGACCGCCCGCGTTGAGGAATCTCACCAGGCGGTTGATTTTTCACGCTTGCGTTTGCCAACTTGACGTTGACGATCTTGAATGAGGAAAAATCTTGCTGGGAGGTGGATTTTCCTTGCTCATGCTCACCAACTTAATGTTGACGGGTGCAAGCGAGGAAAACAACTAACTCTGTGAGCTCCGCGTAACGTGGAGTGTGGAAAACTCCACAAACTTCGCAAGCAGAGCAGAGTAATGAAGCCCTTAGTCACCCAGTTGTATTATGAGAGGAATTCACATCTGGCTAACAGACAATGTAATAGTCCTTTGCATTAAATAAGAACCTCATGCAGAAGTCCTTTTTGGAACTAAGCAGTATCACAACTGTCGATAAATGATCAAATGGGGGAAAGCATCGAAGGGAGCTATGACTGTAACAAGGAAGAGCAGGACTGAGTTTATTGAAGATCTCTGGTACGTAACTATAGTACTATCAGTTCTTCACTAGTCCCCCCTCATAGCTCTGATGTTAAAAGGATATACTAATCCATTTCAAACATTTTGACCAACAATCCTAAGCAATCTTAAGAAATCTAAGTTACTGTCTGATGAACCACCAAATAAATGACCATTAGCCTGCTATACAGTGGTGTTTTATCAGGGTCAGAGTGGGATAGAAAATAGGCCCTGGCACCAAAATAAAAGTGGTCCCCTTTTGTGAAATAGATAGCTAAAAAGGTTGCCTATATTTATAAATGAGGGCGGTTTTGAACTTGTAAAGACACACTTTGTAAGTGTTATGCAAGGTATTGGAGACTGCATGGATTTGAGCTTGCCACAGGCAATGTTTGTTTTAATATCAGAGAAATCAACAGTAAAAATCGATTCAATGGAACATAAAATAGGCCCACAAAAAGAAAAAACCGGGCAACACACTGACTTGTCAGACCAGTGCACCAGGTACTGCTTGCTTACCCTACAGTTCAGTCTGACCTGGGTTTTTATACCAGGAAATGCATGCACATAGGCTTTCTGAAAAAATGCAGCAACAACTGATATTTTGTCCATGTTTTTCTGAGATTGCACACATGTTTGTGTTACCAGTGCTTGCATTTCTTAAATCCCTTCGTTGTATATATGTGGCACATTTCAACATTAGACAGCAAGGATGACTTTTGTTATGAATTATTAGGGTTTCTTTTTTTAATAAGACAATGTTGTCCCATTACCTTTAATGCCTTTTTGCCAACACCTCTCTCTGGTCATATCTTTCCCTGCTTGTACCTCTCCCTGCGATCACTGTACATATGTCTGGCACCCTGCACATATCCCGCGCCAATTTCTATCTGCACCTCTCCATGCCTGAGCTTGCACCTATCTTGCAAATATATCTGTATACTATTAATGATATCATTGGTGGTATAGCAATAGAACACCCCCTCACTCTTTTGCGCCACAGCACCACCCATCCCCTTTAAGACACCTACAGGTTCCACAGCGGTATTCGTACAAGCGCCTTGAGACCCTTGCGGGTGAGTAGTGTGCTATACAAGTATCAATTTACAATTTTTTACAATTTAGGTTGTTGCAAATATATAACCAGCATAGGGAGTGCTAAGGCCTTCACCTTTCATAGGGAAGTTACATCAAAGCTCGCCCAGTTGACTATAAGGCCATCTTTAGAGTTAAATAAATTGAGGCCTTCACTTGGCCTAAATTTGTCGGTTACTAGAGGTAAACCATCCTCCAGCTGTTTACACAGACTATCAGCCCTAGGGAGCCACAGATGGTAGCATCTCCAGAGGGATTTCCAAACAGCTTCCTGACAGTGTTACAAGAACGTTGGGCCCAAATATTCATACTCATAACACCCCGCGCCTGAAGTCTTCGATGATAAGGGAGCAATGCCCCAAACATTTTCTAATCACCTCAGCTCTGACAGTGCCTTTCTCCGGTTCTATCCTTCTGCAGTTTAATCAAATTTATTTTACATAGAATTATAAGGAAGAGAAAGAGAGTATTTGCAGCGCAAGAGGTCAAAAAGGAAAGGAAGATATCTGAAAGATGTCTGGTTTGGGGCTGACTTCTTCCTCTACTGTCTCACCAATCCTAAACAATCAGGCCCATCCAGTCTCGGTCTGCCTCAGAAAAATATGAGAGGGAATATCAGGTATCAGAGCCTGCAAGTCCGTCACTGAAGAAATTCCGGAAGAAGAGGGTGAAGCCTGCAGGCGTGCAAAAAAGAATTAGATCTCGAACTACCAGTCCTTCCAAGCTGGAGGAGAATCCATTCTAGAGTCTGTAAAAGAGTCCACAAATGAGCACATCTAGGATCCTCAAGTAATATCGCAAGAGGTTAAGGATAGACCAGGGTTGGTAAACATCCTCGCTATACTGCGAAGACTTGGTATCGAAAACAGTTTGCCTTCAGGAGTTGTACGAAGTGTCTAGTCATGAAGTAGCACAACAGGACCAATGAGACTACATGAAAGCCCCCTAGTGCAAAACTATGGACACCTCATTTCATGAGTTGCATTAGGCAGACCTCTATAACCCAGCTTGAGCACGACACGTGAGCTTTGTGGTGGTCTACATCTCTCTCAAATTCTGAAGAGGGACAAGATGATAGGAGCAGTACAGATGTCCTTCCTCTGCTAAAGCAGCCACTGTAAACTACTGCAGCCTTTGATGAGCAGGCCGGCTTTGGGTTCAAAGCCACTAAAGGCTAGCGCTCCTGAATCTTCCCCCCCTTGAAGCTCTGATGGTGCTATTAGCCTGAAATTGTAGAAAGACATGCCATTTAGCAAAACTAGCAGGGTTGGAGATCTGATGGATCGGCAACATCTAATTTGCTGAACGTCCTCAATTTGGAAGCAAATGAAGGCTGGGAGTCACTGGGAGTCCTTAAGGCACAAGAGTTTGGCCTGACTAGGACAGAATCTGTCTCTAGGTGCGACTCAGTTTCCCTATCTATGGTTTCTGTAAGGATTTACACCAAAGATTGGAGCCCACTCAGTGACTGCAATTTATTTGGCAATGGTCTGAGTAACCATTCTGACACCATCAAGAGACACACGCTAACCAGCTTTCCATCCATCCCAGATCCAAATAGCCAAATGCACAATGGTTCAGCACCCAACATCGTGTGAATCAGGTAATTTTACATCAAGCAAGAGTTCAGCAAAAACATTTTAAATATTGTAACACAAATTGCATATTTCATAATACAAAGCAACAATCAGACATATTAGAATTATAATCCTTTATTCTTTTATCTTATTCATAATCAGTTTAAGAACCGTAGCCAATGCGTTTTGTCCTCTCGGACTTCTTCAGGGCTCTCAATAAAATTCTTCTTAGTTTGTCTAGACAGTATAGCTTGGTTAGTTCTTCAATCTAAAGTTGTGTAATTCATACATTTTTGCATCCTCTTAATATGAGGTGTTTCCAGATGGATGCTTGTTACAAAACCATAAGTTAGGAGGATGTGAAGAATGTTGTCATCTACAATATCCACTCCAGTTGGTGGCATCCTATAGTTCAAGGACAAAATTCCCAGTTTCTCCACACACCCGGTTCCACAATACAACTTATAGCAAAGCCGTTTAATTGTGATTTTATTGCTTTGTAATGTGATTTTATTGCATCACGTGTCCCTCCTGCAGGATATTTAAATGTTTGATATGCAAAGAAAGAACTGAGACTTTTTCCTTTCTTTCAAATTCCCTCAGGCTTACCTCTTGTTTGCTTATTCACAAAGAATGTGCCTTATCCCTTGCTGGGCAACACCTGTTTTAGTATAGTTCAATTGTTTGTAATATTTCATGTGCGTTTTGGAATGAATATTGTCCGTGATTTGTTTTTGGAGCACCAAAGAGGTCAAAATGTGTTTTTAGACAAAAAAAAATTGCAGCTGTTTTGCTTTTTGCCCCCATTGATATAGGTTTTACTATAACTCCTTCGAGATCCTGTGATCAATTAACTGGTTGTGGTGTGGAACTTAGCACAGACACTTCAATGTTAACAAATGAATGTCTTAACCAAAATGTGAATGTCAGAATCCCTTTCAGAGGGCATGGGGTAAGCAGCAACACAGGCTCACCACTCGAAGTTTGTTCAATTTCAATTATTTATTATGTTTTGGCTCTCAAAGAGGGCCACATAAAATGTACAGAATTAAACACAGAACAAATACAGTGCAACAATATGCTATATAAGAAACCTAGGTTAAATACAAAACTGACATGCAAGACAAAACTACAGGAAGTCGAAAAGTCAAAACATCTCCAAGAACATATTAATAAATAGCTAAAAAACCTTTAAAAAAGTTAAAAATATGGAAGCAGAACATTTCATTAGGAGGGCAGTAAAGTGCATGAAGAAAGCCATTCAAAGTGATGATACCAAGGTGAAGACAAATAACTTTTAACCATCTGGAGCGCAATTTACGGAGCGCCGGACAAATCAGTAAAACATGCATACAGTCCTGGATATTCAATTTACATAGATTACACAAAGAAGAGGAGCCATACCATTTGGATAACAGTAGATTTAAGGGTATTAAATTGTAACGTAGAAGAAACCAAAATCTACGAAGTTTGTTCAATATCAGCAAGAAAAGCCTGTCCAGTCAAAATACTGCCGTTTTTGAAAAAAGGTTGTTGTTATATACAAGAACATATATGGCATACACAAATAATATTCACAACCCCCTGATGTCAGGGCTCTGGTTTTCAATAGACAGGCCCCTGATTCCCACCTCTTTCTCACTAGTGATAGTGGTTATTCACCATAAGCAACATTCAGGTTAGGCAACATTTACGGTCTGACTCTCAGGTGTCCAAATCTGACTCTTTTAGAAAAGTCAGGAATGTTCCAGCACCAAAGAGTTATCTAGCAGACAAGTTTCCCGGGGGCCATCCAGTTCTTTGATCAGTCTTACCTGAAGGAGCAGTAATTGTCCGGCGTCTCCAAGAGCGTCTGCCTTCGAGGAGTATCACCCATGGCTGGATGTCCTCAGCTCTCCTCCAATGCAACTGTAGGTTTCCTTTGGTCTTTCCCACAGGTGAGGGAGGGGTATTTGATGGATTTTGGTGCTAATCCTCAGTCTGGTTCAGGCCACATGGATCTCTTTGCGATGATGGTATCAACCAGGCTATGATTTCTGGCTTTCCCAGTGGCCCTCTTTGACATACATGATCATCACGTCTACTCTGTACTTGGACAACAGCTCGATCGGCACAGCAGCATGTTTCTCATCACAACACCCTTTCTGGCATACAAGGTCACCAACTTACACACCACACATGGGCGATGGCCCAATCTTCATGGTTTTCTTCATGGTGACCCCTTCTGTAATATTGGGTCACCGACTTACAAAGTACACATGGGCGATGTTCCGATTGGCACAGCTGTGAAGCTGACAATGGCTAATTTCATGGCGTTTGGCATTTGGGGTCACCGACTTGAATCAACTAACGAACAACAAATCAATCGGAGCAGCTGCTGTCTCCTCACACCTTGCTTTAGGGATCAACTCACTAGGATCCCCCACTGGACCTCGCTCCCTCCAGTGCACTACACTTACTTACAGGATTCACTGGTCTTGGCAAGCAGACAGACACTGGTGCCCTAGGACCAGGTGGTCTGGATGACATTGGGTGATGTCTCAGCACCCAGCTGGGAAACTGGCAGATCATAGCCTCCAGCCCTGATCACAGGCAGAAGTCTTGCAGAGCTTCTCCTCCTTGCACAGAGTCCTCCTTCTTATAGTTAATTTCCAGATACCAAATGTTATTTAGGGTCAGAGTCTTTGCAGTTCATGTTGGGGGTATGCTTTCTTTTGAAGTTCCCACTCCTCTGCCCTGCCCTTTCTCCAAAAAGCAGTCTGTCACAGCAGGAAAAACACTAAAATTGATAACCACAATACACACGCCATGGGAGTGACTAGAGATTTCTACCTGGATGTTATTTTATGTGTATTTGTAAACCATAGTTTCACCCACAAGGGTATCCTGGTGCTGAATGGGTGTGTGTGCCTAGCCCTAACTATGGTAGGTTGGTTGGTCTTTAGCTTCTTTCTGAATTCAAGAAGAGAGGAGAAGTCTCTGATATGAGAGGGAGGTCATTCCATGCTTTAGACACGACAGTGAGCCACTGTGATATGTGTATTAAAAGGGCCCCAGTCCTACTCTACATGATTCTCTTATCAGCCCCATCTCCTTCCTGAGATTTGCCCAGGCCCCTTTCCACTGCCCTCTATGTGTGTCCAACTCTGTTCACATAAATGCATCAATCCACAAATCTGTCTGAGGGATTTCTCTACCTTCTCGTGCTCCTCCAGTCGGCCCTGGGTTTCTCAAAATGGAGCCCAGAATCTTCAATGTATTGTACCTTTCACAGGCACACATACACCCAGCACATGCATGTAACACAAATGCAATGCACAACACTACATACAAACTTGATGTACTGATTTTCAGAAACAAAAGCTCCTCCTGTGACACATCTTGATGGACCTCAGAACCCCACTGACCATGCTAGGAACCTAGGCATTATTCTGGACTACAAGATAACCATGTCCACTCAGATAAACTCTGTCTCCTCCTGCTTCTTCATCCTCTGCATGCTTCGTAAGATATTCAAATGGCTACCCCAAACCTCAAGACACACCCAGGCCCTCATTTACAGCCGACTGGACTACAGCAATGCTCTCTATGCAGGGATCGCAGCTCACCTTCTTCTCCGACTACAGACCATAAATAATGCCACAGCCAGACTCATCCTGGATCTCCCTAAATGAATCTGCATCACCTGCTACCTCAGGGAAGTCCCCTAGCTCCCTGTACAGAAAAGATGCCAAGCTCCTGATCCATGCCTATAAGGTTCTACACAACTGCAGACCTGCCTACTTGAACCACAGCCTGAACTTCCATCAGCCCACGACAAACCTCCACTTCACGTCCCTTTCTCTAACCCTCTCCCACCTGCATCAGACGTAGCAGATGCAGAGGTTAATCTTCCCCTACCTGCTAGCAACGACATGGAACGAGCTACGCTTTCATCTATGGACCTCCCCATCTCTTCCAGAGTTCCAAAAGTCCCCGAAGACCTGGCAATTCAGCTACTCAAGTAGACCCTGCCAGTGTCTGGATACCCTCACAGGTAACAAGACATGCTCTACAGATCTACTGATTGATTGATTGATAGGCAAATGGTGAGTTAAGTATACAGCATCGGAACTTTACATGAGTGAGCCTGTATGCCTCACTCCAGCAACATAGTTAAAAAAGCCTGTTTACTTTGCCTGATCACTGCACGGTGTGCTGTCACCACCACGCATGTGGTGCATAAATCGTGGCAAAGACCTTTCACTGCTATGAAGGTAGTGCTTTGAGCCCATCCCAGCCCAATAAAACCACAATCCGTGAGACAGACCTATGTCATAGTGCACACGCATGATCTGTGTTTGCCCTCGACAACAATTTTTTAAAAAAAAATTCTTGTTTTTTCTTCAAACACAGCAGTACCGATACAGTGTAGTAAATAAGATTCGGGGTGTAGCACAACACAGTGGTATATATCATCATAGCGTAGGGATTCAGCACATGACAACACAAATCAGCATCAGGAATCCATACATTGTTGCAACTGGGGTACTCAGGGCAGGGCTACATCCATCACTATGCAAGGGACTTTTCTGTCCCAGCAGAGAACCAAAATCAATAGAATTAATTTGACTACTGAACATAGTTAAATAAAATTCGTGTTCTTGTTCTCTACATATTCAATGTGGAAATTTTGCTTGGTAGATCAGATAGCTAGATTTTGGGGAAGTTGGTGACTAGTGCGTAATAGTAAACATTTTATATATAATTTTTAACACTGGAACAATATTAAACTTTAACTGGAAGCGATCCAGTGCAGTGGGGAAATTGATTCTGCCATCTAACATTTATAAATCAAGACCTACTGTCAGGGTGCTCCTCAATAGTCTAAATACCAATAGAAAGGCTCCCTCTGCCTCATTCTGTCCATTAAATCAAGCATGGCCATAACCTTGACTTGCCTCTGCTACCCAATTGCTAGCTCGATATAGTGGGTCAGACACTTCAATGGGGCTGAGCAAAGGTAGTAACATGCATCCATTAGATGGTCTTTTGTTAGAAAATGAGATATCAGCACAATAACATGTGTACAACAATGTATCGGTTATTTTTCTTACTTCATCTTTTTTCTCTTTTCCTCTCCCTCTCTCTACCAGATATCATACCTTTTGCCCCATCTCTCCCTTTCCCTTTGGTCTCTCCTCTTTTTATCTTGCCTCACTGTCATCTCTCACTATTTATTTTTTTTCTCTTATTTAACCAGCTAATGTTGCCTTGTTCCATCCCATGTTGCCTTGTTTTGATTTAGAATATTCACCTTTCTGGCAATGTGTACTTTCCTAATATCACTTTAATATTAATGTTTTACCTGATTAATTATTACCATAGCCCAAATCGATTTTTTTAAATTTACCAATTGATTTTAGGTGGTGTCTTGTTTGGATTGGTTCTAGCTTTGCGTACATATTGGCATGATATGAAAAAATCTGCTTACATGTGTAAATTAACAGTAGTGTATGTTAAAAGAATTTAATTTTAATTGTTGACACTAAGTACCTTGACTTCTATACTGTTGGTGAGCCCGCCATGGTCAAATCGTTAAGGGTTCGGTTGAAGGAACCCCTGTCGGCTCTGCCAATGGAAATCTTCCTTTGACAGCCTGAAGGAGTAGGAGTCATCAGAGGAAGGACATTACACCACCCTCCCTGTTGAGGGAGGACAGTTTAAAGTAATTCCTTTCCGCTTGTCACCACCTGATTAAGGGATAAAAGTAATTTACCCCCACACACTGGAGGAAAGCTTTCAGGGTGTAGGGCAGGGTCCTTAGTTTTTTGTTTTTCAGAAACAAATTCCTGCTTGAGGAGTTTGTTTCTGAAAAACAAAGAAGTTTAAAATCGGCCTTCAAAACCACTGCCGGGCATCCACCAAATCGGTTGTATCTTGAAGGAACTGCTATGACAGTGATTCCTTTCAAGGTACAGAGCTAGCCACTGGGCTAGCAGTCATATCTAAATGAGGCAAACAGTAGTTCATCAGGGTGGAGGTAATAACAGATGGAGGACTTTCTGCCAAGCCTAAATCAGGACCTAAGTCTCCAAGAAATTGTGCTATCAGTCATACAATTTTTCCCAAAAATTAAGAGATTTTATAAAAGCATAAGAGAAACTAGGCAGAATACGAAATTTGAATCTTAAAAATGTTTTTGTTATCTTTGCAGGATCAAAACATTTACTTGGCTGGCACAGAAGAAGGTCTTATCCACAAATGCTCCTGTTCCTACAACGAGCAGTTCCTCGAAACATATAGAGGTCATAAGGTGGGTTGAATTGTGGTGTAGGATAGTTTAAACTGATCTCATTCTTGTTTTTACACAGTCAACAAAAACAATAAATATATGATTTCAAACAAAGAAAACTATTTCTAATGAAAATTGTATGTGGTCTGAAATATGGACGTCAATTCACTAAAATGATAGGGGTAATAGAAGTAACATCACATAACTATCCTTTAACATCACATGAACTTTGGCACTGAATCTTCATAGATAGTGATGAAATCAAGATAACTGACATTTCTGAAGTTAAGTGCCTATTAAGCACACAACTATATAGTAACACAACAGTTGCTAACACAGATATCCATTTTATATGCCACATACATTTTAAAGCGGGTGCTGCTTATATAATAGGAACATTATACATTTCTCTTTTTTAGTGCGTCGAGAAATATGTGTTTGTTGGAAGAGGAGAATATATAGTGTCACAAAAAACATATACTAGCACTGGGAAGCCATATTATTTATACCACAAACTGTAATCATTTAATGGTTTCCTTAGAGCATACCCCAAGCATAAAACATACAAGACGAAATGAAAGATAAAAAAAACAATACAGGTTTTGTCCATTTGTATTTCTTCTTGTAGACCATATTGAATGTGAACTAAATTATTCCTTAGAATGTTTCACATGTTTTATTAGGATCACTTCTAAGGCATTCATTCTCACTCCCTAAATCACAGAGGTGCGGTTTTTATTCAAACACATCATTTTCCATGTGTTTTCAATACTGAAAATTAGCAGCATCTTGTTTAAAAAGTGTATATATACATTTTGTTTCATTTTCTTATTGTATTCAGGAGAGTTCACTTTGATCCGCTGTATGTTTGTTTTGCAAAGCTAAGAATGTAATGCATGATGTCTCAGCTGGAGCTGCTGAAAGTACGCAGTGTATATCCCAGCACGGTGTACCTTCAGTGCTTGTCCTTCCCGAGGGCCGTACTGGGAACAGCAACCAGTCCTGGCAGATTGTTGTTAACCGGCCCTTGATGGGGGCGTGCTAGCAGGAAGCACTGCTCTCGCTTTTGTTACAGGGGGCCGATTTTGCAGCACTGTACAAAACCAGCCCTGGTGACAAAACCGCCCCCCACATGCACAAAACCGTCCCCCACCCCTCCAGCCCACTGGGAATGTCCGGTACCCACTAGGACCAGTCCGGCCCGGCCCTTGCCTGTGCCAGGGATCGCAAGTGGCTCGTCAGGGGTCGCATCAGCAACCCAATGCAACCATTAAATTACATAAATGTTATGAAATGAATGCACAGAACATTCAACCCGTCCTATCTCTTGGGGTCTAGTACCACTTCTGTGTAAATAGTACTTGCATATGCTCAAGAAGGGAGGCCATTTAAATTGATGTAGGTGTATGCCTATAGTTTGCTTATGTCTGACCCATTTTTTGAATTCTCAGAACTAGAAGGTGTGCTCTTGGGTACAATTCGAATGTTGTGGTGTGCCTGTTTCTTGTGACTGTGGACCGTTCGCAGAGAGGGTAATCTGCAGTCCTAATAAATATAAGACTGCCTTTTACTTTTTTTCTATTGATGGATACATTTTAGCATTTGAAAAGATTCTTTTCACTCCATCCACTAAAAACACTTGGTGTGTATTGTGCACTTCCTGCTCTCATTGTACCGTATACGCATATCTAACATACGCAATGTTATGAATGTGCATCAAGTGATTACTCTGGGTGTGGTCACCACATTGGCACTGATACCTCTTAAAGCACTCTCATGTGAACACTATTTTCCCCTCCCCAATCCAAGTTCATGACCTTGGATAACCACGGTAACTAGTTGATTTAGAACAAAAGTAAAAGCTATCAATGCCAACAAAAATTGATACATTTAAAAGATCACACAGAGAAATTGCATGTGCACAAACAGAATGAGCATGCACAAATTGACCTGTTCAAACAGTGAATGACGATTTGGATCATAACCCTGCACAATTTTTAATTCCTGTGCATGGCAGGGGGTGTGGGAGGTGCACATTCCAGTGCCCCTCTCTCTTTCAGCGATGGAATCATTGCCTCACACACATTCCCTTCCAGTATACATGTCTAGATCTAGTGCTATGTTGCCATAGGAAAATGGCAAAGCAGCCCAGGGCCGTATCATGAACAGATGCACTGGTTCAGTGCAGAGCCATGTGTCGGTTTTTATGCGCCTTCATTGTCTAAAGACAGTTGATTAGTTAAAACCACTATTGCGGTGAGTTTGAGTGTCAGAACCCATCTTCGCTCAGGGCTAAACAAGAGATCAATTAATTCCATTACCTTGAGAGGCCCCTGTCATGTTCAACAAAGGGTGCAGAACCATTTAAGAAATATCAGGCGGAATTCTAAGATGGCTGACATTAAGGGAAATCAGGGTCAGCAGTCTTGTGTTGCGTCACTGGTGGCCCAATCAGAATGTCACAAGGCGATTCCTCTGGAATCTCGCACTTCACCTAAGTTTCTAGAGGGACCGGCAGCAGAATTTAGTGCGGCACAAAACCAGTTAGTCAGGGTAGAGGGCAGCGTTTTCGTTGTTTAATTTTCCATTGTGTCAAGAGTTCTCTTCAGTGCCGGTTTCGGTGCAGTATTCGTAGTTCAAGTAAGACTGTTCCTTGTTAAGTTGTTGACGCATTTGAAATAACGGAGTAGTCAGCTGCACAGTGAAAGTTGACCTCCATGTTTAGTGAAAAGTTCTCTGTGAATCAACAGTGTAACCGCTCATTATAGTGCGGTGTTTAGAGTTGTTCCTGTGAAGCAACAGTGTTTCCATGATCAGTTTGGATCAGTAATTGAGGAGTTCTGTTATAAAAGAAAATATTATTATGTTGCTATTTGTTCTAGTAGGAGGCTTATTAGTAGAAAGCGAAAAAGCTAAGTTGCAAAAAGAGTCTTAAGGAGATTATTAATCAGGGTTCCTTCGTTAAGAATTCTCAGGAAAATTATTTTAAGAGAAAAAGGACAAAAAGACATATTAGACTATATGAAGCTGTACAGAATTAGATAAATAACTAAAAGATTAACACACAAAGAAATAGGTAAGAAATATATTCCCAACGTAAATAGATCAATAAAATTGGTTAAATCAGGAAATTCATAATTATTGTTTGTTACAGAATTATCAAAGGTGATACACAACACCATTTAAGAAGAGAGGCATAGACCAAGCACTTACCATGTATGTAATAAGGTATTAGATATCAAATAACTAGAGGTTAATGTATAACACTGTGACATGCAAATTTGAACTCTTCCTTTAGGTTCACCCAGAATACACCAAGCCGAACCAAACCAAGAGGTGTGTTCTGAAAGAAAGGAAGACCGGGTGAAGGCTTGGCAGTCTATTCTCTCTCTCCCATTCCCTTTCCCCCCTGAGGGTTTCCTAGTCACGCAAGTTCACATCTTGACGACAGGAGAGTCTTGGCGTGGCATTGGGGCCGGTGTCATTCTATTCTCTTGAGAGTGGGCTGAAAGGCTACCTGACAGAGTGAAGTGCCCAAGTATAACCTGCATCTGGGTAGAATGGATATATACAAAGTGGGTGGGGGCAATTTGGTTGGTGTTGGCCACAGTACCCTTTTGGAAGTTTGGTGTTCTCCAATTTTTCTTAGGTTTCTTGGTGCAGTCTTTCACTAAGTGACCACTTAGGCCACAGTACAGACAAAGGTTGTTGCGCCGTCTTTTCTCCTTTTCGGTCTTGTAAAGGGGAGGTTGAACTGAGCCGATCTGCATGGGTTCTCCGCTATCCATAATCGCATTGCGGAATAGTCGGGAGTGAGAAATCATCTGACAAACACTGAACTAGAGACACCAGTATTCATCCGATAATCTCAAGGGAAGGATGTTTGGGAACAAACAATAATCTAAAATAAATAGTTAAAACAAAAAAGCTAAAATAAAGAAAGAAACAACTGGTGCACGTTCATTCAGGTGGAGAAGCAAACTCTGGGTCACAGAACTATCTGGGACATCTGTCCTAAAGCTAGGAATCTTTATGGAGACCAGCTCCTGCAGCAGTAGTGAAAGACATCAATAAGAACACAAATAATCAATGACATATATCATACATAAACTTCTGCATTGGGTTACGATAAAAGAGGTCTTTTAAAATGATTAGAACAAATCAGAACTGTACTCATACCATATGGCGCCAAAGATTGATACACACTCACACAATATTGCACCAAAGATCAATACACACTCACACAATATTGTGCCAACGAAGATTACACATAAGCACACCATACATTCTTATTTAAATGAGATAAGACATACTCTGTATCCTTCAGCTGAAGTATGCTCAAGGTTTTAGAGTGTTACCAAGACCTTCTTTCAGCCAGAAAAAACAGAGAAGTAGCAGGATAACAATAAAATCCAGGCAAGTAGTGTAAAGTAAGCTGAGGGGGAACAAGAGGGAACTGTGATATAGGAAACAAAGTCTTGAAGTCTCTGACTGCTAAGAGTTTTGTGCGCAGTTTCCCAAGATCTCCCCAATAACCAGAAATGAGCTGGGAGTCAAAACAATGGAATTCCACTGAGCACATTAGTTAACTGTAGCCCAAAAAGGATTTAGACTTATCTGCGAGTAGCAGCAGCAAGGATGGAACAGGACTCGTCCGACAAGCACCTGCAGATAAGAGCTTTCACACCGCAGGATCTTCAACAGGAAACTCAATGCGAAGCACTGAAGATGAGCTTGGGTGAAAGTTAAATACCTTTTTCAAAGCTGATGTGTCATGGAGGTTTCTGAGTCATGGAGGCTGCTGAGGCATGGGGGCTGCTGAGTCACGGAGGCTTGTTGAGTCATGGATGCTGCTGAGTCATGGAGGTTGCTGAGTTGAGCTCTGGTGTGGCCTGAAAACAAAGATAAGGAAAATACCACCACATACCGGAGCAGAGAAGTAAAGAGATTTAAGTCAGCTTTTCTTCCTCAGGGAACACGAGGAGTCAAAGAGGGGACGAGCCGAGGGCGAGAAGCATGTGTTGAGAACCTGCTAGGAGCCCCCACCCGACAGGCAGTCTTCTAGGTAGGATGTAAGTGAGTGAAATGCACCTAGTGCCCTGGGGTTCACCCTGAATAGTTCCCCCACTACTGCTGTAGTGCGAAAGGTGGTGGGCACTCCGATGGATCCTGACATTGAATATTTTTATTGTCAACAAGAGAAAGAAAGCTTAGCTGTAGTGTGGACATGTTAATGCTTCCATATGTTTCTGTACAGAAAGCATTACACCCTTATCATGTTCCATCAGACATTGCTCACCTTCTTTGGGAATTCAAAAGCCAAAATACCCCCTTGCATTGAGAGGTGGGGGGGTTGCATCTGCAGTAGTATGATTACACTATCATGTACAAACCGGGGAAAGATTAAAAACCCTGAGACTACATTTTATGAGAGTAGCTACAGCGTCATAGTATAACATCCAAAGTAGGTGAGGCCTACATCAATTTCATAGTAAAGTCAATTGCGCTTGCATCTCTTTCTATTGAACTGATTCTGACAGCTACTAATACTGACAGACATGCTTAAGCTCAAGGAAATAATTACAACACAATTATTGAGGAATCATACGCAATCTTTTACAAATGATGTTGAGTACCAGAAGTTT
Organism: Lissotriton helveticus; assembly: GCF_964261635.1. NCBI lineage: Eukaryota > Metazoa > Chordata > Amphibia > Caudata > Salamandridae > Lissotriton > Lissotriton helveticus. Next base: position 81,952,090 of record NC_136058.1, read on the forward strand.
AAGAATGTTCAGGAAGAACTTTCTGTTACACATGATGGTGGCCTACTAAGAGGGGCAAGAATAGTTATCCCTGAAAGACTGAGGCAACTAGGTATTGAACTGGCACACAAAGGACATTGTGGCATTACTGCAACTAAAAGAGCCCTCAAGGAGCGAGTGTTGTTCCCGTGTCTTGTCAAATGCATTGAAAGGAAGCATCAAGACTCACATCTGTGCAACTGCCTGTCTCCCAAAATGACTCAGCACCCATTGAACATTGTTGATCTACCTAAGCAAGCTTCCAAGAGGATTGTGGTTGACTTCTTTGGACCTCTCAATAATGGACAACATTTCAGGGTAGTTTTTGACGACTACTCATGTTTTCCATTAGTGGAAGACCCATCATCAACTACACATCACCGAGCCATTGAGAGGCTAGATGACATTTTCACAACATGGGGTGTTTCCTCCATTCTTAAATCTGACAACGGCCCACCCTTCAATAGCAGAGAGTTTAAAGAATTTCTCAATCGTTTGAATGTCAAACATCAGAAAAGTACACCTCTCTGGCCACAGGAAAATTGAAAAGGGTGGGTCAGGGTGTTGCACTAGAAGGCACCAACCTCAAGTCTGCTTCATGCCCAGCCTTTCGTGCCTACCATTCCTCTCCTCATTTCACAAAAGGAGAAAGTCCAGCCATCTTGCAGTCCGGGAGAGTTCTTGGAACGAAGATACCACAAAAGACCTCCAGACGATCAATAGGCTCTGACAAGATTTGTTTCACTGACACCTCTTGTAAATGCAAAATGATGGCTTACGCCAATAAGCAATGGCAGGCTCAAGACACAGATTTTGAGAAAGAAGACCGAGTTCTTCTCAAGCCGAAGCAGACATGTTGCTTTTGAACCACTAAGAGTTGGGGCGAGCAAAGGACATATGGCAACAGCCCAACAACCTGGAAAATCCATAACTAGAGACACGTCACACTTTGAGCCTTTGCCTTGATGTTCCTCAACTCTAGGCCTCCTGAGTGAGGCAAGTCCACCTGAGTGCCCAAGGCAAGTATCCAACTCTTCTCCAGAGATGCCAGATGAAGGCGCCACTCCTCTACCTCATACAACTAGATCTGATAGTCTGGTGCGAGTGCCTCAAAAACTCATCATGGAGTTATATGTATATATATGTGTTCATAGTTTTTATTTAACAAAGGGGGAGATGTTGTGTCCTGTGTTTGTGTATGGCCCCCAGCAGACTCCTTACAAGTTTTCTTAATCTGGTGGGTGTGTCTGGGTGTGGTTAATAAAGTTTGTGACACAGTGTGTTCAGTTATCAGTTGCATGCTGAAGAATAAAGACTTTCAAACCAGAGCTCTGTATGTAATGTAGTCTGTTACCTGCTCCTGGACTGGGGAGGACGCTACACCTACTACCGAGGGCTATATTAGTTGTTAACAGGCCTGAACTGGTGTTATAGGCCCGAGCTCCCTTACCCGCCAAGCCTAACCAGCTAGCAAAGCAGAGAGCCATGCAATGTGATGCCCCCATGACAGAGTACTCTCCAATTGCCTGCCATTCACCCTTCTCACCACATCACTTCCACAGTCCCACTGTAGCACTGGGGAACACTGCAATTCAACAAACCTCAATGCCCAGGTGACAGCAGCGCTCAATGGTGCCCAGCCTGCATGCTGATAAACTACATTCAGTGCAGCTTGCAGGCCAAGCCAGAGGCAAGCACATACACATGCCAACCTACATCACCTTATGCAGCCTGGGTTCCTATGGTATTGAATTTAAAGAAGGATCATCCCCCATGGGAAACGGGATGAAGAATTTAAATATTTTTAACAACAGAACTTCATGGTGTGCACATTTCCATGTCTACGCCCCATTCCACCTTTGAGGTGCCTTGCTTGTCACGTGACAATTGTGATTCGGGTCAAGAGGAGAACTTGTGTGACATTTTGAGTGGTCGCTATGGCTGCAAGGGTGCAGCTAGTAGATTTTGAATAAAACTGGATAGGCACCATGCCTTTAATGTTATTGGATTTTGTTGTAGTAAGGAGAGTTTATAGTGAAGGTCCCACCTGAGATGCAGGTTTTACCAAAATTGGCAACCTAAATTTGCTGCCATGCCACATTCAACTTCCAAATGCACTCGCATAAATATTAGTAAATTGAATTTTCATGCACTCATTTCAAAGGTGCTCAAGCCATCATAAAGTGTTCTTCAAAGTAGATGGACCCAAATCACACAAAAAGAGGTAAGAGCTAGTTCTAAAATGCTCGACATCCTCTACTACCCCATAAAGCAAGTCCTGGTAAACCTGGTCCTAAGAGTTATCACTGCTCTTCAGTAAGTGT